>NW_027361719.1:19697500-20897500 GCF_039654945.1 Dendrobates tinctorius
TTCCAACTGTCATCATGGGTGAGTTTAACATCTCTATTAATTATCTCATCTCCCTATCTGTCGCTCATCTTTGATCTCTAAGCTCCTCTCTTGGCCTTTCACAGCTTACGAACTCTCCTACACATGAAGACATGAATACACTGGACCTGAACTTTTGATGACTTTGGTCAGTACATGATTTTACTAACTCACCTCCTGCTCTCTAACCACAACCTTTATTCATTTTCTATCCAGAACTATAATCCCACTCAGGACATTCCCACGTACCACTCTTATAGGAATATATGTGCCATTAATATCCAGAAACTTTTGAAGAATTTGCAGTCATCATTGCCTCAATCTAGGGTTGAGTGAAACGGGTCGGTCAAATTGATAAGTCGCCGACTTTCCCTAAAGTCGGGTTTCGCCGATCGAAACCCGACCATAACGTGAGGTCGGCCATGAGGTCGCCGACCCGTGCGCCAAAGTCATGTTTCCCATGATGCTTCCAGCACCTTTTCTCATCCAATCATCAAGGACGCACACTGTGGGCAACGCGATGACATCGGCAGCAGCGACCACCATCTTAAAGAAGGGCATTCGTGTGATTGGCTTGCTTTGTGTGGCGTCACAGTGGCTATAAAAGCCCTGTCCGCCGACCGCCATTTTACTTCTGACGATCTTAGCATAGGGAGAGGTTGCTGCTACTGATTCTCAATAGGGAGAGCATTAGGCAACAAAGAAAAAAAAACTGTGCTTCTTCTGATAGCGATTTCAACTGTACAGTTAGTGTGCAATGACAGGGGAGGATTTTTGTGTGTGCAGCAGCGCTGGTGGTTATTAGGCTGCCTTATAAGGCTACCTGATAGCTGCATTGCTGTGTGCACACTGCTGTGCAGACTGCTTTTTTAAAAGCAAAAAAACTTTTAATCTGATTTTCTGCACAGTTACAGAGCGTTCATTTTTCACACACCGTATAGAGGAGTACGCTCCTCACACACTACCGTGTACCGGCTGGTATGACGGACATATACATGCTATCTGTGTGTGACTCCGTAAAAAAATAGACGGAGATTTTTAATTTTCCATACATACACCGTATAGAGCTGTCCGCTTCTCAGACAGTATCGTATATCTGTTGGTATTTTGGGTACATTTTCACAAAAATTAGTAAGAATGATGGAAGAGGCCGCGGACGTGGGGGCCCATCTGGGACTCATGGTGGTGGTGGTGCATCTGCTGGTAGTGCCAAAAGCACAATTGCAGCTAAAGCAGGAGGTGTTGAGCCTGCATCATGGTCTGGCTCCGGAAGGACTGTAAGGCTCCCTTTTCTGGGAGTAGGTAAACTGCTTTTAAAGCCGGAGCATCAGGAACTGGATTTGCCTTACATTGCTGAAACAGCCTCCAGATCTATCGCCTCTTCTTCTGAAGTTTCAAAAAATGCAAGCACTGAGTCATCAGTGCAGGCTTCTGGTCAGGAGCAACCCCTTTCCTTGGGTCCTTCACCCACACCAAAAGTGAAGAATGTGGCAGCCCACACTTCAGATTACTCCATGGAGCTCTTTTCACATACCATGCCTGGGTTCATTCTAAATGGGGCACATTATATATGGAGCATTATTTGGGCCCATCATACACTGGAGCATCATCCATGAGGTCCATCATATACTGGAGCATTCCAAATGGGGGACATCAGACACTGGAGCAGCATCTATGGGGCCCATTATACACTAGAAATGGGGCTCATTATATATGGAGCATTATTTGGGCCCATAACACACTGGGGCATCATCCATGGAGACCATCATATACTGTAGCATTATGTGGAGCTCATCATACACTGTATGGAACATTATATGGGACCAATTATTCTGTATGGAGAAATATATGGGGCTCATTATTCTGTATAGTGCACCATGTGGTGGCCATAACACTGTATGGAGTAATATACTGTCCGTTTTTGAGCTATTGTAGAATTTAAAATAGATTTCAGTCATGTCTAGAGTTGAGCGACTTTTGGTTTTTTAGGGTCGCGTTTCGTTTCGTGAAACCCGACTTTTCCAAAAGTCGGGTCGAGCAAGATCGTCCGATTATAGGGAAAAGTCGGGGTCGTCCCGAAACACGAAACCCAATGTAAGTCAATGGGGAATAAAAGTCGGCAGTGAGAGGAGGACAGGAAACACACCTACAGTGCCCATTTGAATGCCAAAAGCATCAATTCTTCTTTCTTAAGCTTGTCAACCTTAATTAACTTCATAATACAAGTTACGCACTGAAAAATGGGGGTTATTTGGCTACAAACTGTGGGGGGGGAGGGCTGGCTCCAGGTTTTCATGTGCCCTGGGCGAAAGAGCGCCCCTTTAACACATACCACAACTCATCATGCTCCGATACGGCAGAGAAATAGCGGTATAGTACAATGAAAAATACCTCACTTTTTACATCTCATGACGAGGCCCATCTATTCCTCCATACAGAATCATTGGTCCCATATAATGTTTGAAACAGTATATGATGAGCTCCACATAATGCTACAGTATATGTTGGTCCCCATGGATGAAGCTCCACTGTCTTATGGGCCCAAATAATGCTCCAAACATAATGGGCCCCATTTCTAATGCTCTAGTGTATAATGGGCCCTGTAAATGCTGCTCCAGTGTCTGATGTCCACCTTTGGAATGTTCCAGTGTATGGTGGGCCCCATCTATCATTCTCCAGAGTATAGTGCTCCCCAAAAATTGCTGTCCCAACATTGAAAACAATCAAATAAGTCTCCTCGCTAGGGAATCCCTGTACTTGTCTGGACAGGTGCTGTAGATTGCTTAACAGCTCGCCAGCCGTTCTCATGCCCAGTATGGATTACACGTGATTGCACAAAGGTGAGAAAGGGTACCGTATCCCCAGATATCATGTATGGATAGCGTACACATTCAAAATATATGTCTCAGGAGGCAGGCTCAGACGGTGTTAGGCCCAGTATGGATTGCACGTGATTGCACAAAGGTTAGAAAGGGTACCGTATCCCCGGATAACATGTATGGATAGCGTACACATTCAAAATATATGACCATTAACCAGAGAAAACAAAAAGCAAAAAACACAAATATCCTGAACTAAAAGTAAAAAATATACTGCAAATAATGCATAAAGGTAATAATAATAATAAGGGTATTTAGTAAACATAACTTTGATCAAAATAATGTACAAGCCATCCCGCCACGTCACGGCAACCCTTGTGGGACAGTCCCTACTCTAGTATTTAAAACCTTTTCACTTGCCAAGTGGCGTGAATGTGAATAAGGGTCGAGCGGCTGAACCACTTGTAACAGCTTAGGCCAGACTGGATGGCTTTCCCAGCTTAGAAAGAGGGCGGTCACACCCATATATGCACTGAATGCACAATGAAATGAATAAAATACAAATCTGAACTGAGAAAAGTAAATTAATGTGTATGCACAATGTAAGTGCATATTAACACATGACCATTAACCAGAGAAAACAAAAAGCAAAAAACACAAATATCCTGAACTAAAAGTAAAAAATATACTGCAAATAATGCATAAAGGTAATAATAATAATAAGGGTATTTAGTAAACATAACTTTGATCAAAATAATGTACAAGCCAACCCGCCACGTCACGGCAACCCTTGTGGGACAGTCCCTACTCTAGTATTTAAAACCTTTTCACTTGCCAAGTGGCGTGAATGTGAATAAGGGTCGAGCGGCTGAACCACTTGTAACAGCTTAGGCAAGACTGGATGGCTTTCCCAGCTTAGAAAGAGGGCGGTCACACCCATATATGCACTGAATGCACAATGAAATGAATAAAAAACAAATCTGAACTGAGAAAAGTAAATTAATGTGTATGCACAATGTAAGTGCATATTAACACATGACCATTAACCAGAGAAAACAAAAAGCAAAAAACACAAATATCCTGAACTAAAAGTAAAAAATATACTGCAAATAATGCATAAAGGTAATAATAATAATAAGGGTATTTAGTAAACATAACTTTGATCAAAATAATGTACAAGCCATCCCGCCACGTCACGGCAACCCTTGTGGGACAGTCCCTACTCTAGTATTTAAAACCTTTTCACTTGCCAAGTGGCGTGAATGTGAATAAGGGTCGAGCGGCTGAACCACTTGTAACAGCTTAGGCCAGACTGGATGGCTTTCCCAGCTTAGAATGAGGGCGGTCACACCCATACATGCACTTGGTCATGTGTTAATATGCACTTACATTGTGCATACACATTAATTTACTTTTCTCAGTTCAGATTTGTTTTTTATTCATTTCATTGTGCATTCAGTGCATATATGGGTGTGACCGCCCTCTTTCTAAGCTGGGAAAGCCATCCAGTCTGGCCTAAGCTGTTACAAGTGGTTCAGCCGCTCGACGCTTATTCACATTCACGCCACTTGGCAAGTGAAAAGGTTTTAAATACTAGAGTAGGGATTGTCCCACAAGGGTTGCCGTGACGTGGCGGGTTGGCTTGTACATTATTTTGATCAAAGTTATGTTTACTAAACACCCTTATTATTATTATTACCTTTATGCATTATTTGCAGTATATTTTTTACTTTTAGTTCAGGATATTTGTGTTTTTTGCTTTTTGTTTTCTCTGGTTAATGGTCATGTGTTAATATGCACTTACATTGTGCATACACATTAATTTACTTTTCTCAGTTCAGATTTGTTTTTTATACATTCAAAATATATGTCTATACAGCATGAGGCAGGCTCAGACGGTGTTAGGCCCAGTATGGATTGCACGTGATTGCACAAAGGTTAGAAAGGGTACCGTATCCCCGGATAACATGTATGGATAGCGTACACATTCAAAATATATGTCTATACAGCATGAGGCAGGCTCAGACGGTGTTAGGCCCAGTATGGATTGCATGTGATTGCACAAAGGTTAGAAAGGGTACCGTATCCCTGGATAACATGTATGGATAGCATACACATTCAAAATATATGTCTCAGGAGGCAGGCTCAGACGGTGTTAGGCCCAGTATGGATTGCACGTGATTGCACAAAGGTTAGAAAGGGTACCGTATCCCCGGATAACATGTATGGATAGCGTACACATTCAAAATATATGTCTATACAGCATGAGGCAGGCTCAGACGGTGTTAGGCCCAGTATGGATTGCACGTGATTGCACAAAGGTTAGAAAGGGTACCGTATCCCTGGATAACATGTATGGATAGCGTACACATTCAAAATATATGTCTATACAGCATGAGGCAGGCTCAGACGGTGTTAGGCCCAGTATGGATTGCACGTGATTGCACAAAGGTTAGAAAGGGTACCGTATCCCTGGATAACATGTATGGATAGCGTACACATTCAAAATATATGTCTATACAGCATGAGGCAGGCTCAGACGGTGTTAGGCCCAGTATGGATTGCACGTGATTGCACAAAGGTTAGAAAGGGTACCGTATCCCTGGATAACATGTATGGATAGCGTACACATTCAAAATATATGTCTCAGGAGGCAGGCTCAGACGGTGTTAGGCCCAGTATGGATCGCACGTGATTGCACAAAGGTTAGAAAGGGTACCGTATCCCTGGATAACAAGTATGGATAGCGTACACATTCAAAATATATGTCTCAGGAGGCAGGCTCAGACGGTGTTAGGCCCAGTATGGATTGCACATGATTGCACAAAGGTTAGAAAGGGTACCGTATCCCTGGATAACATGTATGGATAGCGTACACATTCAAAATATATGTCTATACAGCATGAGGCAGGCTCAGACGGTGTTAGGCCCAGTATGGATTGCACGTGATTGCACAAAGGTTAGAAAGGGTACCGTATCCCTGGATAACATGTATGGATAGCGTACACATTCAAAATATATGTCTCAGGAGGCAGGCTCAGACGGTGTTAGGCCCAGTATGGATTGCACGTGATTGCACAAAGGTTAGAAAGGGTACCGTATCCCTGGATAACAAGTATGGATAGCGTACACATTCAAAATATATGTCTCAGGAGGCAGGCTCAGACGGTGTTAGGCCCAGTATGGATTGCACGTGATTGCACAAAGGTTAGAAAGGGTACCGTATCCCTGGATAACATGTATGGATAGCGTACACATTCAAAATATATGTCTATACAGCATGAGGCAGGCTCAGACGGTGTTAGGCCCAGTATGGATTGCACGTGATTGCACAAAGGTTAGAAAGGGTACCGTATCCCTGGATAACATGTATGGATAGCGTACACATTCAAAATATATGTCTATGGAGGCAGGCTCAGACGGTGTCAGGCACAGTATGGATTTGACGGCCCAGATTACACAGCGGAGGAGCAGGGAGAGGTAAAGATTGCAAATGCTGGGGCCCTGCCCAAGCAAGGGGGGCCCACTCGTGGGCGTCGGTACTGGCACTGGGCCCCTCATAGTACAGCGGTGTGTCTGACGGCGGGTGTGCACCACCACCGTCAGAGACACTTGATTGCACTATGAGGGACCCTGTGCCAGTGCCCGCGCCCAAGAGTCGGCCTACCCACCTGTCCAGGGCAACGGCACTCGCACGGTGTCGTGCGGTAGGTGGTGACCCCGGCCATGGGGGGGGAGGCAGCACAGTTAGGGAGTTTTAGAAAGTGGCATATGTTGATGTTGGACATTCAGCTGATGCAAAAGGCAAAATAGGTGAAGTACCAGGAAGAGGTGGACCAAAGCAAGCCATTTTTCTGTCACCCTATGTGTCATCAGGGGAAGGTGGGACAAAATCCTTGGAAACCCATGCGTGGTTCATTTTAATGAAGGTTAGATCATCCACATTTTGGGTTGACAGACGGGTCCTTTTTTCTGTCAGGATTGATCCAGCTGCACTGAAGACTCTTTCCGATAGCACACTTGCAGCTGGGCAAGCGAGCTCCTGTAAGGCATATTGGGCCAATTCAGGCCAGGTGTCCAGTTTAGCGGCCCAATAGTCAAAGGGGAATGACCTGTGTGGGAGAACATCGATATGGGAGGAAAAGTAGTTTGATACCATAGTTGACAACTGCTGTCTCCTGTCACTTTCCATCGATGCAGTATTACCAGTTGTGTGAGCGGTATTTGAAAAATCAGTCCACAACATTGTCATGAAACCCCTGTCTCCAACGCCACTTCTGCTGTGTGCACCACGAACACCTCTGCCAAGCTGCCCCCGGCCCGTACGGCTCGTGTGAGAACCATCACCGCTGCTGTGTGCTGGGAATGCCTCAAGCAACCGATTTACCAGAGTTGCTTGTTTATTAGCCAATATTAGGTCAAGGTTCTCCTGTGGCATGATGTTTTGTAATTTGCCTTTATAGCGTGGATCCAGGATGCTGGCCAACCAGTAGTCGTCATCGTTCATCATTTTGGCAATGCGGGGGTCCCTTTTTAGGATCTGCAAGGCATAATCTGACATGTGGGCCAATGTTCCCGGTGTCAATGATGCACTGCGAGTGCTGGGTGGAGGAGCACTTTCTGGCAAATCCACATCCCTCCAGTCACGCACAAACCCTGTACCAGACCTTGCCACGCCAACATTATCACTTGCCCCACGAGATGCATCCTCCTCCCCTAAGTAATCATCCCCATCATCCTCCTCCTCCTCCTCCTCTTCTTCCTCCACCTCGTCCAGGAGAGGTCCCTGAGCAGACAATGGCTGAATGTCATCAAGGATTCCCTCCTCCTCTTCCTCCTCATCAACATTGGCTGCAGACGCCTGCTCCTTAAGGTGCGTCAAAGTTTGCATGAGCAGACGCATAAGTGGGATGCTCATGCTTAGGATGGCGTCGTCTGCGCTTACCAGCCGTGTGCATTCCTCAAAACACTGAAGGACTTTACAAAGGTCTTTCAGCTTCGACCACTGCACACCTGTCAACTCCATGTCTGCTCTCAAAGTGCCTGGCCGTGTATCCTCCCACAAATGCATTATGGCCTGCCTCTGCTCGCACAGCCGCTCCACCATGTGCAGGGTGGAGTTCCACCTTGTTGCAATGTCGATAATGAGGCGGTGGTTGGGAAGGTGGAGCAATCGCTGCAGCTTCTGCATACGAACGGAGTGTACAGGCGACCGGCGGATGTGCGCGCACAGTCTTCGCACCTTCTGGAGCAGGGCTGTTAATTCCGGATAATTTTTGAGGAAGCACTGCACCACCAGGTTCAAGGTGTGAGCCAAGCAAGGTATGTGGCTGAGTTTTGAAAGGGCTATGGCTGCCACAAAATTACGGCCGTTATCACTAACTACCTTGCCTGCCTCAAGATGTACACTGCCCAGCCATGACTCAGTTTGTCGCTTCAAGTTCTCGGCCAGCACCTCGGCGGTGTGTCTGTCGCCCAAACACATCATCTGCAACACAGCCTGCTGACGCTTTCCACTAGCTGCTCGATAGGGGGACACATCGTGTGCAACAGTGGCAGCTACAGATGGAGTGCTCGTACGACTGCGCTCTGTGGACGAGCTTTCGCTTCTGGAGGAGGTGGAGGAGGAGGAGGGTCGAACGCCTACAGCCAACTGTTTCCTATACCGTGGGCTAGGCAGCACTGTCCCACCACCGCTGTCCCCTGTGGACCCTGCATCCACCACATTAACCCAGTGCGCAGTGATGGACACGTAACGGCCCTGGCCATGCCGACTGGACCATGCATCAGTTGTGAGGTGCACCTTTCCGCTCACTGACTGCTTGAGTGCATGGACAATGCGGTCTTTCACATGATGGTGGAGGGCTGGGATGGCTTTGCGAGAGAAGAAGTGGCAACTGGGTAGGTCATAGCGTGGTACTGCATAGGCCATGAGTTCGCGGAAAGCTGTGCTTTCCACCAACCGAAAGGGCATCATCTCAAACGAGATTAGTTTGGCAATGTGGGCGTTCAAACCCAGTGTACGCGGATGAGAGACTGAGTACTTTCTTGACCTACTCATAGTGTCTGGGAGGGTGAGCTGGACTTGAGAGCTGCATATGGTGGAAGTAGCGGTGGACAGGGCGGACTGAGAGAGGGTTGATGATGGTGATGGAGTTGGTGTTCTTTCTGATGGCCTAGAATCAGTCTTTCGTTGATATAACAGTGGGATTCCCTGACTGCTGTGGCCTTGCAACGACACCTCAACATTTGCTGCTGTGCTAACCGGTGGGCTTACAGTGGGGGAAACAATGTAGCGTTGCTGACTACCTTCGTTGTGATCAGTTGCACATGTGGCACTTGAGGTTTGGTGTTGTGTCCACGCTTGCAAGTGCATGCTGGTTAAATGTCTAAGCATGCAACTGGTATTCAAATTTTTCAGATTTTTCCCTCGGCTAAAGGTCTTTGCGCACTTCTTACAGATAACCTTGGCCTGATCATGAGGATTTTGTTCAAAAAAGTGCCACACTGCACTCTTCCTACTTTGGCAGACATTTTGAGGCCTAGCACGCTGTGATCTTTTGACCCTCTGGACAAGCTGTCCAGCAACTCTTTTGATGTTTGGAACCTGTCTTTGGAGTGCTCCGGGCCTGCCAGATAACAGCTGTTGCGATGTCGATGTCTGCTGTGGATGCTCCTCATCTGAGCTATTGGAAGCAGCACCCTCTTCCCCCAATGGATGCCAATCTGGGTCAACAACTGGGTCATCCATCACCTCCTCTTCTATGTCATGTGCACCTTCCTCTGTGTCACCGTGTATGGTGGTATAGTGTGCGGGAAGGGGCACCTGAGTCTCATCAGGGTCAGAATCTGGCTCTGTACACTGCGAGGACAATGTAGTGCTCTGAGTGAATGTACCAGCAGAATCATCCATCAGCGGCTGTGCATCAGTGCACTCCATGTCAGATTCATCTTGGCCTGGGTAATTCACCATTTCACTTGATAATCCTGGCATGGTATGTGAAAACAGCTCCATGGAGTAATCAGTAGTATGGCCTGCGTCATCCTTCAATCTTGGTTGGGGTGAAGGACACAAGGAAAGGTGTGGTTCATGAACATGAGCCTCCAATGACGACTCAGTGCTTTTACTTTTTACAACTGATGAAGAGGAGGCGATAGAGCTGGAGGCTGAGTCAGCAATGTAAGACAAAACTTTTTCCTGATGCTCTGGCTTTAAAAGCGGTTTGCCAACACCTAGAAAACTAAGCGTTTGAGGCCTTATGTAGCCAGACGATGACGCAGGCTCAACACCTCCTGCATTCAGTCCTATTTTGCTCTTGCCACTACCATCAGATCCACCACCAACACCATCATTACCAGCTGCCAACCCCCGCCCAATTCCACGGCCTCTTCCACCAGCCTTCCTCATTTTTGGTAGAAATGTAGACAAAATCCAACAAACTATATAGTATGTAAAACAAGGTGTCTATAGGACAGGGGAGATTTTGAATTTCTGCACACACTTTTGGACACTGGACACTTTTGGATTGTGTGAGGCCCACTGATATCTGAGCGCTATGTGACAGGCTCGATGGCACAGCTGTGACCTAAGTGACTAGAGAATAAGTGAGATTTTGAATCTCTGCACACACTTTTGGACACTGGACACTTTTGGATTGTGTGAGGCCCACTGATATCTGAGCGCTATGTGACAGGCTCGATGGCACAGCTGTGACCTAAGTGACTAGAGAATAAGTGAGATTTTGAATCTCTGCACACACTTTTGGACACTGGACACTTTTGGATTATGTGAGGCCCAATGAATATCTGAGCGCTATGTGACAAGCTCGATGGCACAGCTGTGACCTAAGTGACTAGAGGATAAGTGAGAGTTTGAATCTCTGCACACACTTTTGGACACTGGACACTTTTGGATTGTGTGAGGCCCAATGAATATCTGAGCGCTATGTGACAAGCTCGATGGCACAGCTGTGACCTAAGTGACTAGAGGATAAGTGAGAGTTTGAATCTCTGCACACACTTTTGGACACTGGACACTTTTGGATTGTGTGAGGCCCAATGAATATCTGAGCGCTATGTGACAAGCTCGATGGCACAGCTGTGACCTAAGTGACTAGAGGATAAGTGAGAGTTTGAATCTCTGCACACACTTTTGGACACTGGACACTTTTGGATTGTGTGAGGCCCAATGAATATCTGAGCGCTATGTGACAAGCTCGATGGCACAGCTGTGACCTAAGTGACTAGAGGATAAGTGAGATTTTGAATCTCTGCACACACTTTTGGACACTGGACACTTTTGGATTGTGTGAGGCCCAATGAATATCTGAGCGCTATGTGACAAGCTCGATGGCACAGCTGTGACCTAAGTGACTAGAGAATAAGTGAGATTTTGAATCTCTGCACACACTTTTGGACACTGGACACTTTTGGATTGTGTGAGGCCCAATGAATATCTGAGCGCTATGTGACAAGCTCGATGGCACAGCTGTGACCTAAGTGACTAGAGGATAAGTGAGAGTTTGAATCTCTGCACACACTTTTGGACACTGGACACTTTTGGATTGTGTGAGGCCCAATGAATATCTGAGCGCTATGTGACAAGCTCGATGGCACAGCTGTGACCTAAGTTACTAGAGGATAAGTGAGAGTTTGAATCTCTGCACACACTTTTGGACACTGGACACTTTTGGATTGTGTGAGGCCCAATGAATATCTGAGCGCTATGTGACAAGCTCGATGGCACAGCTGTGACCTAAGTGACTAGAGGATAAGTGAGAGTTTGAATCTCTGCACACACTTTTGGACACTGGACACTTTTGGATTGTGTGAGGCCCAATGAATATCTGAGCGCTATGTGACAAGCTCGATGGCACAGCTGTGACCTAAGTGACTAGAGAATAAGTGAGATTTTGAATCTCTGCACACACTTTTGGACACTGGACACTTTTGGATTGTGTGAGGCCCAATGAATATCTGAGCGCTATGTGACAGGCTCGATGGCACAGCTGTGACCTAAGTGACTAGAGAATAAGTGAGATTTTGAATCTCTGCACACACTTTTGGACACTGGACACTTTTGGATTGTGTGAGGCCCAATGAATATCTGAGCGCTATGTGACAAGCTCGATGGCACAGCTGTGACCTAAGTGACTAGAGGATAAGTGAGAGTTTGAATCTCTGCACACACTTTTGGACACTGGACACTTTTGGATTGTGTGAGGCCCACTGATATCTGAGCGCTATGTGACAGGCTCGATGGCACAGCTGTGACCTAAGTGACTAGAGAATAAGTGAGATTTTGAATCTCTGCACACACTTTTGGACACTGGACACTTTTGGATTGTGTGAGGCCCACTGATATCTGAGCGCTATGTGACAGGCTCGATGGCACAGCTGTGACCTAAGTGACTAGAGAATAAGTGAGATTTTGAATCTCTGCACACACTTTTGGACACTGGACACTTTTGGATTATGTGAGGCCCAATGAATATCTGAGCGCTATGTGACAAGCTCGATGGCACAGCTGTGACCTAAGTGACTAGAGGATAAGTGAGAGTTTGAATCTCTGCACACACTTTTGGACACTGGACACTTTTGGATTGTGTGAGGCCCAATGAATATCTGAGCGCTATGTGACAAGCTCGATGGCACAGCTGTGACCTAAGTGACTAGAGGATAAGTGAGAGTTTGAATCTCTGCACACACTTTTGGACACTGGACACTTTTGGATTGTGTGAGGCCCAATGAATATCTGAGCGCTATGTGACAAGCTCGATGGCACAGCTGTGACCTAAGTGACTAGAGGATAAGTGAGAGTTTGAATCTCTGCACACACTTTTGGACACTGGACACTTTTGGATTGTGTGAGGCCCAATGAATATCTGAGCGCTATGTGACAAGCTCGATGGCACAGCTGTGACCTAAGTGACTAGAGGATAAGTGAGATTTTGAATCTCTGCACACACTTTTGGACACTGGACACTTTTGGATTGTGTGAGGCCCAATGAATATCTGAGCGCTATGTGACAAGCTCGATGGCACAGCTGTGACCTAAGTGACTAGAGAATAAGTGAGATTTTGAATCTCTGCACACACTTTTGGACACTGGACACTTTTGGATTGTGTGAGGCCCAATGAATATCTGAGCGCTATGTGACAAGCTCGATGGCACAGCTGTGACCTAAGTGACTAGAGGATAAGTGAGAGTTTGAATCTCTGCACACACTTTTGGACACTGGACACTTTTGGATTGTGTGAGGCCCAATGAATATCTGAGCGCTATGTGACAAGCTCGATGGCACAGCTGTGACCTAAGTTACTAGAGGATAAGTGAGAGTTTGAATCTCTGCACACACTTTTGGACACTGGACACTTTTGGATTGTGTGAGGCCCAATGAATATCTGAGCGCTATGTGACAAGCTCGATGGCACAGCTGTGACCTAAGTGACTAGAGGATAAGTGAGAGTTTGAATCTCTGCACACACTTTTGGACACTGGACACTTTTGGATTGTGTGAGGCCCAATGAATATCTGAGCGCTATGTGACAAGCTCGATGGCACAGCTGTGACCTAAGTGACTAGAGAATAAGTGAGATTTTGAATCTCTGCACACACTTTTGGACACTGGACACTTTTGGATTGTGTGAGGCCCAATGAATATCTGAGCGCTATGTGACAGGCTCGATGGCACAGCTGTGACCTAAGTGACTAGAGAATAAGTGAGATTTTGAATCTCTGCACACACTTTTGGACACTGGACACTTTTGGATTGTGTGAGGCCCAATGAATATCTGAGCGCTATGTGACAAGCTCGATGGCACAGCTGTGACCTAAGTGACTAGAGGATAAGTGAGAGTTTGAATCTCTGCACACACTTTTGGACACTGGACACTTTTGGATTGTGTGAGGCCCAATGAATATCTGAGCGCTATGTGACAAGCTCGATGGCACAGCTGTGACCTAAGTGACTAGAGGATAAGTGAGAGTTTGAATCTCTGCACACACTTTTGGACACTGGACACTTTTGGATTGTGTGAGGCCCAATGAATATCTGAGCGCTATGTGACAAGCTCGATGGCACAGCTGTGACCTAAGTGACTAGAGAATAAGTGAGATTTTGAATCTCTGCACACACTTTTGGACACTGGACACTTTTGGATTGTGTGAGGCCCAATGAATATCTGAGCGCTATGTGACAAGCTCGATGGCACAGCTGTGACCTAAGTGACTAGAGGATAAGTGAGAGTTTGAATCTCTGCACACACTTTTGGACACTGGACACTTTTGGATTGTGTGAGGCCCAATGAATATCTGAGCGCTATGTGACAAGCTCGATGGCACAGCTGTGACCTAAGTTACTAGAGGATAAGTGAGAGTTTGAATCTCTGCACACACTTTTGGACACTGGACACTTTTGGATTGTGTGAGGCCCAATGAATATCTGAGCGCTATGTGACAAGCTCGATGGCACAGCTGTGACCTAAGTGACTAGAGGATAAGTGAGAGTTTGAATCTCTGCACACACTTTTGGACACTGGACACTTTTGGATTGTGTGAGGCCCAATGAATATCTGAGCGCTATGTGACAAGCTCGATGGCACAGCTGTGACCTAAGTGACTAGAGAATAAGTGAGATTTTGAATCTCTGCACACACTTTTGGACACTGGACACTTTTGGATTGTGTGAGGCCCAATGAATATCTGAGCGCTATGTGACAGGCTCGATGGCACAGCTGTGACCTAAGTGACTAGAGAATAAGTGAGATTTTGAATCTCTGCACACACTTTTGGACACTGGACACTTTTGGATTGTGTGAGGCCCAATGAATATCTGAGCGCTATGTGACAAGCTCGATGGCACAGCTGTGACCTAAGTGACTAGAGGATAAGTGAGAGTTTGAATCTCTGCACACACTTTTGGACACTGGACACTTTTGGATTGTGTGAGGCCCAATGAATATCTGAGCGCTATGTGACAAGCTCGATGGCACAGCTGTGACCTAAGTGACTAGAGGATAAGGGAGATTGGATTGCTTTTAAAAAAGCAGTTTGCGGAGCAGTGGGTAAACAGCAATGCCAGCCTGTCAGGAAGCCTTAAAAGGCAGCCCAACAACCAACACCACTGATACACCACTATATAGCCTCCCCTTGCACTGCACACAGTGACTGGTGTGTTGTGCAGGCCAAATTGCTATCAGCAGCAGAAGCAGTTTTTTTTTCTTCTCAGCAGGACAAAAAAAAAAAATTGGGATTGCTTTTAAAAAAGCAGTTTGAGGCCCAATGAATATCTGAGCGCTATGTGACAGGCTCGATGGCACAGCTGTGACCAAAGTGACTAGAGGATAAGGGAGATTGGATTGCTTTTAAAAAAGCAGTTTGCGGAGCAGTGGATAAACAGCAATGCCAGCCTGTCAGGAAGCCTTAGAAGGCAGCCCAACAACCAAAACCAATGATACACCACTATATAGCCTCCCCTTGCACTGCACACACAATGACTGGTGTGTTGTGCAGGCCAAATCGCTAGCAGCAGAAGCAGTTTTTTGGTCTTCTTCCCTGCCTAACGCTCTCCCTACAGAATCAGCAGCAACCTCTCCCTATACTGAGATCGGCAGAAGTAAGATGGCGGTCGGCGTGCACGCCCTTTTATACCCCCTGTGACGCCCACCAAAGCAAGCCAATCACTTGCATGCCCTTCTGAAAGATGGTGGTGACCCGTGCCTATGTCATCACGTTGCCCACAGTGTCCGTGGATCCTGATTGGCTGAAAAAGAGCGCAAAACAAACTTTTGAAACGCGACTTTGGCGCGTAAGTCGCCGACCTCGTGGCCGACCTCATCCTAGGGTCGGGTTTCGTTTCATGAAACCCGACTTTGCCAAAAGTCGGCGACTTTTGAATTTTTTCGACCCGTTTCGCTCAACTCTAGTCATGTCATGTAAGAAGTGAAGTATTTTTCATTGTACCATACCTATATTTCTGTGCCGTATCAGAGCATCATGAATTGTGGTATGTGTTAAAGGGGCGCACTGACACTCTTTGGCCCGGGGCACACGAAAACCTGGAGCCAGCCCTACCCCCCACAACTTTAGCCAAATAACCCCCATTTTTCAATTCAGAACTATTATAAAGTAAATTAAGGTTAACAAGCTTAAGTAATAAGAATTCATGTTGTTGGCATTGAAATGGGCACTGTAGGTGTGTTTACTGTCTTCCACTCCCTGCTGACTTTGCTTCCCCATTGACTTGCATTGGGTTTCGTGTTTCAGTCGGACCCCTGACTTTTCACTATAGTCGGCCGATTTCTTTCGACTCGACTTTTGAGAAAGTCGGGTTTCATGAAACCCGACTCGACCCTAAAAGAGGTAAAGTTGCTCATCTCTACCCCAATCTCCTCCCTTTCATGTCCTGACTCTGCACTGAAACATTATAATGAAACAAAGTGCCCTTGATGAAGCTGCACATCCTACACATAGAACAATTTGGCATAGGCGCCAGCAACCCTATCACAAGCTGCAAACGCATTTTCTCTAGCATTGCTCCAGGTGCAACAAACATATGTGGAGAAAATCAATCTTGCAGAAGATTTAATCCTTTATATGTTTATGCTTAATGCATACAACTCTACTACTAGAGTTGAGCGAAACGGGTCGAAAAATTTCAAAAGTCGCCGACTTTTGGTAAAGTCGGGTTTCATGAAACGAAACCCGACCCTAGGGTGAGGTCGGCCACAAGCTCGGCGACTTTAGCGCCAAAGTCACGTTTCAAAAGTTTGTTTTCCGCCCTTTTTCAGCCAATCAGGATCCACGGACACTGTGGGCAACGTGGTGACATAGGCAGGGGTCACCACCATCTTTCAGAAGGGCACGCAAGTGATTGGCTTGCTTTGGGGGGCGTCACAGGGGGTATAAAAGGGCGTGCACGCCGACCGCCATGTTACTCATGCTGATCTCAGAATAGGGAGAGCTGCTGCTGCTGATGATGATTCTGTAGGGAGAGGGTTAGGCAGGGAAGAAGACACCAAAAACTGCTTCTGCTGCTAGCGATTTTTTCCTGTACAACACACCAGTCACTGTGTGTGCAGTGCAAGTGGAGGCTATATTTTGCTGGATCAGAGGTGTTGGTTGTTAGGCTTCCTTCTAAGGCTTCCTGACGGCTGCATTGCTGTTTACCCACTGCTCTGCAAACTGCTTTTTTAAAAGCAATCCCAATTTTTTTTTTTTTCCTGGTGAGGTACTGAGCGTGCATTTTTTCACACCATACAGCGGTGTACGCTCCTCACACAGTACCGTGTAACGGCTGTTATCACAGCCACAGTGAAGCTATCTGTGTGTGCCTCTGTAAGAATAAGTTGAGGACATGTTCCGTTCTTACAGACCTCCACCTTCTAGCTTTGTCTGTTTTTCAAACAGTTAAGTATATTTGCTGTTTGATCACATTCAAAACTATAGAGAGACAGTGTGTGTCAGTCCGAATACTTAAAAAACACGGAGCTTGACAATTTTATGGACACCGGACAGCCGTGTACGTGCACGCTCCTCTCTCAGTACCGTGTAACGGCTGTTATCACGGCCAAAGTGAAGCTATCTGTGTGTGACTCTGTAAGAATAAGTCGAGGACATGTTCCGTTCTTACAGACCTACACTGTAGGGAGATTCCTATTCTGCCCAATTCTATATACACCTTGTAGTTTGTCATACACTAGCCAATTTCTGCCTGTGACATTGTGGTGTGATATTCACTGGGCCTCACACAATCCAACAGTGTCCACAAGTGAGTTCAGAAATTCTACATCTCCCCTGTCCTATAGTGACATTTTTCACACCTGCGACATTGAGCCTGTGACGTAGCGGTGTGATATTCACTGGGCCTCACACAATCCAACAGTGTCCACAAGTGAGTTCAGAAATTCTACATCTCCCCTGTCCTATAGTGACATTTTTCACACCTGTGACATTGAGCCTGTGACATAGCAGTGTGATATTCACTGGGTCTCACACAATCCAACAGTGTCCACAGGTGTGTTCAGAAATTCTACATCTCCCCTGTCCTATAGTGACATTTTTCACACCTACGACATTGAGCCTGTGACATAGCGGTGTGATATTCACTGGGCCTTACACAATCCAACAGTGTCCACAAGTGTGTTCAGAAATTCTACATCTCCCCTGTCCTATAGTGACATTTTTCACACCTGCGACATTGAGCCTGTGACATAGCGGTGTGATATTCAATGGGCCTCACACAATCCAACAGTGTCCACAAGTGTGTTCAGAAATTCTACATCTCCCCTGTCCTATAGTGACATTTTTCACACCTGCGACATTGAGCCTGTGACATAACGGTGTGATATTCACTGGGCCTCACACAATCCAACAGTGTCCACAAGTGTGTTCAGAAATTCTACATCTCCCCTGTCCTATAGACACCTTATACCTTGTTTTTCATTACTATATAGTTTGTTGGATTTTGTCTACATTTCTACCAAAAATGAGGAAGGCTGGTGGAAGAGGCCGTGGAATTGGGCAGGGGTTGGCAGCTGGTAATGATGGTGTTGGTGGTGGATCTGATGGTAGTGGCAAAAGCAAAATAGGACCGAATGCAGGAGGTGTTGAGCCTGCGTCATTGTCTGGCTCCACAAGGTCTCGAAGGCTTAGTTTTCTAGGAGTTGGCAAACCGCTTTTAAAGCCAGAGCTTCACGAAAAAGTTTTGTCTTACATTGCTGACTCAGCCTCCAGCTCTATCGCCTCCTCTTCTGAAGTTGTAAAAAATAAAAGCACTGAGTCGCCATTGGAGGCTCATGTTCATGAACCACACCTTTCCTTGTGTCCTTCACCCCAACCAAGATTGAAGGATGACGCAGGCCATACAATTGATTACTCCATGGAGCTGTTTTCACATACCATGCCTGGGTTATCAAGTGAAATGGTGAATTACCCAGGCCAAGATGAATCTGACATGGAGTGCACTGATGCACAGCCACTTATAGATGATTCTGCTGGTACAGCAGCAAATGTTGAGGTGTCGTTGCAAGGCCACAGCAGTCAGGGAATCCCACTGTTATATCAACGAAAGACTGAATCTAGGCCATCAGAAAGAACACCAACTCCATCACCATCATCAACCCTCTCTCAGTCCACCCTGTCCACCGCTACTTCCACCATATGCAGCTCTCAAGTCCAGCTCACCCTCCCAGACACTATGAGTAGGTCAAGAAAGTACTCAGTCTCTCATCCGCGTACACTGGGTTTGAACGCCCACATTGCCAAACTAATCTCGTTAGAGATGATGCCCTATCGGTTGGTGGAAAGCGCAGCTTTCCGCGAACTCATGGCCTATGCAGTACCACGCTATGACCTACCCAGTCGCCACTTCTTCTCTCGCAAAGCCATCCCAGCCCTCCACCATCATGTGAAAGACCGCATTGTCCATGCACTCAAGCAGTCAGTGAGTGGAAAGGTGCACCTCACAACTGATGCATGGTCCAGTCGGCATGGCCAGGGCCGTTACGTGTCCATCACTGCGCACTGGGTTAATGTGGTGGATGCAAGGTCCACAGGGGACAGCGGTGGTGGGACAGTGCTGCCGGGACAGTGCTGCCTAGCCCACGGTATAGGAAACAGTTGGCTGTAGGCGTTCAACCCTCCTCCTCCTCCTCCAGAAGCGAAAGCTCGTCCACAGAGCGCAGTCGTACGAGCACTCCATCTGCAGCTGCCACTGTTGCACACGAGGTGTCCCCCTATCGAGCAGCTAGTGGAAAGCGTCAGCAGGCTGTGTTGCAGATGATGTGTTTGGGCGACAGACACACCGCCGAGGTGCAGGCCGAGTACTTTCAGCGACAAACTGAGTCATGGCTGGGCAGTGTACATCTTGAGGCAGGCAAGGTAGTTAGTGATAACGGCCGTAATTTTGTGGCAGCCATAGCCCGTTCAAAACTCAGCCACATATCTTGCTTGGCTCACACCTTGAACCTGGTGGTGCAGTGCTTCCTCGACAATTATCCGGAGTTAATAGCCCTGCTCCAGAAGGTGCGAAGACTGTGCGCGCACATCCGCCGGTTGCCTGTACACTCCATTCGTATGCAGAAGCTGCAGCGATTGCTCCACCTTCCCAACCACCGCCTCATTATCGACATTGCAACAAAGTGGAACTCCACCCTGCACATGGTTGAGCGGCTGTGCGAGCAGAGGCAGGCCATAATGCATTTGTGGGAGGATACACGGCCAGGCACTTTGAGAGCAGACATGGAGTTGACAGGTGTGCAGTGGTCGAAGCTGAAAGACCTCTGTAAAGTCCTTCAGTGTTTTGAGGAATGCACACGGCTGGTAAGCACAGACGACGCCATCCTAAGCATGAGCATCCCACTTATGCGTCTGTTCATGCAAACTTTGACGCACCTTAAGGAGCAGGCGTCTGCAGCGAATGTTGACGAGGAGGAAGAGGTGGAGGGAATCCTTGATGACATTCAGCCATTGTCTGCTCAGGGACCTCTCCTGGATGAGGTGGAGGAAGAAGAGGAGGAGGAGGATGATGATGGGGATGATTACTTAGGGGAGGAGGATGCATCTCGTGGGGCAAGTGAAAATGTTGGCGTGGCAAGGTCTGGTACAGGGTTTGTGCGTGACTGGAGGGATGTGGATTTGCCAGAAAGTGCTCCTCCACCCAGCACTCGCAGTGCATCATTGACACCGGGAACATTGGCCCACATGTCAGATTATGCCTTGCAGATCCTAAAAAGGGACCCCCGCATTGCCAAAATGATGAACGATGACGACTACTGGTTGGCCAGCATCCTGGATCCACGCTATAAAGGCAAATTACAAAACATCATGCCACAGGAGAACCTTGACCTAATATTGGCTACTAAACAAGCAACTCTGGTTAACCGGTTGGTTGAGGCATTCCCAGCACACAGCAGCGGTGATGGTTCTCACACAAGCCGTACGGGCCGGGGGCAGCTTGGCAGAGGTGTTCGTGGTGCACACAGCAGAAGTGGCGCTGGAGACAGGGGTTTCATGACAATGTTGTGGACTGATTTTTCACGGACCGCTCACACAACTGTTAATACAGCATCGATGGAAAGTGACAGGAGACAGCAGTTGTCAACTATGGTTAACAACTACTTTTCCTCCCATATCGATGTTCTTCCGCACAGGTCATTCCCCTTTGACTATTGGGCCGCTAAACTGGACACCTTGCCTGAATTGGCACAATATGCCTTACAGGAGCTCGCTTGCCCAGCTGCAAGTGTGCTATCGGAAAGAGTCTTCAGTGCAGCTGGATCAATCCTGACAGAAAAAAGGACCCATCTGTCAACCCAAAATGTGGATGATCTAACCTTCATTAAAATGAACCATGCATGGGTTTCCAAGGATTTTGTCCCACCTTCCCTTGATGACACATAGGTTGCAGAAAAATGGCTTGCTTTGGTCCTCCTCCTATTCCGCGAACTTGACCTATTTCGCCTTTTGCAGCAGCTGAATGTCCCACATCAACATATGCCACTTTGTAAACCGCCCTAACTGGGCTGTCCCCCCCCATGGCCGGGGTCACCACCTAGCGCACGAAACCGTGCGAGTGCCATTGCCCTGGACAGGTGGATAGGCTGACTCTTGGGCACGGGCACTGGCACAGGGTCCCTCATAGTGCAATCAAGTGTCTCTGACGGTGGTGGTGCACACACGCCGTCAGACACACCGCCGTACTATGAGGGGCCCAGTGCCAGTACCGACGCCCACGAGTGTGCCCCCCTTGCTTGGGCAGGGCCCCAGCATTTGCAATGTTTACCTCTCCCTGCTCCTCCGCTGTGTAGTCTGGGCTGTCAAATCCTTCACTGGGAGTGCCACTACAAATTGATTGAACTGAAAGATGACGGTTAAGATGTAGCTATGCCCTGTCCTGCTGGCCGGGCTCTAGCTCCAGATGATCAATGGCTTCCATTTCTTATGGACGTCGACTCACAATGACATGCAGTGGTGGTTTATCATCAGCTTTCACAGTTTTCCTACTCACAAACGTGTGACATTTTAAAATGTGCCCTCTCATGCCAATCAAATAGAATTGCCTACGACCTGTGGCTTCTGTCTTTTGTACTTCAAAGTTACGTGACAGATCATGATAGCCAGTGAGCACCATGTTTACATCGCTCCCTGTGATAAAAATTGGATTGAGATGAGTAACAGTGATGGAATCAACGGAAGTGCGATACAGCAAGACTTTATTCACAAAAAAATGTTTTCACTGTCTCAACACACAAATTAATTGAGGGTCAGCATCGCCTATCAGAATTGTGACGGAAGTTTTTCCCGTGAATAGTAATTCCTAGATTTCTGCAATCAATAGCCTTTATGTCACTAATTGTATGCATCTCATTTCCTATTGCGGAGAGGCTGGACTGTATTACTGAGACAGAAATATATATGAAGATTTAAAAATAACACCAAAAGTATATAGTTGTGTACGCCTCAAATGCATTTCCTTTTTTCCACTTTTTAGATTGCTGTGTAATCCATACTGAGAACACGCAGATTTTACATGTTTAAACTATGCTATATATACCTGCTATCCAGTGATAAATTACCCTTTCTCAACTTTGTACAATCTGGTCAAATCCATACTGGGCCTGAGAACATCTGAGTCTGCCTCCTGATCTATAGACATATATTTTTAATGTGTAAACTAGGCTACATATATACGTGTTATCCGGTGAAACTGTACCCTTTATCAACTTTCTACAATGTTGTTGAATCCATACTGGGCCTGAGAACGGCTGCCGAGCTGTTAAGCAAGCTACAGCACCTGTGGTTTGGACACGTAATTTTTTCAGGAATGACGGTTAGGCCTAACTTCGGAATTGCGGTTGACCTGAACTTACTGGGAAATCATCGTTCGTTCGCGGGGAATAATCTGAATCCCAGATCCCCATCACTAACGGAGTTCAGCAGGTTATCTGCACCTGTAAGCGACAAAAGCTGGTCCTTTCAGTGTAGCGTGCATGCAGCCCTGGACATGTACGGGAATGCTAGACCTGTTATTGCTCGATCTCACGTGCCAGAGCCTCGCTTATCCCTCTAGTAAGCTTGACGCGTACTGCGGGGACATGCCAGATTCTCGGTTGTTAATGGAATAAAGCTGAGAAATCGCTAGCACAACTACAAACACACATACCACACCACACACAGAATCGACAAAGCTTTCAAAGTGTGCATCTTTTCTTTAGGTGGCATGGTTGTAGTTTCCCGGGTGGAGTCCATTTAAGCCACAGGCTCCACTCCTGGTGGTGCCCTTTTGGACATTCCTTTAAGGTTCAGCTTTGCAATCATACTGCCCCCGGAAACCAAAAACTTTGCCTTCATGGACGCTGCTTGGAGGTTCGTGGGAATAACGCCGCCCGATCAGCAGTCGGCATATGGGTCGCCCTCCCAGGGCTGTGGGGTACTCGGTACCGGGCCGGTGTCAGTGGGATGTGTCACAGCAGCGGTGACCCGGATGGTGGCCCTGGGTGCCCATGTAAATGGCGTGGTATAATGGTAAAGAGTTTATATAGATAGTTTGACGCCACCTGTGGTGTTCGGCAACATAGATGTTAGGCCGATGCTGCATGCAGATCCTCTGGGACTGATGGCGTTGTGCAGCAAAGATGGTGAAGCTCCCCACAGGTGGAGCTGGAGTCCCAGGGAAGTGTAGATGTAGTGATGGGGAAAAGGCACATGCAGTGTAGGTGCTGGTACCCAGATGTAGCGGTGCTGGAATAACTGTAGGACACCAGAGCGTGCAGTTCCAAAGCTTTACACACAGTCTGCAGGTTACACAGATGCCTGCCTCTGTGCTGTGTCCTCCGTGTCAGGACCTCAGCCAACCTCCGGGACCAAAATGGAAAGCTCCCTTCCAACACTCCGCCAACATGTACCTTCCTGAACGTCTCCTTTCTAGCGCTTGTGGGGGAAGCACTCACAGGACCGTGGTTCACTGAAGCGCCTCCTATCTAACAGATGTTCCTCAGACTTTACTTGTATGGCAGACAGCTGTAGCCTTTTCCTTCTGGCTCCCACACGTCGATGCTGGGGCCTCCGAGCCTTAGTTGTGTATAGAGCATTTATAGCTGCTACTTCCCCCCAGTTTCTGCTGCAGGAACATCAGTGTCCCTACAAACTTGGAGACCGGAATCGGGAAGATGCGCTCCAGCTAGGAGTGAGCCTTAACTCTGCTCATCCTCCAGCTCCCCTTCTCACGTCCACACACTTCCCCTTCCCTGTACAGAGTGCCCTAACTTACCTCCTCCCGACCACAGAGAGCAGCTCCTAAGCAGTAAGGTTCAGAGGTCTCCCTGCTGGCCTGGAGTGGGAAATGTGTTGTGTTGGTTTCACTGCTAGAGAGATCCTTCGTTGTTCCCAAGCTTGACAACACACTCCCTAGGAGGAAGGTAATGCCACAGAGGCGACCGTACTCTAGGGGACGCCACAAGTGCACTGAGGCCCAGCCACTGCTGGATGATGCTGCTGGTACATTGACCCAGACCACTACATTCCCCTCGCACTCTACACTGCCAGAATCTGACCCAGAGGAAACTCAGGTTCCCCTTCCCACATACTATACCACCTTACACAGTGACAAAGAGGAAGGTGCAGATGAAAGTGCAGGTTCCTTGAGCAGGTGGGGGGGCATACTCTTGGGCGATGGCACTGGCACAGGGCACCGCATAGTACGCAAAAGTGTCTCTGCCGGTGGGAGGGCCTAAACAGCCAAGTGCAGTGAGATGGAAGATGGGGACGACAAGGAGTTCAGAGTAGTGCAGGGATTCCCTAGCAAGGAGACTTATGTAATTGTTTTCAATGTTGGGACAGCAATTTTTGGGGAGCACTATACTCTGGTGAATGATATATGGGGCCCACCATACACTGGAGCATTCCAAAGGTGGACATCAGACACTGGAGCAGCATTTACAGGGCCCATTATACACTAGACCAGTAGAAATGGGGCCCATTATATATGGAGCATTATTTGGGTCCATAAGACAGTGGAGCTTCATCCATTGGGACCAACATATACTATAGCATTATGTGGAGCTCATCATATACGGTTTGAAACATTATATGGGATCAATGATTCCATATGGAGAAATATATGGGCCTCATTACTCTGTATAGCGCACTAAGCGCTGGCCATAATACTGTATGGAGTTATATACTGTCCGTTTTTGGAGGTATTGGAGAATTTAAAATGGATATCAGTCATGAGATGTAAGAAGTGAAGTATTTTTCATTGTACTATACTGCTATTTCTCTGCCGTATCGGAGCATCATGAGTTGTGGTATGTGTTAAAGGGGCGCTCTTTGGCCCAGGACCCACGAAAACCTGGAGCCAGCCCTACCCCCCCCACAACTGTAGCCAAATAACCCCCATTTTTCAGTGCGTAACTAGTATTATGAAGTAAATTAAGGTTGACAAGCTTAAGTAATAAGAATTGATGCTTTTGGCATTCAAATGGGCACTGTAGGTGTGTTTCCTGTCCTCTTCTCACTGCCGACTTTAATTCCCCATTGACTTACATTGGGTTTCGTGTTTCGGTCAGACCCCTGACTTTTCCCTATAGTCGGCCGATTTTGCTCGACCCGACTTTTGGAAAAGTCGGGTTTCATGAAACGAAACTCGACCCTAAAAAACCAAAAGTCGTTCAACTTTATCTACTACCCTTCACCTCTCCAAACAATCTCATCTGGTATCTTTCCATTTTCCTTCAAACATGCCAGCATACACACATCACATAGAAAACATTCCTCAACCAGAACTGCATTGCTAACTACAGACCTGTCTCTAATCTCCCCTTCAATTCTAAACTTGTTAAACATTTGATTCACTCCCGTCTAATCCGCTATTTCTCAGATCAGTCATTTCTTGACCCTTTACAGTTTTCTGGTTTCTACTCTTTCTACTCTTCTGAAATGGCCCTTACTAAAGTCTCTACTCCCTGCTGATTGCCCTGGATCTTGCTGCAGCATTTGACACTGGATCACCAGCTGCTCCTCACTATG
Organism: Dendrobates tinctorius; assembly: GCF_039654945.1. NCBI lineage: Eukaryota > Metazoa > Chordata > Amphibia > Anura > Dendrobatidae > Dendrobates > Dendrobates tinctorius. The sequence continues at coordinate 19,723,367 of NW_027361719.1, forward strand.
CAACCAACTATCTGGTTCAAGGATACTGTTCTCTCTTGGTTCTCCTCCTACCTCTCTGACAGCTGCTTCACTGTACCTTTTGCTGGCTCCTCTTTCTCTCCTCTTCCTCTTCTTGTTTGGGTTCCTCGGGACTCAGTTCTAGACCCCCTCCTCTTCTCATATATACTGCCTCTATTGGACAAACCATCAGTTTACCTCAGGTCAGGCGGGGAGTCTGTGCAGCCTCAGTGACATCAGCAGTTGTCACTGAGGCTGCGCAGACTCCCCGCCTGACCCGCAGTGAACTGACAGTGTGGGAAAAAGTTGGGAAACTTTCCCACACTAATCAGTTCATCTCTGGCCAGGTGGGGAGGCTGCGCAGACATAATTTCATTCATTCTGCAGTGGTTTACAGCCGGGCCAGTAGCATTAACCCCTTGTGATGGATTGCAGTGGGGGACCTGACTGAACGGCGGAGAGGTATGTATATTGTTGGTTTTTTATTTTGTTTTTTTTTTTTACAGGACAACAAGGGATTCTTTTGGATTTTCAGAATAATAAATTTTGTCAAAAACTTTGTGTGATTATCTTATTAAAAGAATTTTTAATTAATGTGTGTGTCTTTTTTAACCCTTTACTACTATAGGATTAATAATTGATAGGTGTCTTATTTACACCTCTCCAATATTAACCAGACTTAATGTCACCTTTCAATAGCAAAGTTACATTAACCCTTTATTACCCCACTTCCCACCGCTACAGGGCAAGTGGCAATGACCCCTTACCAGCCTGAGAATATCAGCCCCCAGCTGTCTGCTTTAGCAAGGCTGGATATCAAAAATGGGGGGACCCCACATCGTTTTTTAAACTATTTATTTAAATGATTAAAAAAAAAAAAAAAAAAAAAAAGAGTGGGAACCCCTCTATTCTTGATAACTAGCCTTACTGAAGCTGACAGCTGAGGGTTGCAGCCCCCAGCTGTGGGTTTCGTCTGGCTGGTTACCAAAAATAAGGGGACACCCAGCCCATTTTTTTTTATTTATTTATATTCAGCGCAGGAGCAGCAGATGAATACTCCCATCCGCTGCTCCTGCTTTCACTGCAATTCGTGGTAGTTGGTGTCAGATGATGGGATCAGTTGTCCCATCAGCTGACACCAGTGACCAGAGGTAAACTGAGCATGCTCAGTTAAAAAAGCGGAATCCATAGGCGTCCATTCTAGCAGACGATGGATGGCGACGGATTCGTCGCTGTCCAACTTTTCGATGTAGACAAAAAACGTTCATTTGTGCGTCGTCTCCGGCCACCAGACAGAGAATTTACGATGGATCCGGCGAGGCCATCCGTCGCAATCTGTCACTAATACAAGTCTATGAGAAAAAAATGGACCCGTTTTTTTCAAAATTCGACGGATTGCGACTGATGGCAAAAAACTGATATGTGAAAGGGGTCTAACGTGCTCACCACGCTGAGCGATAACACCAGGGTTTCTGTGTAATTCTTTGAAATACGTGAACCAGACTGAACCCCCCGGCGGAATATTCCCTATAAGGAGGCAGATGGAGACCCCGTGAACACTGTCTGGCCTGTGATCTGGCAGTGTCTGTCTTTTTAAGTGTGCATAAAAGCTCGGTCAGCAACAATTTTTTGTACCTCTGAAAAGAAGAATAAGGCTGAACAGACCAGATGGAATCCAGAGTAACTGCTGTCTCATTAGTAAATGCATACCTCGGGGGTTTCATCTGAATCACGTCATTCGGAGATTAAGATGGAAACTTTAGTGTAAGTGCTCAGCGTAGAGCACAGGATAAATGTGATCCAAAATGTTATGTAAAATGTTCCCAATAAAATCTTCAACTCAATCCCTTTTTGCATGAAGAGCGGGACTCGTACGCCACTTACGCAGTGCCAGTGACATATCAGAAGTGCCGTAAGAGCGAGTGATGATGGAGGCGATCTTCTAACAGCTAAGTGTGTAAGTGGTGTAAGGAGAGCAATCTGCCCTAGGGGCTGTGCTATGGTTAAAGCAGGAAGAAGCCACCCATCATCATCATCACAAGGGATTCACAGATTCACAATTATAAAGCTTGGACTACTGTCCTTGTGGTTCCACTGCCCAATGTGTAGGCATAGATATAGTGTCTTCAAAACATTAGTCATAGGGGCTGTATCATGGTTGATGAAGGAAGCAAGGCCGGTCTCAAGGGCCAAACAATTATGATGAAGCTAGGACTACTAGCATAGTGGTGGCAGTGCCTAGTGTCCAGGCATAACCATAGTGTCTCCAAAAATTAGCCCAAGGGGCTGTATCATAGTTGATGAAGGAAGCGAGACAGGTCTGAAGGGCCAAACAATTATGATGAAGCTAGGACTACTAGCATAGAAGTGGCAGTGCCCAGTGTCCAGGCATAGCCATAGTGTCTCCAAAAATTAGCCCAAGGGGCATGATACCATGGTTGATGAAGGAAGAAGGGTCTCACTCTCATCACAAGTGCCTCCGATGGGAAATATTAATTAACGTAACATTGTTTTTAGCTTGTTAACCATGAGGTACATATGTCAGAAGCAGGTTTTGAAAACATGTGTAAGAAGAAAAGGGAAGGGATGGATGTGATCACCAATTTAAAAAAAAACGTGTTGGATGATTTTAGGTTGGGATACTGTCATCTGGAGGGCTTAAATACAATTGCGAAATCCAGTCCTTGTTAAATTTTATCAGAGTCAGCCTGTCTGCAGTCTCTGTAGTCAACCCTGTGCGTGTATCTGTGATGATTGCCCCAGCGGCACTGAAAACACGCTCTGACATCACACTAGCAGTAGGGCAGGCCAGCACCTCCAAGGCATATATAGAGAGGTCGGGCCAACTATGCAGCTTGGATACCCAGTAATTAAACAGTACAGAAGCGTCAGGAGGACGCAGGTATGGTCACTCAGATAGTCGTTGACCATCTTGTTCAACTTCTCCCTCCTTGACATTGCTACTGTTTCAGCTAGTCCTTGGTGATGAGCCGGTTTACTGAAGATGGCCCAGTTTGTGGACATTTTACCACCACCTCTTTTGGATCTGCTTGGCATATCTCTCCTCATTAATGCATGCTGTTGCACAGAGCTGGTATATCTGCTAGCAGTGGTGTCTGAGGTTGCTGTTGCCATCAAATGATTGACAACGGCCTTCTTGAAGGATTCCATTGTGAAACCCCTTAGTGACTACAACAGTAGCTAAGGAAATCTGTTCTTGTACCGTGGGTCTAGAAAGGTGGCCAACCAGTATAGGTTGCTATTGAAAATGTGGATTACGCGAGGGTCTTGGCACAGACAGTCAGATATGAAGTGTGCCATGTGTGCCAAGCTGCAAAGAGGCAAATGTTTTGTGACCCCTGAAGGAGGAACAATACCCATCCTCTCCTCACACTGACTCTCCTCCTCCACCTCCTCCTCTTCAGCCAACCCATGCTGGACAGACATGAAGCTGGGGTTAGGATTCCCCTCTGTAGCATGAGGTGTCCCCTCGGTACCACTGAAAAAGAAGTCCTTCCCCTCCTAATTTTCATCATCATCTTCATCCCCCAATGTTACCGGATGATATTGGCTGGGCTGAGTAGGATCACCCATTGTGAAATCTTGCTCCATACCCAGCTGCTGGGCACGCAAAGATTCCATTTTTGATTCTGCAGCAATTTTTTCAGCAGACATAGCATAGGGATGGTTACACTGATAATAGCCTGATCACCACTCACAAGCTTGGTGCAGTACTTAAAATTATCAAGCACCTCACAAATATCAGCGATCCACACCCACTCGACAGTTGTTATGTGTCTTGGCTGAGTCTCAGTGTGACGGGCATGTTTAAGCTGGTATTCAGAAAGTGCCCTCTGCTGCTCAATTACCCTTGCCAACATAGGATATGTTGAGTTCCACCGTGTTGGCAGGTCACAAATGAGTCTGTAGTTTGGCAAATTAAATTGCTTTTGAAGCGTTGCAAGACCGGCACCAGCGGTTGAGAAGTGGAGGAAATGGGCGCAAATATGGCGCACCTTCTCAAGTAGGTACGGCAAGTCAGGGTATGTTTTTATAAATTTCTGCACCACTAGGTTCAGCACGTGAGCCATGCATGGCACATATACCAGCTTCCCGAGCTTTAAAGCCGCCACCAGGTTACGCCCATTGTCACAGACAACCAGACCAGGTAAGAGTTGCAGTGGGGAGAGCCACTGATCGGTCTGTTTTATTCCTTGCCACAGCTCTGCTGCAGTGTGTGGGGTTTCTCCTAAGCAGATCAGCTTCAGCAGAGCGTTTTGCCGCTTTGCCGATGCGCTGTTGCACAGCTCCCTATTTGGGAGTGATGTGGAGGGTAATTCAGCATAGGATGACGAGGCGGAGGAGGAGGAAGAGGGGAGACTGGACGTATATGATGAGGCGGAAACCCTGATTGATGTTGGGCACGCTATTCGTAGCATGGGTAGGATATGTGTTGATGGTCCAGTTTGAGACTTTGTCCCACCCTTCACCAGGTTGAGCCATTGTGCCGTGACAGAGATGTATTGTCCCAGGCCACAAGTACTTGTCCACGTGTCTGTTGTAATATGGACCTTCCCGGTTACGGCATTGGTGAGAGCACACTTTAGATTCTATTTGGAAAAATAGTGCCGGCTGGGAACCGAGTATTGTGGGGCAGCCACAGCCAAAAGATCACGGAAAGACTGTGTCCCAACAAGCCTAAATGGCAGCATCTCCATGGCTAGCAACTGGGCAATGTGCGCGTTCAGTATTTGTGCTTGTGGGTGCGTGGCTTGGTATTTATGCGTCCTTTCATACATCTGGACACGGACAATTGGACGCTTTCCTGGGACAAACAAGTGGATGAGCTTGTTGTGGCCTGTGTCTGTGCAACCGCAGCTTGTGAGCAAGAGGTATGAAGATCACCTGCTTCCTGCCCAGCAGATTGGTTAGGACGTATCACAGGCGACATGGCAGTGGTTTGACCCGCAGTCGCAGACACCGATTTGGTACCCTATTGTTCAGCCCACCGACTAGGGTGCTTGGCTGCCATGTGTTTCCGCATACTGGTGGTGCTTTGGTTGCCTTTGCCCTGGCCTCTGCTCAGCTTCCTATGGCAGATGCTACAGATGACAACAACATTTGGTTCAGAAGGACTATCGGAAAAAAATTTCCAGACAGCAGCTGAACGCACCCTTGCCTTGACTTGGAGCACAGAGAGATTGCGCTTGGCAACAGTTGACACACTTCGCACTCTGCTCAAACCAGTAGCCCTTGGTGCCTTTGTTGGTGCTACGTATCCACCTTCATCCTCTGTGCTGCTGTGCTGGCTCTGCGTGCCAACGGCCCACGTCGGATCGGTGGTCTCATCATCGACCACCTCGTCGTCCATGTCATCCTTCTTCCGTGTTGATATTGGTGACTGGCCAGATGGCAACTGTGTGTCATCACCATTAGCCTCCACCTCTTCACCCGGTATATCACGTGGATGAAAGTGGCTTTCTTCTGGCCGTGGGGTTTCAAATATTTGGCCATCTTCAACAGACGATACCCCCTCACGTTCCTCTTCAATGTCGTGCAGTGAGAGGCCAGAGGCAATGCAAGGAAATGGATCAAACAGATCCTCGGAGTGATCAAGGTTGGGGTCAAATGCTTCCTGTGACTCCTGACCGGGTGATGAACTAGGAACAGGTTGAGAATAGGATGACCCAGTGTTATCTGTATGGACAGTAGACTGTTTTATCATGGACGATTGGGTGCTGCTAGAACATTTCGTTGAGGCCTTATCAGCCATCCAAGACAGTATCTGCTCTTGTTCTTCTGGCTTCCAGGCCCGTTTATGTTCCAGACCAGGAAATTTTGCCAGGAACTTAGATGCATCAACCTACTTCGATCTCCCAGACTCTGTGCCTTGTTGGGCACCAACGACCCCACGTCCCTGTCCCTTCACAACAACCTTTTTAGGAATTTTGGATTTTTCTGCCATAGTTGCAGATGTTCAGATGCAGATATTGTGGAACAAGGAGCAATTAGTGCTTTGTGGAAGGTAGCACTACAGCCTAGTACTGCTTTGTGTTTTACAAACAGCACTGCAGCAGCACAAAAAAAAATTGCCCTGAGGTTTAACCCCTTCACCCCCAAGGGTGGTTTGCATGTTCATGACCGAGCCACTTTTTACAATTCTGACCACTGTCCCTTTATGAGGTTATAACTCTGGAACGCTTCAACGGATCTAGGCGATTCTGAGATTGTTTTCTCGTGACATATTGTACTTCACTTTAGTGGTAAAAATTTTTTGCTATAACTTGCGTTTATTTATGAAAAAAACAGAAATATGGCGAAAATTTTGAAAATTTTGCAATTTTCAAACTTTGAATTTGTATGCCCTTAAAACAGAGAAATATGTGACACAAAATAGTTACTAAATAACATTTCCCACATGTCTACTTTACATCAGCACAATTTGGGAAACAACATTTTTTTTTGTTAGGAAGTTATAAGGGTTAAAATTTGACCAGCGATTTCTAATTTTTACAACAAAACTTACAAAACCATTTATTTTAAGGAACAACCTCACATTTGAAGTCACTTTGAGTGGTCTATATGGCAGAAAATACCCAAAAGTGACACCATTCTAAAAACTGCACCCCTGAAGCTACTCAAAACCACATTCAAGAAGATTATTAACCCTTCAGGTGCTTCACAGGAGCAGAAGCAACGTGGAAGGAAAAAATGAACATTTAACTTTTTAGTCACAAAAATAATATTTTAGCAACAATTTTTTTATTTTCCCAAGGGTAAATTTGTCCTGAGTACGCTGATACCCAATATGTGGGGGGGAACCACTGTTTTGGCACATGGCAGGGCTCAGAAGGGAAGGAGCCCCGTTTTACTTTTTCAACCTAAAATTGGCTGGAATTGAGATCGGACGCCATGTCGCGTTTGAGGAGCGTCTGATGTGCCTAAACAGTGGAAACCCCCCACAAGTGACCCCATTTTGGAAACTAGACCCCCTAAGGAACTTATCTAGATGTGTGGTGACCACTTTGAACCCCCAAGGGCTTCACAGAAGTTTATAACGCCCGGGCGTGAAAATAAAAAATCATATTTTTTCCACAAACATGATCATTTAGTCCCCAATATTTTGTTTTCCCAAGGGTAACAGGAGAAATTGGACCCCAAAGGATGTTGTCAAATTTGTCCTGAGTACGCTGATACCCAATATTGGTGGGGGGGAACCACTGTTTGGGCACATGGCAAGGCTCAGAAGGGAAGGAGCCCCGTTTGACTTTTTCAACCTAAAATTGGCTGAAATTGAGATCGGACGCCATGTCGCGTTTGACGAGTGTCTGATGTTCCTAAACAGTGGAAACCCCGCACAAGTGACCCCATTTTGGAAACTAGACCCCCTAAGGAACTTATCTAGATGTGTTGTGACCACTTTGAACCCCCAAGGGCTTCACAGAAGTTTATATCACCCGGGCGTGAAAATAAAAAATCATATTTTTTCCACAAACATGATCATTTAGTCCCCAATATTTTGTTTTCCCAAGGGTAACAGGAGAAATTGGACTCCAAAGGTTGTTGTCAAATTTGTCCTGAGTACGCTGATACCCAATATGTGGGGGGGAACCACTGTTTGGGCACATGGCAGGGCTCAGAAGGGAAGGAGCCCCGTTTTACTTTTTCAACCTAAAATTGGCTGGAATTGAGATCGGACGCCATGTCACGTTTGACGAGCGTCTGATGTGCCTAAACAGTGGAAACCCCCCATAAGTGACCCAATTTTGGAAACTAGACCCCCTTAGGAACTTATCTAGATGTGTGGTGACCACTTTGAACCCCCAAGGGCTTCACAGAAGTTTATAACACCCGGGCGTGAAAATAAAAAATCATATTTTTTCCACAAACATGATCATTTAGTCCCCAATATTTTGTTTTCCCAAGGGTAACAGGAGAAATTGGACTCCAAAGGTTGTTGTCAAATTTGTCCTGAGTACGCTGATACCCAATATGTGGGGGGGAACCACTGTTTGGGCACATGGCAGGGCTCAGAAGGGAAGGAGCCCCGTTTGACTTTTTCAACCTAAAATTGGCTGGAATTGAGATCGGACGCCATGTCGCATTTGATGAGTGTCTGATGTGCCTAAACAGTGGAAACCCCCCACAAGTGACCCCATTTTGGAAACTAGACCCCCTAAGGAACTTATCTTGATGTGTGGTGAGCACTTTGAACCCCCAAGTGTTTCACTAAAGATTATAATGCCCAGGCGTGAAAATATAAAATCCTGTTTTGTTCCCACATAAATTATCATTTAGTGCCCAATTTTTAATTTTCCCAAGAGTAACAGGAGAAATTGGACCCCAAAAGTTGTTGTCCAATTTGTCCTGAGTACCCTGATACCCCACATGTGGGAGAAAACTACTGTTTGGGCACACGTCAGGGCTCAAAAGGGAAGTAATGACGTTTTGGAAAGCAGACTTTGATGGAATGGTCTGCGGGCGTCATGTTCCATTTGCAGAGCCCTTGATGTTCCTAAACAGTAGAAACCCCCCATAAGTGACCCCATTTTGGAAACTAGACCCCCTAAGGAACTTATCTAGATGTGTGGTGAGCACTTTGAACCCCCAAGTGTTTCACTAAAGATTATAATGCCCAGGCGTGAAAATATAAAATCCTGTTTTGTTCCCACATAAATGATCATTTAGTCCCCAATTTTTAATTTTCCCAAGAGTAACAGGAGAAATTGGACCCCAAAAGTCGTTGTCCAATTTGTCCTGGGTACTCTGGTACCCCACATGTGGGAAAAAACTGTTTAGGCACACGTCGGGGCTCGAAAGGGAAGTAGTGTTGTTTTGGAATGCAGACTTTGATGGTCTGCTGGCGTCATGTTCCATTTGCAGAGTCCCTGATGTGCCTAAACAGGAAAAAACCCCACATATGACATCATTTTGGATACTAGACCCCCAAAGAACAAATCTAGATGTGCCCCCAACTAATCTAATGTAAATTAGTAGTGCATGGAGGTGTTGTACAATTTGAAGCAATCCTTCATGCACAGGCCAGGTTTTTCGGGGCCGATGTCGCATTGATAAGTGGTGTCCCTGCGTATTCCTTTTTTGTAACACACTCGACACCTTTTTTGCGGCTTACCTTTTCTTGGGGTTGGCGGGACCACCCCCGGAAAATGCTGACCTGGGACAATACGAGCACCTTCAGTACCAGAAGTACTGGGGCCCGCTCCTTCCTGAGCGCCAAACATCAGGGCCTTAACCACTACCTCCTGGAAATGAAGGTACGCCGTATCGCTGGGGCATGCACATTGTGACAGCAGGAATGCGTTGAGCATTGCCATTTGGACGATGTGCACGGCCAGCTTTTTGTACCACGCCTTGGCCTTCCTCAATGCATTGTACGGTTGGAGGAGTTGATCGGAGAGATCAACTCCCCCCATTGTTTTGTTGTACCCCACTACACATGTCGGTTTGAGGACCTGTGTAGAGGTACCCCATACAGTGCAGAGGGTACTGCCATCACCGTGTATGGTGGTCAAGAGATGGACATCTCTCTTGTCCTTGTACTTGACCACCAGCAGGTGGTCGCTACATTGGGCTCTGCTCTCACCTTTTCGGAGCATCTGCCCAAGTAGCGTCTTCGGGAGGCCTCTCTGATTTTTGCGGACAGTACCGCAGGCTGCGGTACGTCGCTCAGAGAGGGATTTGTAGAGTGGGATGCTGGTATAAAAGTTATCAGTGTAGAGGTGATAACCTTTATCCAGCAGTGGGTGCACCAAATCCCACACAATTTTCCCACTCACTCCCAGGAAAGGAGGACACTCAGGGGGTTCAATCCGGGTGTCCTTCCCTTCGTAAACTCTAAACTTGTGGGTGTACCCTGAGGTACTCTCACACAACTTATAGAGTTTGATTCCGTACCTGGCCCTCTTACTGGGCAGGTATTGACGGAATCGCAGCCTTCCCTTGAAGTGAACCAAGGATTCATCCACGCAGATGTCCCTTTGGGGCACGTACACTTCAGCAAACTTTTTGTTGAAGTGTTCGATGACCGGCCGAACTTTGAACAGACGGTCAAAGTTGGGGTCATCTTGTGCGGGACACTCTGCATTATCAGTATAATGCAGAAACTTGTGGATGGCCTCAAAACGCGTCCGGGCCATGACCATTCGGAACACTGGAGTGTTGTATAAAACATCAACACTCCAATATTGCCGAATTTCCGGCTTCTTCAGTATCCCCATATGGAGGACCAGGCCCCAAAACTGCGTCATTTCAACTGCGTCTACAGGAGACCAGTTTGAAAATATTGAACGCGGGTTTTGCTCCAAAAATTGACGAGCGTACAAATTAGTTTGCTCCACCATGAGGTTAACAAAATCCTCAGAGAAAAAGACTTTGAAAAAGTCAATTTCTGTGAGGCCGGTGGTGTCAAACTTGATTCCTGATTCTGCCACAAAATCAGGAATCAGTGGCTCGTAATTTTCGGGGGGGCGAGGTCCATACGGGGAGCACTGGGTCAGCTGCGGGCATGGTGGGCGCTGCCTCATCTTCTGTCCTGGAGCGTCTGCGTGGCGGTTCCGCAGGACCCGAGGAGGAAGATGAGGAGGGGGAAGAGGAAGAAGAAGAGGATGAAGAATCCGAAAAATAAAGAAAAGTCGGATCGCCATCCAAATCGCTATCAGTGTCGGAGGCAAGTAAAGCATATGCCTCCTCCACTGAATAGCGCTGTTGGGATGAATTTGATGACATTTTTGTGTAAATATGGTGCTTGGGTGTACACTTTATTGAAAACTGTATGTGTACGTGAGGGGGGGAGTGATTGGTGTAAACTTTCTGTAAAGAAAAAGCTGTGGAAAAAAGTCTAAAACAGCAGGCCCTAGCTGATAAGTGTCACTTATCAAAACTAGGCTGCTGGATGTGCGCACGGGGTGGCGCAAGGGGGGGGTGGGAAAAGGAAAACGGCAGGCACAAACTCTGTTAAGTGAACTGTGTCACTTATCCAAGTTTCGCAGCTGCGGGATGTGTGTACGGAGGGGCTAAGGAAAAAAAAGCGAGCTCGAGTGTTGATCGGTGAACTGCATCACCAATCAACGCTCGGCGGCTGCGCACAGAGGTGGCGCAAAAGTGGGGTGGAGGGGGGTAAAAATAGGGGGAAGGGGGATGGGGGGATTGGGGTGGATGAAGAGAGATTGGGCAGGGATCAACAGTTAGGGTTGTAGTTAGGTGGCACAAAGGGGGGTGAAAAAATGAAAAACGGCAGGCACAAGCTTGGATAAGTGACGTGTGTCACTTATCCAACTTTTGCGGCTGCGGGATGGGTGTACGGAAGTGGCGCAAAGGGGGCTAAGGAAAAAAAAGCGAGCTCGAGTGTTGATCAGTGAACTGCGTCACCAATCAACGCTCGGCGGCTGCGCACGGAGGTGGTGCAAAAGTGGGGTGGAGGGGGGTAAAAATAGGGGGAAGGGGGATGGGGGGATTGGGGTGGATGAAGAGAGATTGGGCAGGGATCAACAGTTAGGGTTGTAGTTAGGTGGCACAAAGGGGGGTGAAAAAAATGAAAAACGGCAGGCACAAGCTTGGATAACTGACGTGTGTCACTTATCCAACTTTTGCGGCTGCGGGATGGGTGTACGGAAGTGGCGCAAAGGGGGCTAAGGAAAAAAAAGCGAGCTCGAGTGTTGATCGGTGAACTGCGTCACCGATCAACGCTCGCCGGCTGCGCACGGAGGTGGCGCAAAAGTGGGGTGGAGGGGGGTAAAAGGGGGGTGAAGGGGGGTAAGAGGGGGGATGGGGGGGTGAAGATAGATTGGGGGGGTGAAGATAGATTGGGGGGGTGAAGATAGATTGGGCAGGGGATCAGGGATCAATTAGCACTTACAGTTGTAGTTTTCTTTCTTCTTTCTTCTGCAGGGATTGTGATGCTACAAGCTGTGGCACCACAATACCCAGCACAGGAGCTCTTGCTGCATCCGACCTCTCTGCAGGAATCCTCAGCTAGAGTGAGGACCCCTGCAGACAGGTCAGAGGCAGGTCAGGGGGCAGGTCACAAAGCGGTCACATTGCTGCTGTAACCTGTCATTGGTGGGATCGAATGATTACATCGATCCCACCAATCCCTGATCTGCCTGGTGACCATGGCAACTGCCTAGAATCGGAGCTCACAGCTCCGATTACTAGGCAGGTCATGCCCAGGTCACTAGCAGGGCACAGAGCGGTCACATGGTGACCGCAGCTGTGCCCTGTGGTTGGCGCGATCGCCGATCTAATCGATCGCGCCAGCCAACTCCTGCAGGCCCTGGATCGGTGCTAATATAGCACCAGACACCACACAAGACAGCGGTGCTGGCTGCATGTCACTTGTGCAGTACCGTGCATGTGTACTATTCGCTGTGAACACAGCACCGCAGCAGCACAAAAAAACTGCCCTGAGGTTTAAAGCAAGAATACGCAGCCCAGACACCACACAAGACAGCGGTGCTGGCTGCGTGTCAGTTGTGCAGTACCGTGCGTGCGTAATATTTGCTGTGAACACAGCACCGCAACAGCACAAAAAAACTGCCCTGAGGTTTAAGGCAAGAATACGCACCCCAGTCACCACACAAGACAGCGGTGCTGGCTGCATGTCAGTTGTGCAGTACCGTGCGTGCGTTCTATTCACTGTGATTCTATGAACACAGCACCGCAACAGCATAAAAATGCCCTGCAGGGGTAAATGTGACCCCAAAAAAACCTGGGAAAATGGTCACTACTCAGTCCCTGACCTTATACTTTCAGCTCTGAAAAGAGCTTTTGGGTTTCACAGAGGATTTCTGGATGATTTGCAAAACACAACTCTCCCTAGCAGCTGCTCACACTCTCCCTACACTAGCTATGTTCTGCATGCAATGTGCAGAAAATGGCAGCAGCAGGACTTAGTGCCAGGTTATGATGACTCATAGGACGCTGGGCGGCCAGCCAATCATAGTAATGCCACCCACAACCAAGAAGGGTGCGGAATTACTGTGATTGGCAACTGCTGGGCGGGAGAACCAAATAGTGCGAGGCGAGTAGTGAAATACTCGCGATGTACTGAGTACCACGAGTACCGCCTTACGAATACCCACTCATCCCTAGTCGTGTACATGATTGAACTTCTCAGAATCAGGGGTACCACGAAGATCAGACACCCAGAGATCAGAAAGTTATCAACCAAGTGTAGTATAAGGTAATGCTTGTTATTCAGATAGGGGATACTCGCTAGGCAGCCAATAAATCAGGTCCGGCACAGGTTTCTCAACAAAACTCAGTCCATTCGGTTTATTATGCAGCATAAACCATCAACAGCAACAGAAAGTTCATATCAAATCAACATAGCGTCCATGACAGAGCTCTGCTCTGCTATCCCCGTGATCACACAGGCTTTGTTATCTCCGGTACATAGGCTCTCTAGCCTCACAGTTATATCCCCTGTCAGGGTTACCTTCTCATAACTGCTTCTCAGTGCAGACGTTCATTCCCCTCCTGGGAATTCTCAGACACAAGCAGCCATGATAGCGTCCCCACGTGCACTCAGGAAGCCAGACACATCTTCCTCAGCACGAGACCTTCCATACGGACCAACCGGGTCCAAGCATTCACTCATGTGACCTACCCTGGTCACCTTATATGGTCCGTAGCCACGCCCACCTGATCACATGGCTATGACCTCATCGCAGGTCCTACAGTAATTTACACACATACACTTTACTATGGCGTTCTAGACCCATGCCCCTGGGTGGGTTTGTAGGTGATTGATCCCACCCGACTCACCAATCACCTGAAGGCTTCTCCCTAACACATTGAAACAGAATGTCAGCAGTAGCACTGCTGATCAGCACTTAATCAAGCCTTCATCCCAAGGCCACCCACCTTGGGATACATAACGGTCCTTTAGCAGCCTACTCCTGTTACCACACTGGATGTGCCTGTACACTCATCCTGGGACACCCACACAGCGCCCCCTAGCGGACACTGTGGGCACTACACCCCAGTAGGTATGGCAGGTACGCGGGATGCAGTGACGAGACACGAGACGGATTTAACTTTTAGTGGTAACTTTTAGATATATAGATGCCGATGGGGCTATCCTGAGCAACCAAACAAGATAACAACAATTGTCCTCACAGGGACCAAACACAGATAATGAGAACACGAGTAACCCGGCAAAGCCCGGTCACTATAGGGCCACAGTTTGGCCGACTACGGGTCCTTAGTTACTATGTGTCACTTAGCCGTCCTGACGTCCCATGGCTTGCTGTATGATGGTGCTTCGGCATCGCAGCCGCTGGGCCCAGCTGCCGAGGATCTGGCGAAGGCTTTGTGCATTCCTACGCCCAGGCGAGGCACAACAGGCCCTAGGAGAGTCCTTTGGCGGGATAGCTCCACGCGGAGGCAGTGAGATACCGCCTGGTAGCGGGAGGATGGAGGCCGCAACCCCCAGGCAGGGACGGGCAGCAGTGATGCTGAGTGGCGGCTGCTAGGCCGCAGGCGCAGCCTGGGGCTATGCTAGAAGTCCCGCGGATGACGAGAGGCAGGCTCCAGCCGTGAGCTGGAGTGAGGAGGCAACGGCCTCGGGCGGCAGCGGGTAGTCCGCAGCCACGGGTTGGAGAGAGGTGGCCATGGCCGTGGGCAGCCACGGGCTGGAGTGAAGCTGAAACGGCCGTGGGTGGCAGCGGGCAGGCCGCAGCCGCGGGTTGGAGTGAAGCGGCAATGGCCACAGGCGGCAGTGGGCAGACCGCAGCCATGAGCTGGAGTGGAGCGGTGGTCCTCCGTCGGTCGGCTTGGTGCCGTCTCCCTACGGTCCACAGCGAGTCTCTCTCCTGTCTCTCCTGCCACTGTTCTCCTCTCTGGTGGCTGCTGAAGGCTCTCGCTCCCTGGAGCCCTTGAGGTCTCCTGCTCCTCCTCTGCCGATCTGCTGACTCACTCTGGCTAGCGTCCTCTGCCCCTTTTATATTAGCTCCTCCCCCAACCATTCTGGAAGTCTCTGCCCTCCATCCTCTAAATCTGTCCCTCGGAAACAGACCCCCTAGGAACCTTGGTGACGTCCCCTTGGTTCCGGCCCGGATACGTGGCGGGGGGCCGTCCTACACTCCCCCATCCTGTATGCTTGCCAGTCTTCGGGTGAGGGCTTGAGTGGGCCTGTGTTGGCCTTCTGAGACAAAAGTTCTCGTTGCCATATGAACTGATCTTCGTAACGTTCGGGGGATTTGCCGGCTGTTGACCGCTCTGAGCATCTTGGTTCGACTGCGCCGGAGCTTTCTGGGGTGGTGGAAGTTGGTGGGCTGGTCAGTTCTGGCAGGTCGACTGGGCCTGCGGAGATATCGTTCTTGGAGGGCCAATTTGTATTGCTGGGAGGTCTTCCTCGTCATCCAGGTCCTAAACTGTTGGCAGGGGTTCGGGGGCCTGGGAATTGGTCTTGGGTCGTATGGGGTCAATGGACATACAGTGCCGCAACATATTACGGTGCACAGTGCGAGTAGGGTGGGCTCCGTCTTTTTCCGGTTGTATTTTGTATACGGGCCCGTCGGGGCTTATTCAGTGCAACACTCGATAGGGGCCCTCTTCCCACCAGGGTTCCAACTTGTTCTGAGGGCGTTGGTCCAGTACGAGTACTCGATCTCCAGCCTAGAGGTCGATGGGTGGAGTCAGAGTCCCCCCTGGATGTTCTAGGTCCTGGAGTTTGGTATGGATGATTCAGTTGAGGGTTTGTAGTCGGTGCCGGTGGTTCCGGACCCACGACGAGACCCCTGTCCAGGGTTGTGGTTCTTCCGGGTTCAGTTCTACCTCCATGATTCCTTTACCTTCCCGCCCAAACAGTAGCGAGTAAGGGGTATAGCCGGTGACTCGGTGGATCCAGTTGTTATAAACCCACACGTGTTCAGGGACGTACTCAGGCCAGCGGGCCTTCCGGTCGCTCTCCAGGGTGCGCAACATTTTGGATTTCAATTAAATCGTTCATAGGCCCCGTTTCCCTGCGGGTGGTACGGCGTGGTTCGGGATTTGTCGATGCCATAGAGGCGGTGTAATTCCTCCTTGACTTTCCCCAGAAAACACGCTCCCTGATTGGAATGTATCCGTTGGGGGCAGCTGTGCACTTGGATGAAGTTTCTGCAAATTGCATAGGCAGCGGACTCCGCAGTTTGATCTCGGGTGGGGGTTACCACGACGAATTTGGTGAAATGATCCACCATGATGAGACAATGTTCATACCCCTGGTGCATGGGGCCAATGGTTAAATAGTCCACCATCAAGAGTTCGAGGGGAGCTGATGTTACTATCGTCTGTACCGGGGCCCGTTGCGCGGGTGGTTTAGCTAGCTCGCACAGGCGGCACACCCGGCAGGCTTCTTCCACTGCCGTTTGTAAGCGAGGGTGATAGACCATTTGCTGCAACCACTGAAAGGTCTTTTGAGCTCCAAAATGGGCTCCTTTTTCATGGGCTTCCCGAGCCAGTTCACCGATTTGGGCTCCGGGCACAACTACCTGCCTGTTGTGGATGTTGTCCGTGATACGGCCTTATAATATAATAGTCCTTTCTTGATGACTAATTTTTCCCACTGGCGTAATATTAGCAACATGTCCTGGGTCAAGGTTTGCCTCTGGGAGTCGGTAGGTATTTTGCCGGTGGCTACCCATTGGCGTAGGGACCCAATTTCTCTGTCTTCTTGCTGCTGCTGAATCCATTTATCATGAGATTGTTCTAGCATACCCCTTAGGGGTCATAGATGGGATTGTTCTTGGGTGGTCGCTGTGAGTACGGCAGGGGCCAGAGCGAACGGCGTTTCTTCTCCTTCTAATTCGTCGTCTCTGCTCTGCCCTGGAGTTGCATGCCGGATCCTGGAGAGGGCGTCAGCATGTACATTCTCTGTTTCTCTTTTATAAATGATCTTGTAATTGAACTTGGACATCCGGGCCACCCATCACTGCTCCAGAGCCCCTAGTTTGGCATTTTCAAGGTGGGCCAGCGGGTTGTTGTCGGTCCGTATCACCACCTCGGAGCCCGCCAGGTACTCTGCGAACCGCTCCATCATGGCCCACACTACCGCGAGGGGCTCGAGCTTAAAGGAGCTGTAATTGTCGGGATTATGTTAGGAGTCATGAAGTGATCGGCTGCCATAAGCGATCACTCTCCCCCGGCCGTCATGAACTTGTAACAATACAGCCCCCAACCCGTGGAGACTCCCGTCGGAGTGAAGTATGAACGGCTGCGAGAAATCCGCATAAGCTAACACCGGGGCACCCGAGAGTGCGGCCCTAAGGTCTTGGAAGGCTGCTTCTTGAGATTCTTGCTACTGAATCTTCCGACCATTCGCCCCGGCTGGAGCCCCCTTCAGCAGGTCTTGCAGGGCTCGGGCTCGACGTGCAAAATTCTTTATGAAAGCACGGTAGTATCCGGCCAACCCGAGGAAGGCCTGCACATCTTACACCATCTCGGGGGTAGGCCACCCCTGGATTGCGGCAACCTTTACCAGGGACGGTCTGACACCTTCAGCGGAGATGGTGTGCCCCAGATATTCGATCTAAGGGCAAAACAAGTGGCATTTCTGAGGTTTTACCTTCAACACGTACTTCTGCAGCCGACCGAGCACCTGTCTCAACCACCGCAGGTGGTCCTCGAACGTGGCGGCGTAGATGATGATGTCGTCCAGATATATCAGCGTGGCTTCAAAGTTGAGATCCCCCAAACACCGCTCCATCAGCTGTTGGAAAGTTCCCGGGGCGTTGGCCAGCCCGAACGGCATCCGATTGAACTCAAACTGTCCCATGGGAAGGATGAACGCAGTCTTGGCTCTGTCTTCCATTGACATTACCACCTGCCAGTACCCACTGGCCAGATCCAACGTTGAGAAGTATGTCGCTTTTCCCAATGCGGACGGGGACTCTTCTATGCGGGGCAGCGGGTACGAGTCTTTGATGGTGCAGGTGTTCAGTTTCCGATAGTCCACACAGAACCGTAGTGTGCTGTCCTTCTTGCAAACCAACATGATAGGAGCCGACCAGGGGCTCTGGCTTTCTCAGATGACCCCCTTCCGCAGCATTTGGCCCAGTAATGTTTTCACCTCCTGGTATAGTTGAGGAGGGATCTGCCGATATCGTTCCCTGATGGGAGCCGCCCCTGCCGTGGGAATACTGTGTGTAATGGAGGTGGTACATCCAAAATCGTCCTCATGGCTGGCGAATACCTCCTGGTACTGTCCGAGAAGTGTTTCCACCTGGAGGATTTGGGCTGAGGTCAGGCCAGAGAGTTCGGCTCGCTTTCTCTCCAGGATGGTTTGGCCCTTTTCTTGGGCTGAGGACCCGGCAGTCTGCAGAGATTGAATAGTCACTGACAAAAGGTCCTCGGGTTGCACCTTTAATGGAATCCCAGGGGCTGGCACCACCTCTTCCAAAGGCCTCACAAGCTTCGCCATTTCGGCCTGGGGCCTTAGGACGATGTCTTGGTCTTCGAGGTTGATGCAGCACACCAAGACGGTCCTCCTCTGCACAGTGGCCTGGGTGCAGGTGTTCTGAGAAGCATGGCTCCACCTGCATCTCCATGCCCTCCAGAGGTACAGGGGCCCATATAGATAGGGCTACCACTGTCTGCCTGGGCGGCAGCACGAGTGGGGTAGCCGCTGGCACGATCACTTTTCCCAGTACCTCGCCCTCCTGGCAGTCCTGGAGGACTCGTGCCCCCCACACCAACTGCTGGAAAAATGCCCTTGGGGCGTGCGGGAGCCCCACTGGTTCAGGGTCTCTTGTGTGGGTTCATTAAGGAGTACATTGCCAAATTCCCGCAGTTTATTCATACCCAGGGTGACTGGGTGTTTGTTGTTGGTCTCCCCCTGGGTCAGGATCACTCCCTGGCGGCCAAGGGACTTGCCACACAGCGTCATTTGCATCCATACCACTCCAGCGACAGGAACCGGCAGTTGGTTGGCGGCTACCAGTCTTATCATGGACCCCCCCACTGGGGTCTCACTGCCTCGGGAAAATGCTGCTGAAAATAAGTTGCAGGCATGGTCGTTACTTGCGACCCCGTGTCCACTAGGCACCGTACGGCATGGCCCTCGACCTCTGCCCATACCGCCTGACACTTTGCGACCAGGTCTTTGGGACTTCCACCACCCGATGTTGTGGCTTCTGGCTCCGAGCGGCATCCCCCCAGCCTGGAGCCCTCTAGTTTAATGGCCGCCGGGGTGGGCATCTCCCACGCCGCGGACACTCTCTTGCGAAGTGACCCAGCTCCCCGCACTCATAACATCGGGGTTGCGAGGGCCGACTGCTCCGGGCATTGCGAGGCCCCCAGGTCAACGGGTTCGAACTAGGCCGCCCAGTCATGGCCTTGGCCCCTCTTTTAATTTCGGCCAACTCGCCCCTGATGTTCTTCAGCTCTTGCTTCATCTCTTCTATCCATTGGGGCTCCCCGACAGCACTCACGGAAGCCTCCACCCTCCGGACCTTCCCCACGGGGACCGTCAGCCCCTGCTCCTGCTCTCGAGCGCGCGCCTGACTTCCTACTTCGGAGAAAGCCATATGCGGGTTCACCCTGACTTGTTCCCATAATGCCTGCTTCGTCAGAGGGTCTCGAAGTCCAGTCACTAACAAGTCGCGTAGGGTAATGTCGATGGGCCCCACACCTACGCCGTCCTCCCGCTCGATGACATTCATATACTGGGTGATGGTCTCCCCCTCTCCCTGCATGCGACTGAACAACTGGGTCCTCAACTCCCCCACATTTGTCGGATCCCCATGGGTCTCCCCCAGGGTGTTGCAGTGTCCCGGGGACCTCAACATTACTGAATCCCGGGCCTCCCCCTCCAATGCCATGAGAGCTACTTCGGCTTCTAGGTAAGGGGTCATCAGATGCATACGGAAGAGCCCTCGCATTCGCTATGTCCAGCTCCACAGCATGGTGTTAGTGCCGAAGAACCTGGGCAGGTTGCTCAGCATAGCCCCCAAGGAAATAATGGACCAGGGGCCCTCGTTACTTGCTGAGTTTGCGGCCCTGCTCTGGTTGGCGGCATCGTCGTCCGTGCTCAGGGACTGCATCCTGCCGACTACGCCAAATGTAGGTACGGCAGGTACGCAGGATACAGTGACAAGACACGAGACAGATTTAACTTTTAGTGGTAACTTATATATATATATACAGTATATATATATATAGATGCCGATGGGGCTATCCTGAGCAACCAAACAAGATAGCAACAATTGTCCTTGCAGGGACCAAACACAAAGAAACACGGATAATGAGAACACGACTAACCCGGCAAAGGCCGGTCACTATAGGGCCGCGATTTGTCTGACTACGGGTCCTTAGTTACTACCATGTGTCACTTAGCCGTCCTGACATTCCACGGCATGCTGTACGATGGTGCTTCGGCGTCGCAGCCGCTGGGCCCAACAGCCGAGGATCTGGTGAAGGCTTCGGGCGTTCCTACACCCAGGCGAGGCGGGGGCGCAACAGGCCCTAGGAAAGTCCTTTGGCGGGATACCGCCTGGTAGTGGGAGGATGGAGGCCGCAGCCCCCGGGTAAGGCCGGCAGCAGTGATGCTGAGTGGCTGCTGGTAGGTCGCAGGCACAGCCTGGGGCTGTGCTAGGAGTTCCGCAGATGGTGAGGGGCAGGTCCCAGCCATGAGCTGGAGTGAGACCATATTGTGAAAGGACTTTAAAGGTAAATTGCGCTCATCTTTTAACCCCTAGCACCTATTACCTATGACAGCGGCATTTATTGCGTGCTTCCGCTGACCCCAGTCACATGATCAGGGGTCATTGGTTCATCAGCATAACAACCAGAGGTCTCCTTGAGACCTCTGTGGTTGTTGATGCCAGATTGCTTTGAGCGCCACCCTGTGGACGGCGCTCATAGCAATGCAGTAATTCTGCTACATAGAGGCGATCTGCGCATTGCCTCTATGTAGCAGAGCCAATCAAGTTGTGGCAGCTTCTAACTTTCCATGAAGGCTATTGAAGCATGCCAAAAGTTAAGGAAAAATAGTTTTAAAAATATTTAAAAAAAAAAAAATATATAAAAGTTTAAAATCACCCCCCTTTTGCCCCATTCAAAATAAAACAATAAAAAATATCAAACATACACATATTAGGTATCGCCGCGTTTAGAATCGCCAGATCTATCAATAAAAAAAAGGATTAACCTGTTTACTAAATGGCGTAGTGAGAAAAAAAATCAAAACGCAAGAATTACATTTTTTTTGGTCACCATGACATTGCAGGTGATCAAAAAAGGATATCTGCACAAAAGTGATATCATTAAAAACGTCAGCTCGGCATGCAAAAAATAAGCCATCACCCAACCCAAGATCACGAAAAATGGAGACGCTACGGGTCTCAAAAAATGGCTCTATTTTTTTATTTTAGAAAACTTTGGAAATTTTTTTCACCACTTAGATAAAAAAGAACCTAGACATATTTGGTGTCTATGAGCCTATAATGACCTGGAGAGTCATAATGGCAGGTCAGTTTTAGCATTTAGTGAACCTAGCAAGAAAGCCAAACAATAAACGAGTGTGGGATTGCACTTTATTTTGAAATTTCACCGCACTTGGAATTTTTTTCAGTTACACAATATGGTAAAACCAATGGTGTCGCTCAAAAGTACAACTCATCCCGCAAAAAATAAGCCCTCTCATGGCCATATTGACGGAAAAATAAAAAAGTTATGGCTCTGGAAAGAAGGGGAATGAAAAACGAAAGTGAAAAAAGCTCCGGTCATTAAGGGGTTAATCAATTGGTCCAAAGAAGTTTATGGATGTTTTCAATGCAAAAACTATACCTTGGCTCTCCACCTAATTATTTCACATGCCACGAGACCTAGTGATAACCCTGGATACAGAAGTTATTGCAGCAACTTTTTTTAATACTCCCTTTTTATTATGGCGGGTGGAGGGGTCTTCATGGCACTGGGTTGCAATTTTTATCCTTGCATTAAACAAAGGCTATGACATTGAGTATATTATCTACTTTTTGATAAATAAATACCTTTGCTTTCTTATTTATATCATTGTGAATAGATCTGCAGCTGACAGTAAAGCACGATTCAGATGTCCAGACACTTTTTATATTTCAATTTTCCATTACATTGCCGGCTGCAGACAATCACTGAGCTGAAATTATCTTTTTTTGAAGATAATAAAAGGTGACAGTGACAGATCATAACTATTCCTAAAGTGTTTGTAGAGGACTGAGAGATAATTCCATGTTCTGAGTGTAAGAAAACTCAGAAACTCTTGTACAGAGTTTGTTCTTAACTGTTACATTTTATCAAGGAACTCAAGCAGAACTCTGTGTTCCCAGTGGGAAAGTAAAATAAAGTCTGCATCCCTAGTGTATAGCAATGTACAATGCTAAGAGAAGAGAGCAAGGTTACCAAATTGTGTACATCCCACAATAAAATCACAACAATCAGCAAGCTTAAGTGACTTGCATTCTGGGACAGGCCCAACCTGCCCCAGGCAACATATGGTAGCTCCTATCTCAGCAGCAGAGTATTCATTCCAGTGAATAAATACGCTTCATATACTATCTGTCACGAAGCAGACGACATTATATTCCCCAATGATATGACATTTGGAGAACAAATTGTACTTCCCAGGATAGACTAAAACAATTTGTTACTGATTGCAATAATAAAATAGTGTTCTACTTCATTAGATACAAATAAATAAATACACACTTAGATCCCCTTCACAGGTCCGTGTTTCTGATACGTGTGCCATCCTTTCTCTCACGTACCAAAGACACGTACATCCACTATAGTCTATAGGGCTGCACACCAGTCTGTGTTTTCACTCATACCGTGTGTCCATGTGATCCACACCTATACATGTCCGTTTTTTTCTGGCATGGTAGCACAATGACACACGTGCAGATGGATGACATACATACCGGAACAGAATGCAGAATAGAAATTAAAGATTTTTGTGTGTTAAAGATGTGTAAAGAGAGATAGATAGATAGATAGATAGATAGATAGATAGATAGATAGATAGAAAGTGCCTTGTGTTATGAATGGGTCACCAAGGAGGATGGCAGGCTAAGCCATCAGAAAACCAGAGAGGTTGGTAACTAAGTGGATTGCAGACCCCTGATCCTATCCACACAACTAGCAGTAGCCGTGGAGCGTATCAACGATGTCCTAGACGCCTCGGCACAGCCGGAGAACTAACTAAGCCTAAAGCAAGAAAGGTGAAATCTAAACTGCCCCGGAGCAGACCCCAAAAGGAATAGATAGCCGCCAAACATATATTGTCAGTGAGACAAGATGAAACACAAACACAGGCAGAAAAATAGACTGAGCAAATGATGGGGCCCAAACTGACTAGACAGGATAGGAAAGGAAAGACACTGTCTGCAATCATGCAAAAACCCTGAAAAATCCAACACATTTGATGTGCAAAAAAACACTGAAGTCACACGACTTCGCCCCCACTATATCAGCACTCTGGTATGAACTGGAAGCAAAGCAAGAGACCAATGTAACGGGGGACTGAACAAACAGACACAGGCTGTAATATATGGAGCGGTAGTCCAGCACAGCCCCCAGAGGAGCAAGCTGAATCCGCAACAAGCAGAGAGAGACAAAACCAAATCAGATTCAAAGAATTAGCAAATGAACCACTTAGCTGAACAATGCAGGATCAGGGCAGGAGACATCAGACCTCAAAATGCACAGGAAAGCAATCACCAGCAGGGATTGCAGGAAGTCTGCAGACTTAAATACTCCAATCAGTAACCCCAGATCTCCAATCGTCATCATCATGTGACAGACCTCTGTCAATCTGGCCAGCTCCACTACCTCCAGTAACCACCAGAGGGAGCAGGGGGAGCTTCGGCTCAGAAGTCTGAGCTGGGAAATTCACAACAGCCTTGCATGCTTGTGCTGCTTACTGTACATGTATTTACCTAATAAAAAAAAATTGAAAAATGATGTGGGGTACTCCCCATTTTAGGTAACCAGCAAAAGTAAAACTGACAGCTGTGAGCTGGGAAAGTCCACGATTATTGGTCCATTCCCATACTAAAAATAACTGCTGACATATGCTCCAGTTCTGGTGCTTTGCCTCGGCTCCCCCCAATGCCATGGGGCCTTGGCAATCAGGGTAATGGGGCTTTGGGTTGATGTCAGCTATGAATCAAGCACTGATGTTAATAAGGGAGAGGTGTCTATCATCCGAAAATCCTATTACTAACCCTGTAATAGGCACCATAGGCTTTAGCACCAGCCACTCCCAGCTCACGCTGCGTTCCGCTAATGAGCTAAAGATGAGAGTTATAGGTTAAACTTCATTCAGACGTCCGTGTTGCACATAAGTGTTGTGTACGTTTTTGTCATGGATATAATACATACAAATTATAATCTATGCTCCTGTTGACATGTCTAAATAACATCTATGGCACATGTGTGCCTTCTGTGTGCGGTTGATCTATATTTTTAATTCATTTTTTATTGTACGTGGCAGCAACAAAGTCTGGAGGAACGCAAGTAATCCTGGCAGCTATGATGAATTTCAGACTGCAAATTGCCATAAAAATATGAATAGGTCAATGACTTCATGGAAAGAAGAAACAGCAAGGCTTAGAATTCATAAAGCAATAATCTCTGACTAGATGCCTGTCATGCGCTATAACTACTGCAGTACGTCACTGTAGACAAATTGCAAGTAAGAGAGGTGTTGTAGTAGAATATAGAAAGAATTTGAACCGGCACTAAAAATATTTTTCTTTGTATGTGGCAGCCACAAAGTCTGGAGGAATGCAAGTAATACTGGCAGCTTAGATGACTTTCTGAGTACAGATTACTGCAAAAAACATTAATCGGTCAATGAGTCTATAGAAAGTAACAGCAGCATGGCTTAGAACTTATAAGGCAATAATCCCTGACTAGATGCCTGTCATATCCTATAGTTACTGAACTGGAACACCTCACCGTAGACGAATTGCAGATAAGAGCGGTATTACTGTATTATAATAGAATAGAATTTTGATTTAGCCCTGAAAAAAGCAATTAGTTTAATTTAGCTGCATTAAGGACTGTTACTTCATCAACCCTGCTGGGAAATATAGTGGAGCATTTCGCATCTACTCAGCCTGATATGGAGGATATCAGGATCTTCTGTACTTACTGTTCAAACTCTCCTGTCCCGGCTGTGAAATCCTGTATGCAGTGTGAGAACTCCCTATGAGACGACCACCTGACAGCCAATAAACAAGGCAAAAGATTATTTACTAATAGAACCCATCAACTCTTCCAAACTCTTTTTCAAAAATTTTTCCCTCAACTAGAAGATGGATTCACAGAAAATCATTTTTTTCCCATTACTAAGGAGTGGGTCTCCTATACTGGTAAAGCGTATGCACTAAGTGCAAGGAATGCTTAAAAATTAGAAGGAGGCACTACAATACCCCTTTGAAGAGACATAGTGGAGGGCCTCATACATTTTTTCCCCATTATTAAGGAATGGGTATCCTAGACTGGTAATGCCTATGCACTAAGTGCATAGGCTGAAAAACATTTAGCCATGGGAGGTATACATATATATAAAATAATGTGCGAGGTAGGCCTCTAAAAATTGTCAATGCGGTCATGATAAAGAGAAGGAGGACAATACAAAAAAGATGAAATTCTGAAGCATATACCCATATTTGGGAAGGGGTGCATAGGAATAGAGTAGAAACCCCCCCCCCCACTGGATTTGAGTTTATGTTCCACTGCTGTCATCTGGTGGTGTACAGAAGTCTGGCCCAATCCAGCCCTTGTTCATTTTGATAGTCAACCTGTCACCATTTTCAGTTGACAAGCTGATGCACCTATCGGTTATAATACCCCCTGCGGCGCTAAAAACCCGCTCTGACAAAACGCTAGCGGCAGGGGAGGCCAGGACCTCTAAGGTGTACAGAGCCAGTTCATGCCTCGTGTCTAGCTGGGATACCCAAATGTTGTAAGGCACAGAGGTATAACGGAGGACGCTGGTATGGTTAGCAAGGTACTCTTTTCAGCATGTTCCAAAACTATTCCTCCTTGTCAGAGTACCCTGTCCCATACCTTTGAGAGTGTTCCCCTGCCTTTGCTGAATCTTTTGTGTGTCTCCCTAGTTTCCACTCCTTGGAGTCTAAGGAACTGTGACCTCTGCCGCCAGCATTGCCAGATGGGAATTTTTTTTAATAATTCTTCAACTCCGGTCATCGTGTCCTGCAACATTTTATTTGACCTCTCCACCATGGGAAGGAGAGATGTAAAGTCCTCCTTGTAGCATGGGTCTAGAAGCGTGGCCAACCAGTAATTAGTGTTGACCAAAATGCGTGCAACACAAAGGTCACGAGAAAGGCGGTGTAATATAAACTGAGCCATAAGTGCCAGAATGCCAACAGCCAAGCCTTCCCTTTTCCCACCAAGAGGGCGACAGTCCATGTTGTCCTCCTCGTCCTTGTCTTCAGGCCATACATGCTGAACAGACAGGATGAAGGTGGTGTGGGTACTACTGTCTGTAACGCAGGCAACCAGCGCCTGTTCCTCCTCCTCCTTCTTATCACCCAATCCACATTGAGAAGATGAGATGAGGCTGGACTGTGTACAGTAGCATCAACCAGTATAGTTTCTAGCTCCATCTCAACTTGCTCCACCTGCAAAGCCTCCTCTTTAATTGTGAGCAAAGAATGCCTCAGTAGACAGAGAAATGGGATGGTGATTATGGTGTCATCGTCGCTCACCATCTTGGTCAAGTGCTCAAATTTTTAGACAACTGCACAGATGTCAAACATCCATGCCCATTTATCAACTCTAATGTGCGGAAGTGAACTGGAAAACTGACATGCATAGTGTAGCTGGTATTCAACTACTGCCCTCTGCTGTTCACAAAGCCTTGTCAACATATGCAACTTTGAGCTTCAATGGGTGATGACATCGCACACCAGTCGATGAGCTGGAAGTTGTAAATGCTGCTGCAGCACTGTCAGAGTGGTGGCAGCTGTCGCCAACTTTCAGAAATGGGCACACACGCGGTGTACTTTCACAAGTAGCTCAGATTGCCTATATGTAGCAGAAATACGGCAATTGCTATGTGCACCGACCACAGGGTGGTGCTCATAACAATCTGCCATCAACAACTATAGAGGTCTCGAGGAGACCTCTGGTTGTCATGACAACGCGTCGCTGACCCCCCGATCACATGATGGGGGTCAGCAATGCCCTCATTTCCAGCCGCACGCTGGAAGCTCCAGTTAAATGCCCGCTGTCAGTGTTTGACAGCGGCATTTAACTAGTTAATAGGTGTGGGCGGATCACGATTCCACTCTCGACTATTGCGGTTTGAGGTGGGCTCACTGCCGGAGCCCACCTCAAAGCAGGAGATACTGACCGCTGATGTACTATCAGTGGGTTAATTTATTTAATTATAGTGCAGGCGATGGGTGAGGAATATTCCCATCAGCTGCTCCTGCTGTCGCTGTTTTTAGCAGCAGCAGGTGTAGGCTGATGGGAGTAAGAGTCACAAAAGCTGCCGCCTGCTGTCATTGTACTCACTTGAACACAACTCTCATCATTCTCCTGTTTGTGCTGATTGCTGACAGAGCAGGAGAGAATGATGAGAGTTGTCTTCAACACCAGGGGCCTGGGAACAGTGCTTTTTGTACTGCTGCTTCCCTGACACTCGCCATATGGTACTGATGTGGCACACAGGCAGCACACGGTTGCCACACATGTGCCACATGTATTACACACAGACACTGACATCTGTGCTTCTGTTTTGACGTTAGCGCAAGCCCCGTGGGAAAATTTCTATCAGTGCTCGTGTTGACATCAGATAGGTGAAGTGAGTTCATCGGCGGTGAACACCCAGAACCTTTCTAACAGCAGCGGGAGCATGAGAACCTTCTCACTCTTGCGGAGACAACAGGCAGGTCCTATGAGTTCACCATGAGACACTGGGCAGCGGTAGCAGATGCTGCTCTGTGTCTCTGCTGGATGTCAGCCTGTATGGTCACATCATGCAATCATGCAGCCTGCCATCTAGATGTAGCAGAGCTAGACCCATCGTGGCACAGATGGATTATCATCTTCTCTGTGGAAAGATGAGGAAAATTGTTATTTATTTTAACTCTTTTGCAGAAGACAATGGCATCGGTGGAATGGGCGATGTCGTAAGTGTGGTTTAACTAAGATTTATTAAAGGAGTCTGTCATTCTTTCAATTAAAGGACTTTTTTCTGGTGTCTGTGTTTTAATACAATATGATTATGGGGTTAGTAATGGGGGCGTCTTATTGACCTCTGGCCTAGATGATCCTGACAATACAAAGATGACATCAACCCCCTCAACTATCACCCCACTTGCCACCGCTACAGGGCAAGTGGGAAGAGTGAGGCTAAGTTCCAGAATTGGCACATCTTATAGATGCACCTTTTCTGGGGTGGTCGAGAGATGATGCTTTTAGCCCTGGGGCGGGTAGTATGCATGGCCCCTTTCTAAGCTATCAATATCAACCTGCAGCTGTCTTCCTAGCCTTTCCTGGTTAATAATTATTGGGAGACCCTATATCATTTTATTGGTTGGTCCCACATTTTAGTAGCCAGTATAGGCTAAGTATACAGCTGTGAGCTGATATTAATAACCTGGGAAACTCCATGGGTACTACCCCCTTCCCAGGCTATAAACATCTGCCCCGAGCCGTCGACTTTCCAACTGCTAGATAAGAAAATGACACAGGACCCCACACAATTTTTATCAGAAAAATCTTTTAATAATTAAATACATGTACAGTAAGCTGCACACGCTGCACTATTTGCATGTCACTGACATCTATATATCTATCTTTTCTGTGTGTACTGTATATACTATATGTAATCCATCTGTTCTATGCTGTCGGCTCATGCTGTGATTTTACAGTACGTGGTTGCTGAATTGCTGGCTTTTCTTCTATGTAATATATACACGTACACACGTGGTCAAAATTGTTGTTACCACTCGTTTACGGACAGAAAAACCCACAAAAATGACAGAAATAACTTGAATCTGACAATAGTAATAAGAAGTCAAAAATCTATGAAAATGAACAAATGAAAGTCAGACATTGCTTTTTAACCATGTTTCCACAGAATTTTTAAAAAAATAAAACTCGTGAAATAGGCCTGGACAGAAATGATGGTAACCTTAACTTATTATTTTCTTGCACAACCTTTTGAGGCAATCACTACAATCAAACGATTCCTGTAACTGTCAATGAGACTTCTGCACTTCTCGACAGGTATTTTGGCCCACTCCTCAAGAGCAAACTGCTACAGTTGTCTCGTGTTTGAAGGTTGCCTTTTCCAGACGGCATGTTTCAGCTCTTTCCAAAGATGCTCAATAGGATTTAGGTCAGGGCTCATAGAAGGCCACTTCAGAATAGTCCAATGTATTCCCCTTAACCATTTTCGGGTGTTTTTAGCTGTGTGTTTTGGGTCATTATCCTGTTGCAAGACCCATGACATGCGACAGAGACAAAGCTTTCTGAAACTGGGTAGTACATTTCTCTCTATAATCCGTTGATAGTCTTGAGATTTCATTGTACTCTGAACAGATTCTAGACCCCCTGTGCCAGATGCAGCAAAGCAGCCCCAGAACATAACAGAGCCTCATCCATGTTTCACAGTAGGGACAGTGTTCTTTTCTTGATAGTCTTAATTTTCTGTCTGTGAATATAGATTTGATGTGCCTTGTCAAAAAGTTCCATTTTTTGTCCCATCTGGCTTTTTTAGGATTTTTTTTTTCAACAATGGTGTCCTCCTTGGTCATCACCCATGAAGTCCACTTTGGCTCATATAACGACGGATGGTGCGATCTGACACGATGTTCCTTCAGCTTGAAATTCACCTTTAATATGTTTAGAAGTTCCTCAGGGCTCTTTTGTTACCATTTGTATTATCCGTCTCTTTGATTTGTTATCAATTTTCCTCCTGCGGCCACGTACAGGGAGGTTGACTACAGTCCCATGGAGCTTAAATTTCTGAAAAATATGTGCAACTGTAGTCACAGGAACATTAACTGTTTAGAGATGGTCTTATAACTTTTACCTTTAACTTGTCTATAATTTTCTTTCAAATCTCATGAGACAACTCTTTTCTTCCCTTCCTCTGGTCCATCATGAGCGTGATACACACCATGTCACCAAACAGCACAGTAAGTATCTGTAGCCCTCTATACAGGCACACTCACTGATTCCAAGATTGTAGACACTTGTGATGCTAATTAGTGGACACACCTTGATTTTACATGTTCCATTTGTCACATTATTTTCAGAGGTACCATCATTTCTGTCCAGGCCTATTTCATGAGTTTTATCTTTTTTTAAAATTCTGTGGAAGCATAGTTGAAAAGCAATGTCTGACTTTCATTTGTTCATTTTCATAGAGTTTTCATTACTTTTGCCAGATTCAAGTTATTTCTCTTACCTTTGTGGGCTTTTCTATCATTAAACAAGGGGTACCAACTAGAGTTGAGCGACTTTAGTCGGATCGGGTTTCATGAAACAAAATTTGTTTCAGATGAAACTGTTCCGACTAGGGCAAAAAAAAGTCGGAGTTTCGTCCGAAACCCGACCCCAATGCAAGTCAATGGGGAATAAAAGTCGGCATTGAGCGGATGACATTCATCCACTCAATGCCGACTTTTATTCCCCATTGACTTGCATTGGAGTCGGGTTTCGGACGAAACTCCGACTTTTTTTGCCCCAGTCGGACCAGTTTCATCTGAAACAAATTTTGTTTCATGAAACCCGATCCAACTAAAGTCGCTCAACTCTAGTACCAACAATTGTGACCACATGCATATATGTTTATATGTGTGTCACTGATATCTATAGATCTATATTTTCTATGTATATATACTGTATGTAATCTGTCTATTCCATTCTGTCGGTTCCAGCTGTGATTTTACTGTATGCGGCAGATGAATTGCTGGCTTTTCATCTATCGCAGTGTGAGTCAGAAAGGCATGCAGGCATCTTCACCATGCTGTTCCCATTTAGTTTTAGCACTTTCCATTTATTTCAGCTTTTTTTCTCAGACCCCCAGACCTATTTGTTGGGTCTAGCAGAAAAATATTTGGCTTTTCCATTGACTTGTATTGGATTTGCTACTCGGTACGAATACACGGAAATTACTCTCCAGTGCACAGGCGTCGGGAGAGGTCTGGCGCCTGCGCACTGCAGTATTCTGCTCTGCCATCAACAGAGCAGAGCAGTGCGCCTGCGCTGGAGCCACTACAGGAAGGGAAGAAGAGGATGGCATCGTACGAAGATGTGAGGCGTCAGACCTGACGGCGACACCCATCGGACCGGACCGCCCCCTCCGGTGAGTATAACGTGTTTTTCTTATCTTTCAGGTTACATCGGGGGCTTATCTACAGCATTACAAAACACTGTAGATAAGCCCCTGATTTCAATGCTGGCAGCTGATAGTCAAAAAAAGGGTAACAGATTCCCTTTAAGGGTTGTAGTTTCCAAAACGAAGTCACTTGTGGGGGTTTATGCTGTCTTGGCATGTAAGGGGCTCTTTAAATGTGATATGGCATCCACAATCTATTGCAGACATAGTTGCACTACCGAATCCAATTGGTGCTCCTTCCCTTCTGAACCATGCCATGCACCCAAACAGTAGTTTCCTACCACATACGGGGTATTATTGTACTCCGGAAAAATTGCACAACAAATTTTATGGTCGATTTTCTCCTCTTACCATTGTAAAAATGAAAAATTTGGGGCGAAAGTAACAATTTTTCAGGGAAAATGTATTCTTTCATTTATACTGCTCAAAGTTATAAAATTCTGTTAAGCACTTGTGGGTTCAAGGTGTTTACCACACCTGTAAACAAGTTCCTTGAGGGGTGTAGTTTTCAAAATAGAGTCACTTGTGGGGGGTTTCCACTGTTTAGGTGCATAAGGGGCTCTGCATATGTGACATCGTGTCCGCTATCTTTTCCAATCACTATTGCACTCCAAAAATCAAATGTAGCTCCTTCCCTTCCAAGCCCCGCTATGCACCCAAACAGTAGTTTTCCACCACATATGGGGTATCGACATACTCAGAAAAAAATGCACAGCAAACTGTGTGGTCCATTTTCTCTTGTTACCCTTGTGAAAATGCCAAATTTGTGGCTAAATCAACATTTTTCTCGAAAAAAGTAAAAGTTTCATTTTTTTCCTACATTGTTTTAATTCTTGTGAAGCATCTGAAGGGTTAATAAACTCCTTGAATGTGATTTTGACCAATTTGAGGGGTTCAGTTTTTAAAATGTTGTCACCTTTGGATATTTTCTGTATATAGACCCCTCAAAGTATATTCAAATGTAATGTGGTCCCTAAAAATTGGTTCTATAAATTTTGTTAGAAAACCACCCAGAAATTAGTGATTTAACCTTTCTAACTTCCTAACAAAAAATGATGTTTAAAAAAATGACTAACACTAATCCAGGCACCCCTGCATGGTCCCTTTACCTCCTCCCAGCAGGGGTGCTAACATACTCACTGCGCCGGGTGCTCTACCTCTGCCATGGCTTCCTGCTCCCTTGGGCCTGTGCACATCGCACAGGTCTCCCAGCGATGCGCTTAATGCATGCGTGCACTCCCTACTTCTTAAAGAAGCAGCACACACTCTGGAAATGCCCCCAGCCAATAACTGGGAGACATCAGGGCCTGAGAAACCTTACCTCTTTGGTTAGTTAGTGTTGGTGTTGGTGCAACAAGTTTGATCCTAGGTCCATGTCACTGTTCTGGTTCACCATGTTGTTTAAACCAGAACCTTTCCCTGTTATGTTGTCTGAACCTGAAACTGATCCAGTGGCACCTGAATCTGTAACTGCTCCAGCGGTACCTAAACCTATAACTTCTCCAGTGTCACCTGAAACTGCGACCACTCCTGCGGTAACTAAACCAGGATCAGTGTCCGTCCTGTCTAGTGTCCCAGAATCCACACTGTCTGAACCAGAACCAATGTCTAGCCTGTCTAGGACTACTAATCCGTGTCTGTGATCCTGCCCTTGGAGTCAGCTGCCAAAGTACTGTGGACTGCCCTTGGAGTGGTACCTGGAAGCTACAGTACCTGCAGTTCAATACTAACTCCACCATCAGGAGCTCTAGCAAAAACCAGGTAGCCGCTTAGCCACGCAACTCCAGTGCAAGCTCGGCCTGTGGCAGTGTTCCATGATCCGCATACGTGACAATTATGCTGATTTATAGTAGACATGTGGTGTTACTTAGTTATATGACATAAAATAATTACTATCTGATTTAAGGGCATAAAAATTAACAGTTTAAAAATTGCGACACGGTCACCAAAATTATTTTGATATTTTCACAAAAAAGCAAAAAATATCGACCTAAATTTACCACTAACAAAGTACAGTACAATGTGTCACGAAAAAACAGTCTCAGAAACACTGGGATCCAATGAAGCGTTCCAGAGTTATCAGGTTATAACGTTATGGCAGTCCATTTAACAGATTGCGTTACACTGCGGCATTAACGCAATGTAACGCATCCGTTAACGCAGCCATAGACTGCCATAACGTGGCGCATTGTTAACGCATGTCAAAATCGCCATGCGTTAGCGATGCACTGTCATGCTGTGATGGACCCTCTACAGAATGCTGTAGATAAGCCCCCGATGTCTATGCCAGCAGCTGCAAAGCCAAAAAAAGGGTGACAGATTCCCTTTAAGTACGTAGAAGAAGGGAGGAGAGAGGAATGGATATGGATGGAATGTGCCGAGTGTGTAAAGATGACATCAGAGGTGTACATGGTAACCCTAAATGTACTGTCACAGAGGGATGGAGGAAGCAGGGTGCAGCACTACAGATGGGACAGTAATACTCTATAGAGAGCTTACGAATGTATATTGTTGAGTTATCATGGTGCACAACAGAGGCAATACATTGGTAAATTCAGCCCTGCTAGTGTACATCTGTAATAAATGCCATACCCTGAGAATAAACTCAAGTATTCCAATGTAAACAAACTTCAATAAAGGATCCATGCTATGAAACTAAATATTGCATGGCAAGAGTTAAAATCTGTAAGCAATTTGTAAAATTCAGTGGACCTTAAGGACCTCTGAGCAGCTGTCCATGTTTGGAGCAAAAAGCTCAAGCCAGGAGGAGAGCTAAATACTCTCAGCACTGGAGAGGTTTGTGACACTGAGCAGATGGTGAAAATCCTTGAAACGTGCCTCCTTGCATGCTAGTGATGACTCC
Source organism: Dendrobates tinctorius (assembly GCF_039654945.1). Classification (NCBI taxonomy): domain Eukaryota; kingdom Metazoa; phylum Chordata; class Amphibia; order Anura; family Dendrobatidae; genus Dendrobates; species Dendrobates tinctorius. The sequence continues at coordinate 19,757,599 of NW_027361719.1, forward strand.
TCACCCTTTGCCTCTCCAGTAGTAACAAAGCTAAACGTTATTGGGTTAACATATGTAAGCAATATATATGGGCTACATGCACAATTCAAGCACCTTATATCATCAGTTCCATTGGCCATTTTGGCCCATTACCTAGCTCAGTTTTGGGCTAATAATAGTTAATGTCTCTATGAGTCGAATATGTGCCAAAAGAGTTTCCTGCTGGTTGACAGGTTAACATCTGGATCTAAATTTATGCTGACAACCCATATTTTTAATGACATATATTCCTGGCCATTTTATCAGGCTGGCCATAAGTAAATAAAACCTTACCTTTCGTACCAATATCAAAGTCAGAATAGCCTGAATTCTCCATACTGTGCAACACCTCCTGATACATATTCCTGCAAATTCTCCCAGTCCAGCGTATTCTAAACAGGTTCAATTGCACGGGGCTGGCTGAACGAGCTTGAGATGTTGCTTACTTTGTGATTAAAATGTGCTCAGTTGGTATTTGGAGAGTAATTCTTTAGTGTCACTACAAAAAAAGTTTTAACCATAATTGCCATTAAATTGACACATGTTTTTTTCGTGTGTGCGTTACTCAGTCCAAGGTGGAATGAAATAAGGAAAAGATGCATAAAAAGGTCATCTATACCCATTAACCCGATTGTCTTCTATATGAGTTTGGCAGAAACTATGCCAATAGGCAAAGGTAGAGCGAAGAGTTTATTCCCAGCATATATGTTACAGACATTTCTTAATGGGCTTTGTAGAAATCCTTGCACATGTTGCAGATATACCGTAATCCTATTCTGATTAATGGAACTGATTTTCTGGAACAAAATGTGCAATGTACAGTACTGTACAAAGGTTTTAGGCAGATGTGAGAAAATGCTGCAGAGTAAGAATGCTATCAAAAATAAAAGTGTTAATATTTTATATCAGATAGCAAAATGCAATGGGTGTGAACAAAGGAGAAATGTAAATAAAATAAATATTTGGTGTGACCACACTTTGCCTTTAAAACAGCTTCAAAACATCAATTCTACTAGGTACACTTGCACTGTTCTTTTCATTAACTCCATAAACTTGGAGATTAACCACGGATCTGTGGATGTAGGCTTGTGCAAATTTGTCTGCCTTTTCTTGTAATCCCAGACAGACTTAATGTTGTTTGGATCAGTGTTCTGTGGGGGCCATATAATAACAATATTTTTTTATTTCTATAGAGCCAACATATTAAACAGCACTTTACATTTTAGAGGGGACTTGTACAGACAATAAAGACATTACTGAATAAGAATAATCACATAAATCAATAGATACTGTACCACTAGAGATGAGCGAACCTTTCAAGGTTTGGCTTGGTTCTGCGATGTTCACCGAACAGTTCATCAAACATACCTGAACCCCATTGATTTCAAAAAGAGGCTGAACCAAATGCATAGACAACACCTTAAGGGTGGCCAAAAAGATTCCCAAACAGCTCACAGGTACAAGGAAAAGTGTCATCAACTGACCCAGACTACAAATAGTATAAAAGCATTGGACAGAACCTGGGACAGGCTTTGAATAGCATCGCTAGCTGAAACATTTCCAAAAATTAGGGGCTGACACCAGGAAAAGTGGAATAAATTGACCCACAGTAGAAATTTTAGAATGGCACAGCACCAGTTAGGCATGAGGTATCAGGGTCTTGGCCAGCATTTAGAGCTTTGAATTGAAGTTTCAATTAAGGTGAGGTGGTGAGGGAGCAGTGTAAGCGTTCTTTGCTGGGAGCCCTGATACCTTGTACAACAGCTCAAACTGCATTTTTTCTCAGCCACACTCAGGTGCCACATATATCAGTTACATAGACTACTAGTGTTAGAAAATGTTAAGGATATTAACACAGGCAGTTGACTGATCTATTCACGTACAGTAGAAATTTTAGAATGGCACCGCAGCAGTCAGCCATGGACCATGCATGAGGTATCAGGGTCTGGGACAACATTTAGAGCTTTGAATTGAAGTTTCAGTTAAGGTGCGGTGGGTGAGGGAGTGTTGTAAGCCTGCTTTGCTGGAAGCCCTGATACCTCAGGCAACAGCTCAAACTGTTTTGTCTTTGCTCTGTCACACTCAGGTGGCATAAATATCAGCTTTGGTAGACCACAAATGTTTTAAAAAATTAAGGCTCTGAGATCTCATCTCCCTAGATCTTGGTGCTAAGATCTCCATCCACGCAAGTGCCACCCATTTTCCCGGAGTCCACCACACAGAAAACCATGGAACTGCAGGGGCTCTGGCCTTTCACAAAATGTCGGCAGAGCCCCGGAAGCACCAGAGACCTCCACATCAGCACCGGAGATCCTCACATCATCACTGGATACCCCTGCAGCACCGCTGGGCACCCGCAGCACCGCCGGAAACCCCTCATCCCAGCCTGCGGCCTGCAGCAACGGTACCGTAAGGTATTTACTCATTATAAGACGCACCCCCATTTTCCCCCAAAATTTGGGGTAAAATTGTCTTATAATCCGAAAAAAATGGTAATATCATGAGCCTCTGACACCCTTTACACTACAGGCAACACACAAGATGAAGACCCAACTTGGAGTCTCCACATTTTAAAAAGTTATTGTCACACACTACTAGAGTGGCATCGATTTCCCTAGAAGAGAAACAGTATAATGGGCCACTGACACACTTCCTCTACAGGCAACCGTCAGATGGAGACCCAAGTTGGTGTCTCCATATTTCAAAAAATTTGTAACATCAACAGCAGTAGCAAAAGCAGGCACAGAAGCCATGAAAAAGGTGTCACAGACTGCAATAATGCTAGATCAATGCAGCACAACAAAAACTACACCATCGCCTAGTCTTCCCAGTCTGTGAATGAGGTGTAAAAGTAATTGGAGATCCATGACTTGTTCATCTTGATGAAATTTAGGTAACATCCGGATGTGCTTATTCATCAGGACACCACCAGCAGCGCTAAAGATATGTCCTGAGAGAATGCTGGCTACTGGGTATGACAAAGCCTCCACCGTGACAGGCATGCACAGGCTACTCTTCAATTATTGAAGACCAAAATGCAAAAGGGTCCAAACTCCCCCTTGATTGCATTGATATTGAGCTCCAGATACTCCTGCACCATCCTCTTCAGTCGTTCGCAATCTAACAGAGTGGCAACACAGTAGTCAGCACTATTTCTAATCCTAATAATGTGGGCATCATGTTGCAGGTAGTGTAGCAAGAAGATACTCATGTGTCAGGCACTTTCATGAAGTCCAAATTCATGGTGTGTTAGTGGCGGGGGTAACACTTAAACTTGCTTCCTCCATCCCCCCTTCAGCCAACCATGGACAACAGAGAGGGGTTCATTATCCTCTTCATCTCCTGACTATTGAGCGCCCATCACCACTTACTCCTCTGTTATGAACGAGTCACCAAAGGAGGAAAAAACAAAAATACAAGCTAAGTCCAGAAAACCGGAGAGGTTGGTAGCTATCGGATTGCAGACCCCTGATCCTATTCACACAACTAACAGTAGCCGTGGGGTGTTCCTACGGTGCCCTAGACCCCTCGTTCACAGCTGGAGAACTAAATAAGCCTAAAGAAAGAAACTGGAAATCTAAACTGCCCCAGAGCAGACCCCAAAACAATAGACCGCCCCCAACATGTATTGTCGGTGAAAAGCAGATGAAAACACAAACACAGACAGAAAGACAGGTTGAGCAAATGATGGGGCCCAACTGACTAGATAGGACAGGACAGAAAAGATGCTGGCTGCAATCCACAAAAATTCTGCCAAAATAATGTCCAACACTTCTGATAGAAAAAAGGCCCTGAAGTCACTAGACTTCAAAATCACTATATCAGCACTCAGGTAAATTCTGAAGACTGAGCGAAAGATCAACTTGACCAGAGACAAAAATGGAGCTCAGCCTGTACCAACAAGGGCAGGCAGAATACAAACACTAAGTAAACAGACAATATCTCAAGGAAAAATAAGAGAGCAAATACTTAGCTTTCAGAAGACAGGTACTGAACTGGTTTGCAAGAGCTCAGAGCAGAAAGGATCACCAGCACCCCTGTAGGGCGTCGGCTACCTTATATCCACTCAGTGATTCCGGGTGTCCAATCAGGCTCCACCTGTTCAGATGACAGGTTCTTCCCAACCCAATTAATTTCACTACCTCTCTTCACCAGCAGAGGGAGTTCCTCAGACATCAATGGTGAAGGGGAAAATGAACTCACAACAGTACCTCCCCCTTGAGGAGGGGTCACCGAACCCTCATCCACGCCACCAGGACGATCAGGATGGGCCCGATGAAAAGCACGAACCAATCTTTCGGCATGAATATCGGATGCAGGGACCCAAGAATTATCCTCCTGGCCATAACCCTTCCATTTAACCAAATACTGGAGTGTCTAGCCAAGCGAGAATCCAGTATCGTCTCAACCTCATATTCCACATTACCTTCCGCCAATACAGGGTCAGGAGGTGCCACCACAGGAACTACTGGCTCAACAAACATCTTTAACAGAGACTTATGAAACACGTTATGGATCTTAAATGTAACAGGAAGAGCCAATCGAAAAGAGACAGGATTAAGAATCTCCAAAATCTTGCAAGGTCCAATAAATCTAGGTTTATACTTTGGAGAAGCCACGTTCATAGAGATATTCTTTGATGACAACCAAACCATATCACCTACCTTAAACTGGGGACCAATGGTCCTATGACGGTTGGAAAACCGCTGGGCCTTTTCCTGGGAGAGAGACAACCTATCCACCACTTGGTCCCAGATCTGGTGCATTCTCTCCACCACAGTGTCAACACCTGGGCAGGCAGAAGACTCCACCTGCCCTGAAGAGAATCGAGGATGAAACCCAAAGTTACAAAAAAAAAGGTGACATCAAAGTGGCAGAACTAGCTCTATTATTTAAAGCAATTTCGGCCAAGGACAAAAATCAAACCCAATCATCCTGATCAGCAGAAATAAAACATCTCAAATACGACTCCAAAGTCTGGTTTGTTCTCTCCATCTGCCCATTGGTTTGAAGGTGAAACGCAGAGGAGAAGGACAACTGAATTCCCAACTTGGAACAGAAAGTCCTCCAAAATCTAGAAATAAACTGAACTCCTCTGTCAGATACAATGTTCTCAGGAATCCCATGCAAGCGAACCACCTGTTGCAAAAACAAGGGCACCAACTCTGAGGAAGATGGCAACTTAGGGAGTGGTACAAGATGGACCATCTTAGAGAATCTATCACAAATCACCCAAATAACAGTCATTCTCTGAGAGACAGGCATATCAGAGATAAAATCCATTGAAATATGGGTCCATGGCCTCCTGGGCACCGGCAAAGGCATCAGCAACCCACTAGAGCGTGAACAAGGTTTAGACCGGGAGCAAGTCCCACAGGACTGCACAAAACTCCTGACATCACGAGACAAGGCGGGCCACCAAAAAGACCGACTCACCAGATCTCTAGTACCCAAAATACCTGGATGACCAGCCAATGCAGAGCAATGAACTTCAGACATCACTCTCTTCCTCCACTGGTAAGGAACATACAATTTTCCAATGGGACAACGCTTAGGTTTGTCCTCTTGAAACTCTTCCAGAGCATGCCTCAAATCGGGCGAGATGGCAGAAAGAACTACCCCCTCACCTAAGATGGTAGCAGGCTTGGTCACAACAGGAGAATCAGCAAAGTAACTCCTAGAGAGGACGTCTGCCTTGACATTCTTAGTCCCCGGAAGAAAAGAGACCACAAAATCAAAACGTGTGAAAAACAAGGCCCACCTAGCCTGTCTAGGATTCAAGCATTTGGCCGACTCCAGGTAAATCAAATTCTTGTGGTCAGTAAGGACCACGACTTGATGTTTAGCTCCCTCCAACCAATGTCTTCACTCCTCAAATGCCCATTTCATGGCTAACAGTTCCCGATTCCCCACATCATAGTTACGTTCAGATGGGGAGAACTTTCGGGAAAAGAAAGCACAGGGATTCATCTTAGATGTTACCGGATCTTTTTGGGACAAAACAGCTCCTGCACCAATCTCAGAAGCGTCCACCTCTACCTGAAACGGGCGTGAGACATCAGGTTGCCGCAAAACCGGAGCAGAAGTGAACCTTCGCTTCAGCTCCTGAAAGGAAGAAACAGCCTCCGGAGACCAATTCAGCACATCAGCACCCTTTTTAGTCAAATCAGTCAATGGTTTGGCAATACCAGAAAAATTAGCTATAAATTTACGATAAAAATTAGCAAAACCCAAAAACTTCTGGAGGGCCTTCAAAGAAGTGGGCTGAACCCAATCATAAATGGCCTGTACCTTGGCCGGGTCCATTTCAATAGTTGACGGAGACAAAATAAATCCCAAAAATGAAATACTCTGTACCCCAAAAAGGCATTTCGATCCCTTGACATACAGGGAATTCTCCCTCAAAATCCGGAATACAGTCCGAACATGTTCCACATGAGAGTCCCAATCCTTGGAAAAGATCCAAATATCATCCAGGTAGATGATCAAAAATGTATCCACAAAGTCTCGGAAAATATCATTCATGAAGCACTGGAAGACAGAAGGGGCATTAGTGAGCCCAAAAGGCATCATCAGGTACTCAAAAAGTCCCTCTGGAGTATTAAACGCCGTCTTCCATTCATCCCCATGCTTAATGCGAATAAGATTATACGCCCCCTGATGTCAAGCTTGGTAAACCAGCAAGCACCTTTAACTCTAGAGAATAGATCAGAAATCAGGGGTAACGGATACTGATATTTAACAGTAATTTTGTTGAGGGAACGATAGTCAATACAAGGCCTTAATGAACCATCTTTCTTGGCCACGAAAAAAAACCCAGCACCTAAGGGTGAAGAGGATGGTCTAATATGACCCTTCTCCAACGACTCCTTAATATAGGATCGCATAGCCTCGTGCTCGGGTACAGATAAATTGAAAAGTCGACCCTTGGGAAATTTACACCCAGGGCTCAGCTCAATTGCACAGTCATAACTCCTATGAGGAGGCAAAGACGCAGACTCATTCTCACTAAATACATCATAAAAATCAGCCAAATAGTCGGGAACATCATGCGACTGGGGAGAGGTGGAGAAAACAGGAGCGTCACTAAGGGCACACCGACAACCCCAACTCACCACAGACACAGATTTCCAATCCAAAACTGGATTATGGATTTGTAACCAGGGAAACCCCAGAACAATGGTATCATGCAGATTATGCAACACCAAAAATCTGCAATTTTCTTGATGATCTGGGGCGACCCGCATTACCACCTGGGTCCAAAACTGAGGTTTATTCTTCGCCAAAGGAGTAGCATCAATACCCCTCAAAAGGGATAGGCGTCCGCAGAGGTGTCATAGGAAATCCCCAACGTTTAGCAAAATCCAAGTCCATCAGGTTCAGAGCTGCTCCCGAATCCACGAAAGCCTTAGCGGAAAATGTGGACAGGGAGCAGATCAGAGTAATTGCCAGAAGAAACTTAGGTTGAACACAGCCCACAGCAAATGTGTGTGCAAAACGTTTCTCTCGTTTAGGGCAGACAGAAATAATATGCGAGGCATCTCCTCAGAAAAAACACAGCTTATTACGCCTTCTGAACTCCTGACGTTGCGCCCTAGACAAAACTCTATCACATTGCATAGGTTCAGACATTTGTTCAACAGGTGGCAACACCTCTCGTGCAGTTTCGCGTTCGCGCAAACGCCGATCAACCTGAATGGCTAATGACATAGAATCGTCAAGACCAGAGGGAACAGGAAATCCCACCATAGTATCTTTTACGATTTCTGACAAACCCTTCTAAAAGAGAGCTGCCAAGGCACCATCATTCCAAGTAGTAAGGACCGCCCACTTTCGGAATTTTTGATAGTACAACTCTGCAGAATCCTGACCCTGGCTCAATGCCAACAGGGCCTTTTCAGCCTGATCAATAGCATTAGGTTCATCATACAACAGCCCTAAGGCTTGAAAAAATGCGTCCACATTAGCTAGAATAGGATCATCAGGTTTCAAAGAAAACGCCCAATCCTGAGGATCGCCGCGCAGCAAAGAGATGACAATTTTAACCTGCTGCGCAGAGCTCCCTGATGAGTTAGGCTTCAAGGTAAAAAGTAATTTACAATTATTCTTAAAGTTCAAAAACTTAGACCGATCCCCAAAAAACACATCAGGAGTAGGGATCTTTGGTTCAGCAACATGTGAATGAGCAAGATAGGCGGAAATTCCCCACACTTCAGCAGTGAGCTGCTCCACACGATCAGACAATTGCTTCATCTCCATTGAGAAGAAAAAAAATTCCCCCTACGGCCTCAAAGACATAGAGGAAAAAATATACAAAAAAAAATTCTGACACTTTTTTTTTTACAAATCTTTCCTGCTATTGAGTACCCTAGAATCTGCAGTATGGCTGGTGATTCTGTTATGAACGAGTCACCGAAGGAGGAAAAAACAAAAATACAAGCTAAGTCCAGAAAACCGGAGATGTTGGTAGCTATTGGATTGCAGACCCCTGATCCTTTTCACACAACTAACAGTAGCCGTGGGGGTTCCTACGGTGCCCTAGACCCCTCGTTCACAGCCGGAGAACTAAATAAGCCTAAAGAAAGAAAGGGGAAATCTAAACTGCCCCAGAGCAGACCCCAAAGCAATAGACAGCCCCCAACATGTATTGTCGGTGAAAAGCAGATGAAAACACAAACACAGACAGAAAGACAGGTTGAGCAAACGATGGGGCCCAACTAACTAGATAGGACAGGACAGAAAAGATGCTGGCTGCAATCCGCAAAAATTCTGCCAAAGTCATGTCCAACACGTCTGATAGAAAAAAGGCCCTGAAGTCACTAGACTTCAAAATCACTATATCAGCACTCAGTTATATTCTGAAGACTGAGCAAAAGATCAGCTTGACCAGAGACAAAAATGGAGCTCAGCCTGTACCAACAAGGGCAGGCAGAACACAAACACTAAGTAAACAGACAATATCTCATGGAAAAATAAGAGAGAAAATACTTAGCTTTCAGAAGACAGGTACTGAACTGGTTTGCAAGAGCTCAGAGCAGAAAGGATCACCATCACCCCTGTAGGGCGTCGGCTGCCTTATATCCACTCAGTGATTCCGGGTGTCCAATCAGGCTCCACCTGTTCAGATGACAGGTTCTTCCCAATCCAATCAATTTGACTACCTCTCTTCACCAGCAGAGGGAGTTCATCAGACATCAATGGTGAAGGGGAAAATGAACTCACAACACTCCTCTATTTGTTCCACGGCTAATTCACCTTCAGTAACAGTTTGTCTCATACCATGAGCCCCCCTCGATCGCTGTAATCCATCTGCCCAAGGCACCTGCATCTGCTATGACAGTTTGGAATGTAGAGATATTATCCCTTCCGTATCCTCTTCTGCTTCCACCTCTTCCTCTTGGACAACCACCTCCTCCCACAAACTATTCAAAGTGTGCTCTAGCGTGTAGATGAACGGAATAGTGATGCTGACGACTGCATCATCAGTGCTAACCATCTTATTAGCCATTTTAAAAGTGTGCATAAGGGTGCATCTTCATCTGTGCCCACTCGGCCAGCGTGATTTGCACCATGTCCGTACTGCGCTGGCCAGGCTATGCAAAAGGACATACTGCACCAGGGCTTGTTGCTGTTGCCACAGTCGCTGCAACATGTGCAGAGTGAAATTTCACCATGTCAGCACATCAAATCAAATTGTTATCTAGTAGGCCAAAAGAACTCTGCAGTGATGCAAGTCGACCTGCGGGGTTCGAACCGCAAAAGTGAGCACACAGCGACCACGATTTCTGCAGCAGCGCATCCAGGCCAGGATGGTGGCTAAGAAATTGCTGTACAACCAGTTTGAGGATGTGAGACATGCAAGGCACATGTGTCAGGTTACCACGGCATAGGGCCGCCTCCAGGTGTGCACCATTATCACACGCGGACCTCCCTGGCTCCAGATTCAGTGGAGACATCCATTGTTCAAACTCGGCCTGGATAGCTGTCCACAACTCTTGTGCTGCGTGACTGCCATCTCCAAGGCATGTTAATTAAAACACTGCCTGAGTACAGAGGTGTTGGGGCTCTTTCTGCACTGCTTAAACATGTGTCTCATTAAGGGAGAGGTTGAGGGTGCAAGTGGAAACCCTAGAGGAGGTGAAGGAGCCAGAAGTAATGGAGGAAGTGTCCGATACAGAGGGTTAGTCCCAAAAGCCTTGGGGATTCCAAGAGTTGTGGAGCAGTCCCTTGCCAGCCTTCCCCTATAGCCACCAGAGTCACCTAGGGCCCAGCTGATGGGCTCTCACTCACACCAACTGTAGGGGGTAAAGAAGTGGAGGTTCTTCTGCGGGAAACATGTGTGGCAACATTTGCCACTTTGACGGAGGAGGAAAAATCAGCAGATGCGGTCGATGGGACGGCCAGTGGTTGGTGAGGCCTGTCTTTTTCGCATTTTAGCGCAGTGAGATTCCCAGACTAATGCTTGTTAATCGCGCATGTTCTCGTTTATGCATGTAGTAGTCAAATTATTGCAATTTTTTCCTCTACTGAGTTGTTTTTTGCAAAATTGGCATAGAAAGTGAGTTGGGTCATCCTTTTCGGTCTCAAAAAAGGAACAGGCTAGGCAACCCTTGCTGCCCATGCGAACTGCAGACTAGTGACCGTTGCTGGCCACATAAATAGTTGCAGCTGAGGATACAATGCTTGCTTTGGTTGCATCACTCCGTGTCTTTGCAGGAAGAGGCAACATAACCTCCTTGCCTTCCTCCTCCACCGCCCCCTCTGCTGAGCTACTCAGCTACGTGCCTCTGGTTTACACCAAGCATGATCTACAACCTCGCAGTCATCCTCTCTGTTCTCCCACTTCTCGCCCTGAGAGTCACCCTCCTCCTGCTCTGACAGCACAGTACAGTCCACGTGTGCCTCAGGTACAGTAGTGTTCAAAAGAATAGCAGTGTGTTCACAAACATGAGTTAATTACAAAGTCTTTATACTAGTTTTTATTTCCATGCATTGGAAATATTGCACACTGTTTTCTAATTCAAAACATGAAGAAAAATGTATATAATTTTAACTACTTTACAGAAAATAAAATATTTACATTGGGCTGTTCAAAAAAAATAGCAGTGTCTGCATTTGCTTTTACAAACTCAAAATATGTACTATTTGTTAGGACGATTTAGCATTGTGGTGAATTACTAACCTAAAATTTAGTTGTATATACAGTTTTTTAGAACTGCTTCGCATCTATATTGCATAGAGTCAGCCAACTTCTGGCACCTGTCAACTGTTATTGTAGCCCAGGATGCTTTGACTACATCCAACAACTTTTTGGCATTTGTTGGCTTTACGTCAGAAACGGCATTTTTGATGTTACCCCACCAGTGTTCTATCAGATTATGGTCCCGGGATTGGGCTGGCCACACCATAACCTCAATTTTGATGGACTGGAACCAAGAGTTTGCTCGTTTACTGGTGTGTTCATGGTTGTTGTCTTGTTGAAACACACATTTTAAGGGCATATCATCTTCAGCATAAGGCAATATGACCAAGCATTTTAATATATGCAAACTGGTCCATGATCTCTAGTATGCGGTAAATAGGTCCGGCACCATAGTAAGAGAAACATGCCCATATCATGATACTGGCACCACCATGCTTCACTGTCTGCAGAGTGCACTGTGGCTTGAATGCAGAGCTGGAGGGTCATCTGACGAACTGTCTGCGGCCTTTGGACCCAAAAAGGATAATTTTATTTTCATCAGTCCACAAAATGTTACTCCATTTCTCTTTAGACCAGTTGATGTGTTGTTTGGCAAATTGTATCCGCTTCAGTACATGTCTTTTTTTCTTTAACAGTGGGACTTTGTGTGGACTTCTTGCTAAGAGATTAGCTTCACACAAAAATTTTCTGTCACAGTACTCACAAGTAACTTGAAACTGCCTTTGATCATCCTGGAGCTAGTCATTGGCTGAGCCTTTGCCATTCTGGCTATTCTTCCATCCATTCGAATGGTAGTCTTCTGTTTTCTTTCACACCTCTCTGGTTTGGCTTTCCATTTTAAAGCATTGGAGATCATTTTACCTGCACTTCCAGATAAGGTTTACCCTCTCCAATCAACTTTTTAATCAAAGTACGCTGTTTTTCTGAACAACGTATCGAACTACCCATGTTTCTCAAGATTTCAAGGAAAAATGCATGTACAACATTTCCTGACGTCATTCTTAAATAAGGGCTAGCTGATTTACATCTGCTTCATCACAGAATGATTGACCTCACTAATTGAACTCCAAACTGCTATTTTGAACAAACCCTCTTTCAATTAATTATTCTAATACACAGACTCCAAAGCATGCATGTCTGTTGGTTTTCTTAGAACCTACTGCATCAACTGGTAAATTGTTTGACACGTGGTAATATAATTTATACCAAAAACAGTGACTAATCTGGTTAGTCATATTGGATGGCTATTATTCTGATGAACACTACTGTATCTGAGTCTCATCAGGATCACCTCCACCCACTGAAGTTAATGTCAGGTGATGAGGGCCTGAATTCTGCTTGGACCCTACTTTACCTGGCCCTGGATTAAACAGGAAAAAATTTGGGTCATCGGTGCAGATACTTTCTTCTGGACTCAGTGAATCTTTGGAGAACTTCACTGAAGCCCATGGAATAGAATGTTTGAACAGCTCTGCTGACTCGTCCATCTGTGGATCACCACAGTCAGTTGGGCGGTTGGAAAGTTGTGATGCGGGGGGGGCAACAATGGTAACTAGATGTGTATTTCCTGAAGGAAGTACAGATAGTGGTTTGAAATGGTGCCCGGTCTGCCCCTTTAAGAGAGACTTGCCTGCTGCCCCTGCAAGACTTTCAACTCAGGATCCGTTTTAAATGTGGGTGCCTCTCAGGGGCCACTTTGGCCTCAGGGTCTGATTTGGTGGGTGGGGCCCCTCAGGATCCGATTCGGTGGCCTGGGCTCCTCAGGATTTGAATTAGTTGCCGGGATTCCTCAGGGTCCAATTTTGTGGGTGTGGCCCCTCAGGGTCGGATTTTGTGGGTGTTTGCCCCTCAGGGTCCGATTTTGTGGGTGGGTCCCCTCAGGGTCCGATTTTATGGGTGGGGACCCTCAGGGTCCGATTTTGTGGGTGGGGCCCCTCATGGTCTGATTTTGTGGGTGGGGCCCCTCAGGGTATGATTTTGTGTCCGGGGCCCCTCAGGGTCCGATTTTATGGCCGGGGCCCCTCAGGGTCCGATTTTATGGCCGGGGCCCCTCAGGGTCTGATTTTGCGGGTGGGGCCTCTCAGGGTCCGATTTTGTGGCTGGGGCCCCTCAGGGTCCGATTTTGTGGCTGGGGCCCCTCAGGGTCCGATTTTGTTGATTGGGCCCCTCAGGGTCCGATTTTGAGGGTGGGGCCCCTCAGGGCTTGAATTGTTGGCCGGGATCTCTCAGGCTCATATTTTGTGGGTGTGGCCTCTCTGGGTCTGATTTGGTGGGTGGGGCCACTCTGGGTAAGATTTGGAGGCTGGGGTCGCTCAGCCTCCGATTTGGAGGCCGGGGTCGTTGAGCTTCCGATTTGGAGGCCGAGGTCAAAGAGCCTCCGATTTGGAGGCCGGGGTCGATGAGCCTCCGATTTGGAGGCCGGGGTCGATGAGCCTCCGATTTGGAGGCCGGGGTCGATGAGCCTCCGATTTGGAGGCCGGGGTCGATGAGCCTCCGATTTGGAGGCCGGGGTGGCTCAGCCTTCGATTTGGAGGCCGGGGTGGCTCAGCCTCCGATTTGGAGGCCGGGGTGGCTCAGCCTCCGATTTGGAGGCCGGGGTGGCTCAGCCTCCGATTTGGAGGCCGGGGTGGCTCAGCCTCCGATTTGGAGGCCGGGGTGGCTCAGCCTCCGATTTGGAGGCCGGGGTGGCTCAGCCTCCGATTTGGAGGCCGGGGTGGCTCAGCCTCCGATTTGGAGGCCGGGGTGGCTCAGCCTCCGATTTGGAGGCCGGGGTGGCTCAGCCTCCGATTTGGAGGCCGGGGTGGCTCAGCCTCCGATTTGGAGGCCGGGGAGGCTCAGCCTCCGATTTGGAGGCCGGGGTGGCTCAGCCTCCGATTTGGAGGCCGGGGTGGCTCAGCCTCCGATTTGGAGGCCGGGGTGGCTCAGCCTCCGATTTGGAGGCCGGGGTGGCTCAGCCTCCGATTTGGAGGCCTGGGTCGATCAGCCTCCGATTTGGAGGCCGGGGTGGATCAGCCTCCGATTTGGAGGCCGGGGTGGATCAGCCTCCAATTTGGAGGCCGGGGTCGTTGAGCTTCCGATTTGGAGGCCGAGGTCAAAGAGCCTCCGATTTGGAGGCCGGGGTCGATGAGCTTCCGATTTGGAGGCCGGGGTCGATGAGCTTCCGATTTGGAGGCTGGGGTCGATGAGCCTCCGATTTGGAGGCCGGGGTCGTTGAGCTTCCGATTTGGAGGCCGAGGTCAAAGAGCCTCCGATTTGGAGGCCGGGGTCGATGAGCTTCCGATTTGGAGGCCGGGGTCGATGAGCCTCCGATTTGGAGGCCGGGGTGGCTCAGCCTCCGATTTGGAGGCCGGGGTGGCTCAGCCTCCGATTTGGAGGCCGGGGTCGATCAGCCTCCGATTTGGAGGCTTGGGTCGATCAGCCTCCGATTTGGAGGCCGGGGTGGATCAGCCTCCGATTTGGAGGCCGGGGTGGATCAGCCTCCGATTTGGAGGGCGGGGTGGATCAGCCTCCGATTTGGAGGCCGGGGTGGATCAGCCTCCAATTTGGAGGCCGGGGTCGTTGAGCTTCCGATTTGGAGGCCGAGGTCAAAGAGCCTCCGATTTGGAGGCCGGGGTCGATGAGCTTCCGATTTGGAGGCCGGGGTCGATGAGCTTCCGATTTGGAGGCCGGGGTCGATGAGCCTCCGATTTGGAGGCCGGGGTGGCTCAGCCTCCGATTTGGAGGCCGGGGTGGCTCAGCCTCCGATTTGGAGGCCGGGGTGGCTCAGCCTCCGATTTGGAGGCCGGGGTGGCTCAGCCTCCGATTTGGAGGCCGGGGTGGCTCAGCCTCCGATTTGGTGTGTCGGCCCTTTAAGACTCATTTGAGTGCGCTGGCCCTTTAACAATCACTTTGGCGCGTTGGCCCTTTAAGAGCCAGGGTGGCTCACTGGGCTTCTTTTAAATCCACTTTGGCGCACACATTCTCTCTCAGGGGCATGTGTCATGTGATGAAGCTAGATTTGCATTTGTGCTGTGGGTTTCGCTTTAAGAGCTGATATTATGTGGCAGAAGCTATGTTCTGGAGATGTCATGTGACGTTCGTAGGCGTTGGCATAGTAACTGGGTCTGCCTGCGCATATCAATGAGCTCAACTGTCATTTCAATCGCCTCAGGGCACGTTTTGCCATTACCCATTGAAAAGCATTGGAGACAGTGCATTCCAATGACGGGAAAAAAAATTTTCAAACGCAAATTGCGCAAAAACAACAAATCCGATCGACACGAAAAATACTTAGCACACCTCTCATGGACGCTGGCTTCGAAACGACACCTCAACGGAGTCTGTGCGTGTAGCGGTTCGGGCCGCATTAATTGCGGAAATCAACTTAATAAGAAGAAGAAGAAGAAGAAGAAGAATAAGTTAGCAGCGTTCGGATTACAATATAGTGGTTTTTTCAAACCACTATAATTCTAGTGCCACCTCTGAGGATTGTACTGTTTGTGATGTTGAGGTGGAGGAAGAGGAGGAGAGGCCACTTCATACAGCGCTTGCCAACCACTAGAGCACTTGCTCTTTCTGGCCCTCGTCTACAAGGCGTACTGCTGTGCGGCTGCCAAAAAAGGGGAGTCGAGTAGATCATCCAGTAACATATGTTTTCAGTTGTCTTTGGATAGGATGAGATGGTGTTTGTTCAGTAGAGCTTTCAGTAACATTACCAATTAACTCAAGTGCATGTCGAACACCAAGCCTATTCCCCCTTCCACCACGACCTTGCTTTCCACTTCCACTCATGTTGTATGTACCCTTCCCCAAGCAGCTTTTTCACAACCCTAAGCCCAGACCTGTCACTAAACCTGTCATTATTGCCCTCTATTCCTCTTTGGTCAGACCTCATCTGGAATACTGTGTCCTGTTTTGGGCACCACATTTTAAAAATGACATCAACAAACTGGAGCAAGTTCAGAAAAGAGCGACCAGAATGGTGACCGGTCTGCAAACCCTGTCTTATGAGGAAAGAATGCAGGATTTGGGAATGTTTAGTTTGCAAAAGAGAAGACTGAGAGGAGACTTAATAGCGGTCTACAAATATCTCAAGGGCTGTCACATTGTAGAAGGATCATTTTTATTCTCATTTGCACAAGGAAAGACTAGAAGCAATGGGATGAAACTGAATGGGAGGAGACACAGATTAGATATTAGAAAAACTTTTTGACAGTTAGAGTGATCAATGAGTGGAACAGGCTGCCACGAGAAGTGGTGAGTTCTCCTTCAATGGAAGTCTTCAAACAGAGGCTGGACAGACATCTGACTGGGATGATTTAGCGAATCCTGCTTTGAGCAGGGGGTTGGACCAGATGGCCCAGGAGGTCCGTTCCAACTCTACGATTCTATGATTAAATGAACAATTAGAATTTATTTTCTAAGATAGTGTGACTACATAATAATATTAGCTGAAATTATTTTGACTAGGAAATGGGGCCTGGGGCATGCACAACAATATTAGCCCAAACAATTTTGATTAGGGAGGGAGACCTCCGGAGCCCTGACTGCAGCGCAGCATTAGCCCTAATGATTTTGATTAGGAAATGGTGCCTCCTGAGTTTTGACTGCAACACAGTATTAGCTCAAAAGATTTTGATTAGGAAATGGGGCCTGTTGTCTGCTCCCCATTATTTGTCTTAACGATTTTCATTAGCAAATGGGGCCCCCTGTCTGCTCCCCAATATTAGCCCAAGCAGTTTTCATCAAGAAATGGGGCCTTGGGCTTGGTGCCTGCATCCCAATATTAGCCCAAATGATTTTGATTAGGAAGTGGGGCCTGGTGCATGCACCACAACATTAGCCTAAACGATTTTGATTAGCAAATGTGGACTCCTGCCTGCACAATACTATCAGCACAAACAGGGAAGAAGGTGAACCCAGGCAACTATAGGCCGGTGAGTCTGATTTCTATACCAGAAAAGATCTTTGAACAAATTATTAAACAACATGTATGTAAGTACCTGGATAAGAATGAAGTGATTAAACAGAGTCAGCATGGGTTTGTAACTAATAAGTCATGTCAGACTAACTTAATTTCCTTCTATGACAGAATCACTAATTGGGTGGATCGGGGAATTGCTGTAGATATAGTATATCTTGACTTCGGCAAAGCATTTGACAAAGTATCTCACACAATCCTTATTGAAAAAATGACTAAGTATGGAAGGAACAAGGCAACTGTTAGGTGGATTCATAACTGGCTTAGTGATCGGACCCAAAGAGTGGTCGTAAATGGCTGCACATCCAGTTGGAAGAATGTCTCAAGTGGGGTACCACAGGGCTCTGTACAGGGCCCTCTATTGTTCAACATCTTTATCAACAATTTAGATGAAGAAATTTAGGGTAAACTGATTAAATTTGCTGATGACACAAAGCTAGGAGGGATAGCTAATACTAGAGAAGAGAGAGAGGATTCAAAAAGATATAAATAAACTGGAGCAGTGGGCAGCAATTAACAGAATGGCTTTTAACAGGGAAAAATGCAAAGTACTACATCTGGGCAATAAAAATGAAAAAAGCATATACAGAATGGGAGGAATAGGGCTAAGCAACAGCACATGTGAAAAAGACTTGGGTATACTAATAGATCACAGAGTGAATGAGTCAACAGTGTGATGCAGCAGCAAAAAAGGCAAATACAATTCTAGGATGTATTAACAGAAGCATACAGTCTAGATCACGTGAAGTCATTATTGCCCTCTACTCCTCTTTGGTCAGACCTTATCTGGAATACTGTGTCCAGTTTTGGGTGCCACATTTTAAAAAAGACATCAACAAACTGGAGCAAGTTCAGAAAAGAGCGACCAGAATGGTGACCGGTCTGCAAACCCTGTCTTATGAGGAAAGGTTGCAGGATTTGGGAATGTTTAGCTTGCAAAAGAGAAGACTGAGAGGAGACTTAATAGCGGTCTACAAATATCTCAAGGGCTGTCACATTGTAGAAGGATCATCTTTATTCTCATTAGCACAAGGAAAGACTAGAAGCAATGGGATGAAACTGAATGGGAGAAGACACAAATTAGATATTAGAAAAAACTTTTTGACAGTTAGAGTGATCAATGAGTGGAACAGACTGCCACGAGAGGTGGTGAGTTCTCCTTCAATAGAAGTCTTCAAACAGAGGCTGGACAGACATCTGTCTGGGATAATTTAGCAAATCCTGCTTTGAGCAGGGGATGGACCAGATGGCCCTGGAGGTCCCTTTCAACTCTACGATTCTATACTAATTAGATGCTGGAAGATCGATTTCACACAGGACACAACCCTATCTAACAATATGACAACTTGCAGCAGGAGCATCCTCTTTGCACTGTCACACTGGCAAAATGGCACCAGCAAAACAACATGTCTGCTTTTTATATGGAGAGGGACATGTGACTTCAGCAGCCAATGACAGAATCCCTTGTGTCTGGACCAGGGGTGAACCTAGCCTTTCTGCTGTCTGAGACAAACTTCAAAAAGGCGCCCCCCCGAGACAAGGATGTAAGCGCCATCACCGCACATATAAGAACCACACAGAACCAGAAGAAGGATCATCAATGGCAATGGCAGGCCTGGCACAAGCATACAGACACACAATGTTGGCTGCAGAACTGTGGTCCTGTAGGCAGACACAGTCCTGCATCCTTATAGCACAGGAGGCAGACACTGATTGCCAACCTATTATCTCTTGCACACGCCTACAAAACTCTGGGCGGCTCCAATGTGGCCGCTGCCAGGCACTGACCAGTCAGACATGTCCACCATGTAGCATCATCCACACACCACATGCAATGACCTGCAGTCTGAACATCAACAAGCCGCCACTGCACTAAGCTGGTAAAATGGTGCATCTTGCCCAACAGACCACGCCTCTTTCTCCTAAAATGCTTAGCCAATCACAAGTGCCACACACAGGGCTGTCCGGAGCTAATAGCAGGGGCCTTCCTATTGGGTTTAGCAAGGGATGTGGGAGCGGGAAGAGGGACAAGCTCCACCGACCAACCGCCGCTCGGGAGAAACACTGCTGGTTTATAGGGGAACCTAAGCAAATGACCCCACCGTTACTGAAAATAAATTTCTATACAAAGGCCAACACTGGTATTACAGTCTTGGAGATCATATAGTGGTAGATCACAGTCCAGCAGATTACAGTACAGTTATAGATAGTAACTTACAGCTGATGTTCTTTGTGATAGGGTCATTCACTTTTCCTGTTTTTTTTTTTCCATCTGGCCCAGATCAACATGGCGATTCCTCCATTCACAACTCAACCTCCCCATCTGTTCACAACCTGCAGAAACTCGTAATCCTGCTGATGCCCCACTGCTGAACCGCTGCTGCCGTATGTATCTATATTACTGCACCTGCTGTGCGGTACAATATCATTGCTCTTCTTACACCCCTATATTATAATGCCCTCCTCTGTGCCTCTTACATAGTAATAATGCCCTCTAGATAGTAAAATTGCCCTCTAGAAAATATTAATGCCCTATGCAAGTGTCCTAGAAAAGTGTACACATTTTGCCCCTAGCATGTAATAATGCCCTATATAATACCTCCACAGCTCCCCATACGCAGTATAATGCTCCTACAGCTTCCCTATATGCAGTATAATGCGCCCACTGCATCACTATATGCAGTATAATGCCCCCATAGCTCATTAAATGCAGTATAATGGGCCCACAGCTCATCTATAAACAATGATTGGCTCGCAGCTCCCCTGTACACAGTATGATGGGTCCACAGCTCCCAATACTTAGTATGATGGGTCTACAGCTCCCCTATACATAGTATGATTTACTCAATTCTCCCCTATACATACTATGATGTCCTCACTGCTCCCCTAAAACAGAGCACAATGCCTAAAAAGTATCCTCACACTGTATAATGAACACCAAACTGTATATTAGCCATCACGTTGTATGATGGCCCTCTCTGTAGTATACCACATTTTATGATGGTCCTCACAGTAGTCCCCACTTTAAGGGCCCCCACATTAGCTCCGATACTGTATGAGGGCCCCACACTATATGATGTCACCAAACTGTATATTGGCCCCCACATTAGCTCCCATGCTGTATAATGGCCTCCACACTTTGATGTGCCTCAACAGTAGCCCCTAAAATGTATGCGAGCCCCCTACCCAACTGTATGAGGGTCTGCCACACTCTATGATGCTCCCAGTGTCACACCAAAAGTTTTAAGTAAAAAAAAACACCATATACTCACCTAATCCAGGATCTCAACAAGTTCATATCCCTGCACTTCCGCTCTGAGCGATGGCAGGATGATGCATTGGCCGAGGTGTTCTTACCTTCCTGTGCATGTGCCAGTCCCTGTATCATTGTGCTGTGGCTGAAAGCGGTAGTGTAGGGACATCGTATCTCCCTGCTCTGCCATAGACTGTATTAACTGGGATTAACTGTATTGTCGCGCAATAATAATAATAATAATAATAATAATAATAATTATTATTATTCCGGGGTCACACTAACGTATAACACGGACAAGTGCTATGTGAGAAAACATCGCACAGCACTCGGACCAGTGTTAATCTATGGGGCAGATCACATATGCGATTATTTTCTCAAGCCGAATCAGCATGCAAGAATAATTGCAGCATGCTGCGATTGGCACCAAGACTCTGCTGAGTCTCGGCTCACTCGCACCCATATAAGTCTATGGGTGTGAGTGACATAGCGCATATCACTCGGATATCATCTGAGTGCTGTGCGATATACGCCGACAATGGAGGAGATGGAGAAATTTGTTTCTCCACCTCCTCCACAGCGGTGCTCCGATCCGCTGTGCAGGAGGCTCTGAGCACAGTAGCATGACACTCGGCTCCCGCTCGCAGCAAAGGAGGAGTCAAGAGTCATTAGCATATCGCATCCAGTGCCCTCGCTAGTGTGACCCCGGCGTAAGGGTAATGTAGCTGTGAGTGAGGCCCAGGGCAACTTCTCCCTCTGCCCCCTAGGTAGCTACATTACTGCTCGCCACACACAGCATGCACTGTGACACCCCTAGTCCATCAAAGTTCATAGCAGCACAGAGTATACAGCGATGAACTGAATAGATCCCCATGCACCTCACAGTATAACATCCACCAACACAGAAATATTCAGTGCCGCATGCAGTCTATAGGGTAATAAGTCCCCAAACTCTAACAGTGAACAGTGCAACACCCCTCATACACACACAGAGTATAAAACTTAGCATACCCCCAGCTCCTCATAATTGATATGGTATCAGTCCACCAGTCTCACATAGTACACAATGCAGCAGACCCCCAGACTCTGATAATATACATAGCAACAAACCCCCAGCAACCTCAACAGGGCTGCCACTAGGAATTTTGGGGCCCCATACTGGCAAAATCTTCAGGGCCCCCTTGAGACTCTGTCCAGGCTCTACCCCAGCCCCACCTCCACCCTTCGAACTGTCCACAGTCCCACCACTCTCTTGGAAAACTCCACTTCTCACCAATCACACATTAACAGTTCCCATTACCAGATCGGCAAAAAGTTATTTTTTAAATCTGCCACCACAAGGTAGACTCCTCTGGCCCTGCCCTACTCTACTCCACTCCAGCCTATTAAACATTTGTTAAAATATCCAATACAATTTACATATATTTTTATTTTTCAATTTTTAAAATGACAAATAATATCACATCTAAAGGGACAAATACCACCACACCATGACCAAACATCATATTACCACCACATAGTAACCTATAATACCACATACAAGGAAAAAATACAGCCACACCATTTCCAGGCACCAAATTATCACCACAGTGACCATAAAATAGTATATACAAGGGACAAACACCACCGTACCATGTCCAGACCACATATTACCACCACATGGTGACCAATAATACCACATACAAGGAACAAATACCACCACACCATTACTAGTCCACATATTACGACACATAGTGGCCAAATAATAGCACATACAAGGAACAAATACCACCACGACATGACCAGACCACATAGTGACTGAATACTACAATACTGATCATTAATTTAAAAAAAAAAACAACACAATACTATCACCATAAGTGCCATTATACACAGGAGATCTGTACTTAGAATGCAGTGTCTGTGTGCAGGTAATTCTGTTTTCACCAGTGACATTATATGTATATAGTGCCAGTGTACAGGTAACGCAGTGATCACTGATGACATTGTAGACATGAACTCTGTATATAGTGTAGAGTGTCAGTGTTCAGGTAACACACTGATTCACCAGTGACATCTCTAGGTGAAGTCCTGACACATAGCACAGGAGAGGGAGGTGGAGCCAGCAGTTCTACTCCGCACACAGAGCCTGGAGTGCAGAGCTAGAGACAGCTGGGAATCCCTTTCAGCCAGTCGTTCTGTGATAGGATGTGGCCAAGCACAGCCGCAAATCAGCACATCTGATGAGGCAGTGACACTGAAAGGTGCAATGCCGCCCAACAGCTGCTGAAGCATCCAACCCCCCCCGGCCGCCCATGCTCACTGACAACACACATTATTGCAGGAGCAGGGCACCAAGTTATCTGACTGCAGGGGCATGCTGTCGCCCCCTGTGTTCAAAGGAGGCACCGCCACCTGAGGCAAAGTGCTCAATTTGCCTCAATATTAGAGTTGAGCGACTTTGGTCGGATCAGGTTTCATGAAACAAAATTTGTTTCAGATTAAACTGGTCTGACTAGGGCAAAAAAAAGTCGGAGTTTCGTCCGAAACCCGACCCCAATGCAAGTCAATGGGGAATAAAAGTCGGCATTGAGTGGATGAATGTCATCCGCTCAATGCCGACTTTTATTTCCCATTTACGACGTGGATGGTTTCTGCACCGATTGGCTGCCAGAGTGTACACACATTAAGTTAAAATAAATAAATTACTCTCCACAGCTCCTCTGACCTAGACACACCACCTCCCCTCCCAGAACCACTATCCTAGCCAAAGTCCTAACAAAAGCACTAGTGGAAATGTGATCAATTACCGAACTATGATCGAATTTTGCCGAGTTTGAGGAAAAATACTCAGGAATCTGAACACAAATCCGAATGTGCTATATTAGTGCCAAATTTGAAGCTGTCTGCGGGTTGCGAGGTCATTTGCAGCTGGTGCATGACTTTCCATGTGTGTCTGAGCGTGCAGCCACTGCCAGGTGCCCTGAGCCTCAGTTCATGCACTGACTGTGCTGTAATGGTTTCTGTTTGTGCTTAGGGCATGCGCGGCCACACCTCCCCTGCTTTTATCAGGGTTGGTGTGTGTACTTGAAATGCTGTCCCCAGCCAATTACTGAGGGGCAGCTCCTGTATAAAATTCCCCTACCCTATGGGCGGGGCCAGAGCTACTCACAAAGCTCCTGAATTTTGCCATGTGTGTTTTGTGTTCCTGGACTTCTCCTGTCTATGTTTTGGTACCAAAGTCCTTGCCCTGATTCCTGTTCCTGGAGGCGGTATATCCAGGCCTGAATCCTTGATCCTGTACCTGACCCTGTCTGAACTGTCTGCTGTGTTGTGTTTGTGGAATCCCTTTGTGTCTGGAGCCTTGCACCCAGTGACTCTGAGTCTCTTGTAACCAGTGTTTCTGCTGAGCATCTACTACCCTGTGCTCTGACTACCATGCGGTGCTAGCTCCATGCAGGCCCAGCAATCCTGCGGTTCTAGCACCATCTCACTTGAGTCCCTTCCTAGGTCTGATGCCCAGAGCCTGATGACCGCTGCCTGGAGCTTGGAGCCTGATGACCACAGTGGTGCCTGTAGGTCATGTCGAATGTCCGGAACTGAGCGACTTCTGTCTGATGTCTGCCGGTGACTCTGACATCCTGTGGGTGACCCTGATATCCTGCCTGCGTCCTGATGTCCTCATGTACCCTGATGTCCTGCCTGCATCCTGATGACCTCTTGTACCCTGATGTCCTGCCTGTGTCCTGATGTCCCGCCTATGTGTGCCTTGGTGATCCGTTGGTGCCTTGGGGTCCACTGGGTGGTACCCTTCTGGGAGGTGTGGAATCGGGGGCCTGGCATAGTCATGTTTGGTTTATGTACTGTGTGACTTTACTTTAGTAAACTTTACACTCTATACCTGAAGTTGTGCGGTGTAATCAAGTCCTATGTGTCCGCTCCTTATCCACATGCTCAGCTGCCAGCAGAACCCCGGTCGCTGCCCATTTCTGGTTTAGAGTAGGTCCGGGTCTCCCTCTGTGGTATAGAGAGTCCATATTGTGTTCCCGGGGAACGCCCGCCCCACGCCGTCATGGTCGATCGGCGCGGGGGCTTTTTTGGGCTGGGCCGTGCCTGCAGCTGCAGTTTATCGTGACAATCATCACTTCTAGGACTCCTTATTGTCTTGTTCTACTTTATGCTGAAAACTGTTCTTAAAGGGGTTGTCTGATACTTTATATTGATGGTCTATCCTTGAGGTCAGATCAATATCAGTTAATTTTGTCTAATTGTTAATTGTGTTAATAGGTGATCAATATTAGTTAATTGTGAGGCGACACCTGGCACACTCACAGATCAGCTGTTCTCGGAGACATCACTGACAATTCAGCTCAGTTGTGGTCTTGGGGAATGGAAGTAATCCCTGACCATTTGTCCAGTCACTCTTCTCCCTGTATACAAATACAAACCCTTATTCAGCACTAAACATACCACTCCTTCACAGAAATACAGTATGTTATGAAGGTGTGAACTCTATTGGAGTTTTGCAAATTGCCGAGCATGCCCACCAACAGCAGGAACCACATGTATTGCAAATTCATGTCATATGCCTAGGACTTCTGCAGACGAGCATATTTTCTGTCCAACACTGATCTGACAAAACATCGGATCACACTCGGACCAATGTTATTCTATGGGGCCCTGCAACATATCTGATTTTGTCTTATGACAGTCTGTCCAAGGAAAGAATGGCAGCATGCTCGAATTACATCCGATATTCAAATATTCAAGTCAACGAGTTTATGGAAAAACTCGAACTGCAATAAGAAAAAAATTCCCAGTCTGTTTATAGCCCTTGATGCCGAGAAGGCTTTCGACCGTGTCAATTGGGCTTATGCCTTCGCAGTACTTGAAAGGATGGGTTTTGGTGGGGAGATGATAAAGGGAATTCAAGCTCTTTATTCTCAGCCGTCTGCCTCTGTACTGGTCAACAGCACCATGTCTGAAAAAATCTTTATAACAAATGGGACAAGACAGGGTTGCCCCCTGTCCCCAATTATTTTCATTCTGAGTCTGGAGCCACTGGCTCAAATGATAAGGGACTCGGGTAGGATACGGGGTATCTGGCTGGGAGATTCAGAGCATAAAATAAATCTATATGCAAATGACATCATCCTCACATTGACAGACCCTGTTGCCTCTCTGAAACAGACTTGGGACATCATAGATCTGTTTGGATCGGTTTCATATTACAAGCTTAGCATAAAGAAAACTAATGTTTTGTCACTTTTTATTCCAGCACCCATTAAGTAGCAACTAAGAGACAGATACCCTTTTAATTGGGACTGTACTAAGATCCCATATCTCGGAATATGGCTCACAGGTAATCTTACACACATGGGCGAGGTGAACACTGAATGTCTTTTACAGTCTCTTGAGCTCAAGTTGGGAGAACTGTCAAAGACCCCGGCCACTTGGATGGGTAGAATAGTTCTGTATAAAATGTTCTGCCTCCCAAAGGTATTGTTTTTCTATAGATATGTACCTTTACCTCTCTCAATGCAGTCTATACAGAAACTCACCTATCAAATGAATAAATTTATATGGAACAACCAAAAATCTAGAGTGAGGAAACATACTCTGCTCAAATCCAAAGAAAATGGTGGGATAGCCCTCCCAGACCTAGAGGCATACTACTTTGCTACCATGGCTGAGCTAACAAAAATGTGGTTTACGGGGCAGACCGAGATGGGATGGCCAGAAATTGAGAGAAATCTGATGCCTAACAAAGAGCCACTACTATACATATCTTATTTTCTCCTGCATAGGAAAGAGATTACAAATATAGAGAACCCAATACTTAGGACTTCTATGACTTGCTGGTCACATTTGTGCAAGAGGAATTTTAATGCTTACCCTCATTCGACTAAAAAGTTGAGATTTCCTTTTTTGCCGCCTGTCAGAATCTCTTTGAGACCATTGTTTGACAGCTGGACAAAATTCTCCATCATGTTTGTTGATGATTTACTTGACAACAATAGAGTCATACCTTTTGAACTGGTTAAAACCAAGTTTGGAGTCCCCAATACTGAGTACATGACATATCTCCTGCTCAAAGAGGAGTATAGTAAGTATAAGAAAAACTTCTGTGGAGTGGTCATGATTAATCATACTATTTACAATTTTTTAATTAACACACCTCCCAGCCACAAGAGTTTCTTAAAACCCTTATACACTATTCTAACCAACAAATACACCTTTTACAATAAAGGATGTTTTGAAAAGTGGGAAACCACTCTACAGAAACAAATACAAATTCCCCAATGGACAACATCATTCAAAATAGCGGCAAAAGCCACAAAATGTATGAATATTCTTGAGACTCATTATAAGCTGGTCCATAGATACTATCTCACTCCGAATAGACTCAGACACTTTGGAGGAGGGGGGTCTGGACTATGCTGGCGCGGATGTGAATCACAAGCTGACTTGCTTCATGTGTTTTGAGGATGCCCTATCTTAAAAGTATATTGGCTCAAGGTTTTTCAATTAATCTCGATTATATGTAACTGGCGCGTCCACCCACATCCAGCTCTAGCCTTGTTACTCATTGGAATCTATAGGTTTAAAAAAGAAAAATTTCTGGTCGCTCATATTCTTATGTCTGCTGTGTATCGAATAACGAAAGGTTGGAACAACATGCAACCACCTGATGTTGTTACATTGATTATGTTGGTCGACAAACATTACACATATGAAAAAATTCATTATATTAATAATCTATCAATAAAACTATTTGGCGATAGATGGAATAAATGGTTAGAACTTAAATCTAAAATAGAAAATGTTTTCATATCTTGAACCCTTTTTTTTCCCCTTTTCTCACTCATATCATGCTCAAAAACTTCATATTTCCAGATGCCCGCCGGTGTTTCTACATTTGCCTATTGGTTGATTTATTTATTGTTGATTACATTAATCTCAAGTGTCCCTGTTTTTGACACATGATGGAAAATAGTACTATATTGTATTGTATTGATATACAATGTTCAAAATGCCATATGGAAATGACTCACACTATAAGAATGTATGTTTCACATTTCTGTTATCTTGAAAACTTTAATAAAAACATTGTTTAAGAAAAACTCGAACTGCACTCAATGTAATCTGGGTGCAGTCTGATTTCCATGGACTGATAGGATGGAGATTTGTTTTTTTCATCTTCTCATAGAAGAAAATTGGATCACACTCTGATCAAAGTCTGATCAACGTGTGATTATCATAATGAGAGAAAATACTGTCGTGTGACCCTAGCCGAATAAGATGCCATAAATGTCCCATATGGGAAAACTCCTTTAATTAGACTGCAGTGATGATCCAAACTGCAACGTATTACAGAGACTATTAATGTAAAAATACACCATCTGGTGGACGTATGCAATGAAAAGGACACCGAGGTGAAGAACGCCTCCATAGAAGTCTATACAAGATGTATTTTGGCTATGTACAATTCAGAAGTTGTATTGAACAGTTAAGGATGGTCCCTTATACGGAGCACCAATCCTAGAGAGGTTGGTCTGCGTATGTCGAATCATCAATGTGTTGCACTTATCCGGAAGCTGCTTTCTAATCCTACGCTTGTATAAGCCTGGTCTCAGTCTTCAACATCGGAGAAGCCAAGTCAATTTTGAGAATTATAATTATTTATTGCCACAGTTGCCAGTAGTTTCCAATCAATGATTTCATATTTTTTCAGAACAAACTCCCCCCAATGAGTCTATCTGCCCCTCATTCAACCTTTCGTTCTGTACTCTCTGAAACCACTAATTACTATGATTAATGTCGCTATTGAGCTGAATGAAATAAACCAATGATTAGAAGTGTTAACGCCCCAGAGTAGATCGATATAAAGCTTGGATATTACTGGGATTAATCTTAAATTGAAAGCTATAATCAGGCAGCAATTATCGGAGTATATTCAATTAACCCTTTCTAATTTTAAATTAAAATGCATCTGTTCATTTATACATTATTCTGGGATATTACCTAGAACTGGAGCAGAAATGGTGTGCGGAATGGAGCAGCAGAGCGCTGCCTAACTCAAGTGTCTCCTGCTATGCCGCTTCATGGAGTCCTATCCTGAAGTGTGAAATCATTCTCAACATGCAGTAAAGTTGTTTCTTCTTCCTTGTAAGTAGTGCAGCATTACAGAACAAGCTGGATATTTCCACAGCGCAAGGTAATGTTTAATAGTCTACACAGTTTTTTTTTTCACTATTGTTTATTGCTTTTGGAATCCTGATGACATTTTCTATCAAATTATGCACAGCGGTTATGGAACTGCAAGGAACCAAGAGTTTCTCTCACATGTAGAGGTCCCGCCACTTGCCTTAAATAGGCAATTTCCTTTTTTATATGTTGTAAATGCTGCTATTCTCCTGAATCTGGAGTTGTTTTACTTTTGTTTGTGAGCCTCTCGTTTCCAAGATATTCCACTGTATCCTGTATCTAGTCTTGCTTGCCAAACGGACGTGGTCCTCAACTTCTCAAAAACGGAAATATGGCGAAAAATTGTAAAATTTTGCAATTTTCAAACTTTTAATTTTTATGCCCTCAAATCAGAGATATGTCACACAATATACTTAATAAATAACATTTCCCACGTCTACTTTAGGCTACTTTAAAATTAGCGTTTTTGTGCGCAGCGCATTGTGCGCAATAGAAACGCATGTGTTTGCGTTTTTTATGCGCATTCGTTCTCTAGAGGTTAAACTCAGTGTCTACACTTTTATGCCAAAAACGCATGCGCACGAAAGCGCAAACGCTTGTCCATGCGCACGCCTGCGTTCCCATAGACTGTAATGCGTTATTTTGTCGCATTCCGTGCGCATGCTTTTTTACACCTTTCGGCGGACCCAAAAATGCAACAGTTTGCGTCTGGCACGCCTAGGCGCACACCTTGAAAAAACGCATGCGCACGAAAACGCATACGAACGCGTGCAAACACAAGACCATGCGCCCCCCCCCATGTTAAACATAGGTACACATGACACATGCGCATGGACGCGCACAATGCGCTGCACAAAAAAACGATAATGTGAAACCAGCCGTAGATCAGCACAATTTTGGAAACAATTTTTTTTGTTAGGACGTAATAAGGGTTAAAAGTTGACCAGCGATTTCTCATTTTTACAAGAAAATTTACAAAACCATTTGTTTTTTTTATGGACCACCTCACATTTGAAGTCACTTTGAGGGGTCAATATGACAGAAAATACCCAAAAGTGACACCATTCTAAAAACTTCACCCCTCAAGGTGCTCAAAACCACATTCGAGAAGTTTATTAACCCTTTATGTGCTTCACAGGAACTGAAGCAATGGAAAAGGAAAAAATTAACATTTAACATTTTTTTTTTTTTTTACAAACATTTTACTTCAGAACCAAATTTTTTTTATTATTTTCACAAGGGCTTGGAAGGGAAGGAGCGCCATTTGACTTTTTCAATGCAGAATTGTCTGGAATTGAGATCGGCCGCCATGTTGCATTTGGAGAGCCCCTGATGTGCCTAAACAGTGGAATCCCCCTACAAGTGGCACCATTTTGGAAGCTAGACCCCTTAAGGAACTTGTCTAGATGTGTGGTGAGCACTTTGAACCCCCAAGTCCTTCACAGACGTTTATAACGTAGAGCCTTGAAAATAAAAAAATATTTTTTTTCCACAAAAATGATCTTTTTACCTACAAATTTTTATTTTCATAAGGGTAACAGGAGAAATTAGACCCCCAAAGTTATTGTGCAATTTTTCCTGAGTATGCTGATACCCCACTGTTTAGGTGCACAGCAGAGCTCAGAAGGGAAGGAGCGCCGTTTGACTTTCTCAAAGTAGAATTGGCTGGAATTTAGATCGAACACCATGTTGCGTTTGGAGAGCCCCTGATGTGTGCCCCGGCAGCCGAGACTCTGGAGAAAATCCAACTCTGAGGGGCTCTATACACTTTTTCCACAGTGCCGTTAATTAACGGCGCTGTGGTTTAAGTACCCTTAACTACCGATGTTAAAAGGCGTATCGGAGGTCGTTAAGGGGTTAAAATACTAGGGACCCAGTTCACTAAAAGAATATACTAGACATTAAACAGATACATTAATTTTTTTGAATACAAAAAAATGTGCCGGATAATATACCCAGTTGTGATTTGGTGAGAGTTCATTATAAAAGATGGCTGAGGGCACTATCCCAGTACCTCATATGCGAAACACGTGTCAGGGTACTGGGCAGGGTGAGTTACAGTGGGTGAAATGAGTACTGAATTTCATAAATTTTGTAAGTAAATAGATTTGTAACAGTGCTAGTGACATAAAATTCTCCCCAGATGTCAGAAACAACCCATCCAATAGACACATGCAAGGAAATCACACCATATATATCCATAAATTAAGTTGTGTGTAATAATGAGAAACTACAAAGGGAAAAAATATTGACAACATGAAGAAAGAGGTGAAAAAAGCTATGGAAAGTCATTACACCAGCTGAAATGAGTAATTAGAACACAATCCTGCCACTTAGTGAAAAACAGTATCAGCTGTTTTAACTGATGGCCTATAAAAAGGTGTCTCATTACTAAGGAAGAAACATCTCATGATGGGTAAAACTAGCAAGCTGTCTCAAGACCTTCACAACCTTATTGTTGCAAAACATACTGATGGCATTGGTTACAGATGAGTTTAGAAATAATCCTATTTTGATTAATTGAACTGGATTTTGTGGAACAATTGTACAAAGTACAGTACTGTGCAAAAGTTTTAGGAAGGTAGAGAAAAAATATGCTGTAAAGTAAGATTGTTATAAAAAAATAGAAGTGTTAATACTGTATTTTAATTCACAAAATGCAGTGGTTATGAACAAAAGGAGAAATGTAAATCAAATAAATATTTTGTTTGACCATACTTTGCCTGTTAAACCGCTTAAAAGCATCAATTCTACAAGGTACACTTGCAGTTTTTGAAGGAACTAGCCACAGATTCATCGATGTACAGTTGAAACTAGAAATTTACATACACTATATAAAAAGACACATATGCATGTTTTTCTCAATATCTGACATGAAATCAGAATAAACCTTTCCCGTTTTAGGTCAATTAAAATTACCATAATTATTAATATTTGCCAAATGCCAGAATAATGAGAATGTTAAGGGATTTTTATTACTTACTTCAAAATCAAAAGTTTACATACACTAAGATTACTATGCTTCTAAACAATTCTGGACTACCCATATGATGTCATGTGTTTGGAAGCTTCTTAGAGACACACCTGTGGATGTGTTTTATTGCACACCTGAAACATGGCTTCTTCATGTAGCATCATGGGAAAGTCAAAAGAAAATTTCAAAACACCTGAAGGTGCCTTGTGCATCTATATACGAACAATTAAACAAGATGGGAATGTCCAGCCATCATACTGCTCAGAAAGGAGACGGATTCTGTGTCCCAGAGATGAACAGGCTTTGGTCCAACATGTGCATATCAACCAAGGACAAAAGCAAAAGACCATGTGTTTTCTGATGAAACAAAAATTAAACTTTTTGGCCATAATGACCATTGTTACGTTTGGAGGAAAAAGGGAGAAGCTTGGAAGCCTAAGAACACCATCCCAACCATGAACATGGGGGTGGCAGCATTATGTTGTGGAGTTGTTTTGCTTCCGGAGCGACTGGTGCACTTCACAAAATAGATGGCATCATGAGAAAAGAAGTTTATGTGGCAATATCGAAGCAAAACATCAAAACATCGGTCAGGAAGTTAAAGCTTGGGTGGAAATGGCTTTTCCCAATGGACAATGACAAGAAGCATACTGCCATAATGGTAACAAAGCGCCTTAAAGATAACAAAGTCAATGTTTTGGAGATGCCATCACAAAGCCCTGATCTCAATCCTATTGAAAATGTATGGACAAAGCTGAAAAGGCCGGTGCAAGCAAGGTGACCTACAAACCTGGATCAGTTGACACCAGTTATGTCAGGAGTAAAAAGGTCCAACTTCCAAACAACTTTTGTGAGAAGCTTGTGGAAGGATATCCCAAACATTTGACCCAATTCATTCAGTTTAAGGGCAATGGTACCCAATACTAATGAAATGTATGTAAACGTTTGACTTCGCAGTAAGTAATAAAAATGCCATAAAACATTCTCTCTCATTATTCTGGTATTTGGCAATTATTATGGTAATCCTGACTGACCTAAAACGGGAAAAGTTTATTCTGATTTAATGTCAGATATTGAGAAAAACCTGAATATGTGTTTTTATATAGTATATGCGAACTTCTAATTTCAACTGTAGGCTTGTGCAAATTTTTCTGTGTTTTCATGTAACCCCAGACAGACTCGATGATGTTTAGATAAAGGCTCTGTGGGGGCCATGTCATTACTTCCAGGACTCTTTTAGAAATTAATATCCCACATCATCCTGTCAAAGCCACCGGACTACTACCCCTAATATCCCACATCATCCCGTCAGAGCCACCGGACAACAACCCCTAACATCCCACATCATCCCATCAGCCATAGCCACTGGACAACCACTAATATCCCACATCATCCCGTCACAGCCGCCGGGCTACTACCCCTAATATCCCACATCATCCAGAGCCACCGGACTATTCACCCTAATATCCCACATCAACCCGTCAGTCAGAGCCACTGGACTACTACCCCTAATATCCCACATCATCCCATCAGCCTGGGGTCAGAACCAGAGCGCTGAATGGAATGGCCCTAACTTCCATACTGGAGATCCCTTTGAGAGGCCTGGTGTCAGAACCAGAGCGCTGAGTGAATTTGCCCTGACTTCTATACCAATGATCCCTTTAATAGAAGCCTGAGGTGGTGAGAATCATAGCTCTGAGGGATTTACCCTAACTTCCATACTGGAGATCCCTTTAAGAGAGACCTGGGGTCAGTACCAAAGTGCAGAGTGGATTTACCCTCACTTCCATACCGGGGATCCCTTTAAGAGGGGCCTGGAGTCAGAGCGCAGAGTGGATTTGCCCTCAATTTTATACTGGGGATCCCTTTAAGAGGGGCCTGGAGTCAGAATCAGAGCGCAGAGTGGCTTTGCCTTCTCTTCCATACCAGGAATCTCTTTAACAGGGGCCTGGGGGGTCAAAATCAGAGCAGACAGTGGAATTGCCCTAACATCCATACTGGAGATCCCTTTAAGAGGGACCTGGGGTCAGAATCACAGCGCTGAGTGGAACGGTCCTAACTTCCATACCGGGGATCCCTTTGAGAGGCCTGGGGTCAAAACTAAAGCGCTGGATGGATTTGCCCTGACTTCCATACCAATGATCCCTTTAATAGAGGCCTGGGGTCAGTACCAGAGCATTTGAAGGCAATTGCCCTGACTTCCATACCAGGGATCCCTTTAAGAGAGCCTGTGGTCAGAACCAGAATTCTGAGTGGAACTGCCCTCACTTCCATACCGGGGATCTGGCGTCACTCAGAACCAAAGCGCTGGATGGATTTGCCCTGACTTCCATACAAATGATCCCTTTAAGATGTGCCTATGGGACTGAGGATGTGTGATGGGAATATGGGCACGGGAGGGTGTGTGTGCTCTCTGCTCCTTTCTGGGGGGCAGACATTTCCTGGGAGCTTATGTTCCCGGGGATGCTAGATTTTTCCCACCATGTCAGTGTCTGTTGAGGTGTTGTCGAGTTGGGAAAACTGTTGCTCATAGCAACCAATCACAGCTCAGCTTCTCTTAAACATCTCTGATGAAATGAAAGATGCTTAGTGATTGGTTGCAAAGAAAACTGTTGCTCATAGCAACCAATCGCAGCTCAGCTTCTTTTAAACGGTGCTGGTGAAATGAAAGATGCTTCGTGATCTGATAGACTGAGGTCCCATCTTGGGGGACCTGCATTTATCTAAAAAACGGGACCTTGGTGCATTCCCTCTGGAATTAAGAACATGCTCTTCTCTCTGCATTCGTTTGAATGGGAATTACAAAACATGTTGAATGTGCTTGTTCTTCAATTTTAAAAACCAGAAAAAAAAAAGTTGTCGTGTCTTCCTTCCACTCTGAACACAATGAGATGAGTGCCTAATCTCAGAATTAGGTTAGTCCAACCACGGGAACCCACATATACAAGGTATCAGACATAGCATATCCTATGGACATGCCATAAATGTTCATGATAGGACAACTGTTTAAGGATTATCAAATTGCCCCTTAACAATAGGATTAGGAATAATTTATTGATCAGTAGGGTTCCAGTGGTTAGAGGTGGCCAAGTACACCAGTCCCTGAGTGAATCAGAGGTGCATATTTTCATCCTACACTCCATTCAGATGGTGTTCTTTATAGCCCCACTCTCTGGATTATCATCGCTTGTTAGCAGGTATTTAAAGTAGGTAAATAAAATCTCAGATTAACACCACATGCCAAATATACAATGTTAAGTTCCTTGAGGTTTGAAAGCAGTCATTAAAGCATAGCTCTCTTAAAAGAGAACTTGTGAGACAATGAATACTGCCCAAACCTTGGCCAAGAGTCACAGCCAAGCGGCATGACTGCAGCCAGGTATACTACTCTGAAGATGTTTTGAAGATCCGGCTCTATCCAGCAGTGCTAGAGGCGATTAATAGGTCCCTCCAAATGACGATGAGAGGGAAAGACCTGTCAATCACCTGAAGCAGTGCTGGAACCTTCAAAGCGGGAGAATTTCAGAGAATAATGTAAAGACCAACATGAATCACCTGCAAGTTCCCTTTAAAGTCCTACCACAGTATTTCAATCGTGTTGAGGTCTGGACTTTGACTAGGCCAGTGCAACACCTTGATACTTTTCTATTTCAGCAATTCTAAAGTACATTTGTTGGTTTAATAAGAATTGTGGTCCTGTTGCATCATCCAGTTTTGGCTAAGTTTCAGATTTTGTGACGTAGCAGCGATATTGCTAGCGATATCACTATGTCTGATACTTACCTCCGACTGGCTCCCCCGCTGCTCATCGCTGGTCGCGCGAGAACGTCCTGGACCATTTCTCGTCGGGCGCTTCATGCTGGGCTTCGTGTGGCGCCGACGAGTGACGCGTGCGTGAGGACGTCAGGATCACCGCGTCTGACAGGTAAGTAGCGACCCCTGCTATGTCGCTGGTGAGATCTGCCTGTGTGGCAGCTCACTAGCGACCACTTAGCGATGCACCAGCGATCGATATCGTTGTCGGTACCGCTAAGTGTAACGGTACCCTAAGCGGTAAGACAGGGACCACGCCGCTTCTCATCAGGTAGATAAAGGCCAGTTCGGCAGAAACGTTGGGCACGGTGTGACTGATCATACTAATAAATTTGCAAATCTATATAAAAAAAAAATGTTTAGCCTCAGGTTCTATATTATTGTTATAATTAATTTTCCTGACGGCTTTGGCTTGCTTTCCCCATTTTAATTATTTATTGTACACCATTTCATTAGTTATATATATGTTATTATATATCTAATTTTAAGATCGCCAAAGGACCAGAATTATTTTTTATTATTTGTTGTAAAATCTTAGAGGTCAAAGACAGAACTTAGACTCGTCACTCACAAGACTCTGGGTGCTTTATGTTGGCTATTTATATGGAGCCATAATATGACCCTATATCCCAAAACTGTATACAGTGGGGAAAAAAAAAATCAGTTACAGAACTAGATGGAACATCTGCAGCTAAATCCAATGCATTACATAAGGATTTTGCTTTGGATGTCTTTTTATGAGGTCTTGTTTTATCCTGGCAAAATTGTTTTTGCTTTTTTTTGCGCAGTTAATAGATACATATAAATTACTTGACAATTTATATAAGTTTTTGCTTCCAATTCACATAAAAAACACTTTTTTCCTAATGTTTATTTTTACTTTATTTTAGTATTTGTTCAGTTGGTGGGTGGGAACTATTTTTTTTAATTTGATCTCCAGAGATATTTAATGGTGTATTAGGTACAAAGTAACAGTTTGAAAAAGACAAATTTGATGAATTCAACTTTTTTCAATATAGTCACATTTTTCATTCTATATCAAAATCCTATAAATCGAAATTATTCACTGGCAGCGCTGATGTGGGCCTAAGATCCAGCATTTCTACTACGTCATCTGGAAAACGTCTGAATATGTGATCTCCAAGTCCAATAGAAGCTGATGACTTTATACAATACGTCACTCATTAACAACTACATAATCAAAAAGGAGAGAACAGAAATAGTAATTACGGTAACTATTCTTAACAGGTCCCCAGTAGCAATGGATTAAAGACAATGACCCACTTGGTCACTATCAGGTTAAAGGAATACTTTAGCCCTGATTCGTCATGGTATTTTTATCCCAGAAATCTGGCATAAAACACCTTCAAATGTCACAGAATTTTTGTGTAACACAAAGTTGCACAAAAACCTTGTGACTTGGCATTTCCATGACAGTTTAGTGCAGCTCTGCTATAATGGGCAGAGCTGGGGAGGAGTCGGGGCACAATGGGTCAATGCCTGCCCAACAAATTCATTAAAAGTGGTGGTGTTTCATATACCACGAATGTTACTTCAGACACTGGAATAACATTTCTGGTGAGGCGTAAACCTCTGATAAGATGCCTGTCTTAATGAATCAGCGGTGACTTGTCCCTGAATGCCCAATATTAACTTTTGTTGTGTGAAACACCAGTCTAAGGCTAGTTTCACATTAGCGTATGGAGGAGCTGCGGAGGGCTACGGACTTCCTCCGTGAAGCTCCGCCCACTGCCGCACCTCCTCTGTTCAGCTCTGCATCCGTTGGCATGTGGCCTGCGGACCCCATCTTTAGCATTGGGTATGCAGGCCGTGCCAATGTATGCGGATGCCTCCGCATGCGTCGTTTTGACGGTGTGGCGACCTGCGCCAAACGCAACATGTTGCATTTTGCTGCGGTCGCCGCACCGTCAAAAAGACGCATGTGGAGGCTTCCGCATAAATCAGCACGGCCTGCATACCCAATTCTAAAGATAGGGTACGCAGGCCGCATGCAGATGGAGGCGGAGCTGAACAGAGGAGGTGCGGCAGTGGGCGGAGCTTCACGGAGGAAGTCCGCAGCTCCTCCATACGCTAGTGTGAAACTAGCCTAAATGAGGCAGGGCCAATGAGTTGCATGCACCACTGAGCTCTCCTGTGGACTGCAGCTGGAAGGAATAAATGTGGCTACGTTGTACACTACCAGCAAAGTGCATAAACTTGCATTTTTTTTTTGAGGGGTGGAAAAGGTTTAAATTCACAGCATCTCAATTCTTTCAGTGGTTTTCACCCATTCTAATGAATGGAAGAAAAAAACAAGAGTAAAAATGAATAAAAACCACCTGCATTTAATGCAGCATTTTCCCTGCTATCATACTGGGTTTTTTTTGGTGTGGAAAGAAAAATGTTGCAAAGATGCCACGTGTGAACATACCCAAAGGCTATGTTCAGATGAAAAAGGCAACTTTGTCACATCCCCAAATTGTGAAAGGATGCATAAGCTATCTGCCACTGAAAATTGCACCATCTTGTTTGGAAGGTGGACTAACTAGTGCATGCTGTGATATTTTCTACATGGACCATCAGTCTGAACATATCTGGAGCACCAGAACATGGACTTACTTCCCTCAGTGATTGTAACGATCTTGGGTTGGAAAGTTAGGAGAAAGTAATTGACATTTGCACGGCAGCCGTCTGCAATAATTATGGAATGACACAGATATTTATATTAACTTTTATTAACATGACAGATCTTACTATACAACATGCAAAATAAGGCAAGGCATATCCAGCTCCTATCTAGATTTCAGATCTGGTATGGACAGAAAATTGCATGTTCACAACCTTAAGTCTGTACTGTTGCTACGTATAAGAAGCCAGTCCTTACAATGCTTTTGAAAAATAGAGTCTGCTAATATTCCTGAATCATGTATAACTCTTCATTTTGTAAGACTAAAGACTAAAATGAACATTTTTTTTTAATATTTAGAGATGCGGCAGAGAACCATGTGCCTTAATTTACTAACACGCTGCTTTCCATTCCTGGAAGGAGAACCCATTCAGCCCAGCTGAGCGTTCTACTGCTGCACCCTTACAGCAAAAAGGGGTTAATAACACAGAAGTGTGTATGTCACTCCAGGCAGTGAGCAGATGGGAACATTACGCCAATACCCAGTCTCATTTCATTACATTTACTCCGTTTGTTTGTTAATCGATTCTAATTTGACCGCTGGGATCGTTTAAAAAACAAAAATGCGAGGAGTCTACTTCCCAAGCTGTTGCCTGCTCCTTCCATGGACGAAACACAACCGCAGCCTCGGGGCAAATACAATTTCATCTAACAAATTGAATTTGCTTTGTGATAATAGTTCTCTGGCTGTGATGGGAAGTTATAGCTGTGGAGCCCTGCATGAGGCAGAGAGAAACACCACGTCACAACCTATGGCTCCACACAGCAAGGACGCCTTTAAGATTAGCATCAGGGTGGCATGCTGCCAAGGCATGGCTCTTACAAGTATTTAGCTGGAGGTGTATGTAGCCTGCCAATATCATCAATTAAATCAGTATTAGGAAACCGGTGAACAGATTGTTTTGCATTATAATACACGTGTGTATTAATTATTGCTCCATTCTTTATGCATATTATCTGGAAAGGAGCAGATGATTTAAATTCCCCACCTTCTAAAACACACTTTTGGGCTTTTCTTCACACTTACGAGCTTCATTATATAAAACGTATACAATGTTTTATAGGAATGTTGAACGAAAGCCAAACAAAAGTAATCTCCTGCTGATACACAGAATTCTATGTAAAGAACTAGAATAGTGAAATGTCAAGATCCTAATCACTGCTATACCGGCCGTTAAAGTGATGCGGTCGTAGTCAATCTACGCTAGCGCCACACGCGGCTAGGACTGATGGTGGGCTTCAGTAAAATGGCCATTTTTCCGAAGACTTCCAAGAGCTTAACCTACCCAAGTGTCACCCATGGCTAAGACTGATGGTGGGCTTCAGTAAAATGACCATTTTCCCGAAGACTTCCAAGAGCTTAATCTGTCCAAGCGCCGTCCGCAGTTTGGACTGAAGGTGGGCTTCAGTAAAATGGCTATTTTCCCAAAGACTTCCAAGAGCTTAATCTACGCATGTGCCTTCCATGGCTAGGATGCGTATGTGTAATCTGTCCAAGCGCCGTCTGCAGCTAGGACTGATGGTGGACTTCAGAAAAACGGTCTTTTTTTCTGAAAACTTCCAAAAGCTCAATTTGTGCAAGCGCTGCCAGGCTGCAATGTGAAATTTTAAATAAAGACACCCAGACAAATAGGAGGGGACGGAACAAAACTGAAGACCTTACCCACCCCAATGAACAAAGATCAATACAAGGAGACCTAAAAAGTTAAAGAAAATCTACAAAATGGATTTCTTCACCTGAAGTATCTTTTGTAATCAACATGACAGCGCCAATATGGCCTCGTACGTACGTTACTTAGTAAAATGATGCTGACAGGTTCCCTTTAAATATACATGCAAGCTAGCAGTTTTTAATGGCCTGTTTGGACTGACTGACCCTCCCATGAGAATAGATCATGTTTTCGGCAGCATATCCCTTGTCTACACAAGATGATGTGCTGGCAAGAATTCAGTCTTTAAAGCAAGCTTACAATTTCTCACGACGAACAAATGTTTTGCTCAGACATCAGTTGACAATTGGACCTTAAGATTTTTCATGTTAGGCATAGGTGAGTTAAG
Source organism: Dendrobates tinctorius (assembly GCF_039654945.1). NCBI lineage: Eukaryota > Metazoa > Chordata > Amphibia > Anura > Dendrobatidae > Dendrobates > Dendrobates tinctorius. The sequence continues at coordinate 19,797,750 of NW_027361719.1, forward strand.
AAGATACTTTTTAGACATAATTTGTTGCATAGGTCTCACTGGCGCCTCAACGCAAAGTGCTCTAGAGGTAATGAGAAGGTGAAACTACTGCAATTAGTCAATTATCAATCAGCTTCACATATAGTTTCATATTACACACCACATTGCCTTTATTCACACTAGTTACATGTACATACTATATCTAATCACAAAGAAGATAACCTGGTTTAAAACATACCACCAGTGATCCTCTTCTTTGGATATCACATTAGTATGTAAATTCAAATTTTTACTACCATTTTCATGACGCATCAAATTTAATATGGGGCTCAGCAAGAGAACCACAGCTGAAGTACTGTAGACCTTTACTTCGTCCTTGCTGAGAAAACCTAAATATTGCATCCAGAGAGTTACAAGCTACTTCTGTTTCTGCAAAAACAACTTGGTAGAAAAGTCCTGTGATCACAGGTACATTGGCACTAGTAGCACATTAGTATGTAAATTAAAATTTCTATTGGAGAATAAAAAAGAAAAAAGATCCATTTTCAGGATGCATGGACCATCTAATTCAATATGGGGCAAAGCAAGAACACATTGCAGACCTTTACTTCCTCCTTCCTGAGAAAACCTAAATATTTTACCAAGAGAATTACAAGCGGCTTGTGTTTCTGCAGAAAGAACTTGGTAGAAAAGTCAAAGGTCAATTAGGACTAGTTGTAGCAAGAGGAAGGAGAAGCGGTGCAAGTGTACGGTGAGCTAGAGAGTCTGCGGGCAGTGTGTTTAGGACTTGGCTTGGTGTTTTACTGTATATTTAACATGGCAGACAAGTGCAATAAGTTATTCTCAGTGAAGTAAGAAGGAAATATCTGCAACACAAAGGAATGAGCTTTAGGACTTATTCAGAATAGCATATTTTACACGTGCATGCTGTCCCTGTTAACACTGGATAGCACTCAGGGACCAATGTTATTATATTGCTGTTCACAAAACAGACCAAGGGATTGTGAGAACAAAAAAAAAAAAAATGCAGCATGCACCAGTATTCTTTAGTCTCTTGAATGAGACTCGCTTATTCAAGTACATGGGTGTTGAAAAAAAAAAAAAAAAAACGAATACGGATATATTGAAATTAACAAAAAAATATATTTGGTTTTCTTAGTTCTATAAATTGAAGACGTATAAAAACAGATGCCATATGCACGTCATACGGATGTAAATAACGGACATAAGGATGAAACAAAAACAACTTGTGGATGGAATATTCATTTCAATTGTCTTTTTTGCTCCTGGATGAAAAATTAGATTTCGCATACGCTAGTCTGAACCTGGCCTCAAAGAGAAAGGCTTCATATAAGGTGCCATTGGTGGGGATCCAATAGCTCTGCAAAGTTTCTTTTACACTGGAGGTTCTCTATAATGTAGCCCACAAGACACTATATAATAAGTATATCTAATAAATGTTCTTCATGACGCATCACCTAAAATACCAAAATAACACAATCTTAATAAAAGTAAGAGTAGAAAAGGTTGTAGGTAGCAATGCTTTAAACACTACTGAGGTGCTACTTGCTGGCAAGTCTTATTTCAAGATGGGAATGGAGGCCACATAATGGATGTTATTGCTTTATTGACACTATAGTCTACAAATGAAGCATTCACTGCTGTCCATACAGTCTAATATTTGGCTCTCACGTGGCATACTGAATCTAGAGGAAAGAGTCTGTATCAGAAAACAGCAGAAAAGTAGAAAAAGGTTTGGAGAATGAGAAATGCTTAGTAACAGGAAACTATGTCCAAAGTGAAAACGTTTAGAGGTAAAGATGGCAGAGGGCAAAGTGAAGCAGCAGATAGTTTAACGTTCCTCAAATCCTGGCATAGGGAAGGCACGGGCGAATTTCTCTACCCGCTGACGGAGATCTGCAATACGTTGAACAGTGGCTTGGTCCTCTAGAAGGAAGTTCTTGAAGTCTTGTAATTTGGCTGTAAAAATAAAAATGGGAAATGTTAACAGAAAACTGCTGCATTATAATAAGGTTAGAAATAGTGATGAGAGTGTATACTCGTTGCTCGGGTGATCGCCGAGTATCTTGGGCGTGCTCGGAGATTTAGTTTGTCTCCGCAGCTGCATGATTTGTGGCTACTAGACAGCCTGAATACAAATGTGGATTTCCTAACAGGTATTTCTCAAATGTATTCAGCCTGTCTAGCAGCCGAAAATCATGCAGCTGCGTCAACAAAAACACAAACTCTCCGAGCACGCCAAAATACTCGGAGATAACCCGAGCAATGAGTATACTCGTTCATCACTAGTTAGAGACCAAATACCAGACTGTAGTAAAACATCTCCAAAACTCTTAACTCCAGATTCCTAACTGCAAAATGTTACTGTCTAAAGTAAAGGCTGAACCCGAATGTGTTCACGTCTGCATCACAAGTGGGTCTACTGATATCTGCAGGTTCGCGGGGAAGTTGGCAGGTATTGTTCACCTCTACTATTCATTAGAAGAGGCCAAGTGCCCGATATCTGCCATTCATGTACACGAGCCTGCAGATATCAAGACAGAACATCACCGGCCCTAATGACCACTAGACAGGAGTGAGCGGAGTTGGATTACCCATTTAAATCTATGTTTCAGTGGATTTAGGGAAGTGGCATGCTGTACCACAACTGGTTGGGAAAGAGATTCATGAAAAAAAAAAAAAAAAACCCAGGATTTTGGTTGCTTACCATAAAATCTGTTTCTCAGAGTCTTCATTGGGAGACACAGGAACCGTGGGTGTGTGCTGCTATCACTAGGAGGTTGACACTTTGCATGAAAAAAAGTTAACTCCGCCTCCGCAGTACACACCCCTCCGACCAGCTGTAGGACAATCAGTTAGTGAAAAAGCAGAAGGAGGAGACATTATCATGTAAGTCATTATATATTCATTACATGTAATAAAATCATGGGAGGGCGATGTGTCCCCCAATGAAGACTCTGAGAAACAGATTTTACAGCAACCAAAATCCTGTTTTCTCTTTCGTCTCAATGGGGGACACAGGAACCGTGGGACGTCCAAAAGCAGTCCCTGGGGTGGGAAAAGACAGAAACTTCCTTCAGGTCGGAGAACTCACCACTGCCGCCTGCAAGATTCTTCTGCCTAGGCTGGCGTCCACTGAAGCATAGGTATGGATCTTATAGAACGCACGGATGACCATGTGGCAGCCTTGCACAAACTGCATGGCTGATGCCTTGTTGTGTACCGCCCAGGAGGCACCCACCGCCCGGGTTGAATGGGCCTTGACCCCAGCAGGGGACACTCTGTCCTTTACCCCGTAGGCTTCCAGAATTGCCATTCTGATCCAGCGGGCAATTTTATCCTTAGAGACCGGCAGGCCTCTTCTCACCCCATTGGGGATAACAAAGAGCGAGTCCACCTTCCTGAAAGGAGCGGTCCAGGCCAGATAGATCCTTATCGCCCTGACCAGGTCTAGCTTATTCAAAGAACGCGCCAGAGGATGGGTTGGAGCGGGACAAAATGATGGAAGGATTATATCCTCGTTCAGGTGGAAAGCCGATACCACCTTGGGAAGAAAGTTAAGAGGAGGCCGCAAAACAACCTTGTCCTGGTGCATAATTAGGAATGGAGGACGACAGGACAATGCCACTAATTCTGAAACCCGCATAATAGAGGTGATGGCTACAAGAAATACCACCTTCCAGGACAACAAAGACATGGGAGCTTCCTGTAGGGGTTCAAAGGGTAAACCTGTCAAGGCTTCCAAGACCAAGTTAAGATCCCATGGAGCCACAGGGGATCTGTAAGGAGGGGCCGCATGTGCCACTCCTTGCAGAAATGTCTTATCCTGTAAGCGGGAGGCCAAATTATTTTGAAAAAGAATACAGAGAGCAGATACCTGGCCTTTCAAGGAACTCAGAGCCAGACAGCCATCTAACCCTGCCTGGAGAAAAGCTAGGACAGATGGCAGGGAACACGGCATAGGTGTGACGTGATTAGACTCACACCAGCCAAAATAGGCCTTCCAGGCTCGATAATAGACCCTGGAAGAGGAAGGCTTCCTAGCCTGGATCATTACATTAATGACTCGGTCCAAAAAATCCGCTGCTCTCAGTATTGTGGTTTCAACGGCCATGCCGTCAAATTGAGCAACCGAGAATTCGGGTGGTAAAACGGCCCCTGAGCCAGGAGATCTGGTCTGTCGGGGAGTCTCCAGGGGGTGCCTGTGAGAAGATTGATAGTTTCTGCGAACCAGGCCCTCCTGGGCCAGTACGGGGCGACCAATATGACCGGCACCCCTTCCGCCTTGATCATCTTTAGCAGCCTGGGCAGGAGAGGAAGGGGAGGGAACAGGTAAGGGAGTCTGAACTGTGTCCAGGGAATAACCAGCGCATCAACCCCTATTGCTAGAGGATCGCGGTATCTTGAGACAAACTGTTGGACCCTTCTGTTCTGTCGCGATGCCAGGAGGGCCACATCTGGAGACACCAATAGCTAGCAAATCTGATGGAACACTTTCTGGTGTAAGGACCATTCCCCTGCCGCGAGCCCCTCCCGACTGAGGAAGTCGGCGGCCGTGTTGTCTGTGCCGGGAATGTAAACTGCCGAAATTGCGGTTTCTGCCCAGTTGAAGATTCTGGATACCTCGGCTAGTGCCCGGGGACTTCTGGTTCCCCCTTGGTGATTGATGTATGCCAACGCCGTGGCGTTATCCGTTTGAATCCGGACTGGCTGGTTGTTGAGGTATCTTTCCCAATGTAGAAGTGCTAGAAAGACCGCCCTCAGTTCTAGAATGTTGATTCACAGTGAGGATTCTTGCCTCGACCATCGTCCCTGGACAGTCAGGTGGAGGAATACCGCTCCCCAGTCCAGGAGACTGGCATCTGTAGTTACTACCTGCCAGTGGACAGGGGGAAAAGGCCATCCCAGATAAACAAGGGGGAGGTCAGACACTACTTGAGGGACTCCCTGATCTGAATGGAGGGGAGGAAGGGGCGATCCAGCAAAGAAATGGACCTGTCCCACTGAAGGAGGATGTTCCTCTGCAGTATCCTGGAACGAAACAGGGCAAAGGGTATCGCCTCTGAAGCTGCCACCATTCTTCCCAGGACTCTCATGGCAGCGCAAAAGGATAGAAGCCGGAATTTCAACAGAGAGCGAATTCCCTGCTGGAGGGTAATCCACTTTCTTTCTGGGAGAAAGACCCTTGAGCGGCGGGTGTCGATTACCATTCCTAAGAATTCTAGGCATTGTGTTGGCATTAGGTGGGATTTCTCCCTCTTTATGATCCAACCAAACAGGGAGAGCATGTTTAAAACTACTGCTAGATTTTCCTGGGCCTGAGCGAAGGAGGGCGCCTTGACGAGAATATCGTCGAGATATTCTCTCTGTTGGAGTCCAACAAGACTCTGCTTTAGGACCCCTACTCTTCTCAATCTATACACTTGGTCTGGGGCAACTCATAAAGTCCCACAGATTCCACTACCACCTTTATGCTGATGACACTCAGATCTGCCTCTCTGGCCCAGACATCACCTTTCTGCTGTCCAGAATCCCAGAGTGTCTATCAGCCACATCCTCCTTTTCCTCTTGCTTCCTCAAACTCAATGTAGACAAATCTGAACTCATCATCTTTCCTCCATCTGACAGATCTTCCTTACCCGACCTAGCTATAACAATTAATGACATCACACTTTCCCCAGTACCAGAAGTCCGCTGCCTCGGAGTAACCTTTGACTCTTCCCTGTCCGTCAAACCGCACATCCAAGCTCTTTCTACCTCCTGTCGCCTCCAGCTCAAAAATATTTCCAGAATCCGTCCTTTCCTCAACCCTCAATCTACTAAAATGCTTGTGCATGCCCTCATCATCTCCCGCCTCGACTACTGCAACATCCTTTTCTGTGGTCTCCCTGCTAACACCCTCGCACCTCTCCAGTCCATCCTTAACTCTGCCGCCCGACTAATTCATCTCTCTCCTCGCTACTCCTCAGTTTCTCCCCTCTGCAAATCTCTTCACTGGCTCCCATTCCCTCAGCGTATCCAGTTCAAATTACTAATACTGACCTACAAGGCCATCTATAACCTGTCTCCCCCATATGTCTCTGAACTAATCTCCCGATACCTTCCCGCACGTAATCTCCGGTCCTCCCAAGACGACCTTCTCTCCTCCACACTTATTTGCTCCTCACCCAACCGCCTCCAAGACTTCGGCCGAATAGCCCCTATTCTCTGGAATTCTTTGCCCCAACAAGTCCAACTATCAACCACATTTGGATCCTTCAGACGGAACCTTAAAACCCACCTCTTCAAGAAAGACTACAGCCTACAATGACCCCGCTACCTCCTTCTCTCTCACCACTACCGGTGATATCACCTCAACCAACACCGGAACTGCTGCAACCAACCAACCTACTGTCTCCTTCCCCACCATCCTGTAGCATGTAAGCCCGAAAGGGCAGGGTCCTCTCTCCCCTCTGTATCAGTCTGTCATTGTTAGTTTGTTTACTGTAAGTGATATCTGTAATTTGTATGTAACCCCTTCTCATGTACAGCACCATGGAATCAAAGGTGCTATATAAATAAATAATAATAATATGGTACCAATATTATGCCTCTGACCCTTAATATAGCTACCATCGCTGCCATAATCTTTGTGAAAATTCTGGGGGCTGTTGCCAGCCCAAATGGCAGGGCCACAAACTGGAAATGTTGCTTTTGGACAGCAAAACGCAGAAACCTCTGATATCCCTGAAAAATGGGGACGTGTAGGTAGGCGTCCCAGATATCTATGGATCATAGGAATTCCTGATCCTCCATAGACTTAATTACCGACCGAATCGATTCCATCCTGAAATGGCGTAAGCGGACCCATCTGTTTAGCCTTTTGAGGTCTAGTATGGGACGAACTGAGCCATCCTTTTTTAGGTATCACAAACAGGTTTGAGTAAAAGCCGGTAAAACGTTCCTGCTCGGGAACGGGGACGATTACTCCTGTGTTGAGGAGAGAGTCGAATGCCGTAAAAAAACCTAGAGCCATAGCAGTGTCTTTTGGTGGCTGCGATAGAAAGAAGCGATCTCGCAGAAGCGCGTTGAAGTCTATCTTGAATCCTGTTGATACTGCCTCCTTTACCCAGATATCCTCTACTGAATTCTGCCAGACATCTCTGAAGAGGAGAAGACTGCCTCCTAGTCTGGGAGAGGTACTGGGAAGGGAGTTGGACCCCCTGCTGGCGTCAGGCTGAAGTGGCTCTGCCAGGCCCTGACCTGGTAGCTCTGCTGTTGGAACTGCGCGAATGCCATGACGGGGTGGCCCAAAATGATACCTTCCTCCTATCTCTCGGTGCTTGCAACCTCTGCGGGCCCTGAGCATAAGTGCCTGTCGCTGGGGTACGGCGAAAGGGCTGAGCCCTACGTTTGAAAACATATCGACGAGGTTTGGCCTGAGGGAGAAGGGAGCATGTACCCCCCGTTGCATCCTTAATGATTTGATCTAACCTTGACCCAAAGAGCCGGGTGCCCCGAAACGGCAGATTGGTCAGTGATTTCTTTGAGGACGGACAAATCAGCCTGCCAAGCCTTTAGCCAGACTGTCCGCCGGACGGCTACCATGCTACTGGATGCTTGAGCTGCGCAAGACGCAGCATCCAGGGTTGCTGATACCATATACCTCCCGGCATAAGAGATTTGATCTGCGAACTCCGCCAGTTCCGCTGGTGGTACCCAGGCCAATATGGCCTGTCTAAGCTGTTTGGCCCATTCTGTAACAGACTTAGCTACCCTGGCTGAGGCGAAGGCTGGACACAATGCAGCAGCTGCTGCCTCAAAGGCGGATTTTGCCAGGGATTCTATCCTCCTATCATTGGGATCTTTTAGGGCTGCCCCACTGGCGAGTGGGAGGACTGTATTGGTAGCGAGTCTGGACACTGGTGGGTCCACCGAAGGGGAGGCGGTCCAGTTGGCGGTGAGATCTGGAGGGAAGGGATATAGAATCCCTAAACGATTCCCTCGCCTGGTTGGGTTTTCCCTTTCCCTGGCCAACACTTCCTCAAAATCCTTGTGGAAGGCAAAGACCCTAGTTGGGGACTTATGAAACTTAAATGAAAAAACCTAATCATTAGGTTTTGATGTGGTGTCCCCAATGTTAAAATTCTCAATGACTGCGGAAATGAGGCCCTGAACCATATCCTTGACCTGGGACTCTTCTGGTCCGTACTCAGAACCCTCCTCTGAGTGTGTCTCTGATAATGCCTCGCCTGATTCCGGGGATGAGGACCGGGAGGAGGCAGACGGCCAGAGGAATTCTGGCGGTGAGATGGAGTGAGAAGGGGACCTGGGTTGGTGGTCCTGTCTAAACCTTTTACGGCCTCTAGAGGGCCCAAAAGGAGGCTCTCCTTTGGTGCTCCTGTGTCCACTGGAGTCTGAAGTGGCAATCTGTTAAGCACCGTTACCAAGGTCTGTGATACCTTGGTAAGGTCGGCCACGGACTTAGATAAGGAAGAGGCCCATCCTGGACACTCGCTGTCTCCCGTGGCGATGGATGGCCCCTGGGCGGCAGGCAAGGTGGCTTCCTCCTGCTCCTGGGGTAATATGGGAGCTCTGACCAGCAAAGCAGGGGGGCTGCACCTGCTCTCTAGCGTGGGTGACATCGTAGGTCTGCTGCAATCTGAGCAGAGTGCATTTGGTACGTACAAAATATTTGACCAAGGTCACTGAAGCGGATGAGGAGGCGGAGCGGGACTGCTCTCCCTTGGCCATACTGACCGGTTTTACCTGGTGCCGACCGTCGGGGGTAGAGAGCGGAGTGAGGGAGCAACCTGTAGTGCAGTACTCACATACCCACGACCTGTGTCCTCGCCGCAGCGGTCGCCCGAAGGCTGATGAGAGAGAGAGCGAGGTGAACAGCCCTGCCGCTGCCTAGAAGCCTTATGAAATCCCCGCCCGGAAGTGGTGGGTGGGGCCCTGCTCTGGCCTCCTGTAGCACCAAGATGGTGCTGGTACAGGAAGAGGAAGCCGGGGTAGGAGCCTGCCGGAAGCCGGAATCTGACGTCGGCCGTGCTGGGCTCCTGCTGGAGCCCAGGGCCATAACGCTGCCACGGGAGGAGGCTGGAACTGTGCTGCATCACGTGCTTGAAAGTCTTGGGTCTTAAACTAAGTATAGAGCCATGGGCTGCAAGCCCGAGTGCTGATTACAGCGGTCACATTCAGCCAGAGCAGCTGGTGAGCAGATCATACAACGCTGCAGCCTCTTACCTCCAGTTCACCCGGCAACAGGGGTCGGTTTACCTGCATGAAAAGACTGCTGTCCCAAACCTTTTCTGCAGGGCGTCTCTCTCGATCATCAGGCTCTGGTGGGCGAGTGATGGGAGACGACGGTCAGGACCAGGAGCTGCCACCTGAACATGAGTCCTGTGTTAGGGGATAGGGTCCTGCCCGCGGGATTCATGAGGATACGGGGTGGCAGTACACACCGTACTCATAATCCCGGTGTGGGAATACAGATGTAGCATATCTACTCTGTATCCCTCCATGGTTACCTGAAAAGGAACGACGCACACTGAGGTAGGCATGGGTGTGCGAGAGACCTCTGTCCACCTCCTGCTGACACTAAGCAAAACTGATTGTCCTACAGCCGGTCGGAGGGGTGTATACTGCGGAGGCGGAGTTAACTTTTTTCATGCATAGTGTCAACCTCCTAGAGACAGCAGCACACACCCACAGTTCCTGTGTCCCCCAATGAGACGAAAGAGAAAAAAGACTCTCCACGTCAATTTGTCACCTTAAATAATTTACATAATTGTCCAATTCAGAAGGTTACTGTTTTACCCAGTTTTACTATATACACAGTACACTAGATGACCAAAAGTTTTGGAACACACTCTCTTAATCGCTGAATTCAGGTTTTTCATTCAGTCCCATTGCCACATGCATACAATATCCACACCCATGCCTTGCAATCTCCCTTTCCTAACATTTGAGAAAGAATGGTTTGTTCTAAAAAGCTCAGTAATACCAGCGTGGTCCAGTAATAGGAGCCACCAGTGTAACAAGTCAGTTCGTTAAACTTCTTCCCTCCTAAATTTTTCAAAATCAACTGAGGTCTAAACCTCAGTCCAGAGCCTCTCACCTTGCCAAATGAGTTTGCATAAACTGACGAGGGGCAGTACCCAGAAACACCATGTCTGCAACATGAAATTCTGATTTGACTTTTATCCTAAGTCACATTGCAAGGCTCGTTAAAGGGTCAATAGTGACTTGTAGGACTGCTGCTTCCAACAGGTGGCGCTATAGAGTTCAAGTCCTCTTCCTCTCTGAAGAGGCAATGTGCATAGCAAAATCAACTGTGAGTCATATTTCTTAAAAGTGGAAGAATTTAAGAACCAGAGCAACTCAGCCACGAAATGACAGACCAGCTAGAGTTATAGAGCGGGGGGCCACCAAGTGCGGAGGCTCATAGAACAGAAAAGTCGCCAACTTTCTGCTGACTCAATAACTGCATAGTCCGCACCTCCTCTAGCATTATCATCAGCACAAAAAACTGTTCACCGATAGCTTCATGACATGGGTGTCTGAGGCCGAGCCTCTGCATGAAAACCATTCCTCACCAAATACAATGCTAAAGGGATCCTGTCACCATGAAAATATAGTCCAATATGTAGACACCATGTTAAAGAGCAAGGGGGGCAAGTATGTTTATATATAGGTTTATGAGAAAATATTGAGTGTAACTTGTGTTTTACTTATTTAAACCTCAGCTCCCTCTGGGATTTTCGGTCCCATGGGCGGTCCTATCAGTGACTGACAGTCATCTCTGTACAAGTATGCATAGACATAGATAGCTGTCAAGGTTGGTAACAGACGGATGATGCAATGGACTTGCTTTCAGTTGTCTTGGGCTATTTAAATTCAGTGAAGGGAAATTTTAATTTTTCAAAATACCAAGACATTTTGAACTGTTCCCATAAATTGTATGCTTCCAAGTTTGTGGGAACAATTTGGGGATGGCTCTTTTTTGTTCCTCATGACTGTGCCCCAGTGCACCACGCATGATATATAAAGTCATGGTTTAGTTAGGTGAGTTTAGCACGAAAGGACATGACTTGCCACAAATTCCTGAACTCAACCCCATAGAACAACTTTGGGATGAACTAGAAAGGAGACTGAGAACCAGGCCCTCTATTCAAACATCAGTGTGACCTCACAAATGGTCTTCTTGATGACAGAGAAGAAAATCTCAGAGACACTCCAAAATCTTGTAAACAGCAGAAAAGTGGTAGTGGTTTTAGCTGCAAAGTATGAACAATGCCATAATAATGCTTATGGATTTACAATGGGATGCCATAAATGCTCCAAAGTTGCAATGTGCAGGTGTCCCAACATTTTTGTCCACGGTGTATATTTATGCTGTTTTAACTTATTAAAATAGAACAAAAACATTTTGAATAAAAATTAAAAAAAACTCCAGCTCTGATCTGCACCAGGTTTTTCTTGGATAACCAAACTATTTGTTAACTTGCAAGCTTGAGCTGCTGTGGAAGCAATTTCACTGTATACCCTTACATGACAGTGTATTAATAAGTATTGCTATAATAGTCAACAAGCAGATTTGTATGGACTGAACATGATGCATGTATAAAAACAGATAATTATTCAGTTCAAGCAACACCAAAGTATCACGCAGATTTTAGGAAAAACAGGCAGGGAGATTATAGGAGATCAACCACTTTACTAGTCTAGAGACCTCACGTGAAAGATACGTCAAATTGTTTGGTTTCCCACAGAAGAATCTGTTATTCTACGAGATGAGAAAGTTGCCCCAGTGACCTGCAGGAACCACTTTTTGGCTCGAGAAGTGTTTAGGTTTGCTACCAGTAATCCTTCAATAAAATGGTTTTCCTTAATGTAAACTTCTCACACAAACCACCCGGAGCATAGATAAATAAAGAGAGACAATAACATTAGCTGGAAGCGGAACGGTTATTAGCCTTTTAGACATGATGGGAACAGGAATTAAGCTGCGATGGAAGTAAATGCACATTTAATGTGAATATATAACTATTCAGTGGATTCATTACAGTGATATTTTATAGGACCCCACCAATTTAATGATGCCATTCAAGGACCAGCTTCCTCTTCCCTCATATAAATGGCTTAAACAGGTTAAAGGGAACCCGTCAGCTGATACATGTTGACCAAACCATGGTCAGTAGGTATCAGCCACCGGCTGTATGATCACAGCCATGTATGTTGGACTCAAGCGCTGCGGCAATTCAAAGGAAAACTTACTTTTAATAGATGCCGTTGACCGGGCAGCACGGAACACCAGCTGTACAGGTGGGTTCCCAGTGGCTTCTATCAACCTGCTGTCCGTGACTGACCGGTCCCTGCCTATACGCGAGGGAAGAGACTTGTCAGTCACTCAGGCGGGGAGAAACTGCCAAGGATCAGCCTGTGCAACTGACTAGTGCTTCTCAGTGTTTGGTGCCCGTAAGCTATTACAATAAAACATACCTGGTTGGGATACTGCAGCCAGTGGTTGATGCATGTTGCATACGATTTGGGCTGCATGCATCAACTGAAAGGTTCCATTTAAACAGGTATTGCAATCTTGTAAAGTGATGGAACATTGTTCTACAATCCACTGGGACGCCCACTAATCTCAAATATGAACTAAGGTGGCTTCAATATTTTTTTTCCGGCATAAAGTTGCTCCTGGACACTCAATGGTGCAGGGAACTGCAGTGGGCCCCACATGCTGGCCCCATGTGCTGCAGTATCCCTGCAAAGCAGGTGATCATGAAAGCTGCTATGCAAGACAAGACTGGAAAAGGAGCTCCAGGACTAAACCAATCCTGCCACTTAATTCTCAGGATCAGTGAAAGTTCTACACCCAATGCTCAAAAAGTGAGTGCATACGCTACTAATATGCCATAATTTTAAAAGAGAAAATCAATTTAAAAAGGAGTGTCAACTGACATTATAACCTAATCTCAGTCTTGTAGGGTATATAGCCCCTATAGATGCTCAGTGCACCGTCGTTCCGTCTCCCTCATTGGTTCCACATTTCCTTCTTGATGTTGTAATATCAATGTTAAGGCGCAAAGCTATTCCACAGTTCTTACCGGTCCTCATCGGGATGCTGATACAGTGCCCACTGACGTTGAGACCTGTACTTGTGGCTGACGTGTACAGTGAAGTGAGCTTAGACACATGCCACGTCTTGTATATACTGTACATATGTTACTTAAAGGGGTTGTCCACTACTAGGACAACCACTTCTTGAACTAAACATTTGGCCCCAATGAAAAAAAAAAATAAACTATACTCCCCTCCTGTGCTGATGCCGTTTCCATGGCGTCAGCAATCGCGGTCCTGAAGCTCTGGTGCGGTGGAATGACGTGGTGCCCAATCAGAGCTGGTGTCACGGTCTCCACCTTCGTACATATTGAACATGCAATTAAAGTCAGAGATCAGCGTCCTTGAGTTTATAATGGGCAGAGGTCCGCTGCTGGCTAGTCTAGAGGCTGGTAGGTTCCGGGTGAACCCTAAGGCTGTGTGCACACGCTGCGGATTCCGCTGCGTTTCCGCAGCGGTTTTGGCCGCTGCGGACACGCAGCAGTTTTAGCTGCGGTGTACAGTACCATTCATTTGAATGGGAAAAAAAAAAAACGCTGTGCCGACGCTGCGGAAAAAACCGCGCGGATTTGCTGCGGTTTTGAATCCGCAGAAAGAATTGCATGTCAATTCTTTCTGCGGAAACCGCTGCGGGTTCCTATCTCCACCATTGTGGAGATAGTGAATCCGCAGGACCAAACCGCAGGCAAAACCGCAGATAATCCGCAGGTCTTTGGACCTGCGGATTATCTGCGGTTTTTGCAAAATCCGTGCGGATTAATCCGCAGCGGATTCCGCAGCGTGTGCACGTACCCTAAAAGGCTCCTGATGATCGCTATGGTGGACAAGATTTGGCAAAGAGTTAGACAATGGAGGGGCATTACGGAGTTCACGCGCTTTTCGTCGGTTTGGTTTGATCCGAGACTGGGGGAGTTAATACGTCTGAGGGGATTTGCTCAATGGAGAAGGGTTGGGATATGGTTTGCGTCACAGCTGTTGGTTGACGGCATGCTTAAGACTTTTGACGAGATCAGGTGGGAGTTCCCTCTTAGTCAATCTCTCTTCTTTCAATATCTGCAGCTGCGGAATGCAGTCGATCAACAGCTTAAAACATCAAGAATAGTGGTTCAGTCAGATGTGATGGTGAATCTTATAGGGTCACTGAGGGGCACTAGGGGTTTCATCTCCCTTGTATATAGGGGTTTTTTGGATTCATTCCTAGTAAGGCACCCGGCTAAGTCCAGAGAAAAATGGGAGGAGGATGTGGGACCAATCTCGGATTCTCAGTGGGAGAGCGTATTACAATTCATCCCCAAGGTCTCTATGAGCGAAGCCAGGAGAGTCTCACAACTCTACCTAATACAAAGGGTATACAGGACCCCGGTCTGGATGAAAAGGGCAGGCCTGAGGGGAGATTCTTGCTGCCCGCGTTGCTGGAGGATGGGGCAGATCTCCTACATATGATGTGGTCTTGCCCTGCCCTACAGAACTTTTGGGTACAAACACTTAATTTGACTCAGGAGGTAATGGGAGTGGATCTTATAAGGAACCCAGTGACGTGTGTATTGGGATGCATGGAGGATATTGCAGTTGATGAGTGGGGGAAGCTGACCATAGCCAGAATCCTATATGCTGCCAGAAAGCTCATTGCGGCCCACTGGTTAGATGACAAACCGTCAGTTAGACAGGAACTGATTAATAAGGTTATCTTTATTATTTTGATGGAACAGAACATATATGCAAAAAGAGGTCAACACATGCAGTTTGAGAATGTGTGGGGTGGCTGGATGGAGCGCCCAGGCCTGGCTTCGGAGGCCATGAGAGAAAGAATGCGTCTACCTACGCGCCCTTGACCCTCTTTGTTGGTACTTTAAAAAGGGATCTTAAGTGGCTGTGTCGAAAAAAGATTTAAAAAGTGACATGGTGTGTGATAAGTGCAATGATTTAAAGGGATGGGGTTAGGGTGGATGGGGGGAGGGTGGGGGATTTAGGATGTAAGTACAGTTATATCGCCTGTCAGGTTGAACATGGTTTATATTATATGCTAAAGTTAAATGTATTGTCAAAGTTTCATGCTGACAACTTTTAAATAAAAATAATCTGATTTTTAAAAAAAAGTCAGATCAGCTGCAACTCCAACATCATCGTCATGTTCAATCCGTACGAAGACAGGGACAGTGACGCAAGTACTGACTGGGGGCCGGGCTCACACGTCACAGCAACTGCACGGGAGCCACAGAATGACGAGTGAGTTGAGTAAAGGCCTTCTTATTTTACCAGGGCCAAACATTCAAGAAGGGGGTTTTCCTAGTAGTGGAAAACCCCTTTAAAATAAATGATCAAATATCTTTTTAATGTGCCATTTAAACCCATTATCACCCACCTGTCTTGCTTTTCACATCAAGTCCAATCTTGATCCCTTCATCAATAAAATCAACCACTTTTTCAAAATCTGCCTCTCTGAAATTGCGGGAGGTAAGAGCAGGAGCACCTTAATATAAAAAAAAAAAAAAAATAAGATAAAGATTACTGATAGGTTGGTATAGTATTTGTTTTCTAAAGATGAATAAGATGATGGTGTGGTGTTCTACTGTTGCTGCTGGGGTGGATTATAGAAAAAAATGTACAAAGAGCCAATCTGTTATGTAAGGGTATATATACATACAACACAGTTTATTATTATTATTATATTCAGTGCAATGCCATACATGTTTTCTGGATGTCAACTGTGGAGATAGCAGAGAGCAACAGAATTTGATAAAAGTATTAATGGCAAAACCTAGCTCCTGACTAGGTCGAAACCCATGACTTTGACTGCAAGGCTGTTTTCACATTGTGATGGACTACCAAGTCTGAAGCATGCAAGTCTGCATTCAACCAATGGAGGCCAAAAGCTTGTGCCTTTGGCCAGTGTTCATAAAATAAATTGCACATCCTGACTAAGGAAACGGAGTTAAAACTTGTGTGCGGATCCTACACAAATTGAATTTTAACAAATGTAGAAAACATTTTGCTGCTTTCACCTATACGTGTGATATACAGTGTGGCCAGTGAGAGACACATGCCACTGTATACCATATATTCGCATACGTCTGAGGAAAGCAGCAACGAGAGAACCAGCCATCATGCAGCTCCGATAACTCTGCCTTGTGAAAACATTAAGGGAAGAAATTAGTCTGCAACAATGTTTAGGTAGGTGGTACATGGCACAGTAACATCCATGAATGTCAGGTCCAAGGTTTTCCACCGGAATATTGCCCAGAGAATCAACATCTTACCCGCTTCCCATAGTACATCATGGTGCCATTTGTAAACCGGTTACCGTATTTTTCGGACTATAAGAGACACTTTTTGCCCCAAAATTTGTGAGGAAAATGTGGGAGCATCTTACAGTCCAAATGTAGCTTACTAGGGGAGGACAGCGATGGGTCACAGGAGGCAGGGTGCTTTGCTGCAGGAAGCAGAAGTGGGATGATTCTGCAGGCCCTGTGTTGGAAGGAGGGGTGTCGGCGATGAGGCTGGAGCAGAGTCCCAGCTCTACGAGTTGATTTCCCGGCAGTGGGCTTCAGGAAATCAATGCACTCCGCTCTGCCTCACCGCTGACAACCCTCCTTCCATCCCAGGACCCACAGTCTCACATCGCTGAGACATCCCTTCCTCCCACCCAGGGACCACAGCATCACCCCACTTCTGTTGCCACCGCCGGATTCCTTCCGCAGAGACCTCCTGTGACCCTGCTACACTGCCGCCGCACCCCAGGTAAGTTACTGTAAATTTGGATTATAAGACCCCTATTATTTTAAAAATCTTTTTTCATATTTTCCTCCCCAAATTTGTGGTGCGTCTTATGGTCTGATGCATATTATAGTACAAAAACTACAGTAATTTAAGCAAAGGGCCATCCACAAAATATAGAAAAAAAATATGATTCCTCAGCAGGACGGCTTCTGCCATGTGGCATCAGTCGGTGATCTGAGTAGTGTCCCAGAATAGAGAAGGCCAAACCAAAACAGTAAAAGCCAAACCAAAACAGTAAAGTTTGGGGTCCTTACCGAAAACCTACTTTTAACGCACGGGCTTCAACAGGAAGTCATTGTTACACTGGATATTTTTTGCGCAGTCATCTGCATGACAGCACGGCAAACACTGCTTCTGATCATCGGTAAAATCATTACCGCTGGCCAGAGAATCGCGCTTACCATGCAGTTAAATGACAGCGTGAACCCACAGCTGTGATTGGAGGTAAAAAGTTTTCCTCCGGTCACTGGCATCGGCTGATGGAACTCCTACTCCCATCAGCCTACACATGCTGCTGCTAATAACAGTGAAACCAGGTGACGACTGATGGGAATACTCATCAGCCAGAACCTGCGCCCCCTGTATTCTTGATAACCAGCCAGGCAAAACTGATAGTGTTAGCAAGGCTGGTTATCAAGAATAGAGGGGTCCCCACACCGTGGTCCCATCAGTCGACGCTACTGACCAGAGGTCAACTTTTTTTTTTACCTCTGATCACAGCTGCAGGCTCATGTTAACATTTGACCTTGTGCGAACCACGGCTGTGTGACCGGCAGTAATGATTTACCCGCCAATCAGAAACAGTGTTTGCCAGTGTTTATTAATTTATTTATCTGTTTGGCCAAACCCGAACATCGAGGGGTCCACCATCTCTATCCCAGGGGCTAGAATTTTCCTGCCTTCAGAATTGGAACT
The DNA here is from genome assembly GCF_039654945.1 of Dendrobates tinctorius. Classification (NCBI taxonomy): domain Eukaryota; kingdom Metazoa; phylum Chordata; class Amphibia; order Anura; family Dendrobatidae; genus Dendrobates; species Dendrobates tinctorius. The sequence continues at coordinate 19,815,552 of NW_027361719.1, forward strand.
CTGCCATCTCCCTGAGGACAATGTTTGTCTAACAGCCAGTTTAGAGAACAAGGAGATCAATGGTTCTTGCTGTCTTTATTCAATAGTATTCAGAACAATTGAAAACATGAGCAGTGCAACCACAGTAGAGGAGATCTTATCAGCCAATGCTTCGAAGTGATGTGGTCACCTCATCACGCGGCTGAAGTCAAAGCTGTGCTGCAAAGGCACCGAAGACGACAGAATGATAAGAGTTTCATAGTAGCTGATGGTACTTCTATTATTCAAGACGAGTAAAAGATGTGATAGTGTGAGATGGCAGTGCGAGAGGAATAGGTACAAGTGGGGAAGGGTTGCGACAAAGAACAGCATAGATAACAATATGGGGGGCATTGTTATCCAATCTGTTCTCACATTCCTTGTGGTATGGACAGTGGAAAATGAGGGGGCAGTGGAGGACGGTATGGAGAGTGTGCAACTTGTGGAAGACAGTATAGAGGGGGGCAGCTTGTAAGGGACAGTATGGAGAGGGGCAGCACTGAAAATAGGAACAATGTGGACATAGCTAGAGCAGAAAAGTAATCAATGGGAAGGGGAAAGCATAAAGTGGGGATAGTGTGGAGACCATAATTCATTAGGTGGTAATGTGGATATTGTATTTCATAAGGGAAAACAGTGAGGATGTTATAGTTTATAAGAAGGATGATTATAGCAAGATGGAAAGTCTAGCAGTTATAACTAATAAGGGTAAATAGTGTCGCAATAATTCAAAAGGGAAACCGTGTGCTGGTTACAGTTTATAATAGGGGACACTGTGGGTGGCGTAAAGGCATTGTAGCTTCCCCCAACCCGACCTGTAAAGACAAGAAAAAGACCTTTGGGTCACATAAAAAATTATTTAATTCTATGAAAAACATTCGAACCACATTACCAAAGCATGAGTAGGGAAAAAGATGCAAAAAGAGGGCCATCGAAAATGTACAACTGCAAAATTTTTTTATAAGAAAAAAAGAAAAATGAATGTAAAGGTTTCCGTAAAGAGAATTGTCACTAGGTCGCTGTGCTCCTGAGTACTCATCAAGCTGTTTTTTTATTTAAATCCAGCATATGGTTCTAAAGATGGTCTTTACCAATAAGGTGTGGTTTGCCGGATTTTTGTGGGGGAGTGTCTTTAGGCTGCTCTGCATAATTACCTGTTAGCCATACCCTCATTGTAATGATCATAAAAATTAGTAGTAAAAAGTTCAATATCTCTAGAACCATAGGAAAAAAACTAATCCTAAGACTACTTTTGGGAGAAGCAGGAAATGAAATAAGAGCAAGAATTGGCCACTTTTGACCTGTTGACAAATTCAGTGCATCTGTCCCACCTGTCACGTGTCAAGCGGTGATTGTACCTTGTCCTCGTTTCAAGACGGCCTAATCTACTCTTTGCTGAGTTCGCTGTGCGATACTTTAATTGTTACTTGGATGAATTCAGCAGATGGATGATAACCGCAGCATCTTTATGAACAATTACAGCTATTAATAGCATGTAGAAGATTTATGTTTAGTTCGCCAAAATCCTCGGGGACAAATTCGAGAGACTATTCGGTTTTATATTTTTTGTATTGCGTTGTACAACAGAGAAACTTGTCCAGATCAAACCTGATTGATCATTTCATTGTTGTTTTTAACCCTTTGACGCCAGGGCCTATTTTCACCTTCGTGACTGGGCCAATTTTTACAATTCTCACCACCGTCACTTTATCTGGTAATAACTCTGGAACGCTTCAAAGTATCCTAATGATTCTGAGAAAGTTTTTTTTGTAACATATTGTACTTCACGATGGTGGTAACATTTGTTCAATATAACCTGCGTTTATTTCTAAAAATATCGGACATTTTGAAAAAATTTTTTGAAAATGACACAATTTTCAAACTTTTAATTTTAATGCTATGTCACACAAAATAGTTAATAACATTTCCCACATGTCTACTTCACATCGAAATCATTTTTTAAACAATTTTTTTTTTTTTTTGTTAGGTAGTTAGAAGGGTTAAAAGTTGACCAGTGATTTCTCATTTTTCCAACAAAATTCACAAAACCATTTCATTTTTTTGCCGACCAGATTGCATTTGAAGTGACTGAGGGGCCTATAAGACAGAAAATACCCAAACGTGACATCATTCTAATAACTGCACCCATCAAGGTGCGCAAAACCACATTCAAGAAGTTTATTAATCCTTCAAGTGCTTCACAGGAATTAATGGAATTAATTGAATGTGGAAGAAAAAAAATAAAAGTTTACGTTTTTCCCAGAAAAATGTTACTTTAGCCCCAAGTTTTTCATTTTCACAAAAGTAACAGGAGAAAACGCACCATTTGAGTTATGGAATGTGAAATTGGCTGGAATCGATAACGGACGCCATGTCATGTTTGGAGAGCCCCTGAGGTGCCTAGACAGTGGAAACCCCCAACTAGTGACCCCATTTTTGGAAACTAGACCCCTCAAGGAATTTATCTAGATGTGTGGTGAGCACCTTGAGCCCCCCAGGGTCTTCACAGTATTTTATAATGTTGAGCTATGAAAATTGACATTTTTCCCACAAAGATGCTATTTTAGCCCCAAAAATCGACCCCAAAATCTGTTATGCAGTTTCTTTGGAGTACGCCAATGTGATGGAAAACTACTGTCTGGGAGCACGGCAGGGCTCGGAAGAGAAGGAGCATCATTTGACTTTTGGAATGCAAAATTGGCTGGAATCGATAACGGATGCCATGTCGCATTTAAAGACCCCCTGAGGTGCCTAAACAGTAGAAACATCCTAAAAGTTACCCTATTTGGGAAACTACACCCTTGAGGAATTTATCTGCTGGTGTGATGACCATCTTGATACGACCGATGCCTCACAGATTTTTAACCCCTTAACGACCAGAGGTATGTTTGGTTTTGCATTTCCAGTTTTTGCTCCCCTTCGTCCCAGAGCCATAATTTTTTTTGGTCAAAAAGGCCATGTGAGGGCTTCTTTTTTGTGGGACGAGTTGCACTTTTAAACACCACCATTAGTTTTACCATGTCGTGTACTCGAAAATAGGAAAAAAAAATCTGAGTGCGGTGAAATTGCAAAAAGTGCAATCTCACCGTTGCTTTTTAGGTTTCTTTTCACCATGTTCACTAAATGCCAAAACTGACCTGCCATTATGATTCTCCAGGTCATTACGAGTTCATAGACATGAAACATGTCTAGGTTCTTTTTTATTTAAGTTGTGAAAAAAAATTCCAAATCTTGTTAAAAAAAAAAATTGTGCCATTTTTCCGATACCTGTAGCATCTCCATTTTTCGTGATCTCGGGTTGGGAGATAGCTTATTTTTTGCCCCCCGAGCTGACGTTTTTAATGATACAAGTTTGGAGCAGAAACGATCTTTTGGTTGCTCGTTATTGCATTTTAATGCAACATTGCGGCGACCAAAAAAACGTAATTCTAGCGTTTATTTTTTTTTCTCGTTACACCGTTTAGCGATCGGGTTAATTATTTTTTTACATTGACAGAACGGTCGATTCTGAACACGGCGATACCAAATATGTGTATGTTTGTTTTTTTATTGTTTTATTTTGAATGGGGCAAAAGGGAAGTGATTTAAACTTTTATTTTTTTTATATTTTTTAATATTTTTGAAAACATTTTCTTTTTACATGGTTCAATAGTCTTCATGGGAGACTAGAAGCTGAACTTGTCTGATCGGCTCTGCTACATACAGGCGATGATCAGATCGCCTGTATGTAGCAGAATTACTAACTTGCTAAGAGCGCTGACCACCGGCAGTGACATCCATAGAAGTCTGCAGGACTGACCCATCGGCAACCTACGATCATGTCACCGATGGGCGGGATTTCCAGCGCGCTTGCTGGAAGGGCAAATTAAATGCCGCTGTCAGAGTTTGACAGCGGAATTTAATGGGTTAACAGCCGAGGGGTACAGATGTAAGTGGCACACGTCATCAGCTGTTTAAAACAGCTGACATATGCCGGTAAAGATGTGGGCTCAGCGCTGGAGCCCACATCGAAAGGGAGGGTGTCTGACATCGGTGTACGACATCAGTGTACTATTACGCCTGATGTCGGAAAGGGGTTAAAATACTGGGAGGGGATAATGAAATATTAAATTTTTTTTTATGAAAAAGTTGATTTAGCCTCAAATTTCTCATTTTCACAAGGGTTAGGCTATGTGCACACGTATGCAGAAAATTTCTGCATATAAACTGGATTCCTTCCCAGAAACCGCACTTTTTTCTGCGCGTTTTCCGCACGGTTTTTGCGTTTTTTATGCATTTTTTTCCCGCGCGGTTCCAGACACAGAACTAGCCAGAAATGCAGCGAATCCACGAAATCAATGAGCATGCTGCGTCTACCGTGAAGCGGTTTTTTCGCAGTAAAAAACGCATCAATATGCACAAAAAGTATAAAATGCATAGAAATGAATGGGAAGCTTATTTTAAGCAGATTTTTTGGCAAATCCGTGGAAAAAAACGTGAAAAAAACGTGAAAAAACGTGAAAAAAACGTGAAAAACGTGAAAAAAACGTGAAAAAAACGCTATGTGTGAACACAGCCTAAAAGGAGAAAATTGACCTCAAAGTAAGTGCACAGTTAAGAAGAGAAGTAGCGTCATATTGGAGAAGGTTTTACTGAAAAGTTTTGTGGGTGACAAATCACATTGTCAGAGCTACTAGGGTGCCAGAACAGCAGAACCTCCCAAAAGTGACCGTATTTTACAACCTAACTCCCCAGAATTAATTTATCTAGTGGTCCAGAGAGCACACTGACACCACAGCTGTTCCACAGAAATTTATACCATTGGGCGGTGAAAAAAAAATACATTTTTACCACTAAAATTTTGTTTTAATCTCAGATTTTACATGGGAAAATAGGTAGATGGGTAAATGGTCACTACACCCTTAGATAAATTCCCAGAGGGGTGTCATTTTCAAAATGAGGTAACTTCAGTGGGGATCCTGCTGTTCTGGCAATAATGGGCATTGTGGGCAATAAGGGTGTGTGCACACACTGCGGATTCTGCTACGGTTCCGCAGCGGATTTGGCCGCTGCGGGTCCGCAGCAGTTTTTGCTGCGGTGTACAGTACCATTATTCCCTATGGGAATAAAAAACCGCAGTGCAGACAGTGCGGATTTTTCCGCGCGGTTAGAATTGACATGTCAATTCTTTCTGCGGATTCCGCTGCGATTTGCCATCTCCTCCATTGTGGAGATGAAAAACCGCAGGGCAAAACCGCAGAGCAATCCGCAGGTTTTTTGACCTGCGGATTTTACAAAATCCGCGCGGCCAAATCCGCACCCTATTCCGCAGCGTGTGCACGTAGCCTAATAGCAGGTCATTCCTCTCTTGGAACATACACATCTTCTCTGCTGTTCTTTCTTGTTACTATTGCTGGAATGAGTACAATAAAATGTTGCTCTCTGAGTCTTTTCATATCTTCAGATTCTAAGGGGTGAGCAGGGCCAACATTTTCAAAAACTGGATTTTTAATTACCTTTTCCTAATCAATGAAAGTATTCAAATTATCTGCTCATTTGTATAACACAAAAAAATTATATGTGGACACCTGAAACAAATAAATGACAACTAGCTTTTTATACCAGGTATATGATTTTCTTAATACCTGGTATAGCTGTAGAACCCAGTCTGCAAGGTCCACATCATCCACGTATTTATTGTAATCAATGACGGACACAGGTTTTCGCTTTGTAATAGTGGACCATAGTTCTACAGTGGCCTCTGTGGCATCTGTGTGGATCGAGCTGAGGATAAAAATATCTTTCTTATCCTTATACTTGATAAGCAGCTTTCCATTGCTTACAGCCCCTTTTGGAACTTTTCATTGACCAACAATTGTGGATACCCCTGACTGTTTTTATGAATGGTCCCACAAGCCCCTATGTTGTGTTCAACCAGAATTTTAAATAGGGATATGCAGATGTAGTTAGATTAGGGTTGTGGCCAAAGATAGGGTTGGGATTAGGGTTAGGGTTGGGATTAAGGTTAGGGGTGTGTTGGGGTTGGAGTTAGAATTGGGGGGGTTTCCACTGTTTAGGTACATCAGGAGTCTCCAAACGAAACATGGCGCCATCTTTAATTCCAGCCCATTTTGCATTCAAAGTCAAACATGCTCCCTCCCTTCTGAGCCCTGCCATGCGCACAGTCGGTGGCTTTCCCCCACATATGGGGTATTGGCATACTCAGGAGAAATTGCACAACACATTTTGTGGTCCATTTTCTCCTGATACCCTTGTGAAAATAAAAAAAAATGCTTCCAAAGCAATTTTTTTGTGAAAAAAGTAAAATGTTCATTCTTCCTTCCACATCGCTTTAGTTCTTGTGAAGCACTTGAAGGGTTAATAAACTTCTTGAATGTGGTTCTGCGCACCTTGAGGGGTGCGTTTTTAGAATGCTGTCACTTTTGGGTATTTTCTGTTATACTGACCCCCCAAACTCACTTCAAATGTGAGGTGGTCCATAAAAAAAAAATGGTTTTGTAAATTTTGTTGGAAAAATGATAAGTCGCTGGTTTCCAAAATTGTGGGAAATGTGATTAACTATTTTGTGTGACAACTTTGATTTAAGGGTACAAAAAATAAAAGTTTGAAAATTACAAAATTTTCAAGCGAATAAATGTTACCACTAACGTGAAGTATAATACGTCACGAAAAAACAATCTCGGAATCAATGGGATACGTTGAAGCGTTCCAGAGCTATAACTTCTTAAAGTGAAAGTGGCCAGAATTGTAAAAATTGGCTTGGTCATTAACTCCTTTCCGATGTCAGGAGTAATAGTACACCGACGTCAAACTCCCTCCCTTTGATGTGGGCTCTGGCGGTGAGCCCACATCTTTTCTGGGACATGTCAACTATTTTGAACAGCTGACATGTGCCTGGAATAGCCGTGGGTGGAATCGCGATCCACCCGCAGATATTAACCTGACTGACAGCGACATTTAACTCGCACTTCCGGCTATCGGGCCTGAAAACCGCCCACCGGTGACCCGTGTCGCGATATCGCGGTCTCCGGTTCATAGACATGACAACCAGAGGTCTCCTGGAGACCTCTATGGTTGTCACTGCCGGCTTGCTGCGGGCACCACTTGGTGGTCAGGGCACACAGAAAGTGAGTAATTCTACTACATAGAGGCGATGTTATCATTGCCTATAAGTAGCAGAGCCTATCGGGTTGTGGCAGCTGCTAGTCTCCCATGGAGACTACTGAGGCATGTCAAAAGTAAAAAACAGGGATTTTTGTGATAAACTCACCGTAAAATCCTTTTCTCCGAGACGCTCATTGGGGGACACAGGTACTGTGGGTGTGTGCTACTGCCGCCTGGAGGCTGACACTAAGTGAAAAAAAAGAGGTTAGCTCCTCCTCTGCCGTATACACCCACGCCCTGATTGCGGGCGGAAACCAGTTTAGGGCAAAAGCAGTAGGAGAACAACAAAATCAGCCTTAATGCAAGTAACAATATGTCTAGAAAATAACCACCTCAATGTCAACGAAAATGCACATTAATTAAACAAGAGCCAACTGGCTATCAGGGTGGGTGATGTGTCCCCCAATGAGCGTCTCTGAGAAAAGGATTTTACGGTCAGTTTATCACTAAAATCCGTTTCTCCTTCACCTCATTGGGGGACACAGGTACTGTGGGACGTCCTAAAGCAGTCCCTGGGTGGGAAGTTGACTCACCGATCCAAGCTACATGCACCTCCTGTCTAAAGGTGTGCCACCGCTGCTTGGAGAATCCTACCTAGGCTCGCATCCGCTGAAGCCTGAGTATGGATATTGTAATGCTTGGCAAACGTGCGCAGGCTGGACCAGGTTGCTGCCTTGCAAACCTGTTCTGTCGAAGCCTGGTGCTGAAGCGCCCAAGAGGCACCCACTGCCCGAGTAGAGTGTGCTCTGATCCCTGCTGGAACCGACGCACCTCTGATGCGGTAGGACTCCTGAAGTCAAACAAATCCATCTGGCTATGGTCGATATTGAGGCAGCGAGTCCCTTCCTGAGCCCCTCGGGGAGCATGAATAGCATGTCTGTCTGCCCAAAGGGTGCCGTCCGTGACACATACCTCCTGAGGGCTCTAACCAGGTCCAACGTGTGAAGAGCCTTTTCCACGCGGTGTACCGGTGCTGGACAGAATGAAGGCAAGATAATATCCTCATTAATGTGAAACGAGGAAACTACCTTCGGCAGAAAAGGGGGGAGCTGGTCTGAGAACCACCTTATCCTTGTGGAAAGTGAGAAACGGGGCTTGACAGGATATAAGCTGCCAGCTCCGAGACCCGCCTGATTGATGTTATCGCCACAAGAAACACTACCTTCCAGGAAAGTTATGACAAGGAGATATCCTATAGCGGTTCAAAAGGCGCTTCCTGCAGAACGCTTAGGACCAGGTTAAGGTCCTAGGCGTCCAGGGGCGCCCTATAGGGAGGTACCAAGTGGGAGACTCCCTGGATGAAAGTCTTTACCTGTAAATTGGCAGCAATTCTGTGCTGGAAAAGGACGGCTAAAGCCGATATCTGTCTCCTGAAAGAGCTTGGGGCCAATCCTGAGTCTAGGCCAGACCGTAGAAAGGCCATGATGTTGGGAATAGAGAATCTCAGCTGAGGATAACCACGGTCTCGACACACAAAGAAAAGGACACCTTCCAGGTGTGATGGTAAATTCGCGCTGAGGGAGGCTCCTGGGCGCTAACCATTGGAGCCACCACCTCGCCCCCAAACCCCGCCTGGGTCAGAATCCAAGATTCAACGGCCATGCCATCAAACACAGGGCCCCTGAGCTCGGGTACAAGATCGGGCCCTGGGAAAGTAGATCTGGGCGCTCTGGCAGTCGCCAAAGAACGTCGGCATGCAGCTGCACTAGATCTGCGTACCACGCTCGACGGGGCCAGTCTGGGGCCAGCAGAATCACTGAAATCCCCTCTGTTTTGATCTTTTTGATGACCCTCGGAAGTAGTGGCAGCGGGGGGAATAAGTATTGAAGCTGAAACTGGTTCCATGGCAGAACCAACGCATCCACGGCGATCGCCTGCGGGTCTCAGGACCGAGCGAAAAACATGGGCACCTTGGCGTTCACCCTGTAGGCCATCAGGTCCACATCCGGTGTTCCTCATCGTTGGCAACTCTGCTGGAAGACCTCAGGGTGCAGTGACCATTCCCCGGACGCAAGACCCTGCCGGCTGAGGAAGTCTGCCACCCCGTTATCCACGCCCGGGATGTGGACCGCCGATATCACCGAGTGGTTCTTTTCGGCCCAGTGAAGTACGTGCCCTACCTCGCCGTAGCGTTGTCCGACTGAAACCGGATGGGGCAGCCTGCTAGAAGGTGCTGAAACTGTTGCAGAGCCAGCCAGATCGCTCGTATTTCCAACAAGTTGATCGGGAGGCATGCCTCCTGCGGCGACCACTGTCCCTGGGTCGTGTGGTGGCGAAACACCGCTCCCCAGCCGAGGAGGCTGGCATCGGTTGTGACTACCAACCAATGGTCTGGGGGAAAAGGTTTCCCCTGAATCAGTGCGGAACTGTCCACCACTGTGACTGATTGACCTGAGAGGACAACCGGCACCGGTGATCGAGCGTGAATGGGTTCTTGTCCCAGGATGACAAGAGGGCGTGCTGCAGGTGGCAAAGATGAAACTGGGCGAACAGGATCGCTTCCATCGCTGCCACCATTTTTCCTAGTATCCCCATCCCGAACATGGATGGTGTGAGGGACCAGTCGGCGAAGCGTCCAGACTCCCTGCCTGAGCGCTAGGGCTTTGTCTTGAGGGAGAATTACCAACTCTCGGCAGGTGTCGAAGATCATCCCTAAAAAGGCAATCCACTGAGCTGGGACCAGGGATGATTTCTTCATGTTGACCAACCATCCTAAGCGGGAAAGAGACACTTTCCTCGCATGCCCGAATTGAAGGGCCCTTGACCAAGAGGTCATCTAAGTAAGGCAAAACAACTATGCCCCGAGAGTGCGGAATGGCCATGACGACTGCCATGACCTCTGTGAACACTCTGGGGGCGGTGGCTATCCCGAAGGGCAGCGCTGTGAACTGGAAATGTAAACCGCTGATGGCGAAGTGTAGAAATCTTTGATGCGGAGGGGAAAAAGGGTATGTGAAGGTAGGCGTCCTGGATGTCGATAGAGGCCAAGGATTCTCCCTGCTCCATGGCCGATATAACTGAACGGAGAGACTCCATCCGGAAATGTCTGATCCTGATAAATTTGTTCAGGAGCTTTAGGTCCAAAACAGGCCTGACCGTCCCGTCTTTCTTGGGGACCGCGAGTAGGTTGGAATAGAAGCCCTGAGCCTTCTCGTGCTCTGGTACGGGAATAATGACTCCGTTGTGCTGGAGTAATTCGATGGCTCCTAGCAACGCCCTTGCCCGGGTCTCCCCTTTGGGAAGACAGGAGAGAAAGAACCGTTTTGGGGGGTACCTGACAAACTATCTTGTACCAGCTCTCTCACCCATGAGTCGTGAGCGACGGTGACCCAAACGTGGCGAACCCGAGTAGGCGGCCGTCTACTTTGATGATGTCGCCTAAAAAATGCCTTGAGTCATTTGGCTGAGGCTCCCTGGGACCTGGTTCCCCTCGACCTGGGCTGGCGAGCACGCAATCTCCCCAATGGGTTGGCTCTGAGACCTGTCGATCCCTATCCTGGTTGGGGCGACTTGAAGAGGCGGAATTGGCCTCTGTAGTCCACCCAGGGTTGCGAAAGGCCCGAAACCGTGCCTGAAACTGGTGGCGAAACGGCGGTTTGACCCTTTATTGAGGGAGAAACCCGCTCTTCCCTCCTGTGGTGTCGGAGATGAGCTGGTCTAACTTCTCTCCGAATAGGCAGCCGCATTGATAAGGTAGGGAAGTCAAGGACTTCCTGGAGGTTGAATCTGCCTGCCATGTCCTTAACCATAAGGCTCTCCTAAAGAAAATTGCGTTTGCAGCAGCCAGTGCCGCGCAATTGGCCGCATCCAAAGAAGCATTGATTATGTAGTCCCCAGCCATAGCGATCTGACTCCCGATCTCTAATACCTCTGCAGGTAGTTCCCTATCCCGCAAGGCTCTGTCCAATGATTCAGACCAAGAAATCATGGCCTTGGCTACCCACGTTGCCGTGAACGAGGGAGAGAGTGCTGATCCTGATGCTTCAAAAACAGAGAGGCAAGCTCTCTATGAGATGATCAGTGGGGTCCTTAATAGAAGAACCACTAGGTACGGATAACAGGGTTTTAGAGGCCAAGCGTGACAGTGGATCCACTGTTGGGGATTCCGTCCATTTTTAACAGAGATCCGGGGCAAACAAATACCACGATTCCAACGCCTTCTGGCCTGAGAAACGCCTGTGCCCCTGTGTCCTCGAACACTGAGTGCAAAAAAACTATGCGGCCGCTTAGCTCGCTTAAATGACACCTTATGGCCTGAAGCCAGGGTGAAATCATCCTCAATCCCCAGGGTCTGATTGACAGCTTCGATGAGGCTGTCCACTGTTTCTCGACACCCAGGGGTACCTAGATCCATGGGTTCGTCTGAGTCATAATCTGAACTTTGCTCACTCTCGACTGCTGGTGAGGGAGAGCAAGAAGCAGAACTCACGGATGCCGAGACATCGGACTGGCCGGGAGACGCAGTGTGGGTTCGTTTCCCCCGCGTCTGCCTGCAGTGAGCGCGCCCCTGCAGGCCGGAGGCTCCTGGGAGGTGGAGGACCCCTCCAAGACAGGCGAGCCACTATCCCTGCCCTTATCTGGGGCACGAAGGGACTCGATTGCTCTTGTAAGTGACGCCATAGACTGACAGTGATAAGGCCCATCCTGGAACACTGGGCTCGGTCGCAGGGGAGGGCTCCTGGGCGTGTTTGGAACCGCAGCAGGCTTCGCATAATCGCTTGCTCTGCGCCCACGGGAAAGCGGCCAGACAAGAGATGCATGCAGCATATAGGAACGTCTGCGTCTTCGCTTTTCCGGAGATGCTGCATCTGCCAGGCATCAGTACGGCAGCCTGCTGGAGGGGGGAGGAACACTCCTCGTCTACCCGTAACGTGGCCTCTCGGGTTGGGGTGCAGCACTTACCCCAGTCCTGTGCGCCCCACGTGTCCTGGAAGTGCCGGGCGTTGCTCCACTCAAAAAAAGCGCGTGCCTCAGCTGCAGGCAGGCTGTCAGAAGAAAGGCATCCTGGGCGGTACTTCCGGTTGAAGCCTAGCGCTGGTCCGAAGCCGGGAGCTCAATATCTTCGGCGTCTGGGGGGGAGCGGGCCGCTGGAAGTGATGCTAAGGGAGGCGGGACTTCCGTCCGCGGCCCAGCACCGGCCGCAGCCGCGGGCTGGATTTTCAGCGTCTGCCAGCGAGGGGGGGGGACGCCACCGACCGCCAGCCGAAGATACGTGGCCGGATGCCAGGACACGCCGCCATGAGCGACGGGGGTGACTACCTTCTCCCGACAAGGCTAAGGGCTCCAGCCCTGTGGACGCTGCTGCAGGAGCCCTCCCAGGCCATCCCCTCCGTGATGATGCTTCAGCTTCCCAGCTCAGGTAGAGAGGAGGGGGGCCAAATATAGGACGGTGCAGGCACCCTAGTTCCCATCTAACCCCTTCAAGGGGTGAGGAGAGGGACCGTCCGCCGCCTTGCAGCACCGCAGTCTAGCACTGGTGAAGTGGGGGCCGCATGGACTATGCTTGTGCCTCTGTACAGCCCATGGTTTCAATACCTAGGGGTGGTCAGGGCTAAGTCCAGCATGATGTCCCACGTTGCGGGAGAGGATACGTAGAGGCGACACTCTCACATGCTCGCCCGTTCTTGGTTTGGGGAAATCGGACCCTTTCAATAGGATCCATTGCTCCTGTCTCATCTTCATAGAAGGTAAAAATAAAGTCTGGGAAAAAAAAAGACCAGACATGTCCCTCGTTGCGGGAGAGGATACGTGGAGACGACAATCACACGTGCTCGCCCGTTGTTGGTTTGGGCAGATCGGACCCTTTCAAAAGGGTCCATCGCCCCTGTCTCATCTTCATAGAAAAAGGGAAAAAGAGGAAAAGAAAAAAAAAAAGTCTGGTGAAAAAAATCAGACGTGTGCCTCCAACAGACACTAAGCATGAACTGGTTTCAGCCCAGAATCAGGGCAAGGGTGTTTACGGGGGAGGAGGAGCTAACCTCTTTTTGTCACTTAGCGTCAGCCTCCAGGCGGCAGTAGCATACACCCACAGTACCTGTGTCCCCCAATGAGGCAAAGGAGAAAAAATGTTTTTAAAAATATTAAAAAAAAACATAAAAAGCTCAAATCAGCAAACTTTCGCCCTATACAAAATAAAACAAAAAAAAAATCAAAACAGACATATCTGGTTTCGCCGCATTCAGAATCGCCCAATTAATTATTAAAAAGGGTTTAACCTGATCGCTAAACAGTGTAGTGAGAAAAAAGGTCAAAACGCTAGAATTACTTTTTTTGGTCACCGCGACAATGCATTAAAATGCAGTAACGGGCAATGAGAAGATCGTATCTGCACCAAAATGGTATGATTAAAAAAGTCAGCTCGACATTCTCCCCTTCACCTTTGATGTCTGATGAACTCCCTCTGCTGGTGAAGAGAGGTAGTGAAATTGATTGGGATGGTAAGAACCTGTCATCTGAACAGGCGGAGTGTGATTGGACATCTGGAATTTCTGAGTGGATATAAGGCAGCCGACGCCCTGCAGGGCTGCTGGTGATCCTTTCTGCTCTGAGCTCATGCATCCAGCTTAGTTCCTGTCTACTAAAAGCTAAGTTTTTGCCCTGCTATTATTCTATGAGATTTTGTCTGGTTTCCTTAGTGTTTGTATTCAGCCAGTCCTGGTTGGGACTGGCTGAATTCCATTTATGTTTCTGATCAGTTGATCTCTTTGCTCTGTTTTCAGAATATACCTGAGTGCTGATATAGTGATTTTGAAGTCTAGCGACTTCAGGGCCTTTTGCCCTATCAGACGGTTGGGACATTTTTGGTAGGGTTTTTTGCGGATTGCAGCCAGCATCTTTTCTGTCCTGTCCTATCTAGTTAGTTGGGCCCCATCGTTTGCTCAGCCTGTCTTTCTGTCTGTGTTTGTGTTTTCATCTGTTTTTCACCGACAATACATGTTGGGGGCTGTCTATTACTTTGGGGTCTGCTCTGGGGCAGTTTAGATTTCCCCTTTCCTTCTTTAGGCTTATGTAGTTCTCCGGCTGTGACGAGGGGTCTAGGGCACCGTAGGAACCCCCCACGGCTACTGTTAGTTGTGGTGTATAGGATCAGGGGTCTGCAATCCGATAGCTACCAACCTCTCCGGTTTTCTGGACTTGGCTTGTATTTTTGTTTTCTCCTCCTCCGGTGACTCATTCATAACACACAGCTCAGCAGTCAGTATCCCACAGGATAGGATTAGATACACGGCTCAGCAGTCAGTATCACACAGGATAGGATTAGATACACGGCTCAGCAGTCAGTATCACACAGGATAGGATTAGATACACAGCTCAGCAGTCAGTATCACACAGGAGAGGATTAGATACACGGCTGAGCACTCAGTATCACACAGGATAGGATTAGATACACGGCTCAGCAGTCAGTATCACACAGGATAGGATTAGATACATGGCTCAGCAGTATCACACAGGATAGGATTAGATACATGGCTGAGCACTCAGTAACACGATAGGATTAGGTACACGGCTCTGCAGTCAGTATCACACAGGAGAGGATTAGATACACGGCTCAGCACACAGTATCACACAGAATAGGATTAGATACACGGCTCAGCAGTCAGTATCACACAGGATAGGATTAGATACATGGCTCAGCAGTATCACACAGGATAGGATTAGATACACGGCTCAGCACACAGCATAGGATTAGGTACACGGCTCTGCAGTCAGTATCACACAGGATAGGGTTAGATACACGGCTCAGCAGTCAGTATCACACAGGAGAGGATTTTATACATGGCTCAGCAGTCAGTATCACACAGGAGAGGATTAGATACACAGCTCAGCAGTCAGTATCACACAGGATAGGATTGGATACACGGCTGAGCAGTCAGTAACACGATAGGATTAGATACACAGCTCAGCAGAAAGTATCACACAGGAGAGGATACTTGGGTAATCGTTTAGTTAATTTGTGTTGCAAATCTGTAGTGTTGAATATATGATGTGAAATGTTTTTATGTGCAATATAATCATTATAATTTGTTATAACTAACCACAGTTGGTTACTAGGCCCAGGCAACGCCGGGCTCTTCAGCTAGTAAACCTATATAATTCCTGAACTGATAGAAAACAGTATCCGTTATATCTTAGTACAAACTACCGTACGTTCCTATCAAATTATGTATAACTAACTACACTATATAATATAGTTTATATATGCAGAAACAACTGCTGGTGGCTCTGGGGGCACGGGGGACCTTAAAGGTTCCCTTTTAAGAGATCTTGTCAGATAAAAAAAAAAAAAAAAAAAACTGGGAAAAGGTAAATATCCAGCTCAACGATATAGTGAAACCAATATTTTTTTTATTTTATTCACCATGCAAAGTGACAGATTGAGGATATAAGCATCAGCATAATTCAGGATGGAAATGCGATATTTCAACGTGTTTCTGGTGGACTAGCACCCTTAATCATGACTACCTGCATTTTTTTTTTTACCCATGGTTTACTGTGTGACTGGAATTGTGGCTACAGGGAGAAAATAAAATCTGCAGGTAAATCATGTTTTTTGGAGGAGACAAGTTCCCTTTAGTAAGAGGTAGAAACTTTTATTTAGCTCTTCAATAGTCACTTAACCCCTCTAAAACCATACAATTTACCTTTTCCTTGCTAATTATTTTTCTCCTCTTCTGTTGGCAAGAACCATATTTTTTCTTTTCTTTTTTTCTTGAAAGGGGTGGACACTGCCGATCAACTCAGGCCTTATTCCCAGCTGGCCTGAACTGCGGTGACCTCGGTGAGATCCCAGCTAGCACCATGAGAAACTCGAGGATCTCACAGAGGTCACCGCAGTTCAGCCCGGCTGTGAACGCAGCCTGAGTAACCGGCAGTAACCTCTATGATGTCACCACTAGCCACTGAGGCTGAACTCGTAGTTCAGTTACCAGTGGTTCTCAGCCTGGAAGGTCGCATCTTGGCACCGTCCAGGTTGAAAGCTGTTTTTCCCCCCAGACACATGGATTACAGCTTGGGACAGGATGTCGGATAGGTGAGGGATATTGTTGTTTTATTATTTTTGGTTTATTACAGGAGAATGAGGGCTTCAGTGGAATTAGGTGAGGTCGTAAGTATGGTTTAATTAAGATTATTAAAAGGAGTCTGTGTAATTTTTTCAATAAAAGGGATTTTTTTCTGGGTGTCTGTGTTTTCTTACAATGTGACTATCGGGTTAGTAAAGGGGGCGTCTAATTGACTCCTCTTCATTGCTAACCTCAGTGCTTGATGTCAACTTGACAATACAAAGGTAAGTGGGAAGAGTACGGCAAAGTACCAGAATTGGCACATCCAATAGATGTGCCTTTTCTGGGCAGCTGCGGGCTGCTATTTTTAGGCTGGGTGGCGCCAATATCCATGGCCCCTTACCAGTCTGAGAATACCAGCCGCCAGCTGTCTGCTTTAGCAAGGCTGGTTGTCAAAAATGGGGGTCGAATCCACGCAGTTTTTTAAAATTATTTATTTAAACAAGTGAAAGAAAACAGTGTGGGGACCCCTCTCTATTCTTGATAACCAGCCTTGCTCAAGCTGACAGCTGAGGGTTGCAGCCAACAACTCCCCCAGCTGTGAGTTTTGCCTGGCTGGTTAACAAAAATACAAGGGAAACCACGCCATTTTTTTAATTTATTTATTATGTATTTATAGCGCAGGAGCAGCTAATGAATACTCCCATCCGCCGCTCCTGCTCTCACTGCTTTTAGCAGCAGCAGGTGTCGGATGATGGGAGCAGTAGTCCCATCAGCTGACACCAGTGCCCGGAGGTAAACGGTATACCTCCAATCACAGCTGAGCGCTCACACTGTCTTTTGACAACATGGGAACCGCGGCTCTGTGACCAGCGGGGATGATTTCACCTCCGATCAGAAGCGTTGTTTGCCGCGCTGTCATGCACATGCACGCTGGATGTTCAGGCCCCCGATTCAAGTGAATGGGGTCCGGGTACTATTCTGGGACCCGAACCCGTATTTTTTGTAACTGTTCGGCAGAACCAGCCGGACTCGAACATCCACGGGCCACCCATCTCTAGTTATAACCACACACAGCTCTGCAGTGAGATCATGAGAGCAGCCATCACACTGGTAAAACTGGTATCCATTACATATAACACTGGTAACTCCCCCTTCTATTTAAAACAAGCTCTGGGGGCAGAGTTATCTTCCAGACACCATACGTCCCAGAGCCTGGAAAAGGCCATTTACATGAAGTGATAAAGAGGATTTCTCAGCAACACCTCATCTGTACTGATCATGGACTCTATTAATATGTCTTGCTACAGGGGTATCGCTCTAATAAAATCTCTAATGTGCCTAGATCTTCTAGGTCACATGTACAGATGGCTCTATACACAACCCCTTTTGTGCAACACTTAACGAATGACCTAACAGGATAATCATGGCTAGTGACAGAGCTTGGAAATTTCTTGCTGGCTTTAAGGAATAAGCTGTACAGCCACCACATCTACAGCATCCCTTTAGGTCTGAGGATAACCAAGTGGTCTGCTTAGGGGAAACAAAATGGTTGTGCACAAGCCGGTCCCCAACAAATTTTCCCCTTTTGAATGTGCTCTGTGGATAAGGGGCAATGAAACCACCATGGTTACTTACCGGTAGCCGGTTTTTCCGGAACCCATGACAGCACCACATGAGAGAGGGATCCGCCCCGCCAGGACCCTACTGAAACATAAGGGGCGGCACCTCTCCCCCGCTTCAGTTGGATTACAGAGCATTTGAGAGGACTTCCCGGTTAGTTACATATTTATCTAACACCACATCACACAAAAACACCCGACTATTGTGCACACCCAAACGGTGAAAAAGGGGGGGAAATATACGGGTGCTGTCATGGGTTCCGGAAAAACCGGCTACCGGTAAGTAACCATGGTGGTTTTCCCTTCACCCATGACAGCACCACATGAGAGATTCTGGAGACTTCGACACCTTAGGGAGGGACCACCGCTTGCAGCACCCTTCTACCAAAGGTCAAGTCAGCCGAGGAGGATAGATTTAGTCTATAGTGTCTAAAGAAAGTTGAGGGTGAGGCCCAGGTAGCGGCCTTACAAATTTGCTCTATTGATACCTCTGCTTTCTCAGCCCAGGAGGTCGCCACGGCTCTGGTGGAATGAGCCTTGATGCCGTCAGGAACCGGGACGCCACTAACTGAATAGGCTACACTAATGGCCTCCCTAATCCATCGGGCAATAGTCCCCTTTGACAATCCATAACCTTTCCTAGCACCCTGGAAGGCTACAAATAGGGACTGGGACCTCCTCCACTGGCTGGTTATAGACATATACTCTACTAAGGCTCTTTTAACGTCTAGGCTATGAAACTTTTCCTCCCCTGGGTTTTTCGGATTCTCGCAAAAGGAAGGGAGGACAATTTCTTGGTTTCGGTGAAAGTTAGTTACTACTTTCGGCAAGTAAGCAGGGTCTGTTCTCATAACCACCCTATCCTGGTATATCTGTGTATATGGCGGGTTGACTGAAAGGGCCTGCAAGTCACTAACCCTACGTGCCGACGTTAGAGCTACCAGAATGATGGTTTTTAGGGTGAGATTTTTAGTTGAAATCTGCTGTAAGGGTTCAAACGGCTCCTTCGTAAGGGATTCCAGTACCAGATTTAGATCCCATGGAGCTATTTTCGGTAAGGAAATTGGCCTAGATCTGTGGCAAGATTTTATAAACCTGGCTACCCATCTGTTTGCCGCTATATTGCAATTGTATAATGCCCCCAGCGCTGAAATCTGTACTTTGAGGGTATTTACCGCCAGGCCTAGCTCTAGGCCTGCCTGCAAGAACTCCAAGATGGACTCGATTGGAGGTTCTTGACCTAACGGTTTTCCCAGGAATTGTAGGAATTTCTTCCACGTCCTGCCATATATGGTGGTTGTTATTGGTTTTCTACTTTTCATTAGAGTAGTCACCAATCCCGGGGAAAACCCTTTATCTCTCAAAAGTGCCCTCTCAAATTCCACGCCGTCAGATGGAGCCCCTTGACTTGTTTGTGGAATATCGGCCCCTGAGCTAATAAATCTGGAATTTCTGGCAGTACCCACGGGTCCGAGAGAGACATCATTTGTAGCAGTGAAAACCACGGCCTTTTTGGCCAGAACGGGGCTATGAGGATTACTCTGGCTTGCTCGTCTCTTATCTTTTTTATCACTGCCGGGATTAACGCTACTGGGGGAAAGGCATAGCCCAGTTTGAACGACCACGGGATTTGTAGAGCATCTACTGCCCACGGGTTTTCCCCTGGGTTCAATGAGCAGAACCTCTTTACTTGCCGGTTGCTTTTGGTGGCAAAGAGGTCGATTACCGGCTGCCCCCATAACTGTACTATCCTTTGGAATATTACCCGATTTAAGGCCCACTCTCCCTGTTTTAACTTGTTGCGGCTTAGAAAGTCGGCTTGAACATTTTCTGTCCCTTTGATATGTAGGGCCTTCAGGGAGGTTAGATGTTGTTCTGCCTTGAGGAAGATTCTTTTGGCTTCGTCCATTAGGGAGTTTGACCTTGTCCCTCCCTGGTGGTTGACATACGCCACTGCCACCCTGTTGTCTGACATAATTCGGACGTTTTGGCCCTGTAACATGGGAATGAATGTATCTAGGGCTCTGTTTATCGCTCTCAACTCTCTTAAGTTGGAGGAAGCCTTCTGCTCTATGTGACTCCAGGACCCTTGGGCTATATGTTCTCTCAGGTGTGCCCCCCATCCCGAGGAGCTTGCGTCTGTCAATATTACATCGGACACGGGCCTGTGCCACAAAGTCCCCCCTGCTAAATTTGTGCCGTCTAGCCACCAAGTGAGAGAGTTTTTCCCCCTTGCGGAAAGTTCCAGCTTCCCTTCTAAATACCCTTTTAATCGTTTCTGGGCTGACAAGATTTCCACCTGCAGTTGTCGGGTATGAAACTGTGCCCAGTTGGCCGCCGGGATACAGGCTGTTAGCGTGCCCAACAGGGACATTGCCTTTCTTAGGGTCATGTGAGGATGCTGTATTGCCGTAAGAGTCATTTCTCTCACCTTCTCTAGTTTTTTCTCTGGCAAGAGACAAACTTGTCGGTCGGAGTCCAAGACAAAACCTAGAAATGTCTGTTTCCTTAGGGGTTGAAGTTTTGATTTTTTTAAGTTTACCATCCAACCCAGTTTTTGCAGGGTCTCTGTTATCTTGTCTACCTGATGTGCGCAGTGATGTTCTGAATTGCCAATGACCAGAAAATCGTCCAAGTAAGGCACCATAATCACATTGTAGATTCGAAGGAAAGCTGTCATCTCTGCTATTACTTTTGTAAAAATCCTTGGCGCTATGGAGATGCCGAACGGAAGAGCTGTAAATTGAAAATGGCTGAGGTCGCCCTGGATGTATAGGGCTACCCTCAGGTATTTCTGGTATTCTTGGTGCATCGGGATATGGTAATAGGCATCCTTCAAATCTATTACGGCCATGAAGCAGTTGTGGTGTAACAGCTTTATGGCCGAAGTCACTGATTCCATTTTGAATGTTTGGTTCATGATCCATTGATTGAGGCGCCTGAGATTTATTATTGTTCTGAAGGAAAGATCGGGTTTTTTTATTAGGAAGAGGGGAGAATAGAACCCCCTTCTCTCTTGATCTTTTGGGACCTCTATCAGAACTCGTTTCTCCAACAGTCCAAAGATTTCTGTCTCTATGGCTAACTGCTCTCCTGGTTCCTTCCTGATGGGGGTTACCACAAATGAAGCTCTTGGATGCTGGAAGAAGGGGATTTTTAGGCCATTCTTTATAATGTTCAGAATCCAATTGTTGGCCGATATTTTCTCCCATTCTTGGGAAAAGAACCTCAATCTTCCCCCCACAGGAGGGCTGGTGTCATTGCGGGGATTTTTTGGCGGTTGAGGAAGTTCCCCCAAACATGAACCCTGGTTCTTTTTTCCTCTTGTCGTCCCACCTTTTTCGCTCTCCCGGGGGACGGCCTCGATTGAACCTTCCCCTCTTCTTTGATCACCCATGAATCTGGGGAAGCCCTTCTTTTTATCACCGGCTTTCTCCAGGATGTCATCCAGGTTTTTTCCAAACAGGAACTGCCCATCACATGGTAACGAGCATAATTTTGCTTTAGATTGAATGTCCCCAGGGCAGCCTTTGAGCCATAACGCCCGTCTTGCGGCGTTCGATAGCCCTGCTGCTCTTGCCGTTAACCTCATTGAGTCGGCGGAGGTGTCAGCCAAGAAGGCGGCAGCTCCGTGTAGCAGGTACATTTCTCCTAATATTTTTTCTCTTGGTACTTTGGAGACTAATTTTTCTTCAAGTTGTTGCAACCAGACCATTAATGACCGGGCTGTACAGGTGCCAGCTATTGCTGGTTTCAGACCCCCTGCCGCTGCCTCCCAAGTGTGCCTTAGGTATGAGTCCGCTTTTTTATCCAAGGGGTCTCTTAAAACCCCTGAATCCTCCAGGGGCAGGGCCGACTTCTTAGAAGACCTAGACACTGCCGCGTCAATCTTTGGGACCTTGTCCCAGACGTCCGTGTCCTTAGCCTCAAAGGGGTATCTTCGCTTTGAAGAGGAGGGAAGGCTACCTGACCTCTCCGGTTTCTTCCACTCTCTCGATTAGGGCCTGAACCTTGTCATTGACCGGAAAGGTACGCTTCTTCCTTTCTTGCAGGCCGCCAAACATTACATCCTCCAGCGATCTCTCTATTTTCTCCTCCTGCAGGCCCATAGTGGACCTGATGGCTTTAAGGAGAGCGTCCATATCTTCTACTGGAAAGCAAGGTCTGCCCCCCGTATCACTGTCTGAGGATGAAGATGACCCGTGCTCCACTTGATACTCTGAAGAAGAGGAGCCTGACGAGGAACTCGGGGAGGCTTTCCTACTCTTGCTCTTCTTTTTTAATAATTTTTTAAGCGAGCCCTGTACCTCAGATTTTATTATGGATCTGAGGTTTGTTGCCAGGCTCGGCACCTCTTCAGCCATAGTCCGCTGGATACAGCTGACAAAAAAGTCCTTTTGGCAATCTTTCGCTAAAGGGCTGCGGCATATTGCACATTCTCTGTTTTTCTTTTTACTTATAGCTTTTTTGCCTCTCTAAGTAAAGGGAAGGAGAGAAAAAAAAAAAAAGACATAGGAAGGCCTATTATAATGTTGTCTAACTTTCACGGAGATCACTCACCACCCAGGAAAGACCGGTACCAGGCTCTGAGGCTGTGAAGGAGCATGCGCTCTGCGCTCTTTTGACCTCGAGGAATCCCTCGATCGGTGACTTGGACGGCTGCTGCTTTTGCCGCTCGAGCGGCTCTTGCGACCAGAAGCTTGCGATGGGGGCAGAGACAATGGGGACGGTGAGCGATCCTCCTGAGACGCCATTGTCACCCCTGCAGCCGCTTCTGCTCCCTCTTTTATCGGTGAGTGATCCCCTCATTACCCCTCCCCCCCGCGACCGCCAGCCGCCTGGCCGGCGCTATGACCGTCGCGTCCTGATGACGTCAGCGGTCGCGCTCCCAGAATCCTCTGCGCCGCTGACGTCAGACGCCGGTCTCCGCCCCCGGCTTCCCCTGCATGCAGGCGAAGGACGGGCGCGCGCAGGGGGAGGGCGGCACGTGGAGGAACCTCCGAAGGGAGGACATCAGGACGTGCCCGCACGAACCCGGGGCCCGAATCAGGCAAAACCCCGGGGACTGCGCTACCAGCTGCCGAGGCGTCGCAGGTAAGACAGCCCTGCGGACTCTACACGCCGGGACGGCCCTGGGTCTTTCATCCTGACAGGCACCGCCGCTGTCAGAGGGATTCCTTTCCAGGACAGGAACCCAACTGAAGCGGGGGAGAGGTGCCGCCCCTTATGTTTCAGTAGGTTCCTGTCCTGGCGGGGCGGATCCCTCTCTCATGTGGTGCTGTCATGGGTGAAGGGAAAATCCTTGATATCTTTGTCCATTCTTAGAGCAGGTCAATATCCCTCTAGGATTGCTCTTATATCCTATGCCCCATTATTGTAGGTGGTAATGAACTGCAATATATATATATTTTTTTTTTTCTCTTTCTGATGAAGAGGTGAGCACTTCATTTCTATCTTTAGACTTTGCTGTCACATAGGCTTGATTCACGATGTTGTTGTGGCACCCTGTTTTAATGAACCTTGTTCTTAAGTATGCTGCCTGTTTTTTTTGTTTTTTTTTAAACATTTCTGTCCGGAAAATTCCTACAGACTTTGAGAGCTTGTCCTTTTGGGATTTCCTTCTTTAGGGGGATCGGGTCGTTGCTCTTCCACCTTATAAGTGAGTTAGTCACCTTTTGTTTTCAATAACTCTGGGTTGTTCTCTCAATCAGGATATCCAAAAATGTGAGTATGAGTCTATTTGATACAGAGGTGAAAAATAGACCTAGGATATTGACGTTTAAAATTCTCGCAAACTTAAAACATCACCCTTTCGTACAACATATAGTCGATGTAGCGTAACCACAAAAGGACATTTCCAACACTTGGAACACAACTCAATACAGTCCCTTGGATGGCAGCTGTAAGTCGATAGTTAAAATCAATCAGTAATGCTCCAGAAAGTCCCCATGTAACCCATGACTTACTGTTCTAGTAGGTTCTGAGCGTTTAAAATTATAGTTCTGATATAATCAGTCTATAAAATGCAATTTTAAACATGGCAACTCAACCAGATGATTAGTGTCCATTTGTATTAAAAACACATGAATATATTCTATACATGGAACAATACAATATGTGGTGTGAGTGGGTAACATGGTAAACCCAAAGTAGGTCTTACCCAGCCTGAGCCCACCAGGAGTAAGAGCACTCTTATCTCCAGGACATGTGTTCTTGTTAGCAGTAATGGATACAAGTTCCAGCACCCTCTCAGCTCGGGCTCCATCCATACCTTTGGGCCTCAGATCTACTAAAACTAGATGGTTATCTGTACCTCCTGTAAAGAGAAAAAAATATAATATTATCATAGCTTCAATAAAACAGTTGATGGATCTTCTGAAAATGTATTCGATAAGTCATTGCATTACAAAAAGGCATGATGAAAGTCCTCATTTAAAAGATACACAAGATGACTGTGATGTCATGCTATTCAATTTGCTTAGGTGTTGTGATAGCAATGCTACATCTGTACGACAATATGTAACAAAAGGCCGACTATGTACCATAATTACTGTACCTGACACAAGCGTGTACCCCTTCTTCAGCAGGGAGGCTGCCATGGCCTTGGCATTTTTCAGGACCTGCACAGCATATTCATGGAACTTTGGAGAGCTGGCCTGTAGATGAAAAAAAAAGGATGTTCTTGTATTATAATTTGATTTCCCATCCATAACCGCAGCATTCTGCAACGTAGAATCCCAGGACAAAATAAGCTTAAGTTACAGTGAAGTCCAATATCGGAGAACAACTGGAGAAGGACTACAATGTATGAATATAGGCAAACCGAATGCAGCCCACTGAAATAAGACAGCAGAAAATACAATCTCATGGCTGGAAAACCTGCTGTCCCAAAGAATGGCAAACCGACCTGTATGATACACGATAGCTTTCACTTTATGGAGAAACAAGCTGTGAAAAGGAGATTTTTGTGTACTCACCGTAAAATCTCTTCCTCTTAGCCTTTAATTGGGGGACACAGAACCGTGGGTGTTATGCTGCTGTCCACTAGGAGGCGACACTATGCATAATCTGAAAAAGATTAACTTTGGCTCCTCCTCTGCAATATACACCCCTGGACGGCGTCAGCCTTCTCCAGTTTTTGCTTAGTGTCGCAGGAGGCACACCTAAGATTTTTTGGGGCTCCCTGCGCCCCGGTCTCTGCAGCAATGGCGCCCCAAGGGACCCTCCACAGGGCCCCAGTCGCACGCATGGCCCCACCGCCAGCCCTCCTTTCATTCTGGGGGGGGGTCTGGTTTAATTACTGCAGGCTCTGCTGGGTCATGTCTCGGCTATGAACGTTACCCAGCAAAGGGACGTCCGGTCTAATGATCAGGGCGCTTCCGACAGTTCGAGGCGTAAGCGGACCCACAGGTCGCGTTCATCTGCGTCCTCACATAGCAATAGGTCTTCCCCCTCCAGTATACACCCCTGGACGGCGTCAGCCTTCTCCAGTTTTGTGCAAAAGCATTAGGAGGAATGTACCAGAAACATAACCTATAACCATGCCTGTAAAAAAGGCTACTATAAACAGGCTCAAACAATATGAGAACCCAACCGTAACAACGGCCCGCAAGGGCAACAGGGTGGGAGCTGTGTCCCCCAATTAAGAGATTTTACGGTGAGTATACAAAAATCTCCTTTACTCTGTCGCCTTATTGGGGGACAGAACCGTGGGACGTCCCAAAGCAGTCCCTGGGTGGGAAGCAGTGGACGAATATTGTGCTGACAGTCCCCTAGACTTGGGGTACTGCCGCCTGCAGGACCCGTCTACCCAGGCTCGCATCCGCTGAGGACTGGGTATGCACTCTGTAGTGTTTTGTAAATGTGTGTAGGCTAGTCCAAGTGGCTGCCTTACACACTTGATGTGCCGAGGCTTGATGCCGAATGGCCCAAGAGGCCCCTACCGCCCACGTAGTGTGTGCCGTGATACCGGCCGGAAGGGGAGAATTGTTGAGGCGGTAAGCCTCTTGAATGGTGGACTTGATCCACCTAGCAAGGGTGGCTTTTGAAGCCGGTAGGCCCTTGCGAACGTCTTCTGGAAGAAGGAAAAGTGAATCAGACTTCCGGAAGGGAGCAGTCCTAGACACGTAAATACGCAATGCCCTGACAAGGTCAAGCGTATGCAGAGCCTTCTCTACCCTATGAACGGGAGTCGGGCAAAGAGACGGTAGTGATATTTCCTCATTGAGGTGGAAGCTGGACACGACCTTCGGAAGGATGGTACTGTACGGAGAACCACCTTGTCCTGATGAAAAACCAGGAAGGGTTGTCTGCAGGAAAGAGCTGAAAGTTCAGACACCCTGCGTAGCGAGGTGATTGCCACCAGTAAAACCACTTTCTGTGATAGGAAGCGGAGTGAGACCACCATAAGGGGTTCAAAAGGAGGTGACTGTAGTGCTGTCAAGACCAGGTTGAGGTCCCACGTCTCCAACGGACGTTTGTAGGGGGGAACCAATCGGGAAACCCCTTGGAGAAAAGTCTTCACTTGCGGCTTGTTAGCAATACGCCTCTGAAAGAGCACTGAAAGCGCTGACACCTGGCTCTTCAGCGAGCCCAGGGATAGCCCGGCGTCCAGGCCTGACTGAAGGAAACCAAGGACCTTTGGAAGAGAATAGGGAAGTGGGATCTGCCCACGAGATTCACACCATGTGAAGAAAACCTTCCAGGTACGATAGTAAATCCTAGCTGAAGTTGGCTTTCGAGCCCGGATCATGGTTTTAACAACGTCTGGTGAAAAACCTGCTTGGGTCAAAACCCAGGTCTCAATGGCCACGCCGTCAAATTGAGAGCCCCTGAGTTCTGGTGGAAGAACGGGCCTTGTGACAGAAGGTCGGGACGTGTGGGGAGACGCCAGGGAGCGTCTGCTGTGAGTTGCACGACGTCGGCGTACCATGTACGCCTGGGCCAGTCTGGAGCGATCAGAATGGTGGGAACACCCTCTTGTTTGATCTTCCTCAGGACTCTGGAGATCAGGGGGAGGGGTGGAAAAATGTACAGAAGCTGGAACTGGGTCCAGTCTTGAACCAGGGCATCTGCTCCGAGCGACCGCGGATCGTGCGTCCTGGCCATGAAGTTGGGAACCTTGGCATTGAGATGGGATGCCATCAGATCCACGTCCGGGGTCCCCCAACGATGACAGATCTGACAGAAGACTTCAGGATGGAGAGACCATTCGCCCGAGTCCATTCCTTGTCGGCTGAGATAGTCGGCTTCCCAGTTGTCCACACCCGGAATGTGGACGGCAGAGAGTACCGACCTTGCAGCCTCCGCCCATTGTAGGATACGTGTTACTTCGGTCATCGCCTGGATGCTGCGGGTGCCGCCTTGATGGTTCACGTATGCCACTGCCGTGGCATTGTCCGACTGTATTCTGATATGAGAGTCTGCTAGCAAGTGATGGAAGGCTTTCAACGCCAGGAAGATGGCCCGAATTTCCAGGATGTTGATGGTCATGGTCGATTCTCTTGGTGACCACCTGCCTTGCGCTCTGTGATGTAGGTGCACCGCGCTCCAACCCATAAGGCTTGCGTCGGTGGTCAAAACCTTCCATTGACCGGAGAGAAAGGATTTTCCCCTTGCAAGCGAGGTTGGCTTGAGCCACCAGTGCAGGAACCTCCTGGTGTTTGCTGATAACCGGAACTCCCTTTCGTGGGAGAACGGATTCCTGTCCCAGGACTTGAGGATGGCCAGTTGAAGGGGTCTGAGGTGAAACTGGGCAAATGGTCCCGCCTCCATTGCTGCTGCCATCCTGCCAAGTACTCTCATGGCATACCGGAGACATCTGGGGGACTTGCGGAGGAGTGTGTGAACTCCCAGACAGAGAGCCAGTGCCTTGTCCCTGGGGAGGATCACCAGACCCTTGGAGGTGTCAAATAGCATCCCCAGGAAGGTCAGAGACTGACTCGGGGTAGTCGAGGACTTCTGTAAATTGACTAACCATCCCAGGCGCCTCAGAGTGTCGATCGAGACGTTGACCTCGCAGTCCTTGAGGGTGGGGGGCCTTGATGAGAAGGTCGTCCAGGTATGGAACGACTACTATGCCTCTGGAGTGCAGAACGTCCATGGTAGCTGCCATGACCTTTGTAAATGTTCTGGGAGCCGTGGCAAGACCGAACGGGAGGGCCACAAACTGGTAATGGTCTTGGTTGATTGTGAATCAGAGAAACCTCTGATGGGCGGGAGCAATCGGTATATGCAGGTATGCGTCCTGTATGTCTATGGAGGCAAGATATTCTCCTTTTTCCATAGACGCAACGATTGACCGGAGGGATTCCATGCGGAAGTGACGAACTCGAACGTACTTGTTGAGTTGCTTGAGGTCTAGTATGGGTCGGACGCTGCCTCCCTTCTTGGGCACCACGAACAGGTTGGAGTAGAACCCTTGGAAGCGCTCTTCTGCTGGGACTGGCACTATGACTCCTGCTCGCAGGAGGGAAGAAACCGCTTGACGGAAGGCCTGAGCTTTGAGCGGGGATTTTGGAGGGACAGAGGGAAAAAACCTGTGCGGTGGGCTGGTAGTAAACTCGATTTTGTATCCTGAAGACACTATTTCCTTGAACCACTTGTCTTCTGTAATAGGCAGCCAGACCTGCTGAAAGAGTAGCAGACGTCCGCCTACAAGTGGGGTGTCTTCCAGAGGGCATGAGTCAGGATGAGGGAAAAGTCTTAGGTTTTCCTCCTTTAGGTTTTGCCTGGCTTGCCTTTGATTGCCAGTTCCTGTCCGGCCTCTGTGCCGCACGTGTGTTGTCCCTGCGGGGGGAACGATTACGGTTTTGTGCTGGGCGTGAGATGGACCAGCCTGAAGAATTCCAAAAGGATCGGAAACGAGATTGATTACGCCTTTTAAACGTGCGTTTTGGTCTTAGTTGAGGGAGGGAAGTACTTTTGCCCCTGGTAGCATTGGATATCATTGTATCCAGCTTTTCACCGAAAAGACGGCCACTGAAGTACGGGAGATTTGTTAGGGACTTTTTTGAGGCCGCATCCACTTTCCATTCTCTTAGCCAGAGAATACGCCGGATTGTGATGGCGTTTGATGCTATTCCCGCTATCCCTCTTGCAGAGTCCAACGCTGCATGGACCATGTAATCTGCCACTACTGCAATTTGCACCGCCTGGTCCGCCAGCTGAGGATTTGAAGCTTGAAGGCCCTTTTGCAATAGATCAGCCCAAGCCATGATGGCCTTGGCTGCCCAAACTGAAGCAAATGCGGGAGCCAGAGAGGCACCTGCCGCTTCAAAGATTGAACGAGCCATGCGTTCTATTTGTCTGTCTGCAGTGTCCTTGAGGGTTGAACTGTCCGGCAGCGAGAGAAGCGTTTGTGCTGCTAGTCTAGAGACTGGAGGGTCCACTTCAGGCGGATCTGTCCAATCCTTGGTGTCTTTCTGTGGAAAGGGGTATTTTGCTTCCAAATACTTGCGATTGGCGAATTTTTTCTCAGGCTGCGAAAAATGCTTAGAAAGGATTTTTTGAAATTCCGGGTGATTAGGGAAGACCGTCGATGGTTTCTGAACACTTTCAAAGGAAATCTTGTGTTCTGGTGCTTCCGGGGTTGGATCTGAAATGTCAAGCACCCGAAGGATGGAAGAGACGATATCCTCAACTATCGCAGTATTGCTAGGGGGACAAGGGAGCAAAGCATTCTCTGTTTCGTTATCTGAATTGGAGTCACATATGCCCTCTGAGTCTTGTGCATCGCTAAGGAGCTCCCTAGCGGGCGAACTAGAGCGGAGGTTTCCCATGGTCTGGGATCGTTGTGGAGATCCGCATTGTCCATCTCTATCAGGGGACGGCCTCGGTGACCTGCGGCCACTGTCTTTCCCTGGAGGGGGAAGACCTATTGCTATGTGAGGACGCAGATGAACGCGACCTGTGGGTCCGCTTACGCCTCGAACTGTCGGAAGCGCCCTGATCATTAGACCGGACGTCCCTTTGCTGGGTAACGTTCATAGCCGAGACATGACCCAGCAGAGCCTGCAGTAATTAAACCAGACCCCCCCCAGAATGAAAGGAGGGCTGGCGGTGGGGCCATGCGTGCGACTGGGGCCCTGTGGAGGGTCCCTTGGGGCGCCATTGCTGCAGAGACCGGGGCGCAGGGAGCCCCAAAAAATCTTAGGTGTGCCTCCTGCGACACTAAGCAAAAACTGGAGAAGGCTGACGCCGTCCAGGGGTGTATATTGCAGAGGAGGAGCCAAAGTTAATCTTTTTCAGATTATGCATAGTGTCGCCTCCTAGTGGACAGCAGCATAACACCCACGGCTCTGTGTTCCCCAATAAGGCGACAGGGTAAGTGGCAGTGACTCAGTGATGGACTGGGGAAGGCTCAGTACTGGCTAATGCCATTTTTTTTTTTAACATGGCTAAGCTCATTACTTTTTAACAAAGGCATGCAGAATGATAAAAGGGGAGAGTCCCTTTAAAGGGGTTTTCTGAACGAAGAAAAAACTGCACAAATCAAAAAGATTTTCCTACTCCTTTGTCAATCGCATATTCGGAGAGGAAAAGTCAACACATGACCGCAACTATGGAAATTGCAAACGAACGTTCAAGTGATCTCCCACTGGTGCTGGGAATACGGGGGATCGTGACTCATTCAGCAGCCTGCAGTCACATGGAATGACAGCTGGATGCACACATGACTAGAGCACGTAGTCTTTCATTATTATGGAAATTTTAAATACTTAATTCCTCCCAGATATCATGTATGACATCAATGCAAAAGCCACAGATTGTCTTTTACATCTTTTTATTATTTTGGAGAAAATAACCAGTTTAAGACACAGGTTCTATTTGTACCTATAAAAACATGCAAAACAAAAGCCGCGGAGACACCATCACGTTTCTCAACGCAAGCAATTTGTACCTATAGTCAGCAAGTAATAGTTTCACCAGGTGAGGCGGTTGTTTTGGATCTGCAGTATTCTCCGATGCTGTCACAATTTGATTAATAACTCCATTTCCTATTGGAATCACCTGCTCGGTGGTTAGCGGCCAGCAGGTGTTTCACAAGGAAACCGTTACACCAGTTAAAGAAAAGCTTTCGGAGTGTCTGCATCGTGCTGCAGCTTGTAAGGGGTCGTCATGGGGGCGTCTGTAGAAATGGTACATATCACACAGACACGCAGAAATGCACACATGTACTATGACCACTATACAAGCCAGCAATGCCACCTACAGCACCTAACACTAGCATCACGTTCAGGGAGTTTTCCTTTTTAATCCCCATGCTTCAAAAGCAATAACCGCTCTCATTTACAATAGATATACCTATACGAGACCTTGGAATTCGTGGAGGAAAAAAATGCAATTTTGCTAATTTGGGGTTTTTGTTTTTATGGTGTTCATTGTATGGCAACAATATCTAGATGCTTCTCCAGGTCAGTAAGATTACGATGATCAAACTTTTCTTTATTATTATTTTATTGTTCAAGATACTAGATAAAGTCCCACTTCACATATTAAAGTATAGCGCCACTGGATCTTTGATATTTTTATTATTTTTTTAGTGGTGAAAAAAAAATTATGAAATGTTTAAACGACAAATTTGTGTCACTATTTTGAGACCTGTAACTTTTTAATTTTTCAGCTGATGGAACTGAACGAAGGACTGTTTTTTTGTGCCATTAGAGGACATTTTTATTCTTACCATTTTTGGGGTACCTATGACATTTACAGTTTATAATACATTCTTTCTGGAAAATGTTGTAATTTTGGTGTCCTGACTGTATTTTTTGGCATGGACAGTTTAAATATTTTAAAATTTTGACAGATAGGCACTTTTTTTTTTTTACACGATAATACCCAATCTATTCTCTTTTTACATTGCTAATTTCTTCATTCTTGAAATGGAAAAGTGGGTGGTTTAAACTTTGAGATTTTTTTAATTTTTTTTTCTTCATTTTACTTTATTTTTTTAATGCCGTGGCTCAGTGGTTAGCACTGGTGCTTTGCAGCGTTGGGGTCCCGGGTTCAAATCCCACTAAAGACAACATCTGGAAGAAGTCTGTATCTTCTCCTTGTGTTTGTTGGCTTCCTCCGTGGACTTCAGTTTCCGCCCTCACTCCAAAAACAACATACTGAAATGTAGATTGTGAGCTCCAATGGGGACAGAGATGATATATGTAAAGCACTGCAGATTATGATCGAGGTCTATAAAGTAAAGCATAATAAAATAAATAGTGATGAGCAAGTATTCTCTTTGCTCGGGTGTCCTCCGAGTATTTTGGTGTGCTTAAAGATTTAGTTTTTGTCAATATAGCTGCATGATTTACGGCTGCTAGACAGCCTGAATACATGTGGGGATTCCCTAACAAACAGGCATTCCTCACATGTATTCAGCCTGTCTAGCAGCCGCAAATCATGCAGCTGCGTCGACAGAAACTAAATCTCCCAGCACGCCAAAATACTCGGGGGACACCCGAGCAACAAGTATACTCACTGATCACTAATAAAAGGAGGGAAAAGGAACCCTTGGTTGCTAGATTGCTTATACCAAATAATATCACAGTGTTGCAGTGTATAACAAAAAAACAGTTTTCCTATGAAGCCCAGTCTGGCTGAGCTTCACAGGAGGACGAAGAAGTCAGTTATGGGGCTTTCAGCTGCCACTCCAAATCGCCGTCACACCTTCAGATACCTCCCGTGTGGACGTACTGCAAAACTGAATAAAACTGAACAACAAGCTATGTAAAGCATACTTGACTAGTTAATGCAGCAAAAGAAAAATCTGCTTAAGTCTCACCTGCTTCAATGCTACCGCGACTGCAGCTATGGCGTGATTGTGAGGGCCTCCCTGGATGGAGGGGAAAACTGAAAAGTTGATTTTATCTTCAAAGTTGTACGGAATTTCTTTTCCAGTTTTCTTATCCACAGATTTCACACCTTTTCGGTAAAATATCAGTCCAGACCTAATTTAATTTAAAAAAGGGAAAAAAAAAGAAAAAAAACAAAACAAAATAAAGTCGCTATTGTTTTGCTTCCATGGGTATTACCAACAAAAACATGACTTATAATGAGGACACACAGGACATGTACGTATAATAATTTAGCTCTTTATGTTCTTCTCCTGAAGAATGGAGGAGTGACGCATGAATTCACACAAAGTGGAATAGGATTTGGCTGATTGTTCGGGCGTCGCTACGGTATATGTTGCTCGACTTTCCCATACACAGGATCAGCGGCTTTGACGAGCGCTCCTTTGCTCCCTATGAGGGAGCCACTGCCAGACATCTCTGCCAGTGGCTTAGCTCTTTATCGCTAGAGAACAAAAGGGATGGCAGTCTGAAATCGGACCTACCGAACCTTTAAAGGGGTATTCCCATCTCCAAGATCCTTTCCTCATGTCGTAGGTGTAATAATAATAATAATATTAGCAAAAATAGCACTGTTCTTCTGATAAGAAATATCACACTCCCATGTGCAGGCATTACAGTAGTTTAGGTATCCATGGTTGCGACCACTAACAACTAGTCCAGTGTACATGAGTGGTCGTAACCATGGATACCTATGCTACTGCAATGCCTGCACATGGGGTAAGTGATATTTCGTATCAGAAGAATAATGTTACATGGGACATAGCAAATCAGAGGAACTACAGGTGCTTCTCACAAAATTAGATCATCAAAAAGTTAATTTCAGTTCTTCAATACAATGCACCTGTATACTACATTTCTAATTGAAGGCATTTGCTAATATTATTACACCTATTACTAATTGGGATAGGACTCTGGAGATGGGAGTAACTCTTTAACATTTCAACTAGTGATGAGCGAGTAAACTCGTTGCTCGGGTTTTTCAGAGCATGCTTGGGTGACCTCCGAGTATTTTGGCGTCTGGGAGATTTAGTTTTCCTAGTGTTAGCTGCATGATTTGTGGCTGCTAGACAGCTTGAATACATGTGGAGATTCCCTAACAGGCATTCCACACATGTATTCAGGCTGTCCAGCAGCCGCAAATCATGCAGCTGAGGCGACGAAAACTAAATCTTCAAGCACCCAAGCAACGAGTATACTCGCTCATCACTAGCCTCAACATCATCTGTTGTAGAAGCCTATTCACCCATCAATATAAGTCAACTTTAGTCTAATGTGTATGGGGGGGGCCTTAAGGTTGACTTGCACTATTTTGTTTTGCCTTTTTGCTCAGTTTTACATAGGCAAAATTATACTTTCAGGGAACATTATAAATCTTTTGCCACAAGTAAAATAATAAATCAAATAAGAGCAATGTAAATGGGGGTGAGTATATTGTTCTTAAATTTTCAAGGATCGCTGCAGTAGTGAGCGGGATTCTGAAGATGTATGTCTATAGTACCTCAGGACTCAATGATCAGAATGACTGTTGCATAAGACATGACAGTCTGTAAAATTACAATGCCATGGAAAATTAATGTTGCCATTTTCTTTATTTTCTTTTGAATAAAAAAAAGACGTTAATCTGACTTCAGATAAAGCCGCTGTCTCATTTTTTTAAAGACTTTGGAAGTTACAATCTGAGCACCATTTGGTGTGTGCTTTCCAAGTTGCCCTGGTAGAGCCATGGTTGGTCCATATGTAGCCACAACAACAATCCCATGGTAGCTGTAGCTATTACATTGGTGGTCATTCAACTTTACTTAATTCCTAAGTGGACGCATGACTGAAAGGCACTGTCCAAACAAAATGACTGTTCAAAGCACGCACAGGCATCCGTTGCATACTTCGGGTTGCCAAACATTTTAGTACACCTTCCCATCTACATATTTCCATATTTCCCATCCATCTCTTCCCTTTTCTGGCTCTATAAAGCCCGAGCTGTCAATCAAAGCAGAGAAGGTTGGAGGTCAAGGTAACCAGTAGGTGGGAAGGTGCACTTAAAGGTTTGGACATGCCAAAGGAGCACCACACGCCTGTACCTGGTTTCAACAGTCATTCAGATCCCTTTAACACTTTAGAGTCATCTTTTGCTGTTGTGTAAGGAGACTTTTTGGTGTTCTTTTTTATTAAATTCCCAGACTACGAACTCTTCTGTTGTGACAGAACAGGCCATCAGCGCTCAATACTAAAGAAACTGAGCAGAGGCACATTATCAATTATTAGTAATTTATTTATTTTAGTCATTTATATAGCACCATTAATTCCACAGCGCTTTACAGATGTTATAGGCTCTGTCCCCGATGGGGCTCACAATCTAGAGTCCTTATCAGTATGTCTTTGGAATGTGGGAGGAAACTGGAGTACAACCAAGCAAACATGGGGAGAACATACAAACTCCTTGCAGATGTTGTCCTTGGTGGGATTTGAACCCAGGACCCCAGCGCTGCAAGGCTGCAGTGCTAACCACTGAGCCACCTAACCTCACGTATGCCACTGGTGTTTCCAATAAGCAAATTATAACCAAACTGCATAATGTGAAGGTATTCAGATAAAGCGAAATATACAATCAGGGGTTAGCACTGTTGCTTTGCAGCGCTGGGGCTCTGGATTTAAATCCCACGAAGGACAATATCTACAAGGAGTTTGTATGTTCTTCCCGTGTTTGCTTGGGTTTCCTCTGGGTACTCTGGTTTCCTCCCACGTGTCAAAGACATACTGATAGGGAATTTAGATTGTGAGCCCCATCGGGGGGACAGCGATGTCTGTAAAGCGGTGTGGAATTCATGGCGCTACTTACTGTAAGTGATTAAAATAAATAGACAATCAGTTTTGCCACGCACATATTGGCTAATCAATAATATAATGATATAAAGTAGGACTTGATATCAAGCTCTTACACTGTAAGCGTGCAGTCCCGATCGGCTGCATACTATATGTAACACTACATAGCCTCGCTGGCTCCTCACTCTGCAGACACCAAACATTTAGTAAGGTTGCATCCGGCAGATCTCTGGAGCAGAGAAAGGGTGAATGAAGCCCAGCGTGAGGACAGAGGAGCCCAGCTGCTCAGTTTCACACAGTTTCCTGATTCACGCTCCACTCCAGGGTGTGAAACTGACGGAAGCAAGAGAGGTGCCAAAACATAATAATCACGAAAAACTCCAAAGATCAGGGGAAAAAAAGCAGGGGAGGTGAGGGCAGAGACATACGTGTGCCGAGACCTGTTTGCTAATTGCTTTGATTGGAAGGTGAAGAGCGCAGCATGAAGAAACGCTGGCAGGATTCGCACGTCAACATTACAATAACTGAAACTACCGGGGAGCACAGGGCTGACGGCAAAGTACTGCCATCTTTTATTATTAGAATCCACTCTTGTTATATGCCAGCAAATAAATAAAAATATGTACTACGGAGGAAGAAAAATATCGACACTGAGAATAGCTGCGAGGACAGTTCTCAACTTCCAGGAAACAAGAGGATGATGCATTTAGTCATCAGTAGTCGGCTGGATGGTAATAGTCCCGCATGCTCAGCTGGCCAGTATCACTGTGTTCTACATCCCGCGGAAACTTCAACCGGTGGAACATTATTTGCCGGTCATTATAGGCTTTTTTATTTTCCATTAAAAATCATAAAAAAGATCAGATGGGCCAATGTAGGGCTATAAAAGGCAAGTGCAGAATAGTGGATCTACCTTTTAGCATAGCAACCACAATGTATTAGAGAAAGCATCTCAAATGTGCGTGCGGTTAAAATTGCAAATGGTTTGTAAAAATAAGCAATGTGCTTATTAAAAATCCTCTCCATTCTCAATTCTTAGGTTACTGACCACCCTACATTCTCTGAGTGGACGGTAACCAAGGAAAGGTGTTCACACCGCTGGCAGGCTCTATGCTTTCCAGCCTGTTTGTGCCATTCCTTTTTTTCCTAAAGGCATACATTTTAGAATCAAAAATATTTTCAACAATATTACAATAATTTTATTAGAAACTTTGGAGCAGTTTGTCCTCTACAAGTTCTACGTGTCATAGTACATATCTAATCCTGCAATCTGCTATGTACAGTGATACACAGAGGCTGCAGAAGTCAAACTTCAAGCTCTTGAATGAAACTGTTTGGCAGAAAAGCCTTTTTTTTATATTTATTTATAACCGTCTGCAAACAAGATATGAATCAGTAACATACATAGCATATAAAGACAAAGAAGGACATAATTTCCAGAAAGTGTAGCTTGAAAGATTCAAAGGAAGACTGGGTTATTAAGTATAGCAGTCAGTCCCGATACTATTAGCACAATAACAATAGTAAATCTTGCTTATTTAACCCTATTATACTGGCACTTGCAGGTTTATCTTTTATTGCGAATGATAATTGTGGAATGTCTCTGAATGTGCAGTATGAGCATAGCTAGTCTTCTATAAAAAGGATAGAAGTCACTGCTGTAAATCAGGTGCCGATGCAGGATTACACTAGTAGCAATAGATAAGTAACATGATTGCACTGGCGACAGTTGTAGGTCACATCCGCCCAAGTATACGATGCACCTTCGGTCTCAAGGCGTCACAAGCAATCTGTTGTCTGATGAAGGTCTAGTCTTGCGGACAGTAAAATTTGCATAAAGGAGCGCTGTGTTACTTATCTACTGTCACTCAGCCAGTCTTGACATTTTTTGAAACAGTTCTCAGAACCACCATGTGTGAATCCAACCTTATATAGATTAAGGATTGTACAAGTTATGTACATATTGCCAGAAAATTCATAAAGTCAAGGAGGGATGGTCGCTATCTTACACCGTCACAAAACCCTTCATCTTCTATCCACAGCATAGAGTATAATATTCTGATAGCTGGTGGGCCGACTGTTCGGACCCTTGGCGATCCTGTGATTGGGGCTCTGTAGCTCCATCTTGAGCGGAATGGAGGTGGCCATGCTCGACCACGGTTTTATTCATTTTCTACTGGACTGTTGGAAATATCTGACTGCTGTACTTCTTAGTCCCATAGACCATGAGTGGTGAAGGTTGAGCATGGGCTCCTCCACTTTATTCAAAATGTGACTGCAGAGCGCCTCTCATGTGTTTCCAGAACCCGGATCTTGGAATCATCGGGGGACCCAGTTACTACAACTTGCTGATTGCTGGAAGTCCATCTACTATATATAATAAATAAAGGGTTACACCATAAAAACAAGGCAAAACCTAATTTTACTAGTGAACTTGAGAGTCTCAACATCGACCGAACATTAACAGTACATGGAATTTGTTCTACCTGGCTCCTCGGAGAGTCTTGTGAGTTGTGGTGGTGACAACATCTGCGTAATCAAATGGAGTAGGAATAACATCTGCTGCTACAAGACCACTGATGTGCGCCATATCAGCCAGCAGGTACGCCTTCACCTCGTCACATACCTGGAGGCAGGAAGAAATCATGTAAGATGTGCAAACATATAGGCTCGTGTCTGAAGCTGCCAATATATATGTATAGGACAAGACGACTAATAGGACATCCAGCGTTTAAAAATACATCTGGGACATCTATGGATGAATGGATTGACATCGAACCTCTGACATATACCCTAGCAGCAATAAGGACAATATAGTGCCTATATATAAAGGTTCCGTGTGTAAAAGGTCAGCCAGGGTCTACTCTATTGGATGGACATTTCTACACAACCTCAAATGCAGAGCTGGCAGGTTAGTTACTTGAATATCAAACAGGAACAGAGAGATAATCAAGGAAAAATGGAGGAATAGTGTCCCTCCAATTACAACCTGTCACCCAATTTGACACTGGATGTGAACAGTTGTCGCAACTATTGTCAGGAGAGCCCTATTCCTCTGCTTTTGGTTTCCGCCTTTCTGGGGTGAGGTTGGTACGCTCCTGATGATTGATAGCTCGGACGAGCGGCATGGCTGTGCCACTAGCCTAAACTGTGCACTCATCCATGCTAGAAGCAGATTTGCCTCTTCAGCATCAAAGGAAAATAAGGCTACTGATGCAGCACTTGCAAGCTCTCTAGTAAAGAGCTTGGAAGGAGCGTTCTCCTTAAGATACAAGGCACTGCTGATAGACTGCAGAGGTGGCAGGTAACATGGGCAACAAGGAGTACACTATACAATTAAAAATCCCTTTGTTATTGAGAACAAAAGATTTTTAATAAAAAACTTTTAGCAGTACTTAGCAATTTTACCCATTTAAGATGAGACAACCTCTTTACTGGGAACTGGGCGATAGTCTCTGGAAGGACACTTTAATGGGTTAATCCCATCAAAAAGTGACGAAATATCGCCACAATATGGTAACATGATAGGCTAATTACTTTATGGTTGGAAACATACAGAAGAGAAAAGGAGTCTATATCCATAAGATAAAAGTCAAATTATTATTTTATTATTTACATCACATCCAAAATTAGACAAAATATGACAATATTATGGCATATATACAATGCCAGTGCGATAACATTACAATGGCCCCAAAGACCCAGATTGGCAGAGGTATTTAAATCCCCTAGTGAGGCATGTACAAAATTCCAGTAATCCCCTGCCTCTCAGTCATCAGGTCATAACCCCAAATATCGTATCTTCCCATACTGTCAGATGGTTGCACGCTATGCCCCAACGTGCGTTTCGCGTGGGCTTCTGACAATCTGGGTCTTTGGGGCCATTTTAATGCTATCGCACCGGCATTGTATACATTTTGACACTCTCTGCTGTCATTGGTTTTGCACTAGTGTTGCACCTTGGTCTCCTATTTCTCACTCTGCCATAATATTGTCATATTTAGTCTAATTTTGGATGTGATTTAAATAATAAAATAATGATTTGACTTTAATCTTATGGATATAGACTCCTTTTCTCTTCTGTATGTTAACAAACTTGGTGGAGTTTTCCTTGGCTAATGCTATTTGGTGGTTTGGTTATTCTCCTGGCCGCTATATTTTAGTATGATTTCTGCCATTGGGATTTTGTATTATCTACTTTATGGTTGGAGGACGGTGGGAGACTTCAACCGCACAAATTCTGAGAATAGAGGAAGCAGGGCTAAATCAGTGCTACTTCACTGTTTGGGGCCACAGCTCTTGCTTACTTCTCAGTAATGAATGTCGCAAAATACTCTAGTGTTAGATTGTCACTTAAAGGGGTATTTTCAAGTTCTGTTTTGAGCAGCACTCAGCTCTGCAGTCTCCATACTCCCTGGTTAATAGGGGCGGGCACTACTCCAGGAGAGACAGTTCTGGTCAGTAGCTTCTCCCACTACTGTGACACATTATTAACAGCCTATCAGCGGTTGTTTTGAGGTCTACACTTTCATCACTATCTTTTAAATACAGAGATAGCAGGGCCTTTGAACAAGAACAGGACTAAAGGTACTGTCACACTTAGTGTACCGTTTGGGTATGTGCACACGTTGCAGGAAATTTCTGCACAAAAACCTGAATCCCTTCCCAGAAACCGCACCTATTTTTCCGCGGCGTTTTTTGCGCGTTTTTGATGCGTTTTTTACTGCAGCGGTTTCTAAAAGCATGGGAGAAGCCTAAACCGCGGAAAAAAACGCAAAATTAATGTGCATGCTGCGTTTTTTACCGCGATGCGGTTTTTTCGCGGTAAAAAACGCATCAATGTGCACAGAAAGTGCAAAATGCATAGAAATGAATGGGAAGCTTATTTTTAGCAGTTTTATAGCGGTTTTATAGTGAAAACCGCGGTAAAAACCACTAAAAAAACGCTGTGTGTGAACACAGCCTTACACCTAGCGATGCACCAGCGATCACGACTAGCGATATGACGCAGTCAGGATCGCTGGTGCATCGCTGGGTGGTCGCTAGTGAGCTGCCACACAGGCAGATCTCACCAGCGACATAGCAGGGGACGGGGATCGCTACTAACCTGTCAGACGAGGCGATCCTGCGTCCTCCCGCCCGGCTCTACGCGTCGCTCGTCGTCACAGCAGGAAGCGCCGCAGGAAGCAGACGACGAGAAATGGTCCAGCAGCTTCTCGCGCGATCAGCGATAACCAGCGGGGGAGACGGTCGGAGGTAAGTATCACATGCAGCGATATCGCTAGCGATATCGCAGTGTGTAACGGGGGCTTTAGCGATGCACCAGCGATCCCAACAACGATATGGATCGCTGGTGCATCGCTACGTGGTCGCTAGTGAGCTGCCACACAGGCATATCTCACCAGCGACATAGCAGTGGTCGGGGGTCGCTACTTACCTGTCAGACGAGGCGATCCTGACGTCCTCCCGCCCGCGTCCACACGTCGCTCGTCGGCGCCACAGGAAGCCCAGCAGGAAGCTGACGACGAGAAACGGCCCAGGCCGTTCTCGCGCGATCAGCGATAACCAGCGGGGGAGCCGGTTGGAGGTAAGTATCCAGTGTCAGACTGAAGAACATTGGGCCCACCGGAGGATTTGGTTCTGAGGGCCCACCTTTCTCCTCCACTGAAAAGCCCCATAGCAACTGCAAGGTTTGCACTATGAACTCTTCCAAAGGCAAAGCCAGGGCCCACCAGAGGATTCTCCGGTTCTCTGGTGGGCCAGTCCACCCTGTAAGTATCACACATAGCGATATCGCTGCTGCGTCACAAAACCAGTGACGTTACAGCGATATCGCTATGTGTGACGGGGCCTTAAGAGTCTAAGGAAAGTATGAGAACAGGGATTAGGAGAATTAGTCTGGAAACTGCAGTGGGCTCGGAGATTATGATTATGTAGAACTGGAGCTGAGAGGAAAAAGGAAGGAAGCAGCTAACTGTTCTACAGAAATCAGGGACCTGGAGAGAGCTGACTGGGATCTCAGGAGTTAACTCCTCAGCCTGTAACTACTGCACATACTTGCCAGACTCTGGTGACTGATCTCCTTGGCAACAAGCTGTACACTATGTACGATAAAGGCTTTCATGTCAGAGGAATGACGGCAGATTGAAAAAGCAAATAAATTGTAAAATTGCATATTTTCACGTTAACTACGGTAACTGAGGCAATTTAATAAAATGAGAATACCCCTGTAAAGATGGTAATACTCTTAAACAGAGAAATAAATTTAACCTCCAGCTAATTTTTGGATTTTAAAATAAAATCAATCCGACTGACTATAAAATACTAGTTTTTAACCCTATAATATCAATAATCAACTACACATACGTAAAAGATGACAATACCTCACTTCTTGTCCTTTACAACATAAGTTTTGGGCCAGAGCTTTCTCCTCTCTAGCTGAGTGTTTCAAATAACAAAACATTTCAGAATGATAATGACTTCTGTTTCCATACATCAGCTGTAAATTTAGTTCTAATTCAGTCTTCTGAGAGTTGCCGCCTGGTGACTCTCAGGTTGAGACTTCTCTGGCTTTCCCCATTAGAACTCTAGAGAATTTTTTACCCAGACTGGTAATACTTTGCTTAAAATAGCTAAACATCCTTTTTCCTGCCTATGATTTATACCCAAAGGGTCCAAAGACAATGAAAGACTAACACAGCCAAGATGCTGCACCTTGTCATCTCATTCAGATCAGAATCTCAGCAGATACTCTGCATCCTTCTACAAGCATGAATCAGGTCCCCCAGGTACTCACTGCTGATACACATGCTATATTAGGTCGGATACACCATCAGCACTGAGCCAGACTTACTAATTTGCTCAGAAAGAGTCTCCACAAAGGGTGAAACAGGAGAATAATAAAAATAAACCACATCAGCTCACTCTACTAAGGCATGCAAGAGCTCGCTTATGCATTGCAATCCATAAAGAAGCCACCATGGGCAAAAGAAAAAAAAAAAATGGAAATTCCCTTTTGGGCAAAATTCGCTTCAATCAAGTCTTGCTTTCCTATGGCCTTGTCATTACCCCACCATCCAGACTAGCAGATGTGTCATTACCCCACCATCCAGACTAGCAGATGTGTCATTACCCCACCATCCAGACTAGCAGATGTGTCATTACCCCACCATCCAGACTAGCAGATGTGTCATTACCCCACCATCCAGACTAGCAGATGTGTCATTACCCCACCATCCAGACTAGCAGATGTGTCATTACCCCACCATCCAGACTAGCAGATGTGTCATTACCCCACCATCCAGACTAGCAGATGTGTCATTACCCCACCATCCAGACTAGCAGATGTGTCATTACCCCACCATCCAGACTAGCAGATGTGTCATTACCCCACCATCCAGACTAGCAGATGTGTCATTACCCCACCATCCAGACTAGCAGATGTGTCATTACCCCACCATCCAGACTAGCAGATGTGTCATTACCCCACCATCCAGACTAGCAGATGTGTCATTACCCCACCATCCAGACTAGCAGATGTGTCATTACCCCACCATCCAGACTAGCAGATGTGTCATTACCCCACCATCCAGACTAGCAGATGTGTCATTACCCCACCATCCAGACTAGCAGATGTGTCATTACCCCACCATCCAGACTAGCAGATGTGTCATTACCCCACCATCCAGACTAGCAGATGTGTCATTACCCCACCATCCAGACTAGCAGATGTGTCATTACCCCACCATCCAGACTAGCAGATGTGTCATTACCCCACCATCCAGACTAGCAGATGTGTCATTACCCCACCATCCAGACTAGCAGATGTGTCATTACCCCACCATCCAGACTAGCAGATGTGTCATTACCCCACCATCCAGACTAGCAGATGTGTCATTACCCCACCATCCAGACTAGCAGATGTGTCATTACCCCACCATCCAGACTAGCAGATGTGTCATTACCCCACCATCCAGACTAGCAGATGTGTCATTACCCCACCATCCAGACTAGCAGATGTGTCATTACCCCACCATCCAGACTAGCAGATGTGTCATTACCCCACCATCCAGACTAGCAGATGTGTCATTACCCCACCATCCAGACTAGCAGATGTGTCATTACCCCACCATCCAGACTAGCAGATGTGTCATTACCCCACCATCCAGACTAGCAGATGTGTCATTACCCCACCATCCAGACTAGCAGATGTGTCATTACCCCACCATCCAGACTAGCAGATGTGTCATTACCCCACCATCCAGACTAGCAGATGTCATTACCCCACCATCCAGACTAGCAGATGTCATTACCCCACCATCCAGACTAGCAGATGTCATTACCCCACCATCCAGACTAGCAGATGTCATTACCCCACCATCCAGACTAGCAGATGTCATTACCCCACCATCCAGACTAGCAGATGTCATTACCCCACCATCCAGACTAGCAGATGTCATTACCCCACCATCCAGACTAGCAGATGTCATTACTCCACCATCCAGACTAGCAACAAGATTTCATAATAACAAACCAAGTATCGATGGAATACACTTTTTAAATTCAACTAATTGATGACAATGACCTATGGAGATGATAGTCATTGTATTTGTTACTGAAATTTATGATTCTTGTTAAACCTGGCAATTTTTCAGAAGGTCGACACTTCAGGATATGCTGGCTCAAACAATACCCACCTGAAAAAGTCATTGTGTGCACATACCCTTAGTGTCATGTGGCTGTAAGACAACTGGCTGCAGCAGAAGCCTCACAGCTGTGACTCAAATACCTACTCACTTAACTAGAGGAGTAGAACTTCAGCTGGCCACCAAACATAGATGGAATTAATGAACAGGAGATAAACTTCTTTGTTCTCTGCAGAATTTCCACAAAAATGGCTATATTAATTCTTAGTGTTCCTTTAAAGGGAAGGTGCGGCAATTTTATATAATTTGCAAAAAAAAGTAAGTAACAAAACGTGTTGTACTAACTAGGATTTATGATCTTTTTGCAATAATGTTTTAATGTAGCCACTGGGCGATGCCATTTTGCTTTGCAGGTCTGTAATGGTCGCTGCACGACTCATACAAGTCTGCAAATATGGCTGCCCTGGGCATAGGAGACAGGGGTCGGATGCCGACCCTATCTCTAACATTGCAGCCGCATTAGCAGTGAACTGGGCACGCCCCTGTGGGCTGCACAATTCACTGCTGTAGGTGTGGCGAGGCGCCATTTTACTGTAGCCCAGTGCAATCCGCTGAGCTCCTCTTACCCTCTATCACAGGACCTGTTATGACAGAAGCTGTACTGTTGCCTTCTGGTATAACAGGTCTTGTGTTCAGGACAGGCTGTAGATGCGGAGAAGGTGGACAGCAGAGGAGAGAAG
Organism: Dendrobates tinctorius; assembly: GCF_039654945.1. NCBI lineage: Eukaryota > Metazoa > Chordata > Amphibia > Anura > Dendrobatidae > Dendrobates > Dendrobates tinctorius. Next base: position 19,860,415 of record NW_027361719.1, read on the forward strand.
AGCTCACTGGAGCTGGAGGATGGAGAGTAGTGAGTGCGGGTGATTTACCTGCGTGCTCCTCTGTCCTGCTACTCCAGGCTCCGCACTGTGCGTCCTGAGCAGACATTCTCTGCTCCTCACACGGTGCCCTACTCCACTGTGTCCTTCTCCGTCTCCGCCTCACCACTCACACATAGTCCCAATGAGCTCCGGTAAGCTGGCACCTTACCTTGGCTTTTATGGCTGTCTGAGGAGGACAGGGACATACAGACATACTGTCTGCTGAGCTGTGTATCTAATCCTCTCCTGTGTGATACTGTCTGCTGAGCCGTGTATCTAATCCTCTCCTGTGTGATACTGACTGCTGAGCCGTGTATCTAATCCTCTCCTGTGTGATACTGACTGCTGAGTCGTGTATCTAATCTCTCCTGTGTGATACAGTCTGCTGAGCCGTGCATCCAATCCTCTCCTGTGTTGATACTGTCTGCTGATCTGTGTATCTAATCCTCTCCTGTGTGATACAGTCTGCTGATCCGTGTATCTAATCCTCTCCTGTGTGATACAGTCTGCTGATCCGTGTATCTAATCCTCTCCTGTGTGATACTGTCTCCTGAGCCGTGTATCCAATCTTATACTGTGTGATACTGACAGCTGAGCCGTGTATCCAATCATGTACTGTGTGATACTGACTGCTGAGCCGTGTATTCAATCTTATACTATGTGATACTGTCTGCTGAGCCGTGTATCCAATCCTCTCTTGTGTGATACTGACTGCTGAGCCATGTATCTAATCCTGTGTGATACTGTCTGCTGAGCCGTGTATCTAATTATGTACAAACTATATGGCGGCATTTGGTGGGATCTATATGGCAGTATTAGGTGGGATCTATATGGCGCTATTATGAACACTATGGCAGTATTATCTGCAGAAAGGGGACCCATTCTAGGTTGCTTCTGGCTGAGCACCTACAAGGGTCTGGTGGCAGCATGCCTTCCAGTTAGGTGCAGTCAGGGGAGGGCTGGTGAGGCAGCTGAAGTGAGCGGTCTCATTTTTATCGTTACTATATGGCTACATTTCCCCCATCCTTCATCCCAGCGTTACCCCGGACTGCGCCTGTCGCCTCGCTTTCACACATCGCCAGGACAGAATCTGAGGAGGGGAACGGGGTCTTTGCATGCAAAGTCTGGATCAGAACAGGCCATCAATCAGCAGAAATGTTTCCTGGATTTCTGTGGGGCAAACAAGCAGACGGTCCATCCATCTGAATAAAAGACAGCGCTCTATGTACAATCCCTGGCAGCTCCGCGCACTGAACAGGGTGCCCCCCATAGACCAGCACACGGCTCTCCTGAAATACTCTGTCCTGCTATCACCCTGCTCCCTCCACCATATATCTCCCAGAATCCTTGCCGTCTGCCATCTTTGATGACTGTCTACTTGTTAGTATAACTTTGCAGTCCCCAACAAAATGGCTGCTCACTGTGTTCCTAAATGTCATCCTCTCTTATCCCTTAGAAAACACCCAGGAGGAGAGGAGTAACATCACACCCATGTCAGCAGGCTCAGCCCATATTTACTGCAGGGCAGTAATGTGAGCTAGTTGTACACTAGGTTTTTGTGTCAGATTTCAGTAGCTGCTCCCCCTAGTGTTTAAAAGTGGAAATACCAAAACTTTTAAAATTGATTTTCATATTGTACTAAATTATTAACAAATGATAATATTTTTTTAAGAAAACTTAAACATTAATTCTTTACATTTTTTCTATTGCTGGGAAAAAAATTTATTTTGATGGCACCTTCCCTTTAAAGCACCACTCCACCAGTATTTTTTTTTATTTCAGCGCTCAAGTGGTGTGGATAATGCATGTTCCCTGCCCCTAGCAATATACTTACTAGGCGCCATCTTTAGCTCTTCCCTGCACTGCTCTGGTCCCGTGCCACCATCCTGTGACAGCAGCTTCTGACTTACTGAAAGTCAGAGGTAACGGTCACAAGCTCCCGGTATAAGTCTATGAGAGCCTCGTTCTTGTTCTCATGGACTTACAATGAGTAGTACCCTCCGGCTCGCCCAGCAAACAGGTCCCAGATTTATAGTCTACGAGTTGTTTGTTCTTACAGTCTAGTCGCGTCCTCTTTTCTGGTGTCCATCGTATGCCATGATGAGACATCCCGAAGACCTCATCACATTTATTAAAAAAGTGTTGTAGCCGAATACCTCTTGATGAATACTGATTATCCTCAGATTATCTGTACCAAGCAGTAAACTTATTTTGCTACAGAGTTGGCCTGATTGATTGATATATATATATATATGTCTCATGTTTGCTTTTTTGTTTCAGGATATTAATAATTTCCACAGCAACAAACTTTAATAAAATGTTGAAACAGAGATATTGGAAAGGCCATGTAAATAAAAACACGTACGGGAGGGACAGTAGAGCAACATGTGAGAGGAGTTCTGAAATGAAGATGATCAATGGTTTCTGGTGGGCCTGTCAGTCTAGAGAAACACATTCGCGGTCTCACACACCAAAGCCATAGTACATTTAGGGAACAACAGTCTAGGTATTATATATTTGTACCTCAACATAAGTAACTGAAGCCCCGATACATAAAACATACCTTCCTCATCCGGGCATAATCAATCAGTCTTGCATAGGCGCTAGTCCCAGCGATGATGAGTTTCGGGCGGAAGAGTCTGGCCGTCACCTCCAGTTGGTCATAGTCAATCAACCCAGTGGCTGGCTTGGAGAGAAAAATCCAAATGTAAATGCAGATACACATCACTGTTGCTCATTATATAGGTTCTCCAACCAACTACTGTACAGAACAAGTTTATGGAAACAGTGTTGGCCACTACTAAATATTGGGGACATCACAGACAAATATTAGAAAGGTGTCATTCTCGGCACCGGCATCACAATCCATGCAATACAATCAGGCATGGACAGCGCCGGTGAGATGGCAAAGCAAATGAGAAGAGACAAAAGAGGGCCCCAGTGCAAGAACAATATAATGAGACCTTTGCAGTCCAATTACTCATAATTATGCACAATTCCACCTGTTCTGGAGGCAGATGTGCGGCTACACAGGTTGCACCAATGGTATGTTCGCCCCAGGGTGGAATCACTAGGTTACAATTTATTTGGTAGTTTGGAGAAAGTCAGCGGGGCTAATGAACCTCAGCGAGGACAGGTGAGTTATGTCAACCACGGCCAAGAAATAGTTTCCTATTTATGAAGGCGCAAATCAAGCAGTGAAAAACGACTAAAACTTTTGGCTGGAGAGCTGCAAGTCTCACACAATATCAGGAAGGAGTTGTGAATGACATTATGGAACAAAATTGGTTTAATAGACTTACAAGTGACATAATATTTACTGTCAGACGATACAGATACACTTATTGTGAAGGGCAATGTCACAAGTAATGATGGCTCACAATTCCCAGGCCGAGGCAAAGCTAGAATTAGAAAAAAAAAAAAAAAAACAACAAGCCCCATAATGATAGGATTATCCCTCTACGCTCCTAAACACACGCACACACACTCTCTTAGGGCAGTTTCACACGTCCAGATAATTCCGTTTTTTCCGGTACCGGAGCTATCTTTGTCCGTGTGGACATGTGGTACCTCCGTGTGGCACAAGTGTGGCAACAGTGTGCCGCATCAGGACCACAGAGACGGCGCCGGGAAGAAGCGCTACAGTAAGCGCTGTTCCCGGCGGCTGGTGCGGACCACGGCTTTCATTCTTGTCTCCTGCCCTGCCGGCAGGAGAGCAGAATGAATGAAAACACGATGTGGGGTTTCCCTCATTTTCATAACCAACCAGACGAAACTTACAGCTGGGGGCTGCGACCCTCAGCTGTCAGCTTCAGCCAGGTTGGTTGTGAAGAATAGAGGGGTCCCCACGTCACAACCAACCTGGCTGAAGCTGACAGCTGAGGGTCGCAGCCCCCAGCTGTAAGTTTCGTCTGGTTGGTTATGAAAATGAGGGAAACCCCACATCGTGTTTTCATTCATTCTGCTTCCCTGCCGGCAGAGCAGGAGAGCAGAATTACAGCCGCAGTCAGCACCAGCCGCCGGGAACAGCGCTTACTGTAGTGCTTCTTCCCGGCAGCCGTCAACCGTCAATGAGCACAGAGGACTGTGTGAACAATTCTCCGTGTGCAGCACGTGTTGCGGGCCGTGTGTCCGTGTTAAAACGGACATGTCTCCGTGTTTTGCACACGGACACACAGCCCGTGAAAACCCGCTGACATCTGCATAGACCCATCCATTTGAATGGGTCTACATGTGTCAGTGTCTCCGGTACGTGAGAAAACTGTTACTACACGTACCGGAGACACCGACGTGTGAAACAGACCTTAGTCCGGGATCACACATGCGAAGAGTACGGCGTCTCGCATGTTAATACCCGGCACTGCCGCCAGCACTCGGGAGCGGAGCCTGTGGCTCCATGTATTGCCATGCGGCCGCACGCTACGATCCCAGTGCCTGCGGCAGTGCCGGGTATTAACATGCGAGACTCTGCCGTATTCCTCGCATCTGTGGTCTCGGCCTTAAAAGGGAATCTGCCAGCAGGTTCTTGCTACTTCATCTGAGAGCAGAATAATATAGGAAAAGAAACCCCGATTCCAGCGATGTAGCCTTCAGTTTACTGGGTGCAGCAGTTGAAACACAATCAAGAGTTTTAGTTGTAGCAGAGCTCAAAAACTGACCAAACCCACACCCCTGGGAGAGACATACCATTGGGGACAGAGTTGGACTAGGATGCATGGGAACTGTAGTCATGTAGTTATAAACTCCTGCTCATAAAAACTCATTGTGTTGCAACAATAGCACGTAGCCTAATAAGTGACACATCACTAAAGTTAGTGTCTCAGCCCCTACCTCTTGCTGTCCTCAGATTAAGGCAACATTCATATTCAGTATTTGGTCAGTATTTTACCTCAGTATGTGTAAGCCAAAACCAGGAGTGGGTCATAAATACAGAAGTGGTGACGTGTTTCTATTATACTTCTCCTCTGATTGTTCCACTCCTGGTTTTGGCTTACAAATACTGAGGTAAAATACTGACCAAATACTGAACATGGCTTAACAACAAAAAGTTGCTGACAGATGCTCTTTAAGCAAAGAGTAAAACAACATGAGTTTCAGGAGTACCAACCTGTCCCCTTATAGCACTTCCCATTAGAGATCACTTGACCTGCATTCCCAATCATTGTTTGCAAAAAAAATAGCCAATGTGAAAAATGCGACTTCACACATTGATTTTTTTTCTACATCAAATTTTAATCAGTGCCTTTTATTCGGTTTTTATTAGTTTATTTGGTTTGTGTTTCCAAGTTTCCATCAGTGTGGCATTTTTTTTTTCTAGTATGCAAAACAAAAATTAAACCATTAGAAGGTGAAGAGCAGACAGTACTAGGATGGGCAGCCCATTTGATGACACATTGACTTGAACGGGTAATTTTGTTTTGCAAATTGAATAAGAAAAAAATCGGACACGATTGATATGAAAAGTAAACTAAAATGAAAAAAGTGCATATCATCAGCACCAAAGACTGCAATGGGTACATGTTCTGTATGTGGAAAACAAGAGTGGTGTGCTCTGCACTGGAACACTACATAGTACCATAATGCATAAAACACTCCCCAGGAACTACTTCCTTAATATTCATTCGATTCTAGTTTCTCTCACTTTGTGTGATGCAGAGTCACTTCTCACGGACAAGCCGTGAGAGTCAGGGGGGTCTCTGGAAGGACTGTGAGGTCAAAAGCCGGGAGGGTACCTCATAAATAGAGGGAAAAGACAAAGATGTAGTCAGGTAACTGTCCAAGGTCAGAATACCAGGAAGATAGCAGATCAGAGCAATGGGGCTAGCCAAACAGATGGTCAGAACGAGGTCTAAGGTCTGGCAGCAATAGATCTACAAGCAAAGCACAGAGAAACAAACCACACTGATCTGAAGCTACGAATGACAGATATTTGGGACTGCCAGCCAAGTTAAGTAGCTGAGTAATCATTAGGAACAGGGAACACCTGACAAGCACAGCACCTCCTAATCTCAGATTGACAGCTTAGCCATCCAATCAAAACAGACAGCTCTGCATGCCACTGCACCAGACTGGATGAATGAGTTGTCAATCACTGCATTCAAGACACACTGAGGGGTGGAATTGTGACACTTTGTAATTAATAACCAAGAAATTCAAAGAGAATATTTTCCTGTGTGTCCAATTACCGTAGCTTAGTCAGATCACCTCTCCACTTCGCATTCATGTCTGGCTATAAGACAACTGGCTCCAGTAGAACCACCAAAATTGAGGGGGGGGAAATGGGGGTGCGTCTTATGGTCGCAACATAATTACAAATCCCGTGGCGGCAGCAGTCCCGATGCAGCCTCCCTTCCCAGGCTGGTGCAGCTGTGACTGTGCTCTGTGGTACGGTGGTGTCGGGGCTCTGTGCTGCACGCGGGGCTCCGCCAGTATTTCATCAAAGCTCGGAAGCCCCACAGCTTCGTTGCTGCGTCGCAGTGGCCTGCAGAAAGATGGCTGCCCACGCAACACAGAGAGACACTGCCGCCCCAGGACAGAGCGCTGTCGCCCCACAGAGCCCAAGCCACCCCACAGAGACCAGGTGCCCCACAGAGCCCCATCGCCCCACAGGGCACAGCTACCCCACAGAGCACCATCACTGCACAGAGCACCGCCACCGCACCAGCCTGGGATGGGATTTCCCGGAGGCCACCACAACTGCCTGGACCACCGAACGACTCCTGTGACCACTCCTCCACTGGTGCCGATCCCTTCCCTGGTAAGCTGAATTTGGACTGTAAGACCGACCGCCATTTGACACATTTTTTTTTTCCCCTATTTTCATTCTGAAAATTTGGGGTACGTCTTATGGTCCAAAAAATACAATAAGTGCTGGACTTCACTGATGACTTTCTGCAGCAAACACTTCACCAAATCGTGCAGATTTTTTTGTGGAAATGCTGTATTGTTTGTGTTAGTGAAAAGTTGCAGCATGTCAATTTATACTGGAACTTAAAAGCTCGGAGCAGGTAAGAACTTATGGTGCAAAGTTTATATCCAGTGTGTAATGAGATCTCTTACCATTTCAGCCACATTGCTGGTACAAATCAATGCTGCATGTCTGTCCCATACAGACGCACCCTGACAATACCTTTAAATAAGAGGTTTTGGCTTGTGTGCATATCAGTGTAGAATCTCTCTAATGCAGCATACTCTACAAAATAAGAATACGGCCACATCTGTGTGAATAGTAATTTTAGGTTTCACAGCAGCTGTTCACCTATGCAGCCATGGAAGTAACACAAAATTACATCACACACTGAGATATAATCAAAGCTCCAGAAATAACCTTAAGGCTATGGGCCCACAATCTGGAAGTTGTATATTTTCATCGCACCCAAAACGCTGCGTTTTATTGAACACAGGTAAATCTGCAGGTGTTCACTGAACTGTGCGGATTTACCGCATCCAGTACATTGTATTGATGAACCTTCGGTAGCGGAGACCAGCGTCTCCGTGTCATGATATATTTTTTATTCGTGACAGTTCTGGCTCTGCTTGAATTTAAATGTTTTTTGTTTTCGTGCCAGCAAGGGTTAATGTCATTTTTCCTTGCTGCAAGCTGCTGAGTTGCTAGGTCAGCTGATGTGGGTAGTGACCACTCCCACCATCCTTTAAATAGTCACCTGACGCATCCGCTGACTGTTGGTGACCGAGATATTCTATGGAGACCAGCCTTGGAGTTGCAGTTCTCGTGTCAGCGTTGAATCTGCTACTTCTGTCGAGTTCGGGGTCCGGGTTCCGTATCCTCTGCCGTATGGAACTTGGCAGCAGAGCCTGGAGCTAAGTTGCTTATTTACCTTGTCTGTCTCATGCTTGTCACTTTCCCCAGTGTTTATACCATCTGCAGTGGTGAGACTAGCGTCCTTGCCGGCCAGTGCACTAGCCAGGGTATTGTGAGGTGACAGCTAGGGACCAGGTACGTGCTAGCAGTGCTGACGACAGACAAGCACCAATAACATCAGCATGTACAACAAGCAACAATAAGCATAGAATTATAGCACTGTAAGGGGGAGATCTCTAAATACTCATGCTGGCCATACACATTATATGGCTGTCGATCCTACAGCTCTCTCTCCCATGTACAGCAACACTCATTCGGCCATGCGCTCCTCTGAGTGAATGCGGGCGGATTATCTATTCGAGATGAAAGCGACAGCCAGTCCAAAGCAGCACATGCCCGATCCACATCTCTCCCGATGTTCAGCTGGCTTCCATACACATTAGACTGTGGGCTGAACCCAGGAATATCAGTGGGTTCAGATGACATTAGTGTAATGTGTATGGAGGCCTTACACTTCATAGAGGAGACAGACAGTTCCTAAACATTACAAAGCTTTGTTTCCAATACCTCTGTTAAAGGGGTTGCCCACTCCTCGACAAACTCAGCCTTATCAACTCAGGGCCCCATAGAACATAAAAGCAATGCCTACTCGCATCCTGCGGAGTCATTCCAGCAATGGCAGTGCTGAAGTTGCCGGGGGTGCTTGTTGTGACACGTGACTGATGCAGCCAATCAGCAGCTTCTGACCGGCTGCAGACTTTACTATTTCGCTAGAGCAGACTTCTGCTCTGATGACAGATGAGCTGCAGCTGATCGGCGGCTGGTGATTGGTTGTAGCAGTCCCGTTACACAGTAATATCATGTGACCTGCCGGGAACAGCAGGACTGACAAACACTGCAATGGTGGCACCGCAGGAGAGTATACATTGATTATTTCTATGGGGCCCTGAATTGAGTAAGCAGTGCTTGTCTAGTAGTAGGCAACCTCTCAAAATCCATAAAAACCACATATGCAGTCAAGCTCAGCAGACTACTTGATTAGGGCCTAGTTATTCTAATTAGAACGGAAAGTATATGAAAACCTCAAGACATGGCCTACATTTTCATATACAATTCAGCCTCTTTCAAGAAAAGCTCTCTAGTGCCTCCTATCGGAGGTATCTACGCTAGTCAATATCAGTCCTATAACACCACCATACAATACGACTTAGGATAATCAGTCAAAACAGCCTATTTAACCCTTTACACCAAGCTTGGCAGTCTCCTCAAAGAGAGACTTTACTCCGAAGACCTCAATCAAAGTCATCTAAGCCAGCCAACCAGGATCCTACTCTGCACTGCTGAGGGTCAAGAACCCTGAAACAACTTTCTGAAGATGAAGGTTTTTTTCCCCCTTAAATACCCTAAATTATCCGTTAATGCTCACTAAGAAAAGAATGTACAAATTCGCCTTTTCCAAGAGGAAACTGGATCTCTAGGTCCATCTCTTGGAGATAGCCACCCTAAAGGGCCGACATTGGTGATGAGCGAACGTGTTCAAACAACGTGTTATCCAAGCACGCTCGGGTGATATCAGAGTACACCGGGCAGGCTCGGATAATATGTTCGGCTCCCTGCGCCTGCACAGTCTGAACACATGCGGCGATTGCCTAATAAACAGTTTGCTCATCACTAGTTGACATTAATTTACAGAGTGACCATTTCAGATCACTATAGAGCAGGGGTCTTCAACCTGTCGTTCGGGAGCCCCATGTGGCTTGCGGTCCCATGAATTGTGGCTCGCGGCTGTCTGTCAGCTTGGTGCATTAGCTCCAGGTTTAGCAAACAGGTATGAAGAGCAGATCTCAATATGGTGGACTGTGAGAGTAGCCCCGCACCTCCCTAAATCTGACATTTCCCTCTCTGTGGGTGGCACCATAATAACACCCCGACAGCAGGTGCGCTGTCTGGGTGTTATGTTCGACTCCGATCTCTCCTTCACCTCCCATATACAATCTCTTGCCCGCTCATGCCGCTTACACCTAAAGAACATCTCTAGAATCCGCCCTTTTCTCACCATGGAAACAACAAAAACTCTCACTGTCGCCCTGATCCACTCCCGCCTAGACTACTGTAATGCTCTATTAATTGGCCTCCCTCTCACTCGACTCTCCCCTCTCCAGTCTATCCTTAATGCAGCAGCCAGGGTTGTCCATCTGGCTAATCGTTTCTCAGACGCGTCCGCTCTTCGCCAGTCGTTACACTGGCTGCCAATTCATTACAGGGTACAATTCAAAGTACTTGTTCTCACCCACAAAGCTCTCCACAGTGCGGCACCCCCTTACATCTCCTCCCTCATTTCTGTCTATCGGCCTAACCGACCGCTGCGCTCTGCAAATGACTTTCGACTAACCTCTGCCCTAATCCGTACCTCCCACTCCCGACTCCAAGACTTCTCCTGTGCTGCGCCAATCCTCTGGAATGCTCTACCCCAAAATATTAGGACCATCCACAATTTGCATAGTTTTAGGCGCTCGCTCAAAACACATTTGTTCAGAGCGGCCTATCACATTCAGTAATCAAAGTCATGTTTGTGTGTGTGTAGCCCATTCACTATCTCCATCTAACCCCCACCCCCTGAAGATGGCTGGACCGTCATTGTAAATACATCATTGTAAATACAAACCTGTGCTTTGTATCCCCCCCACCTCATTGTAGATTGTAAGCTCCACGAGCAGGGTCGTCTTATTTCGCTTTAATTATTGTATTGTTAACGTTGTTACTTATGACTGTTGTGTTTGAAACTGTTCAACTGTTAAGCGCTGCGGAATATGTTGGCGCTATATAAATAAAGATTATTATTATTATTATCTGGATGCACATATCCTGGTCTTAGGGGGTTAGAGATATTTAGGTATGGTACGCTGGAGGATGGTACTACCTGTTAGAGGAGGTGCTCAAAGCTGGATGTGACAGTGTGTTGGGAGTGCTTGATGGGATAATACTGATTGGGGGGGATTGTGGGGACCCCTGGATCTCAGTGTACTGCTTTGGAGTGATTTATATGGAAAAGCTTTGGTTATCATTATACCTGTGTTGGGGGCTTTGGTTGACACTACTTTGAAGGGGGTGGGAGCTGGATGTGGCTCCTCTCTCAGTGCTGAATGTGGCTCTAAAGGTCAGGAAGGTTGGGGACCACTGCTATAGAGAGACCACATCCTTCTTGTAAAAGGCTTAGTTGCACATCCTTCATCTAGGGAGCCATTGGTGGTTTATAGGAATATTTATAGGGATAAAGTCTATCAAAGATATAAATGTCTATCATATGGCGTCCTACTGGTAGCTGATCTATGGATGTGACCCAAGTTTTAGTAGCACAATGACACTGCTGGTGCAAAAATGGCACAATAAAGATTTTGCCATATACAGGAGACCCTAAGAGCCTTATGTGGCAATGTTATTAAAAAAAAAAAGGCATTAATAAAAAGGGAATCTTAAAAATACTGTTTCCCATAAACTCATCACCAAAAATCAGCAAGCGTGATGTGCGGAAAGTGCTGCCCACAAGGTAAGAAATCAATTGTGCCGCTGACAAAAGATGTAAATGTGAATAGAAATGGCTGTGATGCACTTGCATGGATGAAATCCAAACCCACAGAATTACTAATACCTTTGCAATTATAATATATTGTACTCAATAAGATGAGACTTCATTGAATAACCAGAAAGGAAACACAAGGGTTTGGAAAAAAAAGTTCAATTTCCTCGCTGTGTTGTAATGTGTGGATATTACATAATATATGTGGCTTTTGTAGAGGTTTGTATCTCTATAGATAAAAATGTTCTTTTAGATGGTACATTGATTTCAACATAATGGAAAGAAATAGCATTATTTCTAATATCACACTTACAGTTTTGATATTGACTCATCTACTGTATATATACACATCTCTAGTCTCGGCTCTATTCACACCGTCATCATTTATGGGGAAACTATGGCAGATTTTATAGATCGGTTATGTCATAATCATATCCCCCATAAAGAAGTGACGCACTCTGTGCTATGTCGGTGGTCTGCAGAAGGGTTCTTCAAACCCCTATTGAATAAATATTGCAGAAATAACTACCGCATATAAATGCCGAATACATCAATAAGATCACATGGGTGTGAAAAGTAATCACAAATATTTCATCTGAAGATCAAGATTACTTTCCAGATAGTCAAGGAACCCACATTTTGGTCCAGACAGACCTTTTTCAAGTAGAATCTAGAATGAGGGCAGAGTGCACGGAGGCGCTGCTTGTGGGTGGAATATATCCACTTAATTTACAAGTAGCGCTACTGCCATAATAAACATCAGTTCCTTCTCCTCGCTATATAAAAAAAAGAGAACTTTCGACTAGATCAAAGCAAGACAGACTAACAGCACAGTGAGGTGTCATGTTACACTGCATACTGCAGTCTATGGAGGCTAGTGGGGAAAGGGTGGAGATAGCAGTGGAAAACTAATTGTGCAGGTTTCTAGCCATTTTATCCGAGTGCGGGTTTCACAGCTACACTGCTGAGTAGTGCTGTAGAATTTGCTCCAGCCTGTGTGATACCAAAGGGGCAAAGAACAGGAAATCTCTGTATAGTGCATGGAAGGCTAATGTGACTAGTGACTGAGCTGGTGGGTGGAGATCAAACATACAGCCTTCAGAAGGGAAAACAGCATTTCCACAACAAAATCTGCACATTTTAGTACATAATTTGCTGCTGTGCATTTTTTCTTATAGGAAATCTATAGTGAATTAATTTTCACAAGTTGATGTACCAATTAATAAGCAAAACAGACATACAAGATGCTGTTTATATTTAGGACTAGTATACAACTTCAGTGACCTCTGAATCTGCAGCATAGCAAGCACTACAGTGGGGAAAATAAGTATTTCATACACTGCCGATTTTGCGAGTTTTCTTACCTACAAATAATGGAGAGATCTGTAGTTTTATAGACTTCAACTGTGAGAGACAGAATCTTAAAAAAAGAAAATCCCAAAAGTCACATTGTATGATTTTTAAAAACTTAAATTGCATTTTATTGCAATAAATAAATATTTGATCACCTACCAACCAGCAAGAATTCTGACTCTCACAGACCTGTTACTTTTTTCTTTAAGAAGCCTTTCTATTCCCCACTCATTACCAAAACAGTGCCGCTAACTATGGACCTGTCTCTAATCTTCCCTTCATCTCTAAACTCCTGGAACGCCTAGTCCACTCCCGTCTTATCCGCTATCTCTTTGATAAAGGCCCCGTCTCACTAAGCAATCTCGGTAGCGAGATCGCTGCGGAGTCACAACTTTTGTGACATAACAGCGATCTCACCAGCGAGATCGCTGTGTGTGACAGCGATCAGCGAACGGCCCCCCTGCCGGTATCGCTGATCGCTGGAAGAAACCTCTGGACATTTCTTTGGTCGCTGGTCTCCCGCTGGCCAGCACGCATCGCTGTGTGTGACAGGCGGGAGACCAGCGATCAGGTGTAAAAAATAATTAAAAAAAATAAAAAATATAGTTATTCTCACCTTCCGACGTCGCGTTCAGCCATCCCGCCTCTCTCCACGCTCCGGTCCCAGTGATCCTTTGCACGAATGACCGCGAGACTTTGTTATCCCGCGAGACTGTGACATCTCGCGGTCATTCGTGCAAAGGATCACTGGGACCGGAGCGTGAAGAGAGGCGGGATGGCTGAACGGGACGTCGGAAGGTGAGAATAACTATATTTTTTATTTTGATTCTATTTTTTACAGGATGGCCAGCGATGCCAGGCGCTCGGCATCGCTGTGCTGATCGCTGGTGGAAGCGGTCTGTGTGACAGCTCACCAGTGATCACATAGCGACTTACCAGCGATCCTGACATCTTGATATCGGTGTCGGGATCGCTGGTAAGTCGCTTAGTGTGACGGGGCCTTAACTCTCTTCTCGACCCTCTCCAATCCGGTTTCCGCTCTTTACACTCTACTGAAACTGCCCTCACTAAAGTCTCTAATGATCTACTAACAGCTAAATCAAAAGGTCATTACTCCATGCTAATTCTCTTGGATCTCTCTGCAGCATTCGAAACTGTGGATCATCAGCTCCTCCTCACTATGCTCCATTCCATTGGCCTCAAGGACACCCGTTCTCTCCTGGTTCTCCTCCTATCTCTCTGACCACTCCTTTACTGTATCTTTTGCCGGTTCCTCCTCCTCTCACCTTCCCCTTACTGTTGGGGTTCCTCAAGCATCAGTCCTAGGCCCCCTCCTCTTCTCCTTGTACACTGCCCCTATTGGTCAAACAATCAGTAGATTTGGTTTCCAGTACCATCTCTATGCTGATGACACCCAATTATACGCTTCTTCTCCTGACATCACGCCAGCCTTTCTAGAAAACACCGGCGATTGTCTAAACGCTGTGTCTAACATCATGTCCTCACTATATCTGAAACTGAACCTGTCAAAGACTGAACTTCTTGTGTTTCCTCCCTCTACTAATGTACCTACACCCGACATTACCATTTCTGTGTGTGGTTCCACTATTAATCCCCAGCAACATGCCCGCTGTCTTGGGGTCATACTTGACTCCGAGCTTTCCTTCGCCCCCCACATTCGATCACTGGCTCTCTCTTGTCATCTGCACCTCAAAAACATCTCTAGAAATCAACCTTTTCTTACTTTTGACTCCGCAAAAACTCTTACTGTTTCTCTTATTCATTCTCATCTCGACTATTGTAACTCTCTTCTAATCGGTCTCCCTCTTACCAAACTCTCCCTTCTCCAAACTGTCTTGAATGCTGCAGCCAGGATCATATTCCTCACCAATCGTTACACCGATGCCTCTACCTTGTGCCAGTCATTTCACTGGCTACCCATCCACTCCAGAATTCAGTATAAACTTATTACCCGCACCCACAAAGCCCTCCATGGCTCAGCACCACCCTACATCTCCTCCCTTGTTTCAGTATACCACCCTACCCACACCCTCCACTCTGCTGATGACCTGAGGTTAGCATCCTCAATAATCAGAACCTCCCACTCCCGTCTCCAAGACTTTACACGTGCTGTGCCAATTCTTTGGAATGCACTTCCCAGGTCAATACGATTAGTCCCCAATCCCCACAATATTAAGCGTGCCCTGAAAACGCATTTATTCAGACCGGCCTATCGCCTCAACACATTAACCTAATCTATCCCTGTGTGGCACAGCCAAAAGTTTTACTATAACCAGGTTCCCCGCATCATGTTCCCACATGCTTTATGCATCCATTAGCCCTCTGTGTCTGTACTGTTACAC
This sequence comes from Dendrobates tinctorius, assembly GCF_039654945.1. Lineage (NCBI taxonomy): Eukaryota > Metazoa > Chordata > Amphibia > Anura > Dendrobatidae > Dendrobates > Dendrobates tinctorius. Next base: position 19,875,569 of record NW_027361719.1, read on the forward strand.
ACTTAACATTATGGCTGGTCCATACAATCAGGGCAACTGTTACCACCCACCTTTCGTGTCTACCTCTTTCCTCATAGATTGTAAGCTTGCGAGCAGGGCCCTCATTCCTCTTGGCATTTGTTATAATCTATGTGATTATTGTTATGCTGTAATGTTTATTGTCTGTACAAATCCTCTCTGAAACGTAAAGTGCAGCGGAATATGTCGGCGCTATAGAAATAAAATTTATTATTATTATTGTATGAATTGTACATGTTTGAACTCGTTACTTGTATATAAGACACCTGTTCACACACTCAATCACCTCACCGTCAAAGCCAAGACCAAAGAGCTGTCTAAGGACACCAGGGACAAAATTCTATAACTGCACAAGGCTGGGATAGGCTACAGGCAATAGGCAAGCAGCTTGGTAAGAAGGTAACAACTGTTGGCGCAATTATTTGAAAATTGAAGAAACACAAGATGACTGTCAATCTTCCTCGGTCTGGGGCTCCATGCAAGATCTTGCCTCGTGGGGTAAGGCTGATTCTGAGTAAGGTCAGGAATCAGCCCACAACTACAAGGGAGGACCCGGTCAATGACCAGAAGAGCGCTGGGACCATAGTCTCAAACATTACCATTAGAAACACACTACGTCGTCATGGATTACAATCCTGCAGGGCACCCAAGGTCTCCTTGCCCACGCTTGCACATATCCAGGCTTGTTTGAAGTTCGCCAATGACCATCTGAATGACCCAGGGGAGGCATGGGAGAAGGTCTTGTGGTCAAATGAGACCAAAATAGAACTTTTTGGTATCAACTCCACTCGCCGTTTTTGGAGGAAGAAGGATGAGTACGGCCCAAGAACACCGACTCAATCATGAAGCATGGTGGGGAAAACATCATACTTTGGGGGTGTTTTTTTGCAAAGGAAACAGGACGACTGCACAATATTGAAGGGAGGATGGATGAGGTCGTGTATCGTGAGATTTTGGCCAACAACCTCCTTCCCACAGTAAGAGCATTGAAGACATGTCGTGGCTGGGTCTTCCAGCATGACAATGACCTGAAACACACAAGCCAGGGCAACTAAGGAGTGGCTCCAAAAGAAGCATTTCAAGGTCCTGGAGTGGCCTAGCCAGTCTCCAGATCTGAGCCCAACACAAAACCTTTGGAGGGACGCGAGACTCAATGTTGCCCAATGACGGCCCCGAAACCAGAAAGATCTGGAGAAGATCCATATGGAGGAGTGGGCCAAAATCCCTGCTGCAGTGTATGCAAACTTGGTCAAGAACTACAGCAAACGTCTGATCTCTACTTGCAAACAAAGGTTTCTGTACCAAATATTAAGTTCTGTTTTTCTATTGTATCAATACTTATTTCATGCAATAAAATGCAAATTAATTATGTAAAAATGATAAAAAAAAAAAAAAATCACAGTAAGATTTTGTCTCTCACATCTGAAGTTTAAAAATCACTCCATTCTTTCTAAGTGGGAAACTTTCAAAAATTGACAGTGAATGAAATACTTATTTCTGCCAATGTGTATCTGTTTATGCGTAGGTCACTTACATCAAAGCTCAGCTCACTGATGTGAATAAGGGACCAATTGCAATAACATACATTTATATTGGGAAAACTTGATGAAAAGTTCCCTTATAAGCAGATTGTGCATGATAAGACGCACCACAAATTTTGAGGAGAAAAATAAGAAAAAAATATTTTTTAATAAAATGGTGGTGCCTCTTATAATCCTTGCATCTTATTGCTTACCCGGGTTGGTGGCTGCGGTGTAGCAGAGTCCTAGGGTCGCTGCTGGAGGAAGCAGCAGTGGGGTGATGCTGCAGGCCGCATTCAGGGATGAGGGGGGCTCCGATGTGCGCCGCTGCTGCCGGGTTTCACCGGGGCCCGGCGGTTGCTGGCCGGTGCCTCCGGTGCCCAGCGCTGAGATTTCAGCGCTGAGATCTCATCTCTCGAGATCTTGGTCCTGAGAAATGGAATCGGGGTTCCATTTCTAAGATCTGTAGATTATCCTTTATGGCAAGTGGTCCTGATTCCTGCATAGGCTCGGCGGTGCCTGCATCTCCCACTGCCACCAATGATTGTAATTGTTTTTGGGCACATATGCATAGTTGTCGATCCTCAGGAATCAGGACCACATGCCATAAAGGATAATCTACAGATCTTAGAAATATTGCCTAACAGTGAAACTATTTATCCGGTGACTACAAACTCTTTTCTATAAGGGCGACTATATGATAAAGGCCGTGGTGAGGCCGAAACGTCAGCTGTCACTTCTTCACTGTCAAATAAATTAAAAATATTCCACTGCATTCATGTGTGCAGTGACTTTATATTAAGTTTATGCTAACGACACTACCAGTTCCCTTTTCACTAGCACCGTATATCCACATCATTCAGTCGAGTGCTAACCATCTCTACTATCCGTTACTATTTTTTTAGTTTGATCACTGTGATAGACCCTATCACAGTGATCAAAATTAATCAATAAGAAAAATTTCCTACTGTTGCCGGATGCCGGCTGGTAGATCTCGGCGGGCGCCAACCATTTTCTTCCCGAAAGACGCCGCCGGCCGGGAGACTTCACGGAGGGATGCAGGGGGGTCTAGGAACACCGGGGGACCCCATTTCTCTCTCCTCTGATGTGCAAGGTCACATCAGAGAGAGAAATTAAATGGGAAATCAGACTTTTATTTTTGCGGTCGCCGTTATTCTGTTAATAACGGTGATCGCAACGCTGGGGTCAGTAAAAACCGACCCGAATCATGTTCTCTGGGCTCTCAGATACCCCCGTAGCGGAGACCCCGGAGAAACTTCGACGCTGGGTGGCCCTATACACTTATTTCTCAGCGCCGTTAAAAAGTGGCACTGAGGAATAAGTACCCTTAACTGCTGCCATTAAAAGGCATTTCGGCGGTCGGTAAGGGGTTAAAGAGGATTATATAGACATGCAGACACATGTTAAAGTAAGTACATCAGCCTCATCAGATATAAGAGATCTAGTTAATAATGAGTGACCGATTCGCTTTAAGGAATAATTACCCCAGCACATTACAGCACTGTAACCCAATACCTAAGGCTTTCACGTTTTTTTTTGGACTAGATAAAGTTGTTCATTATACCACACATCTCCCCTGGTGAGCATTCCTTCTAATTTCCCCACTCAAATGCCTTCCACGTGATCGTTTTATGACTGTATATTTCACGGCTTTATTTGGCAGGGACTGTACCTGGTGCCATTCCAACTCCATACAGCTCCGTAAAGAACAGCTGGGGTGCTGAAACCTGGGCTTACCTGATGGTGTCACAACTGAATTACATCAACTTTTCAATGCCATTATAATCGTTTCAGCATTATTTATAATCTGGATAAAACAGTTTTTCAGTTGTCATCTTCAGTTTAAAAAGAAACTTTCTAAATACCTTGCATTTATATTCTGTAATAAAAGACTTAAATAGCCCCGGGAAGCGAAAGCAGCGGGAGAACAAACACTACATTATAAGCCGGCACGGAAGAATCCTGTTTATGTATAAGACTGCAAAGACGATTATTTCTTTACGCTTATTACAATGACCACAAATGATCCATCACCACTGAGCAGCCTTTTTATCCCTTATTTTCCATAATGGTTTGGAAGTTGCATCAGTGAACCTTTCTTTTAGAAGTAAAACGTGTATGCGGGGGAGGTGAAGTATGAATCGAAGAAAACATCTTTTAGCTTCCCACTGGTGTAGTTTACTTTTATTGATTTGGAAATGTCAATTTTTTATATATATTTTGTGTGTGCAGGTCTGTTTTATGGCCATTTATACTGCTTCACCTGGCTGTGTTTCTAGCTACTTACACTTTACTACAAGCCCCTATTTTACACAGCATTTCATCTTTTTTCCTGTTTCCATTCTATTGCATTTTTGTAATGTTTCACAATATACTCACTTCTCTTTCATGGCTCATTTATTCTTCACTAACCTATTTTGGCAAAGTTTTTTCTTGATTTGTACATTTAGGGTGCCCCTTCCTCCATTTCATCCAAGAAATCCCCTCCATACATCTGATGTGGCTTCTACATAAAGGTGTTCTCTGGAACTGATCTGATAAAAATCACAACTACAACATATTTCATGTTAAAACCTTTTAGTTACCAGTGAAGACTGGTAGTCATCTGAAGAAATACAGCTCGAGACAGGTGTCTCAACTGTCAGAGGAGCAGCATTATAACCTGATCTGCTCACTCAGCAAGAGGCAAAAAAAAAAAGTGTGCTGTAGAACTGGCCATTTTCTTTTAGCCTCAGTCCTCCTCTGTGATCATTTGTAAACCAGTTCTTCTCAGTCAGCAAAGACTGAGCATGGAGTGAACAGATAAGGTTACAATGCTGCTCCCTGACATTTGAGACACCAGTCAGTCTGTGCTTGTTCAGATGCAACTTGTCCTGACATGACTTGGATGGGCTGCAGCTTCAAAGCTGATACAGGTGACATTTTTATCACATTCTCCGAGAACCCCTTTAAGGTCCCAACAGCACTTTAAAAATCAGCCAAGACCACAGATATCAGCTAAACATCTCATGTGTATGGGAACCTCCCAACAGATGGTGTTGATAGTTAAAGATCGTGGAGTTTAAATTTCAGTGTCTAACACCTATATTCCAAGAAAGAACCAGTTGCTAGAATTTCTGGCAGTGGCTTTCTCCTGTATCCCCAGTGGAAACACATTAACACCCCATGTGTATGGGAAAGTCAGGAGTGAGAGCTGACGACCGATTGACCGTTGTGTACAGCCATCTTTAGAGTAGAACATAGCTGAATCCTACCGGCCCTCAGGGTATTGTTAAGGCATAGATTGAAGAGAATCAGTTTAAAGTGGATGCATCACCAGATTTTACAGTACAGACTATCTACATTATTAAATAGATTTTTCAGACCTGTTGCACTTACTCTAAAATTCCATAAATGAAAGAGAAAAGCGGTGTATAAGGGCAATAGTTACCATATACTACAACAGGTAATTTGAATACAAAAGTGAACAAAAGCATAAACAAAAAAAAGGGATGAGTTTTTTTGTAATAGGACAAACTAGATCTCCACAATGGATAATAAATTCATAATATACCGGTATATGTGGAGACCCAAAACATCTCCCTACAACAGAGTACAAAAAAAAATAAAAATCATATTTACTATGCATGCATTATATATAGACACATGACATTTTACTTAAAAAACATACCTATAAAGAGAAAAATCAGACAAGCCAAGTATATATACACATATGTATATATACTTAGCTTGTCTGATTTTTCTCTTTATAGGTATGTTGAGTAAAATGTCATGTGTCTATATATAATGCATGCATAGTAAATATGATTTTTATGCTATTTCATTCTATAAACTACTGACATGTGTCCGAATTTCCAAACACTAAATTTTCTATTTATTTTCAGAAATTGAGAAATGTTAAAAAAAAAAAAAAAAAAAAAAAAAGCATTGCTTACAGACCTCAAATAATGCTAAGAAAACAACAAGTTCATAGTCATTTAGAAACAGCAATACTAATGTTTTAACTCAGGAAGAGTTCGGAAATCAATATTTTGTGGAATAACTATGATTTTTAATCACAGCTTTCATGCGTCTTGGCTGCTTTCCACCAGTCTTTCACACTGCTTTTGGGTGACCTTATGCCACTCCTGGTACAAAAATTTAAGCAGTTCTTTGTTTGATGGCTTGTGACTATCCATCTTCCTCTTGATTACATTCCAGAGGTTTTCAATGGGGTTCAGGTCTAGAGATTGGGCTGGCCATGACAGGGATTTAATGTGGTGGTCCTTCATCCACACATTGATTGACTTAGCTGTGTGGCATGGCGCATTGTCCTTCTGAAAAATCCAATCCTCAGAGTTGGGGAACATTGCCTGAGCAGAAGGAATCAACTGTTTTTCCAGGGTAACCTTGTGTGCGGCTTGATTCATACGTCCTTCGCAAAGAATAACCTGCCCAATTCCAGCCTTACTGAAGCATCCCCAGATCATCACCGATCCTCCACCAAATTTCACAGTGGGTGCAAGACAATGTGGGTTGAACGCCTCTCGAGGTCTCCATCTAACCATTAGACAACCAGGTGTTGGGCAAAGCTGAAAATCAGACTCATCAGAGAAGATTACCTTACTTCACTCCTCTATGGTCCAATCCTTATGGTCTTTGGTAAACTTCAGCCTGGCTCTCCTTTGCTTCTCATTGAAAAGGTTGTTTCTAGCTTTACATGACTTGAGCCCTGCCTCTAGGAGCCGGTTACGAACTGTTCTTGCAATGCACTTCAGCCGAGCTGCCATTTGCCATTCCTTTTGTAGGTCACTTGATGTCATCCTGCAGTTGCTGAGTGACATTCAAATAAGATGACGGTCATACCGGTCAGTGGAGAGTTGTTTTCGCCCTCTGCCAGCCTGTAGCTTTGTTGTCCCCAATGTCTGGTTGTAATGGAGTCGTCTTACAAATTTTAAGGATGGAGGCAACATGACGCTCACTGTATCTCTCGGCTAGTAAAGCCAGAATTGAGCCCTTCTTTTCCTCACTCAAGAATTTTATTTTCAACTCCTTTGGCATGCTTAAGTTATTTTTTCATTTCTAGCACTTGTTTTGCCATCCAGCTTGTCCTATTGCAAGAGGATTGTGAACACCACAGTAGGGTTTTTTATACTTTCCTTCATTAAATAAGATTTGGTTGAGGTGATCACCTAATCAGATGCACATTAAGTAGAATGAAGTGTACTCTGGTTGGAATTCAACTAACACTGGAATGGAATGGCTGTCAGACATGTAGAGAAGCTGATACAAAACACTGATTAACAACCACTCACACACCGATCCTCCATGAGGCAGCCGCTGCCTAGTAATAGACATGCACACAAAGGCTTCTATAGGACACCGGTGACAGATCCGTGTAGTGCATCACGCCGGCTTACTGCCTATACTATTATATCAGAAGGCTGTGCACACCCGACAAACATGTTCATATTCACACTATTTAGTAAGTTTTGTGCAAAGTTGTATCAGCTGAAATATATTAGGTTTCAATTAGATTCATCTTTTCTTAAAATGTCAGAATCACTGGGAATAAAAAAAATTATTATTACTATGATGCTGTGATGGAGGTGATGTATTAAAACTGATGCAAAGTAAAACAACATCTGTAGTTGGTTTTTCACACAATGGACTGAAAGTGCAGTAATAGTTGGTCCTTGGCAACCATTAAGAGTAGTTGTCCATAGCAACCAATCAAATGGCATCGGGATTTGTCAGTGGTGTATAGGAGCAGAAACCTGACTGGTTGCCATGCGCAACAACTTCAGTTTTCTTTGCTTCCTAAACAGAATGAAGTGGCCCCGGTAACCCGTCTCTTATGGGGGCCTAATAACAGTTACAGATGGCTTGGTACTTACATTTAGCTTATAAGGCATAGATTCAAAGTAAATGGAGGTAGCAGATATGCGCTTCACATCGGACATATACCCGTGGGTCAAGCTGGGAAAATAAGATATTGTCAGGTTACAATTGCACGTAACTAGGTAATGTAGAACATTTCAGAAATTGTCAGAAGAGTATAATGGGATGTCTATAATCATTGCATATAAGCTCAGAATTACACAGCAGAGAAACAAGAGATCGCTAACTCCTACATACAAGCAATAATGTGCAGCTTATGGTGGGGCGGCAGGAGAGAGTGAAATATAAAAAATACATAATTGTGACATTAATGTTAAATTATATAATTCTGTGAAATTAGCAAATTACTAAATGTATCAAAACATTAAAGAGGTTGTCCGCTAATTTTACATGAATGGCCTGTCCAGCCATCAATGTCTGATCATCCGGGGTCCGACACCCAAGCATCCCCAGCCGCAAGTACTCACTTGCCAAGCTGGCAGTCTTCCGACAGTGGCAGCATCAGGGTACTACACATCCGCCTCCTAGTGAATTGAAGGCAGATGAGAAGTACACAGCTTCAGCCACCATCAGAAGATGGAGCAGTTCGGCAAGTGAGTACTTCTGGCCAGCGGCCACCACCGATAACAGCTGATCGACGGAGGGTGCCGGGTGTTAATCAAGAAGTAGTGGACAACCTCCTTAATACCCGAATATAATAAATTATAATATATCTACATAGTGACCCTTTTATGTAAATCAATGACAACTGGCAGAAACGCACAGAACGGACTGGAGGCTACATGTTGAGTTATGAGCTTTTCGAGAAGATATTTCCATGCCTTGCAGGCGTATTCCCATCTTAGTAACTGATATTGCTAGGGTATGCCAGGATGTAATGAACCCACCTCTGGGGACCCCCATTGATCCTCAGAAAAAAGATGTCACAGCGCCGCTTCACCTACACATGATTTTCCTGGAGTAGCGACTGGCTGAAAACACTTCTGAGCAGAAAAAAAATATGTGAAGGCTACAGCCTATTCCACGCTTGGATAAATATTGGACTACCAGAGATCGCTAAGGCCTCTTTCACACATCAGGTTTTCGCCGTCAGGCGCGATCCGGCGCTTTTGACAAAAACCGGATCCGGCGAAATGCAATGCCGGATCCGGTTTCCCCCTCATTGACTTGCATTAGAGCCGGATCGAGCCGGATGGCCATGCGTTTTTATCCGATTTTCGCCGGATCCGGCAATGTGACGCGATCCGGCGTCTGGAAAAAACGGCTACTGTAACGTTTTTTGTCTCCGGCGAAAAAGCCGGACACGCCGTATCCGTCGTGTCCGGCTTTTTCATACAATGAAAGCCTATGAGCGCCGCAATGCGCCTGATCCGGCGACAGCCGGATCCGGTTTTTTTGGTCTGAGCATGCTCAGTAGCTCTGCCCACAAGACATATATAAAAGCAAGACAGTGGGACCCTCAGCCACACCCAACATGCCACCCAAGCCAAGAACCAGGAGCAGGAGAAGGCAGCAGACATCTGCAGCAGCACCATCAGCACCACCCCAAATGGAGCAGCATGCTGAACAACGGGAGGGGAGTCCAGCAGCAGATGAGAGACGGTAATTATCAAATCCCCCATTCCTCCAAACTAGGGCTATGGAATATCAAGATATTCATTGGCCCTTTGTTTCTCTTTATTCAACAGCCGCCCAATAGATGCAGCAGCAGCAGCAATGGCAGCAGCAGGAACACCACCCACAGCCATGGAGTCTGGCCATGAGGAAGACAGCACATCTTCTTCTGGGAGCCCTCCCTCGCATCGTCAGCGTTTGACGGTAAGTTTTTATTTCCAAAATCCATCATCTCTGTAATATACACTCACTGGCCACTTTATTAGGTACACCTGTCCAACTGTGTGTTAAGACTTAATTTCTAATCAGCCAATCACATGGCGGCAACTCAGTGCATTTAGGCATGTAGACATGGTCAAGACAATCTCCTGCAGTTCAAACCGAGCATCAGTATGGGGAAGAAAGGTGATTTGAGTGCCTTTGAACGTGGCATGATTGTTGGTGCCAGAAGGGCTGGTCTGAGTATTTCAGAAACTGCTGATCTTCTGGGATTTTCACGCACAACCATCTCTAGGGTTTACAGAGAATGGTCAGAAAAAGAAAAAAAATCCAGTGAGCGGCAGTTCTGTGGCCGGAAATGCCTTGTTGATGCCAGAGGTCAGAGGAGAATGGGCAGACTGGTTCGAGCTGATAGAAAGGCAACAGTGACTCAAATTGCCACCCGTTACAACCAAGGTAGGCAGAAGAGCATCTCTGAACGCACAGTGCGTCGAACTTTGAGGCAGATGGGCTACAGCAGCAGAAGACCACACTGGGTACCACTCCTCTCAGCTAAGAACAGGAAACTGAGGCTACAATTTGCACAAGCTCATCGAAATTGGACAGTAGAAGATTGGAAAAACTTTGCCTGGTCTGATGAGTCTCGATTTCTGCTGCGACATTCGGATGGTAGGGTCAGAATTTGGCATAAACAACATGAAAGCATGGATCCATCCTGCCTTGTATCAACGGTTCAGGCTGGTGGTGGTGGTGTCATGGTGTGGGGAATTTTTTTCTTGGCACTCTTTGGGCCCCTTGGTACCAATTGAGCATCGTTGCAACGCCACAGCCTACCTGAGTATTGTTGCTGACCATGTCCATCCCTTTATGACCACAATGTACACAACATCTGATGGCTACTTTCAGCAGGATAATGCGCCATGTCATAAAGCTCGAATCATCTCAGATTGGTTTCTTGAACATGACAATGAGTTCACTGTACTCAAATGGCCTCCTCAGTCACCAGATCTCAATCCAATAGAGCATCTTTGGGATGTGGTGGAACGGGAGATTCGCATCAGGGATGTGCAGCCGACAAATCTGCGCCAACTGTGTGATGCCATCATGTCAATATGGTCCAAAATCTCTGAGGAATGCTTCCAGCACCTTGTTGAATCTCTGCCACGAAGAATTGAGGCAGTTCTGAAGGCAAAAGGGGGTCCAACCCGTTACTAGCATGGTGTACCTAATAAAGTGGCCAGTGAGTGTATGTCTATTCATTGCCTTTTATTTCAAAACAGGAATCACAAGATGAAGAGGAGCTCCCAGAAGAAGGAAGGGGTGGACAGACACCTGGAGTGGGCTCACAATTGGTAAGTTCTTTGCATCAAACGCAGAAACACAACATCACACTACACACAACACATAGAAAACAATGTTCTGCAGACCACACACAGCAAACAAATGCCTACATCCAAAGACATAACATTTTTTGTTTTCTTCTCTAGTCTTCCCAATCTGGTGCTCGGCCAAGAGGTCCTCGCAGTGCCTCCCGGGGTCGTCGGCGACAGCAACGCGGCGGTCACCAGCGTGTAAGTATAAATATTTTTGCTTTGTTTTTTTTGCACTTTTTATTTCATTTCTTTTGTGGAGGCTAATTATGTTATTTTTGTCTTTTTCTTTAACAGCCTTCACAGCGTGCTCCCGACTCTGACGGTGAGGATGGAGGGATTGATGTGGACCGCCTCATCGATCTCGTCAGAGAAAGGGAGCCGCTCTGGAATATGGCTGACCGCTGCCACGCTGACCTTATCGTTACCCGACGACTCTGGGAGGAAATCTGTTCGCTCCTTGTGGACCGCTGGGAGGACCTCGAAGCTCGGGCCCAGATTAAAGAGCGTAAGTATATACAGTACCGGTTGCTTGATTTAAACCAGTGTTTCCCGAACTCCAGTCCTCGTGGTCCCCACGGATCATGTGTTCAGGATTTCTATTTACTTTGGAAATCCTGAAAACATGACCCCTGGGGACCATGAGGACTGGAGTTTGGGAAACACTGATGTTGTATACTAACCACTTTGTCCTTTCTCGTTTCAGGGGAGAGAATTGTGAAGCGGTGGCGGTCTGTGAGGGATCGTTTCAAGAAGGAGTTCAATAAATAGATGCGGGCCCCGAGTGGATCTGGAGGACGCAGGAGCAAGTACAAGTACGCACGAGCCCTGTCGTTCCTCCGGGAGACAATGCTCACCAGAAGGTAAATATTACACACCACATGTGACAACAAAATGTTTTGATGTAACTTTTTTTTTTCAGCCAGGGCCATACCATGTCACTATTTTCATTGTTTTTTTTTCTCTTTATTCCACAGCACGGTGAGCAGCACTCGGGAGCCTGCACGATTGGACCCTTCTGAGGCGATCCCTGAGGAGACCGGCACCGAGGGATACTTCGACCGCCCCGGTACATCTGCACCTTCCCACACATTCGACCCATCTGTCCCATCCACCAGCACAGGAGCATCGTGGCCGCCTACATTACATGAAGCTGCTGGTGAGGAGATCGCTTTCCCTTTACCCCACCCTTCTGCCCCTGCCACCTCTAGTACACCTGCGGGTACTGGGCGGCAGCGGCAGAGGGGTCAGGAAAAGAGTTATGCACCAGAGTTCTTGCATCTGAATGCATCTTTCCAGAACTGTCTAAAAGTCTTGTCAGAGCAAATGTCCGCAGGCTTTCAGCAGATCAACTCAAGCATTCTGGAGGTGAAGACACTTCTGCAAACCATGCATTCAGAAGAAAGATCTTCGCCAAACCACACCTTTTTCAGGTCTGTTGTGGAGCGCATGGCAACACTATCTCCTACCCAGCAGATGCATGTAATGCATTCGTGCCATGGTGCTCTACAGCAGGTTACCTCCCAACCTCCACCTCCCACCACTGTAGTTCCTCCACCTGCACCCCCTCCAGACACTTTCCATCCTCCCCCTCCTATTACATCTGCACCCCCTCCAGCCACTTTCCATCCTCCCCCTCCTATTACATACCAGCAACCTGGCCAGTACCAGCAACCTCCCCAGTACCAGCAACCTCCCCAGTACCAGACATCTCCCCACTTCCAGCAACCTGCCCCGTACCAAACTCCTTCCCCGTACCAAACTCCTTCCCCGTACAACTTTCCATCAACATCATCTGCTCCTACAGTCCCTGCCCAACCCTCCACTCCACCGCCCACCACCTCTTCTGCCTCCCACATGTCCACCCATTCTGTAGCTTTTTCCACACCATCACCTCTAACTGTTCCTTCCCCACCACGATCCCAGTCCTCTCTCCACACTCCCATTGTAGAAGTGTCCCGCAGCCCCTCCAGCAGTATTTCCACCCCACACTACACAGATTTGTAATGTGTGTTTTGTAATAAAAATGCCCAGTTTTTTTTCAAACCTTTATTAAAAAAGTTTTTTTTAACTTTAAAAACAGTTTACAAAAAAAAAATATTTTAAATAAAAGTTAAATTATTGTTTACACTGGTTGTCTGTCATTTCTTTCTGCGGCGAAATATGTTTAAAAAAAAGGTTAAATACAGGGTATTTAAAAGGTAAAAAGGTATTCAAAACCAGGTATATAACTGTGGGTAAATTTTAGCTTTTTGCCACAGTTGTGTTCCTGGTTGTGTTTGAAGCAAAGTATTTCACCTAAAAAGTTGTGTTTATTGTTGGTGATTTCCTAACAATGTACACAACTTTTGTTAAAAGGTGAAATACTTTGCATAAAACACAACCAGGTACACACCTGTGGCCTAAAGCTAAAAATAGTAAGACCATGACAAGATAGCCAACTTTGGTTGGCAAAGGTATATACTGTTGGTACAGAAGGTACACAAGTTTGGTTAGGGCACAAATCTTTCACACTCTGTCATCCTGCCAGTGTACTCTGCCTTGAGGTGACAAAGTATAGTGCAAAATTGTCCCTCATTACTGAAACCGTCACAGAACTTCTAGTGGTAATGTCATGGTAATCTTGCAAGGTGGTTTCTTCAGAGGTGTCCTCAATGGAAATGGGTTCCTTGCAGATAACAAAATTGTGGAGTACCACGCAAGCTTTGATCACCTCGTCAACAGTTTCTGTCTTGAGGTTGATCGCAGTCAATAGGACCCGCCATTTGGCTGTCAGAATACCAAAGGTACATTCAACCATTCTTCTTGCTCTTGTGAGGCGGTAATTAAAAATGCGTTTTGGTCTTGTCAATCCTCTGCTAGAGTACGGTTTCAAAAGGTGTTCTGACAGCTGGAAGGCTTCATCCCCTACACAGACAAATGGCATAGGTGGACCAGATGTTTGCGGCAGCGGTCTAGGTGGTGGGAACTGGAAGGTGTTTCCATACAGTTTACGCCCCATGGCAGACAGTTTGAAAACTTGAGAGTCATTGGAGCGGCCATAGGCCCCAATATCAACAGTAATAAATTTGTATTCCGCGTCAGCGATGACCATGAGGACAATTGAAAAATATTTCTTGTAATTGAAATATTCCGATCCCGATCCGGCTGGCTTTACAATGCGGATATGTTTCCCGTCCACAGCGCCCAAGCAGTTGGGAAACTGACATATCTGTTGAAGCTTGTCAGCAATTTCAATCCACCTCTCTGTTGTGGGCTCTGGTAAAAACTCTTCAGCTAAGGAGTCCCACAGTGCACGGCATGTGTACTTCACTATTCCAGATATGGTGGAAATCCCGAGTCTGTACTGGAAATGCAGTAACGAAAGGGATTCTCCAGTTGCAAGAAATCTGTGGGGAATTAAAAAACAATAAATTAGTTTTAAATCACAGCATTACATACCAAAACTCAGCTATAAAACACTTGGAGATACAAACTACCACCAACAAGATTGCAGTGAAAGTGTGCTCTGATGCGATCACATCCAATAAATGTGGCTTACCTTAAAGTCACCATCAGACGCTCTGCGGGTGAAACAGAGAAGCGGCAATAGGTGTCCGCTTTTCTTATGAGGTGTGCAATGCGCTCCACCAAGTAATCAAAATTCTCCATTTTCATCCGAACATATCCAAAAAATTTATCCGGGTTTCGTCGAAGGTCCATGCAGAGTGTAGAATAGACCCCACGCGTCATTCTCTTGGCTGTGATGGGGTGGATCCACAAACGTCGTCTACGATGCCTGATGCGCTGCTGTCTCGCTCTCTCCTTCTCCAGAACAATCACCCTCAAACGATTCGCCTCCGCTATAAAATCCGCCAAATTCTTCAAAATATTTCCAATCACAACATCCATCTTCGCCAGTAACTTGCTCTTCTCTCCAACCTGCACTTTCTCCACTCCAACCTGTCAAAGAAGGGCTGTAGGAACACGCTATATATAGTTTTCCAGTAGCCAATCCCGTTCGGAAGGCCACAAGGGTCAATTTTAAAAACCGGATCCGGCGTAATCCGTAGAAAAACGGATGAACCGGATGAGACGGATCCGGTTTTGTCTGTCAAGAACAAGACGGATCCGGCAGAAAAACGGATCAGGTACATCAGGTTTTACAAAACATTTGCCGGATCCGGCGTTCCGGCACGACGCCGGATCGCGCCTGACGCCGAAAACCTGATGTGTGAAAGTAGCCTTAGCGATGCACCAGCGATCCCGACAACGATATGATGCGGTTAGGATCGCTGGTGCATCGCTAAATGGTAACTAGTGAGCTGCCACACAGGCAGATCTCACAGCGATGTAGCAACGCAGCAGCGGTCGTTACTTACCTTTCAGACGCAGCGATCCTGACGTCCTCCCGCCCGCATCCACGCGTCGCTCGTCGGCACCAGCAGGAAGCGCCCGACTAGAAATGGAGCTGCACGATCTTGCGCGATCAGCGACAGACAGTGGGGGAGCCGGTCGGAGGCAAGTATCACACATAGCGATATCGCTGCTGCGTCACAAAATTGGTGACGCTTATCGCTATGTGTAAAGGCCCCTTTAATCCTTAAATCCTTATCAATGGACTGGACAAATCTCATAAGCCACGCAGGCGGCATCTTAAAACTTCTAGGCACATAGAAAAAGAAGAGACAGTCTATTGCAGTCTATAGAAAAGCGTAAAGCGATAAATCGCAGAAAGGTAACGTCACCACAACATACAGGAGTTTAATTCTTATGTTCTCTTGCTGACTATTTTTCAAAAGGTAGAAGAAAGAACAAGAGGATCTGCAATCTTGGACCTAATTCTTACCAACAGGGTGGAAATGTCTGAGATAATAAAGGTGGCTGGGTATTTAGGAGGCTGCGATCATGCTATCCTCAAATTTTGGATTACAAGAAGAGGAAGACCAGCGAGGACTCAGACTTTAAGGTTGGACTTCAGAAAGGCAGAGTTTAATGGACTCAGAAAGAGGGTAGGAAAGGGCCAATAGCTGGATGTTCTAAAGGACAAATGTCCAAGAAGGATGGGAGATTTTGCCAAATGAAATTCTCACTGCAAAATCAGTAACAATCCCAAAAAGAAGGAAGAATCGGAAGCATTTAAAGAGACCAACGTGAATGAATACAGAGCTTAACCACTTGTTAAAAAGGAAAAAAGAAATTTATATTACATGGAAAGAGGTGGGCATATTTAAAGAAGATTATAATGCTGTTTGCAGGGAATGCAGGGCAAGAGTTAGAAGAGCTAAAGCCAGAAATGAAAGAAGGCTTGCAAGGGAGACCTAAAGCAGTAAAAAAAAAAAAAAAGATAATTCAAAGATGCTATAGGATTTTTACAGAATGAAAAGGGTGAAGCGGTTAAAAATGATCTTGAGAAGGCCGAACTTTTAAATTCCTATTTTGCATCTGTGTTCTCCAAGAAAGCAATTTTAAGATCAACTGATCTTCACGGTGCCATCAAAGGAATAAAACAATCCACACTATCCATAAAAAGAGAGATGGTGATGGAACACTTAACTAATTTAAATCTCCTCGCCCAGATGAAATACACCCTTGGGTACTGAAAGAGTTAGAGGAAATTGCAGAATCACTAGCCAGAATCTTTGAAAAATCTTCGAAAACATGAGAAATCCCAGAAGACTGGAGAAGGGCAAATGTTGTCACCATTTTCAAAAAAGGAAAGAAGGAGGGAGTCAGAATATTACAGGCCAGGAACCTTACTTCTATACCAGGAAAGATCTTTGAACAAATTATTCCACAGCATGTATGTAAGTACTTGGATAAGAATACAGTAATTAACCACAGCCAGCACAGGTTTGTAGCAAACAACTCATGTCAGACTAATCTAATTTCCTTCTATGACTGAATGGATCAGAGAAATGCGGTACTTATAGTATATCTCAACTTCAGCAAAGCATTTGATAAAGTATCAAATACTATCCTTATTGAAGAAATTGACCAAGTATGGAATTGACAGAACCACAGTTAGATGGATTCATAACTGGCTCAGTGATTGTACTAAAAAGTGGTAATAAATGGTTGCACATCCAATTGGTAGCGTGTTCCAAGTGGGGAACCACAAGGCTCTGTCCTGGCCCCAGCGTTGTTCAACATTTTTATAAATGATCTAGATAAGGGAACTGAAGGTAACCTAATCAAATTTGCAGATGATGCAAAGCTAGGAGGGGTAGCCAACACTAGAAAAAACAGAAAAGATTCAGAAGGACCTAGATAAGCTCGAACAATGGACAGTGACTAATAGAATGGTATTTAACATGGACAAATGCAAGATTCTACATCTGGGAAAGAAAAATGAAAGTTACATCTATAGAATGGGAGGAATCAACAACACGTGTGAAAAAGACTTACGTATACTAAAGGATCACAGACTGCACACGAGTCAATAGTGTGATGCAACAGCAAAAAAGGCAAAACAGGATTCTAGGATGTATTAAGAAAAGCATAGAGTTTTGATCATGTGAAGTAATTCTCCCCCTCTATTCCTCCTTGGTCAGGCCTCATTTGGAATACTGTATCCAGTTCTGGGCACCACATTTAAAAAAAAAAGAAAAGACATTGAAAAACTGGAGCAAGATCAGAGAAGAGCTACCAGGAAGGTGAGCGGACCGCAAAGTATGTCCTATGAGGAACGATTAAAGGATCTGGGAATGTATCACTTGCAAAAAAGAAGGCTAAGAGAAGACTTAATAGCTGTCTACAAATATCTGAAGGGATGTGTGACAGTCTAGGGGGATCATTATTCTCATTTGCACATGGAAACACGAGAAACAATGAAATGAAACTGATAGGGAGAACATACATATAAGAAAAAAAAAAATTTGCAACAGTGAGGGTGATCAATAAGTGGAACAGGGTGCCACATGAGGTGTTGAGCTCTCCTTCAATGGAAGTCTTCAAACAGAGGCTAGACAGACCTGCATTGGGGTTGGACACAATGACCCTTGAGGTCCCTTCCAACTCTCAAATACTAGGATTCAATGATTAACTACAAATTAAGCAATAAATCAGTGGGAAACTGCAATTGTATAATTCTGTGAGATGTAGAAACATGCCCTAATGCGAAGACATAGTACAAACGAAAAGCAAAGAAAAGTGCAAATAGGGTCTTACCTAAGAATAACAAATAATGCAATGAGGTATTATGCTAACCTGAGATTGTTGCGACACACAACCATATATACACATCAACAGCTAACTACAGAGGTCCAAGGGTCTTCCGACCAAAGTTAGGTAAAAAAGGAGCCAAATGTGGTTTATGCACGCTTACTGTTAAACAATGAAAATCCAATTTGTAGGATACTAAAACTTTTATTTTTTATATTATTATAATTCTAATTTACATTATTCTACTGAACCTAAAATAAAAAAAATAAAATTTTTTATATCCTACGAATTGGATTGTCAGTGCCTATCAACAAGTGCGGATAAATCACATTTGGTTCCTTTTTTACCTAATGCAAAGACAAGATTATGCAGGTTCTTTTAACCATTTTCGTTTCATCAGTGTGGACAATGTACTTGAGTTTTGTATACTTACTGTCCTCCATCTGGCAGATCGAGTCCCATAAGACGGTCATGTGGCTGCAGGAGTGCGGTGTACGCTGCAAAGTTAGCTGGGGAGCCAGAATATGGCTGCACATTCACACCCCACTTTTCTGGGTCCAATTTAAAGGCCTCTAATGCTCGTCGCTGACACAGCAACTCAATCTGATCCACCACTTCGGCCCCTCCATAATACCTATAGGAAAGACAAGAACAGAAGCACAACTTAAATTTTCTGCAATTTCACGATATTCGGTATGTGAAAAGGGTGCTCCTCCCAAAAAAATGAAAGTTATCCCCTAGCCATATGATAGGGGATTACATGGTAATCCTAGTAGTCCTAACATTGGGAATCAAGGCAATCTTGAGAACATACTTTTGTAACCCCAAGAACGAGCCTTGTTCTCACAGGAATGGAGATGCGCATGCTCAGTGTCTGCTCTATTCATTGGGATTATGGGGATAACGCTTTAGGAAAGCCCTAAATGAGACATAAGGATATCTAGCATGGTCATTCTAAAAATAAACTCATGTTTAGCAATAAAATATGAATTCTAACTTGTGTTGGAAAGTAAGACAATGTGTAGACTACTACACATTCCAAGGATGTCATTTTAAGGATAACAATAGAAATATACCAGAATTGAGCCAGAAGTGACCAGAAAGTAAACCAAAACTCTGTTTAAATATACAAAATTTCTTTCTAATAGCTCCACACTTACTCTTACCATGCTGACATATGCTCTAATGGTTTTGCCTCCATTACTCTCCTTCGCTATCCACAGACCCCAGTACCCTCTAACCAAGTAATCTCTCCTTCCCTCTTGCCCCCCTCCAATCTCAGCTGACCTGCTCCTCAACTTCAGATCGCTCATAATAACACACAAAACACATCTCCCACTCTCCTCCTCCCACCTGCTCTGCCTCTCTCCGCTTCTCCTCACTGCTGGCGACATATCTCCCAATCCCAGACCCCCACAGCTCATACCTTCTATTATTACCCCCCATCTATCGCTCCCAATCCAATAAAAACACCCAAAAATCTTTCCAACCTCAAATTCGTGCCCTTGACGCCCACCACCCTGCTCCCTCTATCTGTGTCACTCTGGAATTCCCGATCCGTTTGCAATAAACTTGTCATGATCCATGCTGGATTGTGACAGATAAAAGCACTAGTAACCTTTTTTTTTTCCTTAAGCTGTGTGCTTAAAGATAGTTTTGCCCCCAGTGGCCATTAGGGTCATTGCACTGTGGTGGTTTCAGTTCTAGTTTTGCCCCCGGTGGCCGTTAGGGTCATTGCACTTTGGTTACTTTAGTGCACGTGCTTATAAAGCAGGTGTGATTGCTCTGGCTCTGCTATAAAAGAGTGTCAGGTGTTGCAATCACTGTTGGTGATATTTCTCATTTCCAACCAAGACTGGTGAAGGAAGGAACTACTGAGTGGAGTTCCTTGCAGCTCAGGGGAGCTCTGGTGTAAAGTCTGGTGAAGGAAGGAACTACAGAGAGGAGTTCCTTGCAGCTCTAACAAAGCTTGGAGAAATAGCAGCTATTCAGGAGGAAAGTTGCATTCTGGTGGTGGACTCTGTTGCTGGGAGCAATAGCAACAGAGGAAAGCTAAGTGGTGTTATCCCCGTTTGTGACTTCCCTTGTGTGTGTTTTAGTGCAGTGGTGGGATTAGTTTCTGCACCGTCCATTTCACTAGAAAGGGCTAGGTGCAGGACAAGCTAGGGTTTTTAGGTATCCTGATCGTCGCCAGGTGCGGAACCTGCATAGGGAACTGTCAAAAGTGTAGAGACACTGACTCAGGGGTGTGCAGGAGGTCTCCACGTCCCCGTTCCCTATCGCAGGGCCCTCCATTGTATCGGTTTCCCTGGTGTTTCCCTTTATTATTTAAATTCGCCCAGCTGGAGGCGGTGTATCCAGATACACATGTAATTCTGAAATTTGCCTGCTGGAGGCGGTGTATCCGGTTGCACGTTAAATTATTTAAATTCGCCCTACTGGAGGCGGTGTTTCCAGGGTCGCGTGGGTCAGAGAAATTCACCCTGCTGGAGGCGGTGTGTCCAGTCACACGTGACCATCACAAAACTCCATGTGATTCACGACCTCTTTACCCCTCACAATTTTTCCTTCCTTGGCCTCACTGAAACATGGCTGGCACCCTCTGACACAGCCTCCCCTGCTGCGCTATGCTATGGCGGCCTCCACTTCACCCACACTCCTCGCCCTGGCAACAGACATAGTGGAGTGGGCCTTCTCCTTTCTCCCAACTGAACCTTCAAGCAAATCCCACCTCTACCCTCCCTTGTCCTCCCTTCTTTTGAAGTCCACTCTGTCCGCATCTACTCTCCCTCCAACCTCCAAGTGGCTGTCATATACCGACCTCCAGGCCCAACCACTGCCTTCATTGACCAATTCTCTACCTGGCTCCTTCACTTCCTCTCTGCTGACATTCCCACTATCATCATGGGTGACTTCCAACATCTCCATTGACACCCACCAGTCAGCAGCTTATAAAATCCTGTCCCTTACTTCATCCTTTGGACTTACTCAGTAGTCCTCCTCAGCCACCCACACAGATGGACACACATTAGACTTGGTCTTCACCTGTCTCTGCTCCCTATCTAACTTCACAATCTCCCCTCTCCCTGACTACCATCTACTCACTTTCTCATCCCTGTCCTCCTCACCTGTCACCCATGTTCAGCAACACGCGCACCCCGTAGAAACCTTGCACATCTGGACACTCCCACGCTCTTCGACTCTATCCTACCACTGTCCTCCAAATCCTCACTCCATGACACAGACACTGCCACTAGTTTCTACAATGCCACTCTTGCATCAGCCATCAACTCTGTTGCCCCTGTCATGCATAACAGAGTGCGACGAATCAATAGACAACCCTGGCACAATAACACCACTAAAAAGCTTCGCAAAGCATCCAGAATTGCTGAACAGCGCTGGAAGAAAACGCATTCCCCAAGACGACTTCACTGCACTCAAACAAGCAACACTTGCATTCAAATCAGCTCTCACCTCTGCTAAACAGGCCTACTTTACATCCCTTGTATCTTCCTTATCCCACAACCCTAAACAGTTGTTCAATACTTTTAACTCCCTCCTCCGTCCCCCACTGCCCCCTTCAACTTCCTTAATCTCTGCTGAGGACTTTGCCATGCACTTCAAAAACAAGATTGACTAAACACGGCAAGTCTTCATTATTCAACCACCACAACCCCTTTGCATACCAGACCAATGCCCAACCCCCATAACCTCCTTATCCAACATCACTGAAGGGGAGCTTGCTCATCTTCTCTCCAATTCACACCTGACCACTTGTGCACTTGACCCCATCCCATCTCCTCCCCAACCTCACCACCACTCTTATCCCATCTCTAACCAACCTCTTCAACCTATCACTAACTTCCGGTACCTTCCCTTCTGCTTTCAAACATGCTACAATCACGCCTATCCTCAAAAAGCCAACCCTTGACACAACCGCCATGTCCAGCTATCGCCCAATATCGCTGCTCCCATTCGCTTCCAAACTCCTGGAGCAGCACGTCCAAGCTGAACTTTCCTCCCATCTCTCATCTAACCTGCTCATTGACAATCTACAATCTGGTTTCTGCCCCCATCACTCCACCACTCCACAGAGACAGCCCTGAACAAAATTCTTAACTACCTACTTACAGCCAAAGTGAACGGACAATACTCTATACTCCTCCTTCTAGACCTGTCCTCTGCCTTCGACACAGTTGACCACTGCCTCCTACTACAGATTCTCTCTTCCTTTGGCATCAAAGACCATGCCCTATCCTGGATCTCTTCATACCTCTCCAACCGCACATTCAGCGTCTTCCACTCTCACACTACCTCCTCATCCCACCCTCTCTCTGTTGGAGTCCCCCAAGGCTCTGTTCTAGGACCCCTACTCTACTCAACCTATACACTTGGCCTGGGGCAACTCAAAATCCCACGGATTCCAGTACCACCTTTATGCCGATGATACTCAGATCTCCCTCTCTGCTCTCCAAAATCCTGGAGTGTTATATCAGCCATATCCTCCTTCTCCTCCCGCTTCCTCAAACTGAATGCGGACAAATCTGAACTGAAAATCTTTCCCCCATCTCATAGATCTTCTTTACCTGACCTATCTATAACAATTGACGACATCACGTTATCCCCCGTACCGGAGGTCCGCTGCCTCGGAGTAACCCTCGACTCTGCCCTGTCCT
Source organism: Dendrobates tinctorius (assembly GCF_039654945.1). Classification (NCBI taxonomy): domain Eukaryota; kingdom Metazoa; phylum Chordata; class Amphibia; order Anura; family Dendrobatidae; genus Dendrobates; species Dendrobates tinctorius. The sequence continues at coordinate 19,898,030 of NW_027361719.1, forward strand.
TCAAACTGCACATCCAAAGCTCTCTCCACCTCCTGCCGCCTCCAGCTCAAAAATATTTCCAGAATGCGTCCCTTACTCAACCTTAACTCTACTAAAATGCTTGTGAATGCCCTCATCATCTCCTGCCTCGACTACTGCAACATCCTTTTCTGTGGTCTCCCTGCTAACACCCTCGCACCTCTCCAGTCCATCCTTAACTCTGCTGCACGACTAATTCATCTCTCTCCTCGCTACTCCTCCGCTTCTCCCCTCTGCAAATCTCTTCACTGGCTCCCTCTCCCTCAGTGTATCCAATTCAAATTACTAATACTGACCTACAAGGTCATCTATAACCTGTCTCCTCCATATATCTCTCAACGAATCTCCCGATATCTTCCCTCACGTAATCGCCGATCCTCCCAAGACTTCCTTGTCTCCTCCACACTTATTCGCTCCTCACCCAACCGCCTCCAAGACCTCCCGAATAGCCCCCATCCTCTAGAATTCTTTGCCCTAACACATCCGGCTACCAACGACACTCGGATCCTTCAGACGGAACCTGAAAACCCATCTCTTCAGGGAAGCCTACAGCCTGCAATTTTCCCCGCTGCTTCCTCACAAATATCGGAGATATCGCCTCAACCAACACCGGAACTGCTGCAATCCCCCAACTTACTGTCTCCTTCCCCACCATCCTGTAGAATGTAAGCCTGAAACAGAGGGGAGAGAGGACCCTGCCCTAACAGTCTGATTGTTAGTTTGTTTACTGTGATATCTTTAATTTGTATATAACCCCTTCTCATGTACAGCACCATGGAATCAATGGCGCCAAATAAATAATAACACCACTACCCTTAGCTTTGTTACAGGGATTGTCTCTCAGCTGCAAGACCACAGCAAGTAGATATCAACCACATGCCCTGCCGCTGCCTACGAGATTAAAGGAAAAAGCTCAGCAGACACAAAATATATGGCACCAACAAAAACAGACACTGAATAGAGTAGCTGGGTACATACCCACTGCCGCTCAATCCAAACTCCTCAACTGCGGCGCTGCAAATCCAGTGGAGAGGTTATAACTACTTAAAGGAAACCAGCCACCTCAAAAAATGCTATTTACTTGCAGATATAGGGTTAATCTGCAGGTAAATGGAGTTAACATGTTGTTCAGCTCCATTACTAGACATACAGCTTTCAGGAGAAAATTAAACTTTTTTACGGCTTTCAGTCATGAGGGCGGTGCAGGCAGCAATTCCACTCATCACTGACAGTACCGCTCACTGAGCGCAGCTGTAAGCACTCAGACTTTGACAGCTTGCTCTGCATAGATGCGCTTCAGAGCCAGCTGTCAATCAAAGTACAGGGTCGTGCCAACAGTGGCACTCACAGTATGGCAATGACTGTAAATGCTCCAAGTACCGCCCACGTAACTGAAAGCCGACAGCTGACTGGAGGAAATAAGTTCTTGTCTCCAGGTAGCCTCACTTCCAGCATTGTAACACTATTTACCAGCAGGATAATCTTATATCTGCAGAGAAAGTGTTTTCCGAGGTGACCGATTCCCTTTAAAGTGGACCTGTCACCAGGTAAAAAGTATCCAGATTTTGCTCTTATCTGAGAATTTTTTTTTATATCCGCCATATTGGCTGTAGAACTAGTTGCCTTTTTATTTAGTGTAAATTTGTATGGTCTTTACCAAGCAAGCATTGTTTACAGTGTAATTACCGTATGCAGAGTAGCATAAAGAAAAGCCCCCGAAGAATTTGGGGAGCACCACCATCTTGGTAAAGTGCATAAAAATTTGCACCAAATAAGAAAAAATGCCCCATATTTCTGAAACCATATGGTGGATTTACATAAAAAAAAAAATTGAATACTCAGGGGAGCAGTAGGAATAAAATAACAACGACTAGCCGCTTTCAAGCTGGTAACAGGCTCTCTGTAAAGCTGGAAAATCCTCCCAGTTTTGGCTACATCTCGCAGCAACTAACATGAAAGCAAAGCTCCATACAGCTAAAATATATATATTACTTGGCTATGATGAATAGACATACACCCAAAAGTGTTCGTGCCTCTAGGGGGCTTAGTCTGGCTACCAAAATATATAATTTGGCTCCTGAATTTATATACTTAGTATTTTTTGTGGGGTGTACATATGGTTGGATCTTTTGACAAATTTAGGTTGCTGGGACAGGTGTAATGTAAAGTTGTGGAGGGAAGATATTTCCCTGGATTCTCATAGGGTAGCAGTTAAGGGTCTCTCATGGAATATCCGAGGCATGAGAGACAATTCAAAAAGACAAGCCATTTTTGGAATATATTAGGAAATTGGGGGCAATGATCGTAGGTGGCAGAGTCCATTAGTTTGATGAATACAGCATGGATTGGATTTGCACTTCACTCGGTTATCTCGAGGAGGGTTAGCCTTCTAAGTCAAAGCAAAGTCAAAGCAAAATCCCCTTTCAATGTACTGACCTTTTTAAAGATGAGGTGGGAACAATTGGAGGGGGGGGGGTGCGCTGTAAGGTGGCATGCTTTGAATGTATTATTGTAGTGGTATACATTCCCCCTCCCTTTTCAAAAGTCCCGATTAAGAAAATCCTGGTGACAATTGCAGGATGGCCGCAACTACAACTAATAATTATGTGCGATTTTAATAACATTTGTAATCCACACAAGAATAAGTTTCCAGGGCGGGAGGATAAGTTGTCTCCATTCAGATGTTTCACTGCCGAACTAGGGTGGATAGATGTGTGGAGGTGGAAGAATCCATTGGCATACTCCTGCACTTCAGCATCACGGCAATCACTTTCGAGAACAGACATGGTGTGGTATAATTCATCTATGGTTCCATCTCTGTTCAATATGTTCCAAGATCTTTGTCGGACCATTCACCTCTAACATTCCAGATCCAGGGTTAGACAACCCCTTGAGTGGAAAATTAATCCTTTCTGGCTGAAGCTAATTAATGATGAGGATCTTTCAAGGAAATTTTTGGAGTTTGAGAATAACAAAGGGTCAGCACCAAATAATGTTGTATGTGATATCAAGAAGGCTTTTTGAGGGGGTACTTATTAAATAATTTATGGAAAACAGGTATAGAATTGGAAGATAGAGTCAGGGAGACGTCACAAATGTGTATTCTCAACAAATGCTGAGAATTTGGCACAGTGGAAAGATGCTCAAAAGCGGCTACTGTCCTTCCAGCTGGAGCAGACAGACAACAAATGCATGTTTTGAAAGCCATAGTACAAAGAGGAGGGAGAGACAACTGGCCATCTGCTAGCTAACTTAGCTAAGGCGCAAACAGAAAACTCCTACATTTTATAGCTTGAAGGACAATGAGGGAAATGTTAAAACCCAAACAGGGGAAATATTAGAAGTATTACATGGCTTTTACTCTAGGCTGTACTCATGTAAAGTCAATTATTCACAAGAGGAGCTATTGAACTATCTGGGTGGTTTTGCAGGACAAGGATAGAGACGCTCTAGAGTCCAATTTCTTTGGCAGTAGTGCAACAGGCAATGGGGAGATGCCTAATGACAAGTCCCCAGGGTCAGATGGCCTGCCAATAGAACTCTAGAGCGGTCTGAGAAAGTGTTGGGGCAAAAATACCTAGATAGGATTAAAAATGCATTCCAGTCTTGGAGCCTGACGGAGCAGGACGCTGCGAGGGAGCACCGGGGTGGTAAGTGTAATGTTTTTTTTTTTTTATATATATATTTTCTGATGGGGCCATGCATACCAGGATAGGGGTGGGGGCCAATTATAAGGATGGGGCCATGCATACAAGGACCGGGATGGGGGCCAATCCTACCAGAATAGGGATAGGACCATGCATACTATGACTAGATGGGGGCCCTGCATACCAGGATAGGGATGAGGGATCCATGCATACCAAGATAGGGATGAGGGGGCCATGCATACCAGGCAAGGGTTGAGGGGGCCATGCATACCAGGCAAGGGTTGAGGGGGCCATGCATACCAGGCAAGGGTTGAGGGGGCCATGCATACCAGGCAAGGGTTGAGGGGGCCATGCATACCAGGCAAGGGTTGAGGGGGCCATGCATACCAGGCAAGGGTTGAGGGGGCCATGCATACCAGGCAAGGGTTGAGGGGGCCATGCATACCAGGCAAGGGTTGAGGGGGCCATGCATACCAGGCAAGCGTTGAGGGGGCCATGCATACCAGGCAAGCGTTGAGGGGGCCATGCATACCAGGCAAGCGTTGAGGGGGCCATGCATACCAGGCAAGCGTTGAGGGGGCCATGCATACCAGGCAAGCGTTGAGGGGGCCATGCATACCAGGCAAGCGTTGAGGGGGCCATGCATACCAGGCAAGCGTTGAGGGGGCCATGCATACCAGGCAAGCGTTGAGGGGGCCATGCATACCAGGCAAGCGTTGAGGGGGCCATGCATACCAGGCAAGCGTTGAGGGGGCCATGCATACCAGGCAAGCGTTGAGGGGGCCATGCATACCAGGCAAGCGTTGAGGGGGCCATGCATACCAGGCAAGCGTTGAGGGGGCCATGCATACCAGGCAAGCGTTGAGGGGGCCATGCATACCAGGCAAGCGTTGAGGGGGCCATGCATACCAGGCAAGCGTTGAGGGGGCCATGCATACCAGGCAAGCGTTGAGGGGGCCATGCATACCAGGCAAGGGTTGAGGGGGCCATGCATACCAGGCAAGCGTTGAGGGGGCCATGCATACCAGGGAAGCGTTGAGGGGGCCATGCATACCAGGCAAGCGTTGAGGGGGCCATGCATACCAGGGAAGCGTTGAGGGGGCCATGCATACCAGGGAAGCGTTGAGGGGGCCATGCATACCAGGGAAGCGTTGAGGGGGCCATGCATACCAGGGAAGCGTTGAGGGGGCCATGCATACCAGGGAAGCGTTGAGGGGGCCATGCATACCAGGGAAGCGTTGAGGGGGCCATGCATACCAGGGAAGCGTTGAGGGGGCCATGCATACCAGGGAAGCGTTGAGGGGGCCATGCATACCAGGGAAGCGTTGAGGGGGCCATGCATACCAGGGAAGCGTTGAGGGGGCCATGCATACCAGGGAAGCGTTGAGGGGGCCATGCATACCAGGGAAGCGTTGAGGGGGCCATGCATACCAGGGAAGCGTTGAGGGGGCCATGCATACCAGGGAAGCGTTGAGGGGGCCATGCATACCAGGGAAGCGTTGAGGGGGCCATGCATACCAGGGAAGCGTTGAGGGGGCCATGCATACCAGGGAAGCGTTGAGGGGGCCATGCATACCAGGGAAGCGTTGAGGGGGCCATGCATACCAGGGAAGCGTTGAGGGGGCCATGCATACCAGGGAAGCGTTGAGGGGGCCATGCATACCAGGGAAGCGTTGAGGGGGCCATGCATACCAGGGAAGCGTTGAGGGGGCCATGCATACCAGGGAAGCGTTGAGGGGGCCATGCATACCAGGGAAGCGTTGAGGGGGCCATGCATACCAGGGAAGCGTTGAGGGGGCCATGCATACCAGGGAAGCGTTGAGGGGGCCATGCATACCAGGGAAGCGTTGAGGGGGCCATGCATACCAGGGAAGCGTTGAGGGGGCCATATGAATCAGGATGGGGATGAGGGGACCATATATACCAGGATAGGGGATATTAAGTACAGAATTGACCACATTTTTTGCTTCAATTTTTTCCCCTCATTTCCTTCTCTAAAACCTAGGATGATGTTATAGTCCGGTGGGTGTTATCCGAAAAATACGGTAATCTGTCCTCTAAATCTATTGTCTCCCTTAATGCCTCTAAGGTGTTTGAGGGAGTATGGTATACGTGGGCAGTGCTGGGGGAAATGGGATCCAGACCTAATTTCATTAATTGGATTAAGACACTATATGAAAGGATAAACTTGGGGTCAATGGGGAAATGTCAGAGCGATTAGAGCTTTTCAGGGGGACTTAGACAAGGCTGCCCGCTATCACCGATTCTCTTTTCACTTGCAGAACCGTTAGCTTGTATTATTAGGAGACACCCAGCGATAGAGGGTTTTAAGTTTGGGAACAAAGAAGAAGCGATTGCTCTATATGATGTTGACCTATTATTCATTAATGACTAGGATAACTGGGATCTTTTCGAGCCTTACAATAAACTGATCTAAATCCTCTCTTCTACCTTTGGACTACTGCTATTCAGGGAGATTCTGTCCAATATTCCAGTAGTTCAGAAATTTAAGTACCTGGGGATTTACATTACTAATAAACCACAGGAGTTTATTCCATTGAAGCTAAATCAACTACAGCATTATTCGGACTATAAGACGCACCAGAGCAAAAGACGCAGGATAGAAAGTTTTAAAATACTGTTTTAGGAGAGAATTTACTAGATATACTGTAATCACACAGATCTCTAGGTAGTCCGAGTATATACCCTACCTGGTCACTGGTCCTTAAAATTTGGTGGACATGTAAAACACTGTTTGGGATGACAGAATACTCAATGTACACACCTATCTGGAATTACTTTAATCTAGAGGCGTTGCGGAGATTGGAGGGATTTGGAGAATGGAACAATCAGGAATTGAAATATGTGCATCAGTTATACTTGGATAACCATCTCAAGTCGTTCGAACAGCTAAAAAAGGAGTTTAATTTGCGTAAAACTGAATTCCTTAAACTTGCAACTAAGACGGGCTCAGGAAGCCATCTCTGGTCTTTCTGTATCCTCTAATGGGCTGTTAGACTTTGTAGTACAGGCAAAATCAACGAAAGGAAACATCTCTGGTTTACAACTCATTGTTGCTAAAGGTTTTGGGTGACCCAATGGCTCAGGTTCGGAGTAAGTGGGAGGAAAACGTGGGTAACACTTCTACAGAAGAATGGGAAGAGGTGCTGGAATTTCCAGGATTGCTTTGAATAAACACGATGCCGAGAACGTCTCAACTGTTTCTAGTTCATAGAGTTTATAAGACCCCAAGGTATTGTATAGTGGCCTAAAGAAGGATCACTTAGTTGGCGTTGCAGGGAAGAAAATGCGGACCTGATGTACGTTTTGAACATGCCCAAAACTGGTGGGGCTTTGGGACGGGGGAGGTACATTAAAGGAAATCTGTCACCTTTTTTTTGACTATCAGCTGCCAGCATTGACATCAGGGGCTTATCTACAGCATTCTAAATGCTGTAGATAAGCCGCGGATGTAACCTGAAAGATAAGAAAAAAATACGTTAGATTATACTCACGGGAGGGAGTGGTCTAGTCTGATGGGTGTCGGGGTCCGGTCCGGAGCCTCCCATCCTGTTGAGGGCAGAGCAGAGTCCTGCAGTGCCCAGGTGTCGGGAGAGGTCTGGCACCTGTGCACTGCAGGACTCTGCTCTGCCCTCATGCCTGCTCCCGGAATGCTGCGATCATGTTTGATCGTAGTGTTTTGGGGGTTGAAGTGCCGGGAGCAGTCTGTGACCGCTCATGGCACTTAGTGCCGAGTGTCCGCTGTGAGAATCAGCTGACCCCCGATCGCGCGGCTGATCGCACATGACGTACTATACCGTCCATGGGCATTAAGGCCCAGGGCACATGGACGGTATAGTACGTCAAATGTCGTCAAGGGGTTGAAGAATACAAGGTCATTTATTGGGATACATTTTAGTCTTTATATGGGAATTTAAGTAGAATGACCTGTTTCTTACAAATAGGTTCATTATTATCAATATAGTTTTTTTTATACATTTTCTCATGTTTTTATATATATTTAAAAGAACAATGTAGGATGAATCACTCCTCCTCTTCCTCTTTTGTCTCCCCTCCCTCTCTCACAATGGGGAAGGGCTATACAAGGAGGATCAAATTCATTTTCTCCATACACCTGAAGAAAGCTGCAAACAGCCGAAACGCGTTGTGTATATCGTTTTTATCAGTTTTGATAAAAAAAATTTTTTACCTACAAGCAACATGAAACTTCTGCACCTTGACTTCTCTTGGTGGCAAAGACAGAGTCATTCCCTGGTCCTCCTGTCTGCTGTGGTGTTTCAGAGAAAAACAGTTTAATAGACGCTGGGAACAAAGCCGTATGGTAGACTAGTCGTACAGGGGGGAACCTGACGGCTTTTTCTCACCTTCAAGGGAGCAGGTGGGGACAAGTCGCCTGTCCAACTAGACTCCAGCATCCATTAAGTTACGTTTTTTCTTGGAATATGTAAATATATATGGCTGAAGTAATACAGCCACAGTTAGTTACATACTTCTCGGGGGGCAGGGCAGAACTGGGGAGATTGAATTAGGGTGACAGGCCACAGATATTCAAATTCAAGAGTGGAGTAAGATTTCTAATAAGGTCTCTTGACGAATCTGGAGCATCTGACTACCTGAACATCCCATTATCAAGGTTAGCCAAAACAATGCAGGTCTTGTTTAATCAGGGCCTAAGTAGAAGCAGAAGATTTAGGCTAAGTTTACCAAGACGTTATGGAGAAAATCAATGGCAAAAATCAGAACCAAACTGTTAGTTACTGTGTCAGCTCTGATCTCATTGCAGACTTCTGTGTTATTGTGAGAGCAGACTGTCAGTCATGACATGTCTCACGTAAAATAATCCCTGTGGGCAGATTCTCATGCAGATCAGTGTCCGGCCCATAGCCTGGAACAGCTCGTTTACATATAAAAAAAACATGTTTTTCTCTCAAATAAGGCATCGAATCGCAGATCTCAAGGTGTCATTTTATTCAGCTTCATAGGACCTATATGCCCATATAGACGGCTTAGGAGGGACGATCCTACCAGATTCCCTGTAACAACTACAAGTGGTTAAATATTTTTGTAATCCGATTAGTGTGCGATGCATCAGCACGATATATACTAAGTTGGTGAAGTGAGAAAACTATAGGCAGAAATTAAATTTATGGGATCAAATAACTACAAATTGTCACTTGCATATGTATTCACCCCATTTTCTATGAAGCCCCTAAAAGATTCTGATGCAAGCAATTATCTTCATAAGTCACATGCTTAATGAAAGGAAGCCCACGTGGGTGTAATCTAAGTGTCATATGGTCTGTCAGTATATACACACTTCTACTGAAGGGTCACACAGGCTGCAACACCATTAAGCAAGAGGCAACACTAACCAAACCGCACATGAAGACCAAGGAGATCTCCAAACAAGTCAGGGACAAAGTTGGGTTAAAAAAAGTCAGGATTGGATTATAAAAAAAATTTCCTAATCTATGATGATCCCCCGGAGCACCATCAAATTAATTATCAAACGAAACAAACATGGTACCACAAAATCCTGCCAAGAGAGCATCGCCCACTAAAACGCTCAGAGAGGCAGCACAGAGACCAAAAGGTAAGCCTAAAGGAGCTGCAGAGCTCCCAAGGACAGACTGGAGTATCTGTCCATACGAGCACAATAAGCCATACACTCCATAGAGGTGGCCCTAAGGAAGAGTGAGCAGAAAAAAGCCTTTACTTACACACAAAGATTGTAAGGCTTGCTTAGGCCTGTTTCACACTTCCATTTTTGACAGTCAAGATCCGCCGAATTGGAAAAAAAACGGATCCGCCATTTTTCTTTGCGGATCCGTTTTTTTCCCCATTGACTTTCATTATCGGTGGATTTTGACTGATGTTGGTCTGTTGCGTCCGTATTTTTGCGGATCCGCCAAAATTTTGGCGTCCGCAAAGATTTCAGAACGGACCATGCAACGCTTTTTTGGCCTACGGATCCGGCAGACACTGATTTAACCCGCAATTCTCTCTGGGTGCCGGATGAAAAAGATCTCTCTCTCTCTCTCATCACCTGAGTCGGTAACTGCTCTGCTGCTCCCGCCTGCACCATCGCCCGATCTGTTGCTCCCGCCTGCACCATCGCCCGATCTGTTGCTCCCGCCTGCACCATCGCCCGATCTGTTGCTCCCGCCTGCACCATCGCCCGATCTGCTGCTCCCGCCTGCACCATCGCCCGATCTGCTGCTCCCGCCTGCACCATCGCCCGATCTGCTGCTCCCGCCTGCACCATCGCCCGATCTGCTGCTCCCGCCTGCACCATCGCCCGATCTGCTGCTCCCGCCTGCACCATCGCCCAATCTGCTGCTCCCGCCTGCACCATCGCCCGATCTGCTGCTCCCGCCTGCAGCATCGCCCGATCTGCTGCTCCCGCCTGCAGCATCGCCCGATCTGCTGCTCCTGCCTGATCTGCTCCCGCGATTCGCCCGATCTGCTCCCGCGACATCTGCTGATGCTGCCGCGATTCGCCCGATCTGCTCCCGCGCCGATTTCGTCATGCTGCTCCAGGATTGACGCGGTATGTCTCTTTAAAATTTCACCATCGGCGGATCCGTACATCCGCCGATCCGCTCACACACGTTCCTGTCAGTCCGCCTGCAGATCCATTTTCCGCTATTTTGGCGGATCTGGACTGACAGGAAAAACTGATGTGTGAAACATGCCTTACCCGTTTCAGTCTGACAGTGATTTGAGACTGGAATGGAGGTTCACCTTCTAACAAGGCAAAGACCCAAAGCATACTGCTAAAGCAACGCTCGAGTGGTTTAACCCCTTAGCGACCGCCGATACGCCTTTTAACGGCGGTAATTAAGTGTACATAAACCACAGCGCCGCTAATTCACGGCGCTGTGGAGAAAGTGAATAGCGCCCCCCAGTGTCGGATTTTCTCTGGGGTCTCGGCAGCCGGTGGGTAGCCGAGACCCCAGAGAACATGAATCGGTCGGTTTTTACCGACCCCGCTTTTACGATCGCCATTATTAACCCTATAACGGCGACCGGAAAAAAAAAAAAAAAGAAGCCGCGATTTTGCATTAAAATTCTCTTTCCTCTGATGTGATTGCACATCAGAGGAGAGAGAACTAGGGTCCCCGTTCCCCCCCCGGTATCTCTCCGTGGTCCAGGGTCCCCTCCCGGTGGTCCCGTGTCCCGCCGGCGTCCTCCGGTGGGCACCGCCATCTTGGATCTGGAAGAAAATGGCGGGCGCATGCGCTGTACGCCCGCCGGGAATCTGCCGGCTCCGGCTGGCAGATTCCATTCATTCATTTTGATCACTATGATAAACTATCATAGTGAGCAAAATTAAAAAAAATAGTACATAACCCCCCGTTTATCACCCCCTTAGTTAGGCCAACATAACGAAATAAATAAAATATTTTTTTCAGTTTTCCATTAGGGTTAGGGCTAGGGTTGGGGTTAGGGCTAGGGTGAACTAGGATTAGGGTTAGAATTATGATTAGGGATTAGGGTTGGGATTAGGGTTAGGAGTGTGTTAGGGTTAGGGTTGGAGCAAGAATTGAGGGGTTTCCACTATTTACCAACTTTGGGGATCTAAAAATTGGGGTCTAAAAAAATCACTTTTGTGGAAATAAAAAAAAGACTATTTTCAAGGCTCTGCGTTTATAAACTTCTGTGAAGCACTTGAAGGTTCAAAGTGCTCACCACACATCTACATAAGTTCCTTAATGGGTCTAGTTTCCAAAATGGGGTCACTTGTTGGGGGTTTCCACTGTTTAGGCCCATCAGGGGCTCTGCAAATGCAACATGATGCCCGCAGACCATTCCATCAAAGTCTGCATTCCAAAATGGCACTCCTTCCCTTCCAAGCTCTCCCATGCGCCCAAACAGTGGTTCCCCCCCACATATGGGGTATCAGCGTACTCAGGACAAATCGCACAACAACTTTGGGGGTATGATTTCTCCTGTTACTCTTGTAAAAATAAAAATTTGGGAGCAAAAAGATCATTTTTGTGGAAAAAAAATGGATTTTTTATTTTCACGGCTCTACGTTATAAACTTCTGTGAAGCACTTGAAGGTTCAAAGTGCTCACCACACATCTAGATAAGTTCCTTAAGGGGTCTAGTTTCCAAAATGGGGTCACTTGTTGGAGGTTTCCACTGTTTAGGCACATTAAGGGCTCTCCAAACGCAACATGGCATCCGATCTCAATTCCAGCCAATTCTGCGTTGAAAAAGTCAAACGGCGCTCCATCCCTTGCGAGCTCTGCCGTGTGCTGAAAAAGTGGTTTACCCCCACATAAGGGGTATCGGTGTATTCAGGAGAAATTGTACAACAAATTTTGTGGTTGATTTTCTCTTTTAACACTTGTGAAAATAAAAAAAATTGTTTCTGAAATAAATTTTTTGCCAAAAAAAGTTAAATGTTAATTTTTTTCCTTCCACATTGCTTTAGTTCCTGTGAAGCACGTAAAGGGTTAATAAACTTCTTGAATGTGGTTTTGAGCACCTTTAGGGGTCTAGTTTTTAGAATGGTGCCACTTTTGGGTATTTTCTGTCATGTACACCCCTCAAAATGACTTTAAATATGATGTGGTCCCAAAAAAAAAATGGTTTTGTAAATTTTGCTGTAAAAATGAGAAATCGCTGGTCAACTTTTAACCCTTATAACTTCCTAACGAAAAAAAAAATTTTGCTTCCAAAATTGTGCCGCTGTAAAGTAGACATGTGGGAAATGTTATTTATTAAGAAATTTGTGTGACACATCTCTCTGATTTAAGGGCATAAAAATTTAAAGTTTTAAAATTGCAATATTTTCAAAATTTTCTCCATATTTCCGCTTTTTTCATAAATAAACACAAGACTTATCGAAGAAATTTTACCACTAACATGAAGTACAATATGTCACGAAAAAACAATCTCAGAATCACCGGGATCCATTAAAGCGTTCCAGAGTTATAACCTCATAAAGGGACAGTGGTCAGAATTGTAAAAATTGGCCTGGTCATTAAGCTGCAAACTGGCTCGGTCGCTAAGGGGTTAAGGGGAAACGTGTAGATGTTTTGGAGTGGCCTGGTCAAAGCCCAGACCTTAATCCAATTGAGATTTTGTGGTCAGACTTGAAGATTAATCTTTTCCTCTGGTGAACATCAACTACAAGGAGCAGGAGCAGTTCTGCCTTGAGGAATGGGCAAAAATCCCACTGGCAAAATGCGGAAAGCTCCTAGAGACTTATCTAAAGCGACTTGCAGCTGTAATTGCAGAAAAAGGAGACTAGAAGGAGAAAATTCTCCAGCGCAGAAGGAAAGGTAAAACTTCACATTTATTGTGTACTTGTTAAAAGACAGACATGTTGGGTGCACCAATGCATATTCCTGGGGGTACAAGACCGATACGTTTCAACTAGAAAATCATAGTTCCCCCCTCTACCAAGTACTGACTTTAGGGGAGTGAACAGTTATGCACACTGAAGTTTTCAGTTTTTTTCTCTATTTGTTGTTTACTTCACAATATTAAGAAAAACAAATGTTCACAGTTGTAGACATGTTCTCTACAGGGGGATGATGCATACCCTCAAAAAAAAAAAAAAAAAATGAAATTCCAGGTTGTGCGGTAGCAAAAAACAAAAAATGACGATTGGGGGTGTATACTTTGGCTGGTAAGTGTCTGTATATTATATATTTATATATACAGTAGAGATATATATTATTCTAGTACACAAACATCGCACTGCATTATACAGGGGTAAGAATGCAAATTTATTTTTATTATTTGTTTTAACAATGAAAATTATTATTTATTTATTTACCGTATTTTCCGGCGTATAAGACGACTTTTTAACCCCGTCTTAACGAGATCTGAATCTGAGCATACACGGGCTCCGGCGGCCATTTACAGGGAGGCCTCCACATCGCAGCAATGGAGCTGCCTGGGCCTCCGGGCTTTGGGGAAATGCCGGAGGAGCCCCGACGCTCGACAGAGCCTCCGCAGCCACCCCTTTTTGAAGAAGGAACGCCGAAACGCGTGTCAGGGGATAAGAGGTGGTTCCAGAAACCGCAGCACAGGTACTCTGACATGTCATGCACATAAGGGTGGTGAACTGTTTTCGTGTAACTAGCCCTATACCATTTGGTCTCTGCTTCTAATGAGATTTAGTTAGCACACTGACACTTTATGGCAGGCTATGGTCAGGCGCCATGATGCACTGTTTGGAATGCATTGTATACAATGATTTGCTGGCAAAGCTGCTTCTTATTAGTTACAAATTTGTGCAACTTTATGAGGAGTTTGAATGCTGATGAATATATGAATTTCATGTTCCACCCAGCATCATATATAATTGATTTTGGATTGATCTCTGAGCACCTATATTATGTAAACTTTAAAGGTTGACTAATAAATTTATTTTTATTTCAAAAAAACTTTCCTTGAAACATTCCTAATATCCGTATAGGGTATGGTTGTTTTGAAGGATGGTGGGGAAAGAGACAGTAGGTTGGTGGGTTGCAGCAGTTCCCGTGTTGGTTGAGGCGGTAGCTCTGGGAGTGGTGAGGAGGCAGTGGGGTCATTGCAGGCTTTCTTGAAGTGGTGGGTATTCAGGTTCCGTCTGAAGGATCCGAATGTGGTTGATAGTCGGACATATTGGGGCAAAGAATTCCAGAGGATGGGGGCTATTCGGGAGAAGTCTTTGAGGCGGTTGGGTGAGGAGCGAATAAGTGTGGAGGAGAGCAGGAGGTCTTGGGATGACCAGAGAGTACGTGACGGAAGGTATCGGAAGATTAGTTCAGACACATATGGGGGAGACAGGTTATAGATGGCCTTGTAGGTCAGTATTAGTAATTTGAACTGGATACGCTGAGGGAATGGGAGCCAGTTAAGAAATTTGCAGAGGGGAGAAGGGGAGGAGTAGCGAGGAGAGAGATGAATTAGTCGGGCAGCAGAGTTAAGGATGGACTGGAGAGGTGCGAGGGTTAGCACGGAGACCACAGAAAAGGATGCTGCAGTAGTAGAGGCGGGAGATGATGAGGGCATGCACAAGCATTTTAGTAGATTGAGGGTTGAGGAAAGGACGGATTCTGGAAATATTTTTGAGCTGGAGGCGACAGGAGGTAGAAAGAGCTTGGATGTGTGGTTTGAAGGACAGGGCAGAGTCAAGAGTAACTTCCGGTACTGGGGAAAGTGTGATAGGTAGGTCAGGTAAGGAAGATCTGTGAGATGGAGGAAAGATGAGGAGTTCAGATTTGTCCACATTGAGTTGAGGAAGCGAGAGAAGGAGGATATGGCTGATAGACACTCCGGGATTCTGGACAGCAGAGAGGTGACATCTGGGCCAGAGAGGTAGATTTGAGTGTCGTCAGCATAAAGGTGGTACTGGAATCCATGGGACTTTATGAGTTGACCCAGGCCAGGGGTATAAATTAAGAAGAGTAGGGGTCCTAGAACAGAGCCTTGGGGGACTCCAACAGAGAAAGGGTGGGATCAGGAGGTAGTGTGGGAGTGGGAGACGCTGAATGTGCGGTTGGAAAGGTACGAAGAGATCAGTATAGGGCGAGGTCTTTGATGCCAAAGGAGGAGAGGATGTGTAGTAGGAGGCAGTGGTCAACCGTGTCGAATGCAGAGGACAGGTCTAGAAGCAGGAGTATATAGTATTGTCCGTTTGCTTTGGCTGTAAGTAGGTCGTTAGTAATTTTGGTCAGGGCTGTCTCAGTGGAGTGATGGGGGCAGAAACCAGATTGTAGATTGTCAAAGAGCAAGATAGATGAGAGGAAGGAGGAAAGGTCAGCGTGGATGTGCAGCTCCAGGATTTTGGAAGCAAATGGGGGCAGTGATATTGGGCGATAGCTGGACATAACGGTTGGGTCGAGGGTTGGCTTTTTAAGGATAGGCGTGATTGTGGCATGTTTAAAAGCAGAAAGGAAGGTACCGGACGTTAGCGATAGGTTGAAGTGGGTTAGGGATGGGATAAGTGTGGTGGTGAGCTTGGGGAGGAGGAGGGATGGGGTCAAGTGCACAAGTGGTGAGGTGTGATTTGGAGAAAATTAATGTTGGAATAAAAAAAAATGAAATAGTATACCTCAACTATGTCAACTCAGCCCAAATCTTTACACCAAATCCATCAATACATCATTCTGTGGGGAAAAAATAACACTGGTGGATGTTGCAGCTTACCTCTTTCCAGGATAGCCCTCTGAGTATTTGTTATTGAGGCAGGAACCAAGAGCTTCCAGAGCGGCTCGACTGCAGAAATTCTATTGAAGGGAGAAAAGACAAAAAATAAGGATTATATTGGAGTAGAACGTATAAAGTGTATGTCAGTCAGACAGGTGGCAGGCGGGAAATAGGGAGAGGTGCAGGTGTATAGCCCCACCTGCTGCACTTGTGACTCACTTGCATAAGATATCTACAATGGACATCACTAAAACAGAAAAAGGATTTCTACCAGCAAGGTACGGACATATTCATCATTACAGCACCTTTACATATATGGCATAAGTGTGAGGTATAAAAGCCTTTAATTTATCCAGAAATATAATTTTTCTCATTGTTAATCTGACGCAGTTTCTTTATGATCCTGAAGCAGTCAAGATTTATGGCTCGTTAACATGCGTGAATAACACGGTCAAGTGCTAATCAATGTTTTATCGGATGCAGGGCTGTGCAGCAAGGCTGGGTAAGCCAAACCTCTGACTCCTCAATTTCCATGACACCAACTCTGACTCCACGACTCAGACTTACAGCCCTGCCACGGTTGTGGAGTCGTTCAGCCAAACCTCCAACTCCGACTCCTCAATTTCCGTAATAGCAACTCCACCAAAATGGGCTTCGACTCTTGACTCCACGACTCCGACTCCACAGAACTGCTGTGCAGCTCGGTGATTTTTCTCTCATGTCGATTTATAGCATGCTACAAGTGGCTTTTGGATCACGCGCACCTATACAAGCCCATGGGTTCATGTGAAACATTGGACTGCACTCTGATGTCATCCGAGTTAAGTCAGACATCTGCAAAAGCAGACAATAGAGAATACTGAGAAATTAAGATCACCCGTGATAGATTTCGCATGGGAGAGCATCGGATCGCACTAAGGTGACATTCAGCTTAATGTCAGACAAAGTTTGAGCTGAGTGTCAAAAGCATAAATCAACCAGATCCTCTCACATGAGAGAATCATCACTAGTGTGACCCCGGCCTTATAGCAATCCTGCAGAGAACACAGGTTATTCTCTCGCTGATCAGTGCTATCTACACCCGGTGGACTATTAAATCCCTGCCCCATAATTAAGGTGGTGGGGCTTTGCTGTCACTTGTCCTAATGCCGGCAGAGCACAGCAGGGAGAATTCTGCTGCAGCCAGTTGTATCACAGCCACACACAGGACTGTAAGGAGAAAGCTGGACATGGCTGAGCTCCTGAGACACAGAGAACATTTATTTGCATACTTTTTAATGTAATATTACTCAAAATAGGATTAAAGAAACAAAGATGACATTACGGTAGGAAATTCTGGAATGTCGTAACTTTTTTATGGCCCTGATTCATCAAGACTGGCATTTTCACATCGGTCTTGATGAGAGGGTGTGCTGGAGTCAGAGGCGACCTCATTAAGAGGTGCACAGTTTTTGATGAATCATGTTAGATGCTACGTGGCTTGTGCCCTCCTGTGTGCCTCGCTAACATGCTTATTCCAGTCACAGACTGGTGGAAGATTTGTGGAGTAAAGGATGCCACAGCTCGCTATGAATGTGAAGGGCAGTGGTCGCCACATTCCGTCACTCTGTCCACTTTGCTGGAGCTGAAACCCGTAAATCTTAGAAACCCTCTGCAGCCTCGCATTGCTCAAATTATTATTATTTTTTTAAATTTCCAAAGCTATCTAGATCAGCTTGTTGGCCTAAAAGTGCTGATGAATCATAGCCTGTATGTCTAAGACTCCTGCAATTGCTCTAACTTACGAGACTTCATCAGTTTGTAAAAAACAAAAAGGCAGAAAAATGTAAAAATTCTGGCTGTATCAGAAACATTGTAAATACAAATCTAAAAGTACAAAATGGCTCTAAAGTGCAGGAAGAAGCGCTTACTTCAGAGGCAATCATCTCCAGTCCACGACACTGTCTGTCTTTCTCCTTCCGCACTAGATCCCACATTTCGGGGTCATTCTCAGCCAAGCTTTCCTGCCCGTTCCAGGACTCGCTCCCAAATTGAGAGGCTGGTTTTGTATGCTGGCCTCGAACATGGCAGCATCTTCTTAATGGCTGGAAGAGGCAAGTAAAGAGTCATGTAATCATAAGTAATGACCGAACGGCGGCTGCACTTAGTGTTACAGAGACGGAAACACAAGGACACTTTTATAAAACAAAAACCTTACCAATACAACAGATACGAGGCACAAACTTTGAAAAGCAGCTCATTTAGCATATTCAGTTACACCTAGCCACTTTATTTTTCACATTTTTGGCTCAATTTCTTTTTACGGTAAAATACAGAATAAAAATCAGGTTCGGAAAATACTAATAATGAGAGTGCGTCATTGTCATTCATCATTATCTGCCTGGTGATGCCTACTGGAGGAGGCCACTGTTCCACCATATTTAATAGCTTTTCAAGAATATTGGACAAGCCCCTACCTGCTCACTGCTGGTTCAGGGTACTTGCCCCCCAAAGTAAAACAAGAGTTTAGCCACACCGATCATGGAACTTCGGGGGTGGGAGACGGCTGGCTGGCTCTTCTTGAGACCATCATTGTAAGGCCAAGTGCACACGCTGAGTATTTGGTACGTTTATTACATTAGTGTTTGTGAGCCAAAACCAGAAATGGAAAAAAACAGCAAGATGATACATGGCTTGCGCAGACTGGAGTAAGTTTTGTGTAGTAAGGGATGACAAAAGTCGTTATGAATTTGAAGAGCAGTGGTGGCCACGCTCCGTCACGCCCCAACTCTGTCCACTTTGTCGGAGCCAAAAAAGTTTGGAAACACGGGCACCGTTTCTGCATTTTGCACCCACGCCTGGTTTTGGCTCAGTGTGACTCAAGGTGTGCACGTGGCCTTATCGTCTATGGCAGGGGTGCAATTTTTGTTAGTCCAAGGGCCACATTGTCATCCTGAACCAATCCAGAGGGCCGCAAAAAAAAAAGAAAAGGAGGTAATTATATGAATACATCATCAGCGCCACGTTAGTACATTAATACATCACTAGAACCAAGTTTTGAGTATTTGAGAAGGATTTAGAAATATCTGCTTTAAAAAAAAAACTTAAAGTTTTTGGAGCAGAAACTCATCAAATCCTCCTCATACTCTCAAATCTCCAAGTTTTGAGGATTTTTAAGTTTTAGCATGGCCATGCAGCACGTTATGGATGGCTACTAGTGATGGGCGAACGTGCTGGGATAAGGTGTTACCCCATCATGTTCGGGTGCTGACCGAGTGACTTCAGCGTGCTCGAAAAATACGTTAAGAGTCCCGCAGCTGCATGTCTCATGGCCCTCCTGTGATTAGCAGCTCACTGTCAATAGACAATTTACATACAGACCCTGGCGTGGACGGAGCCAGCTTTGGCCTGTTTCACACTTTAGTCTTGTTGCCATCAGTCACAATCCGTGAAAGTGTGGAAAAACGGATCCAGTGCAGATTGTAAAAAACGGGGGGAAGAGAGGGGGGGAGAGATGTTCAGTGCCAGAACAGCTTTTAGGGTTAATTTAAATTAATGGAAATTCTTCCAGGCATGCTCAATAGCAAAAAACGGAAACAGTCGCTGGATTCCATCATAGGACGGACAGCAATGGATCCGTCACTGTCCGACTGAGACAAAAAACGTTCCTATGGACATTGTCTCCGGCCGACGGACACAGATTTTCAGACGGATCTGTCGCACGATGGACAAAACAGAAGGCCATCCGTCACAATCCGTCACTAATACAAGTCAATGAGAAAAAAATGGATCCGTTTTTTTCTAAAAACGACAGATCTTGACGGATGCTAAAAGACTGAAGTGTGAAACAGGCCTCTCTCAGCTCAGCTTCATGCTAAATCTAATAACTGATTGTATCACGACTGCTGCACCCAGTGGTACATCGCTTGACTCGGGGTCTCTGACTACATCATGTAGCTCTTAGATGAAGCAGTAAAAACCTGCTTGCAGATTACCTTTAATATGTATGGTAGTATAGAATATTAAGAATTATATATTTTAATTAACATAAAAATCTGATTAAAAACAATATTTTTTATTTTTCTAAAGAAACAATCTCTTCAAGGAGATCTAGTCCACCCAACAAGGTTAATTCAACAGATTTTTCTTTCAAAATATGTAATAGTATTCAATGTGACGACAAATTACTTTTCGGACGCTTCTGTGTTCGAGGCACAGGGCCGGGACTGAAGACTCCGACTTCTCTGCCACTGCTGCGGTGAAGCAACGGGCACTTTGTGAAGTAAAAAGGAGGGACCTGAAAAGGACTCATCCACGAAGAACTCGCCCATTGTCAGGATACAGAAATGTAGTAAAGACGTAACGCTTCAGGAGCAGAGCACTCTGGAGGCACGTCAGCGGCCAAGCTTTCTATTCAGCACTTTACCTTATGGAAACTCACAACAAAGGTCTGAAATGCAGAGCAAATGAAATCGCCACACACATTAGAAAAACGTCAGCGAAGCCCAACCATAAGGCGGCATCAACCAACAGCCTGTAGGGTGCAACTGTCAGGCAGCGGGGGGGCTAGGGGTGCCTTCCAGCTGTTTGACTCACTCCCCATGGAGCAAAAATGGGAAAAGTCTGCTTCACTTTACAATTATGGAAGAAGCATTGGGGGAGCAGAGTTCATGCAGTGCCAGAAAATCTGCAGTGTAAGTTGCTTGGTGCTATGAATTCAAAGACGTTGTCCACTACTTGGGCAACTTCTCCTACCCCTGGCTTGGCCCCCATAAAATACTACAGCTTATGTTCACCTCCCGTGCTGGCGGCACTCCATATCCCGGGGCTTCTCGTGCGGATGTTGTGACTCGTGACGTTGCTGCCCAGTCTCCACCTCCTGTCGAATTGAGCATGAAGAGGAGGTCTGAGATCAGCAGCAGCCCGCACTTCCTCTTCATGTTCTATTTGTGTAGAGGCGGTGCTGATTGTTCACCGGAGTCACAACAACCACACGGGAACCCCCCGAGAAAGCGAGTGCTGACACCGCGGGAACCCCCGGGAAAGCGAGTGCTGACACCGCGGGAACGGCGCCAGCATGGGAGGCGAGTACAAACTTTATTATTTTATGGGTACCAAACATTTTGATCAAGAATCAGTTGTCCTAGTAGTGAACAACCCCCTTTAAGTCCACAGCCCGTCAATTTGTGTCACCGGATGTCGCTGTGGATATGGGCGGCAAATCCGCGGGTTTTCTGCACTGGAATCTGCAGCAGCTGTGGAGTGCTCCCTGTCGAATTGTAGCCCTATTATACTGATGGACGGAGCATACAGGTATTATTTACCACTTACCTTTTGCGTCTCCCCTATTTCCTCAGGCTGTAAGCCTCTGAGCAGGCCCTCACTCCTCTTGATATCTATTGAATTTTATGTGTAATTCTGTACAAGCTCCCTCTGTAATGTAAAGTGCTACGGAGTATGTTGGTGCTATAGAAATAAAAAGGATTATAGTTCTAAGGGCTTGTTCACACAGCATTTTACTGTACTAGCAAACTAAAAGATTTCTGAAATGTCATGCACATGGTGCTTATTTCCTTGCAGATGTGAAGCAGCTTCATATCTGCAGCATGTAAATTCTGCCATTGTTTTTGTAGAATTTCTAACCCATTCTAATGAATAGGGAAAAGGCAAGTATATAATGTATCAAAGACACAGCCAAAATGTGCATATTTTAAGCAGCGTTTTTCCTGCCAAGCGAATCGTTATTAGTGTATTTCTACAGCGAAGAAACAAAAATGCAGCGTTTTACAGTACCAGCAAAGTGAATGACGCTTCTGAAATCTCACGCTGCTTATTTTTTTTCCTTGCAGATTTGAACAGTTTCATATCTGCAGAATGTTAATTATTTGAGGCTACGTCCCCACAGGCAGTAATCGGCAACGCCTCGGACGCAGCATGCCGGCTTTTGAACACCGGTGATTCCACATGTGATCACTGAACCGCGCGGATTCACCGTGTCCAATACATTGTATGGGTGACTATCTCCCGTCTCCGCAAGATAACTAGACATGCTGCGGTCTAGAAGATGCATGTCCGTCTCTGCGGGTGATCCGCAGCCGTCTGTGGACTCAATGGGCATGGGATTTCTGTTGAAATCCCTTCCACTATGCTGCAACATCTGGCCGCTGGGGATCGGACGCTGCACAAGTACACAGAGTCCAACCCGCAGCGTTTACTGACCATGGGAATGTACCCTTAAGAGTTTTTGCAGCGTTTTTCACCAATTCATAATAGAGGAAAAAATCCATTGTAAAAAAAAATAGAAGAATTAACATTTGCAACGTTACTGTTTGCAAGTGTCTGACGCTCATCTATAAGCTCATGACCCAGACCAGAAACAAAAAGGCTTAGTGTAAGGGGCCGGCGTGTGCTCGCTCAGCAATCACCTCCGCTTCCTCCCCAGCCAAGAGGATCTGTAGAGATGATGAAATCAGCATTCCCAAATTGCATCAGCTGAATAAAGTCTGCACAGAAATGTCCGACTGACTCTAAATTCCAACTGTAAAAGGTGATCTGGAAAACAGACATTCTAAAACGATAATTTCTGCTGATTCTTTATGAAAAAGCCGATTAGAAGATGCAAAAAGCTACTGATAAGAAAGAAAACCTCAACTAAGCAAAAAACATCTGAGAATATTTTACTTAAAACAGGAAAAGAAACAGACGCAAAGTGCTACATTGTTAGATAAAAGAACTTGCACAAGCAGGTCAGAGCAGATAGTTATATCCCGATGTGACCAGTCAGAAAGAAGCGCTACAAACTATCCACAGTACCACAAAACATATGTGTCTGATAAGAAACAGCAATGCATAGAAAAATAAAGAAAAAAAATCCTCTGTGGCCTAAGCGTGCTTTCATATGGCGTTCCGGCACTCGTTTGGTGGCCCCATCAGGTCTTACATCTTAACCCAAAACAGGATTTGGACGTATGTGCCAATGGGGCTATAGACTGTAATGGTGCTGACAGAGTGAACACGCATCATTTTCGGTCGTATACACCTACTGGAGGCAGACGCTCAGAAGCAGTCTATTATGACCGAGTGTCCGCCTCCAGTAGCTGTATACCCCCGATAACGATGCACGTCAGAGGACACTTTCACTCTGCTGGCACTGTTATAGTCTATGGCCCTGTTGACAAATATGTTCTAATCTAGTTTTACCAAACCAAAGTCTGTCTCTATGATGAGGAACATGTTTGTGTTTCGGGGCGGCCTGTGGGCAGGTCCTTCCTTGGTTTCTCTGGATTAGAGCAGGAAGATAAGACTGCCTACAGTCCCAACCCAGAGCACGAGCATATCATTAACTGAAAACTTCTAACACTGATTACACAAGAACCACAAGACGGACTTCTTCACCCCAGGATCATTTTAATCAGTGCTTGTAATTTACTTTGCAAAATCCTTCTGACAGGTTCGCTTTAAATCTAATCCGTGAAGAAAAAAGAAAAAAACAAACAAAAAAACAAAGAGCACTCTGATGCCTTCTGTGTAATGTCCGTTTTTCATGGACTGTTTGAAAGAAGCTTGAGAATCATCCATCGGTTTATTGTTTCATCAGATCAAAACTGATCAAACTCTGATGGTAAAAGCTGACACCTCGACAAGACTCCAATCAAGAAACTCTGATCTAATAACATTTTTATCTGTGAAAGAGCCCATTCATATGTCTATTTTTATCATGCAAGCTCAATCCATGTTATTCAGTTATACCAATGGGGCTGTTCACATGTCCAGGTATTTTTACTGGTATAAAATCACGGAGTTGTCAGACTTTCATCCAAGTCTCGGATCATTCTCGTCAATACAAGTCTATGGGTTTGAGAAAAATAATAGGACAGCACTCAGATGCCTCAGTGATGCCTGTTCTTCATAGATTGATAGAAGAAGCTTGAGAAACCTCCATCAATTTTGCTTTTTCCAACCAGGATAAACTGATGATAAAAACGGACATACTGATCAAACTGACACCAGGACTGTCTTATTTAACATACAAGTATAATTACTGATGTCTGTTCACGGACTTGGGGCTCCTTCAATCACTAACAGCACACAATGTCATCCGTGTGTTGTCGGAGATTAACATGCAATGAATAGGAGAGGAGCCGTCCATCAGGCTTGATTGCAGGCTTTTTTTTTACTGAACGTCTGCTGTTCTTTTCCACACAGAAGAAACTGTTGAAGATGCAACCTAGCATACACCACCCCAACGTAGGTCCAAAGGATTTTGGACTTGCCTGGCTGTTGCTGAGTGTAGCCCTAACCCTATAGTGGACAGACAGAAAAGAAATTCTGTGCAAGCAGGGCACAAGGGTTGCCCCAGTGCAAGCAGGGCACAAGGGTTGCCCCAGTGCAAGCAGGGCACAAGGGTTGCCCCAGTGCAAGCAGGGCACAAGGGTTGCCCCAGTGCAAGCAGGACACAAGGGTTGCCCCAGTGCAAGCAGGACACAAGGGTTGCCCCAGTGCAAGCAGGACACAAGGGTTGCCCCAGTGCAAGCAGGACACAAGGGTTGCCCCAGTGCAAGCAGGACACAAGGGTTGCCCCAGTGCAAGCAGGACACAAGGGTTGCCCCAGTGCAAGCAGGACACAAGGGTTGCCCCAGTGCAAGCAGGACACAAGGGTTGCCCCTGTGCAGTCCAATAGCTCAACATAACGCACAATTTCACCTGCAGGTGATAGTGGTCCCCTCACCTCTGGGGACCCTGTTATTATACGTCCGGCCTGCCCTAAACGAACATATAAGGCCCTGACAATCATTAACCGGCCTTTGCGTCTACGCTGCACAATTGCAAACCCATGTTTGTTAAAGAAGTTTCTCCTACTCATCCTCACTGTTACATAGTGTCAATTAGGGTCAAAATTTGGTGTTTTGTTTTATTTTTTTTTTCTTACAAAATTGCAGATTGAGTAATAAGCCGGTTGTGTAAGCGCACACAGTCTGCGTGCTGACCAATCACAGGACGCCTACATGTCCAAACGCCGCTATCGATGGCTACTTATTGACAGGACGGCTCGACAAACAAGGCACGTTCCAACATAAGCAAATCCTTTTATTTGAGCCGTCACATAGTTCAAGTCCAAAGAATAATAGGGAGCTGTGCGTTTACTTCTTCAGCTCAATGACTTGGTGCAATGTCTGCTCCGCTATTTCCCCCTCCCTCCCAGGGCTCATGTACTAACAATCAAGGTCCAGCGCTTCTAGATAATAAGAAAACACACACTCGGAGCCGACTGCACTGGGGCCGGCCAGCTGTGGCCGCTGGAAAATGACTTTTATGCAAGAGATGTGCAGACACACATACACAGCTGCAAGGTACAAAGCCAAGGAAATTGGGCTATAAAGTCAACGGAGCGTGCCGTGTCTCTGAAGAGATCATAATAAACCCATTTCCAGCCACTTACTCCTGCACATAACACTATGCCAATTCTGCTTCTAGTACAATCATGATTATTAACCCTTATGGCCGACTAACTCGACAACACAGCACAATTATGGAGGGGAAATGTTAATTAAGACCGGTATCATCACATGCAACCTATTTATCCCGCTCTTTGTACGCTGTGCCTGCTCCATTACTGTACAGACATCCCACTGTATGGTCAGCTACGAAATACTACAAAGAGGTAGTGTCATATACTGGTCTGCAACACTCGCGGCATGCGGTCAATGTAAAGTATGAGACGCAGGCTCATTTCCCCTATGGATTTTCACAGTAAAATACGGATGAAATTTGATAACATTTTCATCCGTGTGGTTGATATGCACCAGCTTTATTGGATGTAAACCTGCAGCAGCTCTGTGTGAATTTACCCTACAGTCACCTACACACTTCATGAATTTGAAGTGGATTTTGCACGGCAAATCTGCAGCAAAATTCACATTTGTTCTGTTAAATTGAATTTTGCAAAAAGAAATGTTGTGGTCCTATCTTAGGCCAAGTTCACACTGGGCATTTTTTTTCCTGCAGCAAAACCTGATTTCTTGGCAGGAAAAAGCTGAGGCAAAGACGCATGTTTTGGTGCGTTTTTTCAAGCATTTTTTTTGTTTTAACGTGTGCTTCTTTGTGCATGCTAATAAAGTTTAGTGCCCCCAGAGAAAAAAAAAAACTACTTCGCGTAGAACCATACGACCCATATCTATAGATCACGATCGGACTGGGGGGGGGGGGGGGAATAAATCGCACAGCACTCGGACTATGTCTGATTCTTTGAATAGCTGGCAATTCATCTGCCGTGTACTGTAAAATCACAGCGTGACCCCACAGGAAAGACCAGATACATACAGTATTTACACACACAGATACGATAGTCACACACACACTTATACGGTTGAAACCAGAAGTTGACACACACATGCACGTTTTTATCAATATCTGACATGAAATCAGAATAAACCTTTCCCGGTTTAGGACAATTAGGATTACCATAATCTATTAAATACCTACCTAAAATTGTCTATCATTCACTTCCATCAGGACGTCCTCGAATCCCACAATCCACCGTGCCGGAAGTACACCAACCGCCATATTGGAATACCCAAGTGATGAGTACTCCAATACGGCACCCGGTGGTGGTACCAGGCCCTTGCGCAGTACCAACAGCGGGACCCCCCGCCGCTGAACCCGCCGCCGCCTGCCCACCCACCTCCGTGCAGTTACAGCCAGCAGGAAAGACCGCGGCTTGAGGCCTGTGCTGGAGATGGGGTGCGGGCGCCCTCTGGTGGCACCGCACCCCATCTCCAGCACAAGCCGCAAACCACCGTCTTTCCTGCCGGCTATGAGAGGGGTGTAACGAGGGGGGTGTAACGAGATGGGTTTTTATTTAATCCTATGAACATATATTTCAACATTATCTATTATATACTTACCTAAAATTGTCCGTTATCCACTTCCATCCGGACGTCCTCGAATCCCACAATCCACCGCACCGGAAATACGCGTCGACCGCCATATTGGAATACCCAAGTGATGGGGATTTCAATATGGCACCCGCTGGTGATACCAGGCCCTTGCGCAGTACCACCAGCGGGACACCGCCGTTACACCCACACCGGAACGCCCCGCCGCCGGACCCCCGCCAGGACCCGCCGCCGGACCACATAACTTTCAGTGAAGAAACTGCCTGAAGAATGGTAAGGTCACTTCTTTTAGTGGCTTGACATTTTTCAAAACCTGATTTGGCTAGGGAACCTGGAGGATTTTGCTAAGTAAAATACACATGTGACCATATAGGTGGTGTTATAGTGACTAAAACGATTGTGGATTTTGTACAATCAACGTCTGAAGTTTCCTTGTGATCATAGCTGCGTGCATCGGTCTACGTAATCAACATATAATTGCCTTAAATTGTCTGTCATCCATTTCCGTCTGGATGTCCCCGAATCCCACAATCCACTGTACCGCACCAGAAGTACGCCGACCGCCATTTTGGTACACCCAAGTGATGCGCCCGGATCCAGGACGCAGCTGCAATCCCGAATGCAGCTGCGATCCCGATGCGCTCGGATCCAGGACACAGCTGCGATCCCGACGCGCACAGCGCACCGATACAATTGCATTCTGCAGCAGAGCAGGGAGAATCGATCTCACTGCTTTGCCGCCCGGCCGCTATGGGCCCCGAGCAGGCGGTGGGGGGCCCGGTGCCAGCAGTGGGCCTCCCGCCCGTCATCGCAGGGTCAGCTGTATCGGCATCTAACCCATACAGCAGACCGCAGTGCTGAGAGAGGGAGCGAGCGCTACTTCTCCCATCATCCCTCTCTCCCTGACAGCAGGCGCGCTGACGTCACTGCCCGGCGCCCGCTGTCAGGAGATGAGCGGGAGAGCAGGGAGCAGCGCAGGAGCTGGGAGGAAGAGAGGTGAGTATTAGATGTATTTATTTTTGTAACGGGGTGAATTATAATAGGCTGCCTATAGGGGTACAGAGGCTGACTATGGGGGTACGTTATAATACAGAGGCAGCCTATGGGGGTACAGAGAAGCTGCCTATAGGGGTACAGAGAAGCTGCCTATGGGGGTGCGTTATAATACAGAGGCTGCCTATGGGGGTGCATTATAATACAGAGGCTGCCTATGGGGGTGCATTATAATACAGAGGCTGCCTATGGGGGTGCATTATAATACAGAGGCTGCCTATGGGGGTGCATTATAATACAGAGGCTGCCTATGGGGGTGCATTATAATACAGAGGCTGCCTATGGGGGTGCATTATAATACAGAGGCTGCCTATGGGGGTGCATTATAATACAGAGGCTGCCTATAGGGGTACAGAGGCTGCCTATGGGGTGCATTATAATATACAGGCTGCCTATGGGGGTGCATTATAATACAGAGGCTGGCTATGGGGGTACATTATACAATAGACTCTGCCTATGGGGAGTGCATTATACTATATTGAGGACTATCTGGTGTATTATGCTATATCAGTGGTCTCCAACCTGCAGCTCAGGAGCCACTTGTGGCTCGCGGTCCCATGAATTGTGGCTCGCGGCTGTCTGTCTGATTGGCGTGCATTATAATACAGAGGCTGCCTATGGGGGTGCATTATAATATAGAGGCTGCCTATGGGGGTGCATTATAACATAGAGGCTGCCTATGGGGGTGCATTATAATACAGAGGCTGCCTATGGGGGTGCGTTATAATACAGAGGCTGCCTATGGGGGTGCATTATAATACAGAGGCTGCCTATGGGGGTGCATTATAATACAGAGGCTGCCTATGGGGGTGCATTATAATACAGAGGCTGCCTATGGGGGTGCATTATAATACAGAGGCTGCCTATGGGGTGCATTATAATACAGAGGCTGCCTATGGGGTGCATTATAATACAGAGGCTGCCTATGGGGGTGCATTAT
Source organism: Dendrobates tinctorius (assembly GCF_039654945.1). NCBI lineage: Eukaryota > Metazoa > Chordata > Amphibia > Anura > Dendrobatidae > Dendrobates > Dendrobates tinctorius. The sequence goes on from NW_027361719.1 coordinate 19,926,739, forward strand.
AATACAGAGGCTGCCTATGGGGGTGCATTATAATATAGCGGCTGCCTATGGGGGTGCATTATAATACAGAGGCTGCCTATGGGGGTGCATTATAATACAGAGGCTGCCTATGGGGCTGCATTATAATACAGAGGCTGCCCATGGGGCTGCATTATAATACAGAGGCTGCCCATGGGGGTGCATTATAATACAGAGGCTGCCTATGGGGGTGCATTATAATACAGAGGCTGCCTATGGGGTGCATTATAATACAGAGGCTGCCTATGGGGGTGCATTATAAAACATAGGCTGCCTATGGGGGTGCATTAAAGTACAGAGGCTTTCTATGAGGGTGCATTATAATATAGAGGCTGTCTATGGGGGTGCATTATAATATAGAGGCTGTCTATGGGGTGCATTATAATACAGAGGCTGCCTATTGGGGTGCATTATAATATATAGGCTGTCTATGGGGGTGCATTATAATATAGAGGCTGCCTATGGGGGTGTATTATAATACAGAGGCTGCCTATGGGGGGTGCATTATAATACAGAGGCTGCCTATGGGGGTGCATTATAATACAGAGGCTGCCTATGGGGTGCATTATAATACAGAGGCTGCCTATGGGAGGTGCATTATAATATAGAGGCTGCCTATGGGGGTGCATTATAATATAGAGGCTGCCTATGGGGGTGCATTATAATATAGAGGCTGCCTATGGGGGGTGCATTATAATATAGAGGCTGCCTATGGGGGTGCATTATAATATATAGGCTGTCTATGGGGGTGCATTATAATATAGAGGCTGTCTATGGGGGTGCATTATAATACAGAGGCTGCCTATGGGGGTGCATTATAATATAGAGGCTGTCTATGGGGGTGCATTATAATATAGAGGCTGTCTATGGGGTGCATTATAATGTAGAGGCTGTCTATGGGGGTGCATTATAACGTAGAGGCTGTCTATGGGGGTGCATTAAAATTCAGAGGCTGCCTATGGGGGTGCATTATAATATAGAGGCTGTCTACTGTCTATAGTGGTACAGAGGCTGCCTATGGGGTGCATTATAATACAGAGGCTGCCTATGGGGGTGCATTATAATACAGAGGCTGGCTATGGAAGTACATTATACTATAGACTCTGCCTATGGGGAGTGCATTATACTATATTGAGGACTATCTGGTGTATTATGCTATATCAGTGGTCTCCAACCTGTAGCTCAGGAGCCACTTGTGGCTCGCAGCTGTCTGTCTGATTGGCGTGCATTATAATACAGAGGCTGCCTATGGGGGTGCATTATAATATAGAGGCTGCCTATGGAGGTGCATTATAATATAGAGGCTGCCTATGGGGGTGCATTATAATAAAGAGGCTGCCTATGGGGGTGCATTATAATACAGAGGCTGCCTATGGGGGTGCATTATAATACAGAGGCTGCCTATGGGGGTGCATTATAATAAAGAGGCTGCCTATGGGGGTGCATTATAATACAGAGGCTGCCTATGGGGTGCATTATAATAAAGAGGCTGCCTATGGAAGTACATTATACTATAGACGCTGCCTATGGGGAGTGCATTATAATACAGAGGCTGCCTATGGGGGTGCATTATAATACAGAGGCTGCCTATGGGGGTGCATTATAATAAAGAGGCTGCCTATGGGGTGCATTATAATACAGAGGCTGCCTATGGGGGTGCATTATAATACAGAGGCTGCCTATGGGGGTGCATTATAATAAAGAGGCTGCCTATGGGGGTGCATTATAATAAAGAGGCTGCCTATGGGGGTGCATTATAATACAGAGGCTGCCTATGGGGTGCATTATAATACAGAGGCTGCCTATGGGGGTGCATTATAATACAGAGGCTGCCTATGGGGGTGCATTATAATACAGAGGCTGCCTATGGGGTGCATTATAATACAGAGGCTGCCTATGGGGGTGCATTATAATAAAGAGGCTGCCTATGGGGGTGCATTATAATAAAGAGGCTGTCTATGGAAGTACATTATACTATAGACGCTGCCTATGGGGAGTGCATTATACTATATTGAGGACTATCTGGTGTATTATGCTATATCAGGGGTCTCCAACCTGTCGTTCGGGAGCCACATGTGGCTCGCGGTCCCATGAATTGTGGCTCGCGGCTGTCAGTCAGATTGGTGCAATAGCTCCAGGTCTAACAAACAGGTATGAAGAGCACATCTCAATATGGTGGATTGTGTGAGTATTCCGGCACAGAAGAGCAGATCTGGATGCACATATCCTGGTCTTAGGGGGTTAGAGATATTTAGGTATGGTACTCTGGAGGATGGTACTACCTGTTAGAGGAGGTGCTCAAAGCTGGATGTGACAGTGTGTTGGGAGTGCTGGATGGGAGAATACTGATTGGGGGGATTGTGGGGACCCCTGGATCTCAGTGTACTGCATTGGAGTGATTTATGTGGAAAAGCTTTGGTTATCATTATACCTGTAATGGGGGTTTGGTTGACACTACTGTGAGTGGAGCCGGATGTGGCTCGTGCCCCTCTCTCAGTGCTGAATGTGGCTCTTGAGGTCAAAAAGGTTGAAGACCACTGTGCTATATGGAGACTATCTAGGGGGCCATCATACAGTGTGGGGATTATAGTGACGGGGCCAGCATACTGTGTATAAGAGAGCATCATACTGTGTATAGAGGAGCTGTACAGGGGGAGACTTGGGACATTACTAAGTGTAAAGTGGGCACTTCTTATAGGGGAACTTGGGTTACTGTGACTGTCAAAGGGGCACACAGGGCACTATTACTTTCTAGGGGACAAAATATGGGCACTGTTTTCTAGGGCACTTGCACCCGGCATCACTATATTTTAGAGGTTTGCTTTAAAATTTAGAGGTCACACAGAACCACACAGTAGGTGCAGTAACAGGGACACATACGGCAGCAGCGGCTCATTATTGGGGTATCAGCAGGATGAGGGGTTTGTGCAGGTTGAGAATAGTCCAATTGGGCACAGTGCTGAAAATGTGAGAAGTGAAATATGTCTTTGTTGTATTCTCTGTAGCCGAGTCCTGACTGGAGGAGTCGTCATGTCGGTCTGGGCAAGATGGAAAAGACGTGAAAAGTGAATGATTCCATCATAAAAATTGTCAGCGGTAAGACATTATCTGTAACTCTGCTGTAATCTATTATATGTTCTGTAGACTGGTATTATTTACCTCTGACCATATGGCGGTAATATCAATATTGGAATTTTTATATACATATTATTTTGGCAGCAGCGCGGTCATTTGTTGAGGTCCTCTGGTTAGGGGCCCACTCAGAAGTTTCGCCCCCCCTGAACCATAACCTTAGCTACACCTCTAGGCGAGCATGCTCGAGTGATCGAGTATTTTGGGTGTGCTCGGAGATTTAGTTTGTGTCTCCGCAGGTGGAGAGCCTGTATTTTGTGACTGTCACACAGCCGCGACACATGCAGCTGCGGCGCGGAACAGCTGATTATCGGGAGCGCTCCAGGTATCCAGGTTCCCAATGCAGCTTCAGCGATAAGCGCTGTAGCTTGCCGAATAAGGAGGGAGCCAACGATGTTCGCTCATCTCTAATATAGACCAGTGATGTGTAATTTACTGGGCTGCTTGCTGCAGTTTTGATTTTATAATAAAAAAAAAAAAAAAACACTTTTTTCTCTGCTGTAGATCTACCAGTTCTCTGAATGTTGAGCTCTGTATAAAGCCAATCTCACCACTGATTGTACATAGGTAAAAAGCTTCCAGGGTTTACAGTGGTCACAGAAGGCTGCCAATCGGCTGGGCTATACAGTCCTCTAGTGATAAGGCCCCGTTACACATAGTGAGATCGTTAGCGAGATCGCTGAACACTCACAGGTTTTGTGACGCAACAGCAACCTCGCCAGTGATCTCGCTATGTGTGACACGCAGCGGTGACTGGGCCCCCGCTGGATATCGCTAATCGTGCTCGAACGTCCTAGACCATTTTTTGATCGTTGGGTGTCCCGCTGGCTAGCATGCATCGCTGTGCTTGACGCCGACGAGCGACCTCGAAGTCTATGTCGTCAGAATAGCTACTGTGTGACAAGGTCCTGACGACTGCCGAGGATCGCCGTATCACTGCTGCGCCGTTGAGTAGGTCTGCCTGTTTAACAGCTTACTAGCGACCATGTAATAATAATAATATTTATTTTTATATAGTGCTAACATATTCCGCAGCACTTTACAGTTTGCACACATTTTCATCACTGTCCCCGATGGGGCTCACAATCTAAATTCCCTATCAGTATGTCTTTAGAGTGTGGGAGGAAACCGGAGTGCCCGGAGGAAACCCACGCAAACACGGGGAGAACATACAAACTCCTTGCAGATGTTGTCCTTGGTGGGATTCGAACCCAGGACTCCAGCACTGTGCTGCCCTACCATGTAGCGACGGACCATTATCGGGATCGCTGGAGCGTCGCTATGTGTAAGGCTAAGTGCACACGTACCGGAACTCTCGCGGAAATTACCGCGAGAATTCCGGAATTCCAGTCCGCGGGAAAATCGCATTTTAAATTCCCGCGATTTTCCCGCGGAAAAACTAGCATTTTGCAAGCGTATTTAGATTGCAAAATGCTAGCGTTCTCCAAGCAATCTGTAGCATCGCTTGGAGAACTGATTGACAGATTGGTCACACTCGTCAAACATAGTGTTTGACGAGTGTGACCAACTTTTTACTACTGAGGCCTATGCAGCATCAGTAGTAAAAGATAGAATGTAAAAAAAAATAAAAAATACTGTTATTCTCACCCTCCGACGTCCCGCGCAGCCGTTCCCAGTAGTCCTTTGCGAAAAAGCCCGAGATGACGTCAGTTCTCGCGGGATCACGACGTCTCGCGGTAATTCGCGATGACGTCGCGCGAATGACCGCCAGACTTCGCGATCCCGCGAGAAGGGACGTCAGCGCGAGCATTTTCGCAAAGGACTACTGGGAACGAGAGCGTGGAGAGAGGCGGGAAGGCTGCGTGGGACGTCGGAGGGTGAGAATAACAATATTTTTTATTTTAAATTATATTTTTTACAGGGATATGGTACCCAAAGCCCGGAGGACAGTCTCCTCTCCTCCGGACCGTGGGTACCATCCACAATTGTTCTGCTTACTTTTCGCATGGTGTGCACAGCCACATGCGGAAAGTAAGCGGAAAAATGCATTCCTATGGGTGCGGGATCGCCGCGATTCCGCAAATTAATGAGCATGCTGCGGTTTTTACCGCGAAGCGATTCCACCGCGGTAAAAACCGCAGCATTAGCACAGCATTGCGGAATCCCATAGGAATGCATGGGATGCTTATTTTTCGCGGCAAAATCGCGCGGTTAAAACCGCCGCGGAAACGCGAAAAAAACGCCACGTGTGAACTCAGCCTAACAGGACCTTTAATCTGCTGCTGATAAAACAGGAATTTTATCAAAACTACAGCAAGCAGCCCAGTAAGTGATACATTGCAGGAATCACACGCTGCTCTAAGACTAAAAGCAAAAACCTGGTGATTTCTTTTAACACCACATCTTTTTTCTTTAGTCCCTCAGAAGAGGATCTGTACTTTACAAATCAAATAAATGGGAGAGCTCAAAAGATGCCTGCAAGATGACCAGAAAAAGACAGTAAGAGAGAAGTCACAAAAGCGTTCGGGAAACCCTTCAAAAAACATCAGAGGCTAAAACAGTTAGAAAAACGCTTGGGAAATCGACTGACAAAATAAAATACAATAGAAAAGTAAGAGTTCCATTGTTTCTTGACGTGTCTTTAGCTTGAAAAAGTCAGCGGCTTTTCCCGAGTTTAAAAAAAGTCTTGTGCCCATGGTCTTTTAGAAAGTTTTCAGGAGTAACTTTTCCTCTACTGATTTCTCAAGTGTTTTTTTAAGAATTTGGGCACTTTTTTTTCCTGATTTTAAGTATTTTAATTGCTTTGTGCCTTGGAGAGGTTTCCAGCCGCCTTAAAGAAAAGTTACATGAACTGTTCTTTTTCCACTGGGCATTTTTTCAAAACATCTTCAGGGAAAAAAAAAAAAAAAACCCTACAAGAACAGCAAAGAGGATTTCCCACAGAAATGAATAGGACGAGATCCACAAGCGTTTGTGTGGAGGATTTGGGCAAGGACACACTCCGAAAAAAAAAAAACTCAGTGTGACCAAACCCTAAGCGTAGGCGCACACTGACGGTCACGGACAACGAGTTTCCTGGAGGAAACCCCTCTTTAGGGTACGTGCACACTACATCTCTTTCAAGACGGATTACTCGTGGGCTCTGCCCCCCCTCCAAAAAAAAACGCTACAAAGAATGAACCTGCATCTTATAGACGTCACATGCACATACAGTTGTGGCCAAAAGTATTGACACCCCTGCAATTCTGTCAGATAATACTCAGTTTCTTCCTGAAAATGATTGCAAACACAAATTCTTTGGTATTATTATCTTCATTTAATTTGTCTTAAATGAAAAAACACAAAAAGAATTGTCCTAAAGCCAAATTGGATATAATTCCACCCCAAACATAAAAAAGAGGGTGGACAAAAGTATTGGCACTGTTCGAAAAATCATGTGATGCTTCTCTAATTTGTGTAATTAACAGCACCTGTAACTTACCTGTGGCACCTAACAGATGTTGGCAATAACTAAATCACACTTGCAGCCAGTTGACATGGATTAAAGTTGACTCAACCTCTGTCCTGTGTCCTTGTGTGTACCACATTGAGCATGGAGAAAAGAAAGTAGACCAAAGAACTGTCTGAGGACTTGAGAAACCAAATTGTGAGGAAGCATGAGCAATCTCAAGGCTACAAGTCCATCTCCAAAGACCAGAATGTTCCTGTGTCTACCATGCGCAGTGTCATCAAGAAGTTTAAAGCCACTGTGGCACTGTGGCTAACCTCCCTAAATGTGGACGGAAAAGAAAAATTGACAAGAGATTTCAACACAAGATTGTGCGGATGTTGTATAGAGAACCTCGACTAACATCCAAACAAGTTCAAGCTGCCCTGCAGTCCGAGGGTACAACAGTGTTAACCCGTACTATCCGTCGGCATCTGAATGAAAAGGGACTGTATGGTAGGAGACCCAGGAAGACCGCACTTCTTACCCCGAGACACAAAAAAGCCAGGCTGGAGTTTGCCAAAACTTACCTGAAAAAGCCTAAAACGTTTTGGAAGAATGTTCTCTGGTCAGATGAGACAAAAGTAGAACTTTTTGGGCAAAGGCATCAACATAGAGTTTACAGGAGAAAAAAAGAGGCATTCAAAGAAGAGAACACGGTCCCTACAGTCAAACATGGCGGAGGTTCCCTGATGTTTTGGGGTTGCTTTGCTGCCTCTGACACTGGACTGCTTGACTGTTTGCATGGCATTAAGAAGTCTGAAGACTACCAACAAACTTTGCAGCATAATGTAGGGCCCAGTGTGAGAAAGCTGGGTCTCCCTCAGAGGTCATGGGTCTTCCAGCAGGACAATGACCCAAAACACACTTCAAAAAGCACTAGAAAATGGTTTGAGAGAAAGCACTGGAGACTTCTAAGGTGGCCAGCAATGAGTCCAGACATGAATCCCATAGAACACCTGTGGAGAGATCTAAAAATGGCAGTTTGGAGAAGGCACCCTTCAAATATCAGGGACCTGGAGCAGTTTGCCAAAGAAGAATGGTCTAAAATTCCAGCAGAGCATTGTAAGAAACTCATTGATGGTTACCGGAAGCGGTTGGTCGCAGTTATTGTGGCTAAAGGTTGTGCAACCAAGTATAAGGCTGAGGGTGCCAATACTTTTGTCTGGCCCATTTTTGGAGTTTTGTGTGAAATGATAAATGTTTTGCTTTTTGCTTCATTCTCTTTTGTGTTTTTTTCATTTAAGACAAATTAAATGAAGATAATACCAAAGAATTTGTGTTTGCAATCATTTTCAGGAAGAAACTGAAATCTGACAGAATTGCAGGGGTGTCAATACTTTTGGGCACAACTGTATTTTAAAGGGATTTGAGCTTTTTTTGTCCCTTGCAGCCTTCTGATTGGACAGTGCCTAGTATGCAGCGGATTCCATCCGTCACCGAGCATAGGCGGCACACTTTTTTTTTTTTTTTTTTTTTTTACACACTGTGCTTTTTAAAACCTGATGCGTAGAAAAAAACTGAATGTATGAATATTGATTTGACAGCAGAAATGAGTAGTAAGAGCCTAATAAGCGTCATCTCCGGTCAGTGCTGGCGATCACGGATCCTGGCAGCGCTGTCGCATCCCCTGCGGAACAGAACGCAGTGTGGGAGTGACGAAGAAACCTTCAGCAGCCAATCAGATTCCGCCACTCAGTTTTAACGGTCCTTATGAAAATGACAAAATGCAAACATTGCAAAAAAAAAAAAAGTTCTGCGCTTGCTGCATGTAGGTCCATCATGGTGCAACGATGCATTTCTATGGCGCCCACATGCCCTGCAGCGGTGTACACAGCACAGATCTCACCAAATAACTGAATTAGACATAATTGCAGAGCAGTAAAATCTCCAGCACAAGATATAGACCCGACCATAGTCCTGCATCACCGCCTCCTGCAGAGAGGGCGCCCGAGGGTCGCGACGCACACAGCATCACCAAAGGCATGTGACAGCTGTCCTGGCCCCGACCCTGCAGGACCGCGCGGTGCCACTCACCTGGCCCAGACGCCGTAACGAGAACGGTAACATGATGCACGCGGCTGCACAGGAACCGGACCGGGCCTCCCGCACAGCACAGAGCGGCAGCTTCAGCCCAGGGAACACACGTGTGACAGCGCCTGCGCACTACAAACCTGCCACGCTAGTAGTCTGCACAAGTGCGCATGCGCCGCCCGCAGTGCATTCTAGGTGGTGACGGTGTGAGATGTTGGAGGCGGCAGCGCGGGTCAGTTTATGTCTCAGTAGTTGTGTAACTTGTGAAGGGAACTCCGTGCTCTCCCAGGTGTGCAGTCACTCTGGGTGCAGCAATGGCGGCCTGTGTGGTCGGGTCTGTATGAGCGGCAGATGTGTGTAGCCAGTGGAGCACAGCAGTATTATGGCGCCTACAGGTGTGACGTAGAGCAGCTTTGCGCCGCCTGCAGGTGTGACGTAGAGCAGCGTTGCTCCGCCTGCAGGTGTGACGTAGAGCAGCGTTGCGCCGCCTGCAGGGTGTTACGTTGAGCAGCATTGCTCCGCCTGCAGGTGTGACGTAGAGCAGCGTTGCTCCGCCTGCAGGTGTGACGTAGAGCAGCGTTGCTCCGCCTGCAGGTGTGACGTAGAGCAGCGTTGCGCCGCCTGCAGGTGTGATGTAGAGCAGCGTAGCGCCGCCTGCAGGTGTGACGTAGAGCAGCGTTGCGCCGCCTGCAGGTGTGACGTACATCAGTGTTGCTCCGCCTGCAGGTGTGACGTAGAGCAGCGTTGCGCCGCCTGCAGGTGTGACGTAGAGCAGCGTTTCGCCGCCTGCAGGTGTGACGTAGAGCAGCGTTTCGCCGCCTGCAGGTGTGACGTAGAGCAGCGTTTCGCCGCCTGCAGGTGTGACGTAGAGCAGCGTTTCGCCGCCTGCAGGTGTGACGTAGAGCAGCGTTTCGCCGCCTGCAGGTGTGACGTAGAGCAGCGTTGCGCCGCCTGCAGGGTGTTACGTTGAGCAGCATTGCTCCGCCTGCAGGTGTGACGTAGAGCAGCGTTGCTCCGCCTGCAGGTGTGACGTAGAGCAGCATTGCGCCGCCTGCAGGTGTGACGTAGAGCAGCGTAGCGCCGCCTGCAGGTGTGACGTAGAGCAGCGTTGCGCCGCCTGCAGGTGTGACGTACATCAGTGTTGCTCCGCCTGCAGGTGTGACAGCAGCGTTGCGCCGCCTGCAGGTGTGACGTAGAGCAGCATTGCTCCGCCTGCAGGTGTGACATAGAGCAGCGTTGCGCCTCCTGCAGGTGTGACGTAGAGCAGCGTTGCTCCGCCTTCAGGTGTGATGTAGATCAGGGTTGTGCAGCCTGCAGGTGTGACGTAGATCAGTGTTGCTCCGCCTGCAGGTATGACGTAGAGCAGCTTTGCGCCACCTGCAGGTGTGACGTAGAGCAGCGTTGCGCCGCCTGCAGGTGTGACGTAGAGCAGCGTTGCGCCGCCTGCAGGTGTGACGTACATCAGTGTTGCTCCGCCTGCAGGTGTGACAGAGCAGCGTTGCGCCGCCTGCAGGTGTGACGTAGAGCAGCATTGCTCCGCCTGCAGGTGTGACATAGAGCAGCGTTGCGCCTCCTGCAGGTGTGACGTAGAGCAGCGTTGCTCCGCCTTCAGGTGTGATGTTGATCAGGGTTGTGCAGCCTGCAGGTGTGACGTAGATCAGTGTTGCTCTGCCTGCAGGTATGACGTAGAGCAGCTTTGCGCCACCTGCAGGTGTGACGTAGAGCAGCGTTGTGCCGCCTGCAGGTGTGACGTAGAGCAGCGTTGCGCCGCCTGCAGGTGTGACGTAGAGCAGCGTTGCGCCGCCTGCAGGTGTGACGTAGAGCAGCCTTGCGCCGCCTGCAGGTGTGACGTAGAGCAGCGTTGCGCCGCCTGCAGGTGTGACGTAGAGCAGCGTTGCGCCGCCTGCAGGTGTGACGTAGAGCAGCGTTGCGCCGCCTGCAGGTGTGACGTAGAGCAGCGTTGCGCCGCCTGCAGGTGTGACGTAGAGCAGCGTTGCGCCGCCTGCAGGTGTGACGTAGAGCAGCGTTGCGCCGCCTGCAGGTGTGACGTAGAGCAGCGTTGCGCCGCCTGCAGGTGTGACGTAGAGCAGCGTTGCGCCGCCTGCAGGTGTGACGTAGAGCAGCGTTGCGCCGCCTGCAGGTGTGACGTAGAGCAGCGTTGCGCCGCCTGCAGGTGTGACGTAGAGCAGCGTTGCGCCGCCTGCAGGTGTGACGTAGAGCAGCGTTGCGCCGCCTGCAGGTTGTTACGTTGAGCAGCGTTGCTCCGCCTGCAGGTGTGACGTAGAGCAGCGTTGCTCCGCCTGCAGGTGTGACGTAGAGCAGCGTTGCTCCGCCTGCAGGTGTGACGTAGAGCAGCGTTGCGCCGCCTGCAGGTGTGACATAGAGCAGCGTAGCGCCGCCTGCAGGTGTGACGTAGAGCAGCGTAGCGCCGCCTGCAGGTGTGACGTAGAGCAGCGTTGCGCCGCCTGCAGGTGTGACGTAGAGCAGCGTTGCGCCGCCTGCAAGTGTGACGTAGACAGGGCAGGCTCCAGGTTTTCATGGGTCAGGAGCGAAAGAGTCTCAGTGGGCCCCTTTAACACATACCATGATTCATGATGCACAGATACAGCAGAGAAATCTAGGTATAGTACAATGCCAAAGATATCACTTCTTACATTACATGAGTGATATCTATTATAAATTCTACAATAGCTCAGAAACCATCGATTCCTCACAGCACACATTTTAGATTAGACAGTATAGTCCTTTGTCGCGGTATCGCACAATCAACAGAGCAAGAGAATAGTGAACAATTCCAAGACCTTTATTTAGGCAAGAAATACGAAAGGTCCATATATAATTCACCACACAAAGGATAAGATAGTCCAGAACCCGAATGCAGTTCAGTAACCGGATAAAAAGCCCTGGGAGATGAGACCAACAATCCAGCAGACAGAGGATAACATAGACCATATACTCTTTTTTTTTTTTTTTTTTCTCTCTGAGGTGTGTGATCACATCATAGTTCCACACAGGATCTGAGATTGTGTCTCACCTCACTTTAAGTCCCTCTCCTCATTCACAGGTCAGGGAGGGAAGGTCACAGGGGTTCAATGTTTTAACAAGCTAGTTCAATTTGTCATTAGCATATTAGCAAACAGGATTATTCACTGACCCTGTGAGAAGAGAACAATACAGTACCGTGGGGGCTGATATTAGATGGCAACAACAGCCATTCCTCAATTAGCAAATAACTCATCCTACAAGAGAACACCATGAAAATCAGTAAAATATTAACCCCTTTCTGACATCAGACATACTATCCCGTCCACGGTACCCGGTCCCCTATGACTGGGGACGGGATAGTACGTCTCAGCGATCAGCGGCGCTCCCGGCGGGGGGCGCCGCTGATCGCGGCCGGGTGTCAGCTGATTATCCCAGCTGACACCCGGCACTGTGAGTCTGGGGTGGTCACGGACCACCCCTGGCACACTGCGATCAAACATGATCGCAGTGTACCAGGGGATTAGGGAAGCATCGGCAGGGAGGGGGCTCCCTCCGTGCTTCTCTGAGATCCCCACAGCAGCGCGATGTGCTCTGGGGGCCTCCTTCCCTGCAGGCCACGGATCCAATATATCCACGGGGGCCTGCAGGGAGACGGCTTCCTCATTGCCTGCAGAGAGCAGGCAGTTAGGAAGTCTCTGCAGCTCCTGTCAGATCGCTGATCTGATAGAGAGCTGTCCAAACTGTCAGATCAGCGATCTGACAAATGACAGTGATGTGCCCCCCTTGGAACAATGTAATAAAGTAAAAAAAAAAGTGTAAAAATAATTTATAAAAATCGCTAAATTAAAAAAAAAAAACATTCCCTAATAAATTCATTTTTTGGAAATAAAAAAAACAGTAAAAGTACACATATTTAGTATCGCTGCATCTGTATCGACGCGCCCTATAAAACTGTCCCACTAGTTAACCCCTTTAGTGAACCCCTTAAAAAATAAAAAACGAAGCAAAAAACAATGCTTTATTAGCATACCGCCGAACAAAAAGTGGAATGACGCGATCAAAAAGACGGATATAAATAACCATGGTACCGCTGAAAACATCATCTTGTCCTGGAAAAAATGAGCTGCCATACAGAATCATCGGCGAAAAAATAAAACAGTTATAGCTCGCAGAATAAAGCGATGGAAAAATAATTATGTTTTATATAAAATTGTTTTCATTGAATAAAACCGCCAAAACATAAATAAAAAATGACAAATGAGGTATCGCTGTAATCGTACCGACCCGAAGAATAAAACCACTTTATCAATTTTACCACACACGGAACAGTGTAAACGCACCCCCAAAAGAAAATCATGAAATGCTGGTTTTTGTTCATTCTGCGTCCCAAAAATTGGAATAAAAAGTGATCAAAAAAGTCACGTACTCGAAAAAGGTACCAATAAAAACGTCAACTCGTCCTGCAAAAAATAAGACCTCACATGACTCGGTGGGTCAAAATACGGAAAAATTATAGCTCTCAAAATGTGGTGATGCAAAAACTTTTTACAATAAAAAGCGTCTTTAGCAAGTGACAGCTGCTAAACATAAAAACCACCATAAATAGTAAATCAAACCCCCGTTTATCACCCCCTTAGTTAGGGAAAAATAATAAAATTTAAAAAATAAGTATTTATTTCCATTTTCCCCTTAGGGTTAGTACTGAGATTAGGGTTAGGGGTGTGTTGGGGTTACGGTTGGAGTTAGAATTGGGGGGTTTCCACTGTTTAGGCACATCAGGTGCTCTCCAAACGCAACTTGGGGTCTAATCTCAATTCCAGCTAATTCTGCGTTGAAAAAGTCAAACGGTGCTCCTTCCCTTCCAAGCTCTGCCAGGTGCCCAAACAGTGGTTTGCCCCTACTCAGGACAAATTGCACAACAACTTTTGGGGTCCAATTTCTCCTGTTACCCTTGGGAAAATAAAAAATTGGGGGGCAAAAATATCATTTTTGTGGAAAAAATCTGATTTTTTTTTATTTTTATGGCTCTATGTTATAAACTTTTGTGAAGCACTTAGGGGTTCAAAGTGCTCACCACACATCTAGATAAGTTCCTTGGGGGGGGGGGTCTAGTTTCCAAAATGGGGTCACTTGTGGGGAGTTTCAACAGTTTAGGCACATCAGAGGCTCTCCAAACGCGACATGACTCCCGCAGACCATTCCATGAAAGTCTGCATTCCAAAACATCACTACTTCCCTTCCAAGCCCCGATGTGTGCCCGTACAGTAGTTTTCTCCCACATATGGGGTATCGGCGTACTCAGGACCAATTGGACAACAACTTTTGGGGTCCAATTTCTCCTGTTACCCTTGGGAAAATAAAAATATTGGGGACTGAAAGATCATGTTTGTGGAAAAAATGATTTTTTTATTTTCACGCCCGGGAGTTATAAACTTCTGTGAAGCACTTGGGGGTTCAAAGTGCTCACCATACATCTAGATAAGTTCCTTGGGGGAACTAGTTTCCAAAATGGGGTCACTTGTGGGGAATTTCAACAGTTTAGGCACATCAGATATTCTCCAAACGCGACATGGCGTCCGATTTCAATTCCAGCCAAAAAGGTCAAATGGCGCTGCTTCCATTCCGAGCTCTGCCATGCGCCCAAATAGTCATTTACCCCACATATGGGCTATCAGCATACTCAGGACAAATTGAACAATAACTTTTGGGTTCCTGTTACCCTTGTGAAAATAAAAATTGGGGGTGAAAAGATCATTTTTGTGGAAAAGATATGGTTTTTTAATTGTACGGCTGTACATTATAAACTTCTGTGAAGCCCTTGGGGGTTCAAAGTTCTCACCACACATCTAGATAAGTTCCATGGGGGGGTCTAGTTTCCAAAATGGTGTCATTTGTGGGGGATTTCTATTGATTTGGCACATCAGGGGCTTTTCAAACGCGACATGGTGTCCGATCTCAATTCCAGCCAAAAAAGTCAAATGGCGCTGCTTCCCTTCTGAGCTCTGCCATGCGCCCAAATAGTCGTTTACACCCACATATGGGGTATCAGCGTACTCAGGACAAATTGCCCAATAACTCTCGTGGTCCTGTTACCCTTGGGAAAATAAAAATTGGGGGTGAAAAGCAGGGCTGTGGAGTCGGTAAGCCAAACCTGCGACTCCGACTCCGACTCCTCAATTTCCCTTACTCCGACTCCACGACTCCGACTCCCACACATATTGCTTATATTTAAGTGAAAAATTTATTGTAGTACAATGTGAACCTCAGACATTTAATCATTTTTATGATCCAATAATCAAGATGTTTAGATAGAACAGAATATATATTGGTGTACTACCCGGTTTTCATTCTTTTTGGTACAGATACGATATGGATAGACAGATATGGATAAATGGATATATAGATAGAGCAGATTTCTAATCTGCTTTTGCTATTGAAAACATTATCTATGAGCTCAAAAACCTTTCAGGTGATGCAGTTTTTTAAAAAGATGATCAGCTTTTGCAGCTGAAAAACGTATCCTCAAAAAACACAGGAAAAACGTTGTGTGTGAATGTAGCCTTAGATCAGGAATATAACAGCCATTTATAGGACATTTCATAACTTTCCCAAACTCCTATGAAAAAATATTCAGCACATCCTGCATTGAATTACTGTACCCAATTTATTATATATTTTAGGAGTCGGAGTCGGTCCATTTTATACCGACTCCAACTCCGACTCCACCAAAATGAGCACCGACTCCACGACTCCGACTCCACAGCCCTGGTGAAAAGATCATTTTTGTGGAAAAAAAAAATTTTTTTAATTGTACGGCTGTACGTTATAAACTTGTGTGAAGCCCTTGGGGGTTCAAAGTTCTCACCACATATCTAGATAAGTTCCTTGGGGGGTCTAGTTTACAAAATGGGGTCACTTGGGGGTTTTTCACTGTTGTCACATCAGGGGCTCTCCAAACGTGACATCTGAATTCCAGCCAATTTTGCAGTGAAAAAGTCAAATGGCGCTCGTTCTCTTCTGAGCTCTGCCATGCGTCGAAACAGTGGTCCCCCCACATATGTGGTATCTGTGTACTAAGGACAAATTGCACAATAACTTTTGCAGTCCAATTTCTCCTGTTACTCTTGGTAAAATAAAAAAAATTGGACCTGAAGTAATTTTTTTGTGAAAAAAAGTTAAATGTTCATTTTTTTTTTTTAAACATTCAAAAAATTCCTGTGAAGCACATGAAGGGTTAATAAACTTCTTGAATGTGGTTTTGAGCACCTTGAGGGGTGCCGTTTTTAGAATGGTGTCACTTTTGGGTATTTTCTATGATATAGACCCCTCAAAGTGGCTTCAAATGTGATGTGGTCCCTTAAAAATAAAATGGTGTTGTAAAAATGAGAAATCGCTGGTCAACTTTTAACCCTTATAACGCCCTAACTAAAAAAAAATTTTGGTTCCCAAATTGTGCTGATGTAAAGTAAACATGTGGGAAATGTTACTTATCAAGTTTTTTTGTGTGCCATATCTCTGTTATTTAAGGGCATAAAAATTAAAAGTTGGAATTTTGCGAATTTTTCAAAATTTTCGCCAAATTTCCGTTTTTCTTCACAAATAAACGCAAATTATATCAATGAAATGTTACCACTAACATGAATTACAGTATGTCATGAGAAAACAATGTCACAATCACCAGGGTCCCTGGAAGCGTACCAGAGTTATTACCTCATAAAGGGACAGTGGTCAGAATTGTAAAAATTGGCCAGGTCATTAATGTGCAAACCACACTCGGGGGTAAAGGGGTTAATATAAACAAAATGATACCCACATATCATATCCCACCATCACAGCCTCTCACCCCTCTTAATAAGTGAACATGCAATGAGGTCTACACAGACTTCTGGCCTGCTCACTTTAGTCCACTTTGATCCACTGTTTATAGTTCCTTGTACAGTGGCAGGGGTTGCAATAATCAGGAGGGTCATTCCGTGGTAATTACATTCAGAAGTCAAAAATTGAGTTAATAATGGCTACAGACTGTTCTTTGAAGGCAGGCACAAATAGATTTCAACACAGTTTGATTTTTCATGAATACAAATTAAATACAAAATAGTGTTATTACTTAGTAACTTACATTACACTTTCGTAACTTACGTTACAAAGCTGATGGTAACTTACGTTGCCATACCATTACTTCATATGAGAAGTAAACTTATTGTAACGTAAATTACTAACTGTTGAAACGTAAGTTACCATGGGATGACCCAGGAGCACTTGTCCTTCCATAAATTCCGGTTCCTGGCGTTGGTCATACCAGGTTTTTTGACTGGACTGGGCCATTCACTGATGTTCATTAGCCAAGGTAGCTAGCTGGGCGAGACGGGTCTCTGAACTCTAGAACATAGGGAATGATGGGCATTCCGGTGTCTGCGATATCTCCCTCCAATTGTGAGAGGCCCACGGACATTCTAGCCAAACAGATTGCTCCCCGGTGAGGTCCGGATGTCGTGGTGCTTGAAGGGCCTGTAGTCGGGTGACTGCTCCCACAATGGCACTGTAACTCCCCATTGTCATTTCCAAGGAGGATATCTGCAGGAAGTCCTCCCATAACTCCAATCCAACACAGTTTTTCTACAAAACCATAATCCAAACGCACCAAAGCTCGCTGTATATATTTGCGGACACCCCCTGCCAGCACAATGGGAATTCCTGGGCCCTGGTGAATTGCCTCGGCTCGAACCACACGGGGGTCAGCAATAGTCAGGAATGCCCCATGTCGGGATTTAGAAAAACTTTGTATCCACCAATTAAGACATCCAGCCGATGCCGTTGCTCTGTATTTCTGAGAGATAAAGGCCGGAGTCCGTACACTTGAGGATGGTTACCTATGGTGCCCGGGTCGGTGGTCCTCTCAGGTGGGGGGAATGGAGTGGAATGGATTTGGGGAGGCGTGGGGCTGCCTCCGAATCCTTGAGGGACAGCTGGATTGCAAATGCCCAGGTTTCCTACACCCATAACATCGCCTCTCGGTGATACCCCTAGGTCATGGTTGGAGCTGTTCGGGGCCAGGATTGTGAGGCATGATTGTCATCGGCCTGAGGCTGGGTGGAGGGGCAGATATAATCTCAGGGGACCAGGGTGTAAATAAATTTATGTAATTTATACAATGTGATTTTCTGGATTTTATTTTTGGTATTCTATTTCTCATTGTTAAAATTAACCTACCCTTAAAATTATAGACTGTTCATGTCTTTGTCAGTGGGCAAACTTACAAAATCAGCAAGGGAGCAAATACTTATTTCCCCCACTGTATGTACATATATATTTTCATATTTTACATTTTAAAAACTACAAAAAGGAAAATGGTCCAATGCAAAAGTTTGGGCACCCTGCATGGTTAGTACTTAGTGTGACAACGGCGGCTGTGGCCGCCGTCGTCCTACGGGCACTGGCTCCCCCCGCAGCTCTCACTCACCCGGCGGCGCGCGCTTCCTCCTCCCCCCTGCTCACGTGCGTCCTCTCGTCCTGGCCTCCGGACAGCTCCCCGCCTGCACATGTACACTAGGGCGCGGGCGCGCGCCCGTCCGGATGGTTAACCCTGCGGAGGGTGGCGGCCGAATAGCGGTTAGCCAATCACCTGCCAGCAAGGGATATATCAGGCGTCTCCCATAAGGGGATGACGCCTGGTTATTGTGTGAAGTCCATGCAGTGATTTGGCCGCCTATAGGGTTCCTATAGGTTTTTCTCCAAGCTCTATATCCTTCCTAGCCTTGTCGTTCCTGTCTCCCCCTGTTCATCCTGTCTGCCCACTGTTCTGCTGGTCCGTGTTCCCTAGTCAGTGTTTCTGTTCTACTACCTGTGTCTGGCTCCCACCTGCCCAGTTTCCCAGCCTCTTGTTCCCCTGTCTTTCCGATCATTCCTGTTACTGTTGCTGGTAGGTCCCCTCGTCCCGCACACTGGTCTCGGTGTGGTCTCTTAGTCCTACCTGTGGTCACTCCGGTCCTTCGAGCCGCCCCTCTTGGTTCCAGCTGTCGCGGTGCCTGATCCCCCACGGGCCTGCCCCTAACGGTCCCTGTATAGGGGTCGGTTCCACCTGGTGCGCTCGGTTCCGCGACCCAGAGGGTCCACTCTCGGACGCTGCCAAAACCCCCGAAGCGTAACAACATAACCAGGCCATGGACCCCGCTGGAGCCGCGGCCGGTACCCAAAAAGAGTTTCTTTTCCTGCGGGAGAACCAGACCCGGATAATGTCCTTTATGAAGTCCATGGACACCCGGCTATCCGCCCTTCAAACCACCGATCCTGGGCATGCTTCCATGTTAGCCAGCATCCAGCAGGAGCTCGCGCAGCAGCGCGACGCCCAGTCCCACATTCTAAATTACATGGCGTCCGTCGATGACCGTTTACTTTCTCTACAGTCCTCGGCGGCCGCTTCTGTCCAGTCCCGGGATCCAGCATATCACCCGCCACCTCGCCTGGGAAAGCCCCCCAGGTATAGCGGAGATCCAAATTTGTGCCGGGGCTTCTTGAACCATTGCAGGCTGCACTTTGAGCTGTTACCCCAGCAATACCCCTCCGACCAAGCCAAGGTGGCGTTCATCGTGTCCCACCTTGAGGGAGAGGCTTTGGCCTGGGTGAACCCTTTGTGGGAGAGGGATGATCCCGTGGTCGCTAGTATTCAGAGTTTCCTTGACATGTTTCGCAAGGTATTTGACGAGCCCGGGCGGTTGGCCTCTACTACTGAGGCTCTGTTTAACCTCCATCAGGGTTCGCTCACCGTGGGGCATTATGCCATCCGCTTCCGGACACTGTCTTCGGAGCTTGGGTGGAATAACGAGGCCCTGGTGGGAGCTTTTTGGAGGGGCCTTTCTGGCAAGATAAAAGACGAGCTTGCCGGACGGGATACTCCTACTACCTTGGAAGATCTTATATCCCTGGCCACTCGTATAGATCTCCGGTTTCTTGAACGTTCTCGGGAGGCCGCCAGAGAGAGGAGACCCTTTAGGCTCTATCAAGCCCCCATTCCATGTTCCTCTGCACCCTCTGCCAGCTCTGCCCCCGAGCCCATGCAAATAGACCGTGTCTGGTTATCTGAACAAAAGCGCAGGGAGAGAATGACGGAGGGCCTCTGTCTGTATTGGGGGGTGCCAATCATTTTCTGCGTACCTGTCCTGTGAGACCGGGAAACGCCTCCACCTAGGCCAGGTAAGAGAGGCTTCCCTAGGTGACTAATTCCTCTCTGCCCCTTACCATTTCGGCTTTAATTATTCTAGGTCGGGAGCGTAGATCTGTGGAGGCGTATGTGGACTCGGGTGCGGCTGGTAGTTTCATTCGGCTTGAGGAGGTTAACAAGTTCCAGATTCCAGTGATGACCCTGGAGAACCCACGTGCTATTGCCTCTGTGGATGGCAGACCACTTCCTGAGCTCATCACCATGGTTACTGCCAAAATTTAGTTTCAAGTGGGTGCTCTTCATCTGGAGAAGATAGCTTTCTACGTGCTGCCCAACTTGTCCCACGCTGTCCTCCTTGGATTACCCTGGCTCTGATTGAATGAACCGGTCCTGGATTGGCGCTCGGGGGAGATTTTGCGCTGGGGACATAATTGCCAGGAACGCTGTCTGTTGTCAGTGGCCCGTTCCCATCCGTCACAAGAACCAGCCGATCTTCCGGGCCTCCCGGCACCATATTACGCCTATGCCGACGTCTTCAGCAAGAAGGAGGCGGATTCGTTGCCACCACACCGGTTTTTTGACTGTCCCATTGAGCTGATTCCGGGAGCCACTCCCCCCAGGGGCAGAACGTACCCTTTGTCTCCAGCAGAAACCTTGGCCATGTCAGAGTATATACACGAAAACTTGGCCAAGGGTTTCATTCGGAAGTCTTCATTCCTTGCAGGCACGGGTTTCTTCTTTGTTCGGAAGAAAGACGGATCCCTCAGGCCATGCATTGACTATCGAGGCCTGAACAATATTACCGTTAAAAATCGGTATCCTCTTCTGCTGATCCCAGAGCTCTTCGACCGGCTGAGGGGGGCACGGGTCTTTACCAAACTGGACCTACAAGGAGCTTATAATTTGATCCGAATCCGCGCCGGGGACGAGTGGAAGACTGCTTTCAATACTCGGGATGGCCATTATGAGTACTTGGTCATGCCGTTTGGACTCTGCAACGCCCCGGCAGTGTTCCAGGAATTCGTCAACGAGGTTTTTCGGGATTTATTATATTCCTGCGTGGTGGTATACTTGGATGACATTCTCGTCTTTTCACCTGATCTTTCCTCACATAGAAGAAGCGTTCGCCTGGTCCTGCAACGTCTTCGGGAGAATCGGCTCTATGCAAAATTGGAGAAATGCCTGTTTGAACAAACCTCGTAGCCTTTTCTGGGTTACATCATCACAGATTCTGGGCTGAAAATGGATCCCGAGAAACTCTCTGCTATCCTCAAATGGCCTCGTCCTGCCGGCGTGAAGGCCATCCAGCGCTTCCTAGGATTTGCGAATTATTACCAACAGTTCGTTCCTCACTTCTCTTCGGTGACCAAGCCCATCACGCTCTTGACCCGAAAAGGAACTAAATCTAACACCTGGCCTCCCGAGGCTGAAGAGGCCTTTCTTGCCCTGAAACGCTCCTTTGCTACAGCACCAATCTTACATCGCCCTGTAGCCAGTAGGCCCTTCATTCTAGAGGTCGACGCCTCCTCCACAGGGGCTGGGGCAGTACTTTCCCAGCGTACCTCATCCGGACATCTGGTTCCCTGTGGGGTTTTTTCAAAATCCTTTTCCTCTGCTGAATGCAACTACTCTATTGGGGACCGGGAGTTGCTCGCTATAAAGATGGCTCTGGAGGAATGGCGGTACTTGCTTGAGGGAGCAGTTCACCCCTTTACTATATTCACGGACCACAAAAACCTAGCCTATTTGCAGTCCGCCAAAAGACTCAACGCCCGGCAAGCCCGATGGTCCTTATACTTCTCGCGCTTTGATTTTAAGCTCCATTTCCGACCCGGGAATAAGAACGCCAAGGCAGATGCACTCTCTAGGTCGTTACAGACACCTGAAAAGGAGGAGGTTCCATCTTATATCATCGAGCCTGCGAACGTTATCACCGTAGCTCCCGTGAGCCTCTCTACCCTTCCGCCAGGCAAGACCTTCGTTCCTCAGGACAAAAGACTGGAGGTGCTACGCTGGGGGCACTCTTCCAAAATCGCAGGACACATCGGGATCAAGAAGACCCGTTTGCTTCTCTCCCGCTACTATTGGTGGCCCTCTCTTCGCCAGGACGTGTTGGATTTTGTGGCGTCCTGTACTACCTGTGCACAGAACAAAGTGCCTAGGGATCTGCCCTCCGGCCTCCTTCATCCGCTACCTGTTCCAGAAGCCCCCTGGCAGCAAATTGCCATGGATTTTGTGACAGACCTGCCGCTCTCTTCTGGGTGCACTACTATCCTTGTGGTAATAGATCGCTTCTCCAAAATGGCCCATTTTATTCCGTTACCCAGCCTGCCTTCAGCTCCTAAGTTGGCCGAGATCTTTATCCATCAGATCTTCAGGCTGCATGGGCTCCCTCAGCGAATTGTATCCGATCGGGGAGTTCAATTTACCTCCTGATTCTGGAGAGCCCTCTGTCGGCACATGGGTACGTCTCTGGATTTCTCCTCCGCCTACCACCCACAGACCATCGGCCAAGTGGAACGAGTAAATCAAGTTCTGACGACCTTCCTCCGCCACTTCTCCAACGCTCACCAGGATAACTGGGTCTCACTCCTTCCTTGGGCGGAATTTGCCCACAATAACCATCCTAATGAATCCTCCTCCAAGTCACCGTTTTTTGTGGTCTCAGGTCAAAACCCTGGCATCCCGCTGCCCATCTCCACGTCTTTTGGGGTTCCCGCGGCTGATGCTCTCGCCGCTGACTTCGCGCAAATTTGGAAAGAAACCAAGGAAGCCCTCGTGAAGTCCAGTAACCGGATGAAAAAGCATGCGGACAAAAGACGAAGAGATTCTCCACCTTACCATCCTGGTGACAAAGTCTGGCTTTCGACTAAACACATCCGTCTAAAAGTTCCCTTATACAAGTTGAGTCCCCGTTATATTGGGCCTTTTGAGGTACTTGGACGCATTAACAACGCTGCTTACAAATTGAGATTGCCGGCTTCACTCCGGGTTCCTAATGCCTTCCATGTCTCGCTCCTTAAACCTGTTGTCCTTAACCGGTTCTGCCCTGCTCCTATCTCGTCCCCTCAGCCAATTGGGGATGATAACGTCTTTGAAGTAAGGGACATTTTGGCCATGAAAAAGGATTTGGTCCTGAGGAGAGATCCTGGGAGCCCCGGGAGAATATAAATGCCTCTCAAATTCTGAAAAAGTTTCTGGCCGGCTTCAGAAGGGGGAGATGTAAGGAGGAGGGCACTGTGACAACGGCGGCTGTGGCTGCCGCCGTCCCACGGGCACCAGCTCCCCCCGCAGCTCTCACTCACCCGGCGGCGCGCGCGCTTCCTCCTCCCCCCTGCTCACGTGCGTCCTCGTCCTGGCCTCCGGACAGCTCCCCGCCTGCACATGTACACTAGGGTGCGGGCGCGCGCCCGTCCGGATGGTTAACCCTGCGGTGGGTGGCGGCCGATTAGCGGTTAGCCAATCACCTGCCAGCAGGGGATATATCAGGCGTCTCCCATAAGGGGATGACGCCTGGTTATTGTGTGAAGTCCATGCAGTGATTTGGCCGCCTATAGGGTTCCTATAGGTTTTTCTCCAAGCTTTATATCCTTCCTAGCCGTGTCGTTCCTGTCTCCCCCTGTTCGTCCTGTCTGCCCACTGTTCTGCTGGTCCGTGTTCCCTAGTCAGTGTTTCTGTTCTACTACCTGTGTCTGGCTCCCACCTGCCCAGTTTCCCAGCCTCTTGTTCCCCTGTCTTTCCGATCATTCCTGTTACTGTTGCTGGTACGTCCCCTCGTCCCGCACCCTGGTCTCGGTGCGGTCTCTTAGTCCTACCTGTGGTCACTCCGGTCCTTCGAGCCGCCCCTCTTGGTTCCAGCTGCCGCGGTGCCTGATCCCCCGCGGGCCTGCCCCTAATGGTCCCTGTATAGGGGTCGGTTCCACCTGATGCGCTCACCCCGGGGGCCTCGGTTCCGCGACCCAGAGGGTCCACTCTCTGACGCTGCCAAAACCCCCGAAGCGTCACACTCAGTAGCACCCCCTTTTGAAAGTATCACAGCTTGTAAATGCTTTTTGTAGTCAGACAAGAGTTTTTCAAATCTTTGAGTGTTTTTCATCCATTCTTCCTTGGAAAATTACTCCTGCTGTGAGAGATTCCTGGGTTGTCTTGCATGCACTGCTATTTTGAGATCCAGCCACAGATTTTCAATGATGTTCTGATCAGTGGACTGTGAGGTAGTCTATTGTGGATTTTGACATGTGTTTAGGAGCATTATCCATTTGTAGAAGCCATCCTCATTTTTTTCATTTTAGCTTTTTTAAAGATGGCGTTATGTTTGCCCTACAAATTTATTGAAATTTCATTTAATCCATTCTTCCCTCTACCCGTGAAATATTCTCAATGCTGTTGGCTGCAACACAACCTCAAAGCATGATTGCTCCAATCCCATGCTTAATGATTGACGAGATGTTCTTTTCTAGAAATACTGTGCCTTTTTCCAGGACGTCCCTCCTGACAGCACCATGGAGGGCGTCCTCCTTACAGGGACAGGAAAGCACACGAGAGGTTAAAAGGTCCCACCCCCTTTCCATCAGTGTTCTTCTTGTCCCTGCATGGAGGGACGCACGAAAGGCAGCACAGCTTACCGGAGGGCTCAGGGGGATCGTGCGGCCGGTCCAATGTTCTTCCCCCTGTCAAGTGGCCCAGGGCCGAAACTCCCTGGTGGGGAGTCCCTCTGTCCTAAAGACCAGAGAGTGGACGAGCTCCTGGGTTGAGGCGCTTCTCTCGGTGGGAGGCTCTCGGCTCAGATGCCGGATTGCTGGCCCCCATTTCCGAGAAGCTGTCTCACTCCCGGTGATGTCATGGGTGCTGGAGTAAGAGGTCAGCGTGCGTTCCAGGCCGTATATTGCGGAAGCAGTGTGAGACAGGCAGCGTACCAGCTTCTTGGATCTCGCGGGGCGCAGAGAGTGCAGCGTTACTATGGAGGCAGACAACATGGACGACGGCGGAGTAAGTGCGCTATGCGCAGAGCACCCTCACCACTAGCAGCCCATCCTCGGCACTCACTTAGTCCTCAGCCCCACTCAGTGCTTGAGCACTTAGCCCTGGTTAATCCCCCTCTTGTGTCATTCGGGATAAGGGAACCCCAGCTGCACCCCTGCCCACTCCCAAACGGTCTCGCAAAGCCTCTGCAAAGTCCAGTCGATGCCCCGTTTGTCACGTAAAGCTCGCTGACTCCTACGCCGAAACGTTCTACGGTCCCTGCACATTCAGGGTCATGAGGGAAGAACAGCCATCCCTCCTTTCCGAAATGAGGTTTCTGATCCGAGAGGAAGTGCAAGCCTTCATATCCTGTCTCTCACGCCAGCAACCTCCCAGTCCAGGTCTGTGTCACAAGAGGCATAGGAGGGAGATGAAACAGAGCTCAGATGTTAGGAGTCAGGTTCCTGCATCTGCTCTGCAGGAATCCAGACCCTTACATTCTCTTGCTTTTTATCTACCGCAGAGGAGATTGCCTTGCAGCAAATCTCTCCAGTGGCTAAGTCCCTCTGTCCTCCTACTGAGCATGCTCATGAGACGGTTTCCCATTGGAGATCGGGAGTCGTGTGCTCAGGTTCTGCTCCAGATCTCATTGGTCCATCTCGGAGATCTGGAAGCTTCCGGAAGGTCCCGGCTGCTATAAAAAGCGCGCATGGCCGTTCCGCCATGCGCTAGTATAGACTATACTGCTATGTGTGAATGGTGATGGATGTGTGAATCTGGTGACTGACTTATTATGAAACCCCTTCCCTCTGATATTACGCATGTGGTTAGGGAATTAGTTCAGTTGTCTCGCCAGTCTGTGGCAAGCCTTAGGCCACTGTGCACACCGCACCTCTGCGCTAGCATCCGACATAGCGCCTGCTTTGTAGCTGTGTCATCCAGCGGCAGTTGCAGCCCTTCTTGGCGTTCGCAGTAGCGACACCGCACACACGGTAGGTCTAGACGGACGCAGCCCCTCTGTCTTAGTTCCTGCTCCTGTGACCTTATACCGTGTGTGCATTTACCTGAGGCCTGTGACTCTTAACAGCTCAGCCTTTTAGTATGTTTTTGTTGCGGCGCCTCTGTGTGTGAACAGAGCCCGCTCTGCGCACTTCGGGTGAAGTTGAACCCGTGCGCATTATATCGCCATATTGCTCGTCTGCCATTACTCAGCAGCGGTTGTAACACCTACTGCACGGTGGACCCCGAGCGGCGAACACACTTTATTATTATTTTTATTTAGTGCGTTCCGCCGTTGCTGTTGCTGCTAAAAGCAGCTATGGAAACCCAGATACAATGTTGAATATATACTGGGTCTGATGTTATGACTGAGTAGGCCTAACACCAGAAGATCGTTAGAATTTTTACTCCTGAAAATTGGAGAAATGGGATCAATGGCTCCAGTGGGTTTATGAGTTGTGAGAACACTATAGTAAAGCGGGAGTGTTTAATACTCTCTAACATTGTATATATGTTCTCAAATGAGTAATATGGTATGAAGAAACGCTCTTTGGAGTCGATCCATGACTATCAGTGTGGAGTAATATGGTAGTCTTATATGTTTGTTTGTCTTTTTGTTGAGTGCACTTTTAATAGGATCTTATTCCTTTTTAAGGGTTACAATAAAGTATATTAGTTTTAAATTGTTTTTGTTGATATTCACCAGCCCGCTCTTTGAACCTCTGGAATCACCCGAGCAAGAGTGTTCACTCCCAGAGCCCATGGAAGTGTCTCGCTCCAGTCTCGAGGTGCGTCCGACACTAAGTTCCACTTGCGGCTGCCGCTGTCAGCACTCTTTTCACCAGGATAACGGGGCCCCACAATGGCTCTGTGCCGCCGGGCAAGACCTGGGCACACGCGTCCAGGACGGGTGGTCACTGTGGCTACATGCAGACCACAAAACTCCTGGCAGGGTCGTATTGGTGGCCGCACAGGGCTCGGGACATTAAGAATTCTATTCAGACATGCACCTCATGTGCTCGGGTAAGCTTCCTTAAACAGAGAGTGGAGACGTTCGCCAACACACCGCGGCCTCCCACTTTAACTTATGCTCCGGGCGGTTTTGCCGCTCCCGTTGTCTCCCATGTGTCCCTTCTTAAACCTAGGGATCTTGCCACCTCTGATACCTTCCACGTGTCCTGGTTTTCCGTGTCACCTACCGGGACATCAGACTTGCCTTCGGATGAGTCTGAGGCCTATGCCTCTGATGGGCACAGGGTGGTGGATTGGAAGGCTCAGAGAGGAGGGGGCCCTGGGGGGGTAATGTTAGGAGTCAGGTTCCTGCGTCTGCTCTGCAGGAATCCAGACCCTTACATTCTGCAGTCTCTTGCTCTTTATGTACCGCAGAGGAGATTGCCTTGCAGAAAATCTCTCCAGGGGCTAAGTCCCTCTGTCCTCCTACTGAGCATGCTCATGAGACGGTTTCCTATTGGAGATCGGGAGTCATGTGCTCAGGTCCTGCTCCAGATCTCATTGGTCCACCTCGGAGATCTGGAAGCTTCCGGAAGGACCTGGCTGCTATAAAAAGCGCACATGGCCAATCCGCCATGCGCTAGTATAGACTATACTGCTATGTGTGAATGGTGACGGATGTATGATTCTGGTGACTGACTTATGAAACCCCTTCCCTCTGATATTACGCATGTGGTTAGGGAATTAGTTCAGTAGTCTGCGCCAGTCTGTGGCAAGCCTTAGGCCACTGTGCACACCGCACCTCTGCGCTAGCGTCCGACATAGATCCTGCTTTGTAGCTGTGTCGTCCAGCGGCAGTGTCCTGCGCCGCACTGCAGTTGCAGCCCTTCTTGGCGTTCGCAGTAGCGCCGCCGCACACACGGTAGGTCTAGACGGACACAGCCCCTCTGTCATAGTTCCTGCTCCTGTGACCTTATACCGTGTGTGCATTTACCTGAGGCCTGTGACTCTAACAGGCTCAGCCTTTTTGTATGTTTTTGTTGCGGCGCCTCTGTGTGTGAACAGTGCCCGCTCTGCGCTCTTCGGGTGAAGTTGAACCCGTGCGCATTATATCGCCATATTGCTCATCTGCCATTACTCAGCAGCGGTTGTAACACCTACTGCACGCTGGACCCCGAGCGACGAACGCACTTTATTATTTTTATTTAGTGCATTCCGCCGTTCCTAACATCAGATGAAGGATCCGGTCTACTGGGGTCAGACCAGGGGGAAGAAGGCGAATTGCCATTATAAAGCCAGGAACAGGGCAGGAAATACCTGTTTGCGGCTGAAGACACAGATGAGCTTGTACAGGCTGTGAGAAGTACGATGCAGATAGAGGAGGTCCCTAAGCCACAGTTCAGACAGGACCTAATGTTCGGGGGCCTTAGAACACAGAAACAAACAGTGTTTCCAATAAGCGACCACATTTGAGCTATGGTGTTGGAAGAATGGGAAGATGCGGAATGTCGGCTAGTGTTGTCCCGGGACTTTAAGAGTTACCTACCCTTTGATCCAGAGGACATCAAGGTGTGGGAGGGAAATACCTAAGATCTACGT
Organism: Dendrobates tinctorius; assembly: GCF_039654945.1. Lineage (NCBI taxonomy): Eukaryota > Metazoa > Chordata > Amphibia > Anura > Dendrobatidae > Dendrobates > Dendrobates tinctorius. The sequence goes on from NW_027361719.1 coordinate 19,955,025, forward strand.
ACCAGTGGCCAAGGTCGCAAAAAAGACTTCCATCCCATTCGAGGACTCGTCAAGTTTGCGGGACCCGATGGACAGGAAGGCGGACATTCTCCTGAAATGGGCTTGGGAGTCATCTGCGGCCCTAATCAGGACAAACATAGCGGCCACCTCTGTGGCTAGGTCTATGTTCCTATGTATGGGACAATTGGAGGAACACCTATCCAATAAGACCCCTAGAGTAGATATCCTGACCTCTCTTCCCCTTATGAAATCTGCCACGGCCTTCTTGGCTGATACATCGGCCAAATCCGTAAAGTTCACTGCCAGAAACAGCTTACTGTCCGACGTGACCCGTAGAGCTATCTGGCTAAAGTTTTGGTCCGAGGATAACACTTCCAAGACCAAGCTGTGCTCCATTTCCTTCTCAGGGGTTGAGAGTGTTAGGGCCAGCTTTGGATAACATCCTAGAGCTGGCGTCTGATAGAAAGAAGGGTTTCCCCGAAGACAGGTCTAGAAGGACCCAGTCCTTTTGGAAAGGGGATGCCACCCAGAGGCAATCTGACTACAGAGGTCAGGGTAAGGCCAGCGGGGGAGCCTACAAGAGTTCCTATAGTCAGGGCGGAAAGAGCACAGGCTCGCTATTTGGATCTGGCTCTAAATCTAGGAGACAGTAACGCCATTTGTATCGGGGGAGGCTCGGACACTTTGCGTTAAACTGAGGCCAGATTACCTAAAACAAGTGGGTCCTCACGACCATAGCAGAGGGATAGAAAATAGAATTTACTTCTCCCCCTCCCCAAAGATACATCACCCCCACTACCGTGACAGCAGACTCTGCTATGCTAACAGATCTGGAAAAGCTGGTCAGCTCGGCGGTCATAGTCCCGGTTCCCCTGGCAGAGGTGGGCAAGGATCACTACTCCTCCCTGTTCTCCATCATAAAATCTAAAACCTCTAAATTTTTGGGTCAGGTACAAGAGGTTCAGGATGGAGTCGATAAGGTCAACAGTCCATCTCATAGACAGGGACTCGGTGAGGTGCACTCTCAACCTGAAGAGTGCCTATTACCAGGTTCCTAAGAAAATAAATTATAGGACTACTGTGAGGGTGCTCAAGTAGGTTCCCAAGCCAGAGAAATAGTAATAAGAAAAACTTGGCACTCAACTTATGGTAAAGAAGTCCAGAAATTTTAATTTGCAGTCATAATAACAGGACGTTTCAGTCCCAGTTGGACCTTCATCAGCCTGACAATAACATATACAAAAATTAGGAAATTAAGGACGGGGGGCCCGTGTGCGTGCCAGCAGGGGGGAATATAGGGACGGGGGGCCGTATGCGTGCCAGCAGGGGGGCATATAGTGACCGGGGGGGCTATGTGCCAGCACAAGGGGGCAATGTGCCAGGATGGGGGTTATATAGATAACAGGATGAGGGACATATATATGATTTGAAAGACGGACACTGCCAATTATATCAGGGCAATTGTTACCACCCACCTTTCGTGTCTACCTTTTTCCTCATAGATTGTAAGCTTGCGAGCAGGGCCCTCATTCCTCTTGGTATCTGTTATGATCTATGTGATTATTGTTATGCTGTAATGTCTGTCGTCTGTACAAGTCCCCTCTATAATGTAAAGTGCTGCAGAATATGTTGGCGCTACAGAAATAAAATTTATTATTATTTATTATTATTATAAGACAGACCCCCATTTAACATAAAAAAAAAATTCTCTTTTTCTTCACCAAATTTGGGGGTGCGTCTTATAATCGGGTGCGTCTTATAAAGCGAAAAAATTATGTATTTTAATTTTTTTCAGCCATAGGAAAGGAATTCCCAAACTGAGTCACATTTAGTTCTGAAAAGTAATCGTGAGCCACAATATTTGCATAGAGATTGTAAAAGCCCCTTGTATGTCTTTTAAATTTATAATTCCCCCAGTTTCTTCTTGTAAAATGATAATACTTAAAATTCCTCTTTATAAGGTAATAATGCCCCTAGTGCTGTCTTACAAAGTGACAATGGCCCCCTTAAAATTACTGGTAACCTTAGTGCACCTTTTTAATATAATATTAATGCCAAGTGTCCCCATATAAAGTAGTAATTCCTTGAGTACTTCCTTAAAAAGTAAAAGTATCACAAGTGCCTTCTTTGACATTAGTAATATCCTGAATACCCCTTATAAAGTAATATAGAAACAGTCCAGATGAGACAGATTAATGGAGCACCAGGCTGACAGGTCTCGAGGTGCAGGTGAATTGAGATCCGATGCTGCTCCTGCTGGGTGCCTCAAGAGAGGATGAGAACATGGAAAGCAGAAAAAGCCCGGTTGCAGGGGAGCGCAAAGGACAAGAAGGAGGAGGGTATACTTGGTAGATTTCTTCTTTTATTAAGTTGTGGAACTTAATAAAAGAAGAAATCTACCAAGTATACCCTCCTCCTTCTTGTCCTTTGCACTCCCCTGCGACCGGGCTTTTTCTGCTTTCCTTATAAAGTAATCCTCCAGTACCCTCTCAAACAATAGTATTGACCTGAGTGCCGCTTATAAAGTAATAATGTCCCTTAGTGTCCCCTTAACAAGTAACAATGCTCCAATGTATGGCAATACAGACGAGAATGGCACTCACTTGAGCAGACAGCCGTGGGCAATACATGAGTGGGACGCGAACCACGTGTGGCTCCCGAGCCGCATAATGGGGACCCCTGCCATAGAATGAATTACTTGCTTGATTTGCAAGGCATGTTATTTGTTTTTTTTTGGTATGTAATGCCATATATTCTATTTTCTAATCCCACCACCAGGCCAAATCATATACAGGAGGGCTGAAATATCAAAACCTGCATTGCCTTTCATATGCACATGAATCCATTACTGAAGTAGGTATGCGAAAAAAGTGGTCTGGTACCGTGTTAGCCAGTAGAAAAAAATATATAAAGTGCTCTCAGTGAGAGAAACAAAATAGGAATCTTGTGGGTATGATACCTTTTAATGGCTAACAAATAATAGTGAATGTTGTTACAAAGCAAGCTTTCGGAACTGCTTACGCCCCTTCATCACGCTGATATTACAAAATATTTGAAGAAACCTTATTTATATACAGTTTAAAGCACAACATTTCAATAAACAAACAATGAGCTTGAAGAGAGAATCCTTAACCTTCCTCTAGTGTTAGGGTCGTGACTGACCCGTTTTAGGTTTTAAATGCATACAAATTCTACATACATTTGTTTATTGCATCAAGACTTTTTGACTTTTTCAGGAACTTATTTTTAAACAAAATACAATAAAATAAAACTATTTTACTAAATTGTAAAATGCTCTTATTAAAATTATAACATTTTTGTTGTTGGGGTCAATTTCGACCCAGGTCTAATATAAGAGTAAAAAAACAATAAGTCCCAAAACTGAACTCATAAACACAATATAAACCAACAGCCCACAGCCAGCTCTACCTCCAACAACTTGAGTTAGGGACATGTCATGGGAAGCCTAGGTAACTTTAGGCTGAAACCCTGGGGCCCCTGTGGTGTCCCTCAGACTAGGGGAAACCCTGTCTGTCCCTCAACCCAGGGTTTACACTGAAGGTATGCCTGCCTGGGCCTCCACTCAGTCCTTGTCTCCTGTCCAGCCCTAAGCTGAACCCACCACCCTCCACCCAGTGAGGAGACCAAACACCAGACCCCACAAATAAGTATGGACAGGGATAAAGGAAACGCACCACACCGCGTACACACAGGAGAATACAATAATGTGCAAGGGCAACCAAAAAATACAACACAGGGAGGTAAAATGGCAACGGAATATACTACACCAGAAACCGTATGCTCCTTAGACCACCACTCCAGACCGGTATCGCTAGCACAAGGCAAGAGCTATAGTCGGCGACGCCCATAGTCACGCAGGACAATTTAAAGACAGAAGGCGTGGCTAAGCCCTCAGCCAGAATGACAACCTGGTTAACCCAATCCAAGCCGGATCAGAAGACCAACCAGCGCCGCTGAGAACCAAGTGGTAGGATGGGGTATTACTGCTGTCTGCCGGACACCCTGGTGCGAACAGTGTCCGACATGACAGTACCCCGCCTTCTACGAGGGACCCCAGGAACCTCACAATGTCAAGGACCCGGCTTGTCCGGATGGCAGCGATGAAACCCTGTAATCAGTCGGTCCGCATGTATGTCCGAAGCCGGCACCCAAGTCCTCTCCTCAGGACCATAGCCACGCCAGTGGACCAGGTACTGTAGAGTGCGACGCACTACCCGAGAGTCAACCACCTTGGACACCTTAAACTCCAATGTGCCATCCACCAAGACGGGAGGTGGTGGCACGGGAGAGACATTAACAGCACCCACGACTTTCTTAAGTAACGCCTTGTGAAACGCATTATGTATCTTGTATAAGGCAGGTAACTCCAAACAAAATGCCACAGGGTTGATAATTGCGGAGATCCTAAACGGACCAATGAACCTGGGACCCAACTTAAGCAATGGTATTTTGAGTTTGATGTTGTAGACAACCACACCCAATCACCCACACACAGGTCCGGACCTGGCACACTTCTACCGTCAGCCACACGTTTGTATCTAGAACCTACATTCAGCAAGCGCTGCTTTACTCTCCAAACGGATGACAATTGTGCTCCCAACTGGTCCTCCTCAGGGACGCCCGCAGAGCAGCCTTGGCGCAAGGTACAGAATTGGGGATGTTGACCATAAACACAAAAGAAAGATTCCCCAGACGATTCCTGACAATGATTGTTTATCGCGATCTCAGCCAGAGGAAGAAACTCCGACCACTCTTCCTGATTGTCAGACGCAAAACAGCGTAAGTATTGTTCCAGGTTTTGGTTCATACGCTCAGTCTGCCCATTCGACTGCAGATGGAAAGCCGATGAATGAGACAATTTAATCCCTAGGCGTGAACAAAAAGCTCTCCAAAATTTTGCCACAAATTGTGTACCTCTATCAGATACAATGTCAGACGGGACACCATGAAGTCTGACCACCTCGCGAATAAATACCTGAGCAAGGGTCTTCTCATTGGGCAAAGATGGCAAAGCAACGAAATGCGACATTTTAGAGAACCGATCAACTATTACCAGAATGACCGTGTTCCCAGCCGAGGAGGGCTAATCCGTAATGAAATCCATGGAAATCTCAGTCCATGGCTTACTGGGCAAACAGAGAGGATGCAACGTGCCAGCAGGACGGGTGCGTGGTGTCTTGGCCCGTGCGCACGTGGTACAGGCTGACACATATGAGGCCACGTCCTGCCGGATATTGGGTCACCAAAAACGACGTGATACAAGTTCCAGAGTGCCCTTAACCCCTGGGTGGCCCGCCAGGACATTATCGTGATGTTCCCCTAACACCTTTAAGCGTAGGTATAGTGGCACAAACGATTTATTAGGAGGCAGATTCGGCGGTACCTCCTCCTGAGCCTCAGCAATCTCTGCCTCAACTTCTGTCGTGAGAGCCGAGACCACAACTCCCTTTGGAGGATAGGCACCGGATCCTCACATGGCTCTCCACCCGGAAAACATCTGGACAAGGCGTCCGCCTTAGTATTCTTAGAACCTGGTCAGTATGTCACAAAAAAATTGAACCGGGTGAAGAATAGCGCCCAGCGAGCCTGTCTGGGGGACAGGCGTTTAGCAGACTCTAAATAAAGCAGATTTTTATGGTCTGTTATAACAGTTATCTGATGGACAGCTCCCTCCAAGAAGTGTCGCCATTCCTCAAATGCCAACTTGATGGCCAACAATTCCATGTTACCAATATCGTAATTACGCTCGGCAGGCGACAGCTTCTTGGAGAAGTAGGCACACGGATGCAATTTGCCCAAGGATGGACCCTGAGACAGTACCGCCCCCCACTCCAACCTCAGATGCATCCACCTCCACGGTAAATGGTAGGGAGACATCAGGCTGAACCAGGATGGGAGCTGAAGCAAAACTGTTTTTTAGGAATCCAAACGCACGCACAGCAGCCTCAGACCAGTCAGAAAAATTGGTACCTTTTTTAGTCATGTCGGTGAGCAGTTTAGCAATCATAGAAAAATTCTTAATAAATTTCCTATAATAATTGGAAAAGCCCAGGAATCGCTTAAGTGCCTTGAGATTATCAGGTCGATCCCACTGCAGCACCGCTTGCACCTTAGCGGTGTCCATTTTAAACCCTGAGGTGGAAATTGCATAACCCAAAAAAGGTAATTCTTGGACGACAAATACACATTTCTCAAGCTTGGCATAGAGCTTGTTCTCCCTGAGCAACTGCAATACTTACCTAACATGCTCTATGTGTGCATCACGGTCGCGTGAGTAAATAAGAATGTCATCAAGGTATATAATAACAAATTTCCCCAAGAGATGAGAAAAGACATAATTTATGAAATGTTGAAGTACTACTGGCGCGCTCGTCAACCCAAATGGCATCACCAAATTCTCAAAATGACTCTCAGGGGTGTTAAATGCCGTCTTCCATTCATCCCCTTGACGGACTCTTATGAGATTGTACGCCCCCCTGAGGTCAAGCTTGGAAAACCATTTGGCACCAGACACCTGGTTGAACAAATCGGGTATCAGTGGCATTGGGTATGGGTCACGAACCGTAATCTGGTTGAGTTCCCTGAAATCCAGACACGGGCGTAATCCGCCATCTTCTTGACAAAGAAGGACCCCGCTGCCAATGGAGATGATGAAGGCATGATGTGCCCTTTGCTTAGACTTTCTGCAATGTATACTTTGAGAGCTTGCCTCTCAGGACCTGAGATATTAAACATCCTGGCTTTCGGTATCTTGGCCCCCAGTTTTAACCTAATAGCACAGTCATAGGGTCGGTGCGGTGGCAGCTCTGAGCAACCTCTTTCAGAAAATACATCAGCAAAGTCCAGCAGTGGCTCCGGGATGCTGGGAGTCACAGCGGAGATACATGTGGCCAGACAACTCTCCTGGCAATATCTGCTCCACTGGATTATGTCCTGGGTTTTCCAATCAATCACCGGATTGTGCATAGACAACCATGGAAACCCCAGAACTACCTGAGCAGGTAAATTACTGAGCACCTTACATGTTACCCGCTCAGAGTGTAGGACCCTAATGTGGAGTTGTACATCAGCCACAAACTCTTTAATCTACCCTTGTGAGAGAGGGGAGGCATTGATGGTAACCACCCGGATAGGATTAGGCAGCATCTCCACCTTAAATCCCGCTGTACGCGCAAACTTTTCATCAATGAGATTAGCGGCTGAACCACTATCTACAAATACAGTAATCGACAGCTCTTGGCCCCCGATTACTACCTTGGCAGGGAGCATACACTGGGAGACCACCACGGAGGATATGCAAAGGCTCAGACTAGACTCCTCCAAACCCTCTGAGCCTAGCAGTTTTCCGCCGGCACGTCTTTCTTAGGTACCAGGGGACAAGCATTAATAAAATGTCCTTTTTTTGCCACAAAAAACAGACCCCTTGATTTCTGGGCAAGGGACATTTATGCTTGTTATTATGTATATGTGATATACCAGCGATCTGCATAGGTTCCACGGATTCACCCGAGGCAACCTCACCAGAGACTGCCCCCCCACAGGCATTGTCTCCTGCGACCTCTGACGAAAGCGGCGATCAATGCGTACTACAAGCACCATAGCAGCCTCCAGAGAGGCGGGAGTCTCATACATTAGCAGAGCTTGTTTAACCCTTCCAGAAACCCCATGCAAAAATTGACTCCTTAGTGCAGGGTCATTCCATGGAGTGTCCACAGCCCAGCGACGAAATTCCGTACAATAATCCTCTGCCAGTCGCTCACCCTGGAGTAGAGAGCGTATTTTAGACTCTGCTAACGCCAGTCTGTCAGGATCGTCATAGATTAAACCAAGAGCAGAAAAAAAAAGTCTACGGACTCAAATGCTGGTGAATCAAAAGGTAGTGAAAAAGCCCATGCTTGTGGATCACCACTCAGCAAGGAAATTACCAAGCCCACACGCTGAGCCTCATTTCTGAGGAGAGTGGACGCATACGAAAATACAACTTGCAGGATTCACGAAATACAACGAAATTACAGCGATCACCAGAAAATCGTTCAGGAAGAGGTAACTTGGGTTCAGCTGCCCTGACTGCTGCCTCAGTTTGCACAGCAGGAACTGACAGGCCTTGTTGCTGGACCGCCCCCCTCAGTTCAGTGACCTGTATGGACAGAGCCTCCAGCTGCTTGGTTATGGAGACTATAGGATCCATGGTAAATAATCTTTTTTTTTTTTTTTTGGGCCGACTATAATGTCATGGGAAGCCTAGGTAACTTTAGGCTGAAACCCTGGGGCCCCTGCGGTGTCCCTCAGACTAGGGGAAACCCTGTCTGTCCCTCAACCCAGGGTTTACACTGAAGGTGTGCCTGCCTGGGCCTCCACCCTGTCCTTGTCTCCTGTCCAGCCCTAAGCTGAACCCACCACCCTCCACCCAGTGAGGAGACCAAACACCAGACCCCACAAATAAGTATGGACAGGGATAAAGGAAACGCACCACACCGCGTACACACAGGAAAATACAATAATGTGCAAGGGCAACCAAAAATACAACACAGGGAGGCAAAATGGCAACAACGGAATATACTACACCAGAAACCGTATGCTCCTTAGACCACCACTCCAGACCGTTATCGCTAGCAAAAGGCAAGAGCTATAGTCGGCGACGCCCATAGTCACGCAGGACAATTTAAAGACAGAGGGCGTGGCTAAGCTCTCAGCCAGAATGACAACCTGGTTAACCCAATCCAAGCCAGATCAGAAGACCAACCAGCGCCGCTGAGAACCAAGTGGTAGGATGGGGTATTACCGCTGTCTGCCGGACACCCTGGTGCGAAGTGTCCGACATGACAGTACCCCGCCTTCTACGAGGGACCCCAGGAACCTCACAATGTCGAGGACCCGGCTTGTCCGGATGGCGGCGATGAAACCCTGTAATCAGTCGGTCCGCATGTATGTCCGAAGCCGGCACCCAAGTCCTCTCCTCAGGACCATAGCCACGCCAGTGGACCAGGTACTGTAGAGTGCGACGCAATACCTGAGAGTCAACCACCTTGGACACCTCAAACTCCAATGTGCCATCCACCAAGACGGGAGGTGGTGGCACGGGAGAGACATTAACAGCATCCACGACTTTCTTAAGTAACGCCTTGTGAAACACATTATGTATCACATGTCCAAGCATGTATGGCCAAATCAGCTTAGAGTTGGTACTTTGCAGACTATACATCTCCAGTTTACACATGCAACAATGAGGAGAAGATTTGATGTAAGCCAAATTCTGGATTATATCTTAGATGTTAATGAATCAGAGGACACACAGCAGCAAACTGATACAGATGAACAGGTTTCTGAGGAGGAAGATAATGTGAAGTATGAACCGGAAGACACAGACAGTTCTGATCAGTCTGATGAGGAGATCACTGGTGCTGAAGCTGCTCCCGCTGAAAGATTCAAATCCAAAAGTGGCAAAATCAGTTGGAGCTCAATACCTCCAGATGTACATGGCAGGGTAGATGCTGCAAATGTCATAAAAATGACCCCTGGGATCACAAGGTTTGCTGTGACAAGAGTAAGTGACATCAAGACATGTTTTGATCTGTTTATGCCATTGTCAATAAAAAAAAGTCGTTATTGCTATGACAAACCTTGAAGGATAAAAAGTCCACGGCAACATGTGGAATGACCTTCATGATGATGTCCTGGATGCCTACATTGGTGTTCTTCTCCTTGCTGGAGTGTACAAATCCTGCAATGAGGCCACTGATAGTCTCTGGGACGTATCGACAGGCAGGAATATTTTCCGGGCAACAATGTCACTTCAAAAGTTTCAAATGATATCAAGAGTCCTCAGATTTGACAACAGAGACACCAGAACAAAATCTGACAAACTTGCTCCCTTCAGGGATATTTGGGAGAAATGGGTGCAGCTCCTTCCACTGATGTTCAACCCAGGGCCAGAAGTGACAGTAGACGAACGTTTTCTCCCTTTCTGCGGAAAATGCCCCTTCCGGCAATACATGCCAAGTAAGCCAGGCAAATACGGCATAAAAATCTGGGCAGCCTGTGATGCAAAAACTAGCTATGCATGGAATCTACAGATTTACATAGGCAAGTCTGCAAGCGGCATCCCTGAAAAAAACCAAGGAAAACGTGTAGTCCTCGATATGACTACTGGACTGCAGGGTCACAACATTACTTGTGACAATTTTTTTACCAGCTATGACCTTGGGCAAGAACTTCTCAGGAGAAAAATCACCATGGTGGGCACAGTGAAAAAAAACAAACCTGAGCTGCCCGCTGAATTGTTGCAGATGAAGGACAGGGCTCCACTTTCCTCAAAGTTTGTTTTTACAGACACCACCACTGCTGTTTCATACTGCCCCAAAAAGCGACGGAATGTGGTACTGATGTCCACACTTCACAAAGATGCAGCTGTGTCATCAGGAAGTGACAAAAAGCCCAGAATCATCCTGGACTATAACAAAAACAAAGGAGGAGTGGACAAGCTGACTGCCACCTACACTTGCCAGCGAATGACTAGGAGATGGCCAATGGTTGTATTTTACAACATCCTTGCTGTGTCAGCATGCAATTCATTTGTGTTGTGGACCCACATTCACCAAGGATGGAATTCAAAGAAAAAAAACAAGCGGAGGATGTTTCTTGAGGAACTAGGAAGATCCCTTGTCAAGGCGCACATTGACCAAAGGGAGCGAGTGCCCCGAGACCCAGCCGCTGCAGCCTTGGTCCGACAACTCCAGAGCTCAACAAGTGCTTCGTCCACACCCATAGCAACACAAAGAGCATCATCACCAGCATCCTCCTCAACTAGGCCTGCCTCAACATCAACCACAACATCCACAACCCCAGTGAGACCACCTGATTCTAAAAGAAAGAGGTGTCAGGTCTGCCCTAGCAATAAGGACAGAAAGACAAACACGTCGTGCTCCGCCTGCAAAAAATACCTCTGCAAAGAACACACAAAAAGTGTCACTTTTTGCCACACATGCATCTAAAAACTAGTACTTGATTTCTGTTGATTTGATTTGCTTGATTGATTGTTGTTTGTTTGACCTAGAAAAGCTACTTTTTATTATTATTGCTATTAATGTTAATATAATTTTCATCTTTTATTTGTATTAAAGTTCTATAAAAAAATCTGTTTTTTTTCCTTTTTAATAAAATAGTTAGATATGGGTCAAAATTGACCCGTAACACCATAGTTGTTACTAGAGTTAATAATATAAAATATATATGTATTTTTTTTTACATTTAAGAAATGTGTTCTAAAACCCTTCAGTAATAGTCAGGTAATATAACAAACTTTTTTAAGTTTATATTATTCTCTTGAGGTTCATTTGACAATATTTTTATATTGAAAATGAAGGGTATGCTCTCAAATGAAAGGCCCAGGGGGCCACAACAAAAATATTAAAATCAATCCTTCCATGGATGAGAAACCCTAACAAGGTAAGAGGTAAGAAACAAATTGGATCATAAATAACTGTTTTTAGGGTATCCTAGGGGTGATTTAAGACATGGGTCAAAACCAACCCGTTAACATAAGAAAGAGTAACAGAAAGCTAACACTAGAGGAAGGTTAATTAGGTAAGACTAGATAGGTAATGTGAAAAATTCTGTGAAATCAAAGGGCTACTTGGAGGCGAAAGCTCAGATATGGTAATGGGTCCTCCTCCAAGTAGCCCTTTGAGCTCATAGAATTTTTCACACTACCTATGATGTACAATACAAAATAAAATTGTGGTACCATGTTAGCCAGAAAAATAGATGTAAATACTTATGTCCCCCAAAAAATTGAGAAAAGTATTCAATTTGTGATACCTTTATTGGCTAACCAGAGAAATATAATTCTCTGGTTAGCTAATAAAGGTATCACACCTTGAATACTTTTCTCAATTTTTGGGGGGGACATAAGTATTTACATCCCACTGCCTAACTAATCTTACCTAATTAAGGATTCTCTCTTCTAGCTCAGTATTTGTTTATTGAAATAAATAATAAATTACTGATAGGGGTTTGTTATAAATCTCCAAAAATAATGGAAGCTACAGAGAATATCCTCATAAAGCAAATAGATGAAGCAGCGACTCAAGGAGAAGTCATTATTATGGGGGACTTCAACTACCCTGAAATACATTGGGGAACTGAAACCTGCAGTTCCAGCAAGGGTAATAGGTTTCTGACAACGATGAGAGACAATTACCTTTCACAACTGGTTCAGGACCCAACAAGAGGGGGGGCACTGCTAGACCTAATATTAACCAACAGGCCAGACCGCATATCAAATGTAAGGGTTGAGGGTCACTTGGGTAATAGTGATCACAAATTAATAAGTTTTCATGTATCCTTTAATAAGATGTGTAGTAGAGGGGTTACAAGGACACTAAACTTCAGGAAGGCAAATTTCCAACGGATGAGAGATGATCTTGGTGCAATTAACTGGGACGATATCCTGAGACATAAAAATACACAAAGAAAATGGGAGACGTTTATTAGCATTCTGAATAGGACCTGTGCACAATATATACCGTATGGGATTAAACATGCGAGAAATAGGAGGAAACCACTATGGCTAAATAGAGCTTTAAGGGGCGCAATAAGAGATAAAAATAAAGCATTTAGAGAATTAAAGCAAGTAGGTACTGATGAGGCATTAAATAAATACAGAAGATTAAATAAATTCTGTAAAAAGCAAATCAAGACAGCAAAGATTGAGACAGAGAGACTCATTGCCAGAGAAAGTAAAAATAATCCCAAAATATTCTTTAACTACATAAATAGTAAGAAGCTAAAAAATGATAGTGTTGGTCCCCTTAAAAATAGTCTGGGTGAAATGGTGGATGAGGATGAGGAAAAAGCCAATATGCTAAATGACTTTTTTTCAACAGTATTTACACAAGAAAATCCCATGACGAATAACATGATCAGGGATAAAAATTCTCCATTAAATGTCACCTGCTTAACCCAGCAGGAAGTACGGCGGCGTCTACAAATCACTAAAATTGACAAATCCCCGGGCCCAGATGGGATACACCCCCGAGTACTGCAGGAATTAAGCACAGTCATAGATAGACCACTATTTTTAATCTTTAAAGATTCCATAATAACAGGGTCTGTACCACAGGACTGGCGTATAGCAAATGTGGTGCCAATATTCAAAAAGGGGACAAAAACTGAACTTGGAAATTATAGGCCAGTAAGTTTAACCTCAACTGTGGGTAAAATCCTGGAGGGTTTTCTAAGAGATACTATACTGGAGTATCTGGAGAAGAATAACCTTATGACCCAATATCAACATGGGTTTACAAGAGACCGTTCCTGTCAGACTAATCTGATAAGCTTTTATGAAGAGGTAAGTTCCGGACTGGACCAAGGGATTGCAGTGGACGTGGTGTACATGGACTTTTCAAACGCTTTTGATACGGTGCCACACAAAAGGTTGATACGTAAAATGAGAACAATGGGGATAGGGGAAAATATGTGTAGGTGGGTTAAGAGCTGGCTCAGGGATAGGAAACAAAGGGTGGTTATTAATGGAGCACACTCGGTCTGGGTCACGGTTAGCAGTGGGGTACCACAGGGGTCAGTTTTGGGCCCGCTTCTTTTTAACATATTTATTAATGACCTTGTAGGGGGCATAGAGAGTAGAATTTCAATATTTGCAGATGACACTAAACTCTGCAGGGTAATTAATACAGAGGAGGACAATTTTATATTACAGGAGGATTTATGTAAACTAGAAGCTTGGGCTGATAAATGGCAAATGAGCTTTAATGGGGATAAATGTAAGGTCATGCACTTGGGTAGAACGAACAAGTTGTATAATTATGTGCTTAATTGTAAAACACTGGGCAAAACAGTCACTGAAAAAGACCTGGGTGTATGGGTGGACGACAAACTCACATTTAGTGGCCAGAGTCAAGCAGCTGCTGCAAAGGCAAATAAAATAATGGGATGCATTAAAAGAGGCATAGATGCTCATGAGGAGAACATAATTTTACCTCTATATAAGTCACTAGTGCGACCACACTTAGAATACTGTGTACAGTTCTGGTCTCTGGTGTATAAGAAAGACATAGCTGAACTGGAGCGGGTGCAGAGAAGAGCGACCAAGGTTATTAGGGAACTAGGGGGTCTGCAATACCAAGACAGGTTATTACACTTGGGGTTATTTAGTTTGGAGAATCGAAGGCTTAGGGGTGATCTTATTACAATGTATAAATATATGTGGGGACAATACAAAGACCTTTCTAATGATCTTTTTACTCTTAGACCTGTGACGGGGACAAGGGGGCATCCTCTACGTCTGGAGGAAAGAAGGTTTAAGCATACTCACAGACGCGGATTCTTTACTGTAAGAGCAGTGAGACTATGGAACTCTGCCATATGATGTTGTAATGAGTGATTCACTACTAAAATTTAAGAAGGGACTGGATGCCTTTCTTGAAAAGTATCATATTACAGGGTATATACACTAGTCTCCTTAATATTGCGTTGATCCAGGGAGCTAGTCTGATTGCCGTATGTGGAGTCGGGAAGGAATTTTTTTCCCCAATGTGAAGCTTACTGTTGCCACATGGGTTTTTTTTGCCTTCCTCTGGATCAACATGTTAGGGCAAGTTAGGATAGGATATGGGTTGAACTAGATGGACTTAAAGTCTCCCTTCAACCTTAATAACTATGTTACTATGAAATGTCCATGTATCACACCAGCATGTGCTTTAAACTGTATATAAATAAGGTTTCTTCAAATATTTTGTCATATCAGCCTGATGAAGGGGCGTAAGCAGTCCCAAAAGCTTGCTTTGTAACAACATTCACTATTATTTGTTAGCCATTAAAAGGTATCATACCCACAAGATTCCTATTTTGTTTCTCTCACTGAGAGCACTTTATATATTTTGAAGTAGGCATGAAATCTGTGTTGTGAAAAACAATCAAATTGTATTATAACTGCAACAGTTTGGAGAATTTTATGAATGTCTTTGTTCTCAGTGCACTCAAGAAATACTACTCCAATAAGCATTTCCCAATAAGTCCAGAATGCAGCCCAGCACAACTAAGTTACTGTGAAAATATCCAAGACTTCTGGACAGAGATCTACAGGTAATTAAAAAGATGGTAATTATTGATGACCTAGTTCCAAAATTACTCAGGGGTATAAAGTCCAATTGTATTCCGAAAATTACTGAATAAAGGTTACATTACCTTTCTCTTGACCATTCCTGGTGCTGATGTAAATTATTGCAGAAATGCAGTTACCTTTTGTCTTTAGTTGCCACCTTACTTCCAGATTTCAGTTAGTGTTTAAGCCATCCGCAGGTTTTGTTCATTAATCGAGGCACCATTTGCCCTCAATTCCTCTGTGAATTTTACAAATTATTTTTTGGAAATGATGTACCGGCTTTTTCTGTGGCTTTTTTTTTTTAAGCTAACCATCCTATTGGAGCATTTATCTACTACCCAACAAAATAATACCCCTCACAAATATGGAACTTTTAGTATGTTATTATCTTCTTGAAGAACACTGCCTTTTTTGCCCTTAAAAAAGCGATGAAAGAGTACACGAAAAATGCTACAAAGCCGTGTATGTAAATGAAACTTGTAACGCTATAATTACCCATCCTGCTTTTTTACTCAGGTCTCTCAATGCTGTCATTTGAAGTATTGACCTCATAGAAACCAGTGAAAACCAATTGACTGACACAAGTAAAATTGAAAAAAAACAAACAACTGAATAGTTGCTCTACGGACCAGAGTCTGTGTTGACCTTGAGCTGTTAAAGCAATGAGATACGTGGTATTTTAGGACCACAAGCAGAAAAATTTCAGCTTCATAGATGCCTCTAGAAGTTCTTTACTAAAGCTAATTACTTCCCTTAAAAGTAATAATTATAATAGTTGTCTTACGCAACTCCTGAAAAACTGCTATTCAGTACAGGGTATTCAGAAGCTGATAGAACTTCCCTCAATATTATTTTTTGGCCTCATACAATTGAGAGTACAGAAATCTATTCATTCATTTCACCTTTAGTACATTTTAATTGTTTTTCCTAGTACATAAGTTTTCTGCTTAAATTCCAAAGATATAGCCTTGAAAAGTTACTCAATGCATCTGTTAAAAAACATTAATAACATCTCTGAGGATGAAGTCACCTTAGTGACCACCCTTGACCAACCGAGCCTCCTTCAGAAATGATTAGAGAACTACATTTTTACTATTTTATTCTCCATTTATTAAACATTACATATTCTCTGTCCTAAAATTAATATTCAACATGAACCAGTCAGTTATGTGGCCAAATATAGAGCAGTCAATGTGCAAATTAGGAGTTGGCTTCTGCCCCCTTTTCATCAATGGATTGTTTGTGTGATTGCTCTTCAAAGGGGTTGATTGAATTTGCACAATCAATTTGTCAATACTCTGCCTGTTTTAAGTCTCTAGATGGATGGAATAAGTTCCAGACGTCAGATCAAAGATCATTTGTTTCACGTGGACGAAAAGGGATGAAAAACACTTACTGAATATACTACTAACTGGCTGCAAGTTGATGATTGTCGGGGAAGTTTTGTCAGGCTTGCCTAATCCCAAATGATGCTAAAATCATAGTTACTTGGACAAATTACATTTATTTGTTAGTAATTTTAATATTATTGAATAATGTACAGGAAATGAATGTTTATGTAAATCTATCTAAATATATAATCACCTTATTCCTACACTAGATTTTTGTATTTTTTTTTTTCAGGCATTGAGGGATTTTACCATGCTGAAACACCATTTTCTCCTGCGTAATTGCTAAGTGTTCTTAGGAATATGACAAAGAAGTAGTCACAGCTTAACTCTCACTTTAAAGGGAATCTGTCACCCCTTTTTTTGAATATGAGCTGCCGGCACTGCCATCAGGGGCTTATCTACAGCATTCTGTAATGCTGTAGATAAGCCCCTGATGTAACCTGAAAGATAAGAAAAAAGAGAATACTCACCCCGGCGTCCGGTCCGATGGGTGTCGCGGTCCGGCGCCTCCCATCTTCATACGATGCTGTCCTCTTTCCTTCCTGTCGTGGCTCCTGCGCAGGCGCACTGCTCTGGCCTGTTGAGGGCAGACCAGAGTCCTGCAGTGCGCAGGCGTCGGGAGAGGTCCGGCACCTGTGCACTGCAGTATTCTGCTCTGCCCACAACGGGGCAGAGCAGTGCGCCTACGACGGAGCCGCGATGAGCAGGAATGAAGAGGACGTCATCTCTGCAAGATGGGAGGCGTCGGACCGGACCACGACTCCCTCCGGACCTGGAATGCCCCTGGGTGAGTATAATCTAAGGGTACCGTTACACTTAGCGATGCACCAGCGATCCCGACAACGATATGGAGCGCTGGTGCATCGCTAAGTGGTCACTAGTGAGCTGCCACACAGGCAGATCTCACCAGCGACATAGCAGCGGTCGGGGGTCGCTGCTTACCTGTCAGACGCGGCGATCCTGACGTCCTCCCACCCGCGTCCACACGTCGCTCGTCGGCGCCACAGGAAGCCCAGCAGGAAGCTGACGACGAGAAATGATCCAGGACTTTCTCGGGCGATCAGCGATGAGCAGCGGGGGAGCCGGTCGGAGGTAAGTATCAGACATAGCGATATCGCTGCTGCGTCACAAAACCAGTGACGTTACAGCGATATTGCTAGCGATATCGCTATGTGTAACAGGGGCTTTACTCTTTTTTCTTATCTTTCCACAGAATGCTGTAGATAAGCTCCTGATGGCGTTGCCGGCAGCTCATATTTGAAAAAAGGGGTGACAGATTCCGTTTAAGCTTGATTGAAGTTGATTTGATATACGGATCATATGGATCATTGAAGAAAATGTCTGTCCAGCTTGTTTCTAGTACTATTATTTTTTAAACTCCCAATTATTCAGACTAGAATATTAGAAGAACACGATATTTTTAAGCTTACCCAACTTCCCATAACAATGACCTAAGGAATCCATGATAATATTCAAGAAAATGTTGCTAAATTTGTTTTTGAACTCCTTCTTTTACATTTTTCTCACTGTTGGAAATAAA
Source organism: Dendrobates tinctorius (assembly GCF_039654945.1). Taxonomy (NCBI): domain Eukaryota; kingdom Metazoa; phylum Chordata; class Amphibia; order Anura; family Dendrobatidae; genus Dendrobates; species Dendrobates tinctorius. The sequence continues at coordinate 19,973,098 of NW_027361719.1, forward strand.
ACATTTACCTTTCATACTAAGTCATCCATTTCTTTTAAAATGCCTCAGATTGAGAAGTGACCAATAAATTCAGTTTAAAATATAGATAAATAATGCTGTGTACCTAATCCTCTCCTGTGGGATACTTTCTGCTGAGCTGTGTATCTAAACCTATCGTGTTACTGACTGCTGAGCAGTGTATCTAATCATATCCTGTGATACCGTCTGCTGAGCAGTGTATCTAATCCTATCCTGTGTGATACCATCTGCTGAGCCGTGTATCTAACACTATCCTGTGTGATACCGTCTGCTGAGCCATGTATGTAACCCTATCCTGTGTGATACTGACTGCTGAGCTGTGTACCTAATCCTATCATGTGTTACTGAGTGCTCAGCCGTGTATCTAATCCTATCCTGTGTGATACTGACTGCTGAGCCATGTGTCTAATCCTCTCCTGTGTGATACTGACTGCTGATCTGTGTATCTAATCCTATCCTGTGTGATACTGACTGCTGAGCTGTGTATCTAATCCTATCCTGTGTGATACTGACTGCTGAGCTGTGTATCTAATCCTATCCTGTGTGATACTGACTGCTGAGCCGTGTATCTAATCCTATCCTGTGTGATACTGACTGCTGAGCCGTGTATCTAATCCTATCCTGTGTGATACTGACTGCTGAGCCGTGTATCTAATCCTATCCTGTGTGATACTGACTGCTGAGCCGTGTATCTAATCCTATCCAGTGTGATACTGACTGCTGAGCTGTGTATCTAATCCTATCCTGTGTGATACTGACTGCTGAGCTGTGTATCTAATCCTATCCTGTGTGATACTGACTGCTGAGCTGTGTATCTAATCCTATCCTGTGTGATACTGACTGCTGAGCAGTGTATCTAATCCTATCCTGTGTGATACTGGGCTCCCCCTGCAGTCTGTGTCAGAGGGTGGTCTGTGCTGGCATGGTAATAAATTGTGTTATTTCCAGCTTTACAGAAGGACGATAACAGCATAGAAATGATAAGAATAATAGGCCTCAGTTACCACAACTGTCTACAAAGAAAACTGTTGCTGATGACAACCAATCACAGCTCATTTTTCATCTTTTAAACAGCACTGGGACAGTGTGGCGAGTTTTGAGTGGCGACTTTTGTGTTTCGACTTTTATGTGGCGAGGTTGGTGTATGTGTGGTGAAATGTGTGCTGAGGGTGGTATATGTGTTGAAGCACGTGGTAGTGTGTGGCGCATTTTGTGTGTGTTCATATCCCCGTTTGTGGTGAGTATCCCATGTCAGGGCCCCATCTCAGCAACTGTACGGTATATACTCTTTGGCGCCATTGCTCTCATTCTTTAAGTCCCCCTTGTTCTCATCTGGCAGCTGTCAATTTGCTTCCAACACTGTTCCTTTCACTTTTTCCCCATTATGTAGATAGTGGCAAAATTGTTTGGTGAATTGGAATGCACGGGGTTAAAATTTTGCCTCACAACATAGCCTATGACGCTCTCGGGGTCCAGATGTATGACCATGCAAAATTTTGTGGCTGTAGCTGCGATGGTGCAGATGCCAATCCCGGACACACACACACAAACACACACACACACACACACACACACACACACACACACACTAAGCTTTATATATTAGATCTATATTAATCTGTTGTTTTACTGATTCTTATATAGACATGATGAAAAAAATTGTTTTATTCATACAATGAACGGGTGTCAGGAGTCGAATCTGTCAATTCCTGTGCACCAGGCAGCAGCTCTTCCCCTTGAGCTATTCAGGGCTCTGGACAGTACCTGTTGTTCCTGGTTGGCTCCATCCTGTGATTTTTTTGATAGGACACCCTATTTATGCTGGGCCTTACACTTACTGTCACCTGCTGCTACTGCACATTGTACTTCTGTTCCCGAGTACTGACCTTTGGCTACCCACTAACTACGCTACCTGTCTGTGCTACCTCTGGTAGTTGCAATAACAAGACCCAGATTATTACAAGGTGTTTCTGCCAACCATTGATTTGTATGGTATGCTAGCTGTTAGGCTGCCAATAATTAATTTTACCTCTTGCTCCCCCTTCTTTCTCAATTCTGACCATTTCCCTTCAGCAATTTCCCCTTAACCTGTGCAGGTATCAATGTAAGATAGGTTATGCATTCTACAACCACTGCAAAATCCCTACCCCCCACCCTTACATCTTTGTATCCCCATCATCTGTAGTTTTTTAATCCAAAAATTAGCGCATCATTCCTTTCAGGTGCCTGAGGTAGCAGTCTACTTTATCTACTCTTCATTATTTTCAATGCATTAGAATGGGTGAAAAACTCTGGAAGAATTGACAGGCTGCGGATTTGAAACAGCTTCAAATCTCAAAGGAAAAAATAAGCAACGTGTGTGTGAGATTTAAGAAATCTCACTCACTGCTTAGAAAGTGAAATACCCCATTTTTTGCAGAAAAATTGTGGGAAAAATGTGACATGTGAACATACCCTTGGTTGATTGAACCAACCAGAGGAGACAATTTGCCGAGCCTGGCTCTGTCAAATGGTCCTGAAACAATATTTCAGATCTACAGGTCCATAAGCACATGGGTAGCATAAAGTGCCAAAGTAATATTGAACAAAACACTAGAAAGGGGAAATATAAAACCTTGGAAGGTTAGAAAAGCTAAATTTAGTCGACTAAGGGAAGAGCATAGTCTTGTAGACGGGGATTAAGTCAATATAACTAGGTATACCAAAGATTAATGAGGACTGTTCAATAGCTTCTATAGACAGTTTATACACTGTGGTAATAAAAATAAATAATTATGGTTTAATTGGACACTAGTAAGTGTATGTTACAGACCTGTCTAGGCAGGGCTGGCCTCTGCTCCCTTCCCCTTTTACGGCCGCCCTTCGCAGTGCCAAACATGGGGTTTTAAAAGTTGCCCAGTTTCTTAGTGACATTGTCTCCCTAAGCCTCTTAAGGGCCAGTTGGATACCCCTGTGTCTGAATGTTACTGACCTGGTACTGATATTCAAGAAGGATAAGAAGATGAATCCATGCATCTATGATTTTGACATAAGTGGTGGGCAGCTTGGTAGCTCAGTAGTTAGCACTGCAGCCTTATAGGGCTGGGGTCCTGGGTTCAAATCCCACATCTGGAAGGAGTTGGTATGTTCTTCCCATGTTTGGGTGAGTTTCCTCCAGTGATGATATGTCTGTAAAGCACTGTGGTAAAAGAGCCACCTTCAGCAGCGCTAAGGCTGCATTCTGTGAAGGTGGCTCTTATGTTTCTGATCCCTACTAACACTGATATATTGACTTTTATAAATTGCACCCCATACCTGTATTGAGTCCCAGTGGTATGGTGTCTTTCGTCTGTGCGCCACCTCCTGTGTTGCTGTTACATGCCCGGTGCCTGTGCTGTGCCAACAGTTCTCGGGCATGCACAGTGCGCGCTGCCTGGGAACTTACATCAGGCTACCGCGCCTGCGTGTTGCAGAGGCATCCCGCCCCGCAGTGTGTTATGATGTATTCACACTGCAGGGCTGGGAATCTGGCGCCTGCGCAGTGAGCATCTATAACGGCGCCATCTCCTTCCTCCTATTTCTTTTTCCTCAACAGCGTCTGATGAGCTGATCTGCCAGTGAACTGTGTTGTGAATTCCCTTGCTCGGATTTCTGAGCCGAAGCTCCCTCTGCTCCCTCTGGTGGTTACTGAGAGTAGTGGAGCTGGCCAGGTTGATGGAAGTTCCCCACCTGACGACGATAATTGGGAACCTGGGATTACTGGCTGGGAGCATATAATTGAGCTGGTTGCTCTTGGTGGTTGCTAGTGATTTCCTCCTTGTGCATTTGGAGTTCTTTTGTCCCCTGCCTGATCTGCAGGGTTCAGTTAAGTGATTATTTTGCTAATCCTTTGCATCTAATCTGGTTGTTCCTTTTTTAGCTTTTTGCTTTGTTGCTAGTGTTCAGCATACTCCCTGCCGGGGGCATCGCTGGGCCCTGCTCCATATGTTACAGCTTGTGTCAGTTTGTTCAGTCCCCTGTTATGTTAGTATCTTTTGCTTTGTTTCCAGTTTATACCAGAGTGCTGATCTAGCGGGGGTGAGGTCGTGTGGCCTCAGGTTTTTATATATCAGAAGTGTTGGATTTTTTTAGGGTTTTGTGCGTGATTGCAGACAGTATCTTTTCTGTCCTGTCCTGTCTAGACAGCTTGGGCCCCACCATTTGCTCAGTCTGTTTTCTGCCTGTGTTTGTGTCTCATCTTGTCTCACTGACAATATATGTTTGGGGGCTGTCTATTCCTTTGGGGGATCTGCTCCGGGGCAGTTTAGATTTCACCTTTCTGGCTTTAGGCTTAGTTAGTTCTCTGGCTGTGACAAAGCGTCTAGGGCATCGTAGGAATGCTCCACGGCTACTGCTAGTTGTGTTGATAGGATCAGGGGTCTGCAATCTGCTTAGTTACCAACCTCTCTGGTTTTCTGGTGGTTTAGCCTGTTTCTTCCATCCTCGGTGACCCATTCATAACAGAACTGCGTGTGGGGAGCTCAGCTGGCAGGTCAGTGTTTTTTTTTATTGCAACAGTACTGGACTGTGGGGCCATTCTTAGGGGGGGCTGTACTATATACCATGGTGCTGTGCTGGGGTGGCTGTGCTGTATACCATGGAGCTGTGCTGGGGGGGCTGTGCTGTATACCATGGTGCTGTGCTGGGGGGCTGTGCTGTATACCATGGTGCTGTGCTGTATACCATGGTGCTGTGCTGGGGGTGTGCTGTATACCATGGTGCTGTGCTGGGGGCTGTGCTGTATACCATCATGCCGTGCTGGAGGAGGCTGTGCTGTATACCATGATGCTGTTCTGGGGGGCTGTGCTGTATACCATGGTGCTGTGCTGGGGGGGCTGTGCTGTATGCCATTGTGCAGTGGGGGCTGTACTGTATACCATGGTGCTGTGCTTGGGGGACTGTGTTGTATACCATGGTGCTGTTCTGGGAGGCTGTGCTGTATACCATGGTGCTGTGCTGTGAGGTGGCTGCATTATACTATAAGGGGGGCTGCATTATGCTCTATGGGGTGGCTGCATTATACTATATGTGGGCTGCATTATACTGTATCAAAGACTATGGGGAATACATTATACTATGTGAAGAACTTTGGGGTGCATTATACTATGGGAAATGAATTGTACTACATGGATGACTGGCGGTGTATTATACTATATGGAGCACTATGAGGAGTGTATTATACTATATGTGGACTGAGCAGTGTATTTTAATATATGAAGGACTATGAGGAGTGTATTGTATAGAGGACTGAGTGTATTTTAATATATGGAGGGCTATGAGGAGTGTATTATACTATATGGAGAACTATGGGGAGTGTATTATACTATATAGAGGACTGAGGAGTGTATTATACTATATGGAGGACTATGGGGCACATTATATTATATGGAGGACTATGGGGTGTAAACTGTAGATGTGCTGCTGATAACATGATACTGTATGGGGACAGATTGATCCATTAGTGATCATTCTGTCCCCATCAATCTTTCTCAGACGGTGGAAAGAGACCGGGAAACAAGTGTTGAACGTCATAAATATTGTCGATCACACTCATTTAGCGGCCTGAACTCAGCGCATGTAAATACAATTGAAATTCTCCCACTTTGCCTAAAACTGGCCCTGGCTGCATGTACATTGACTAGCAAAAGGGTAACAGTGTTTAGAACTTTTAACTTTCAGGCTCTATATCTCATCATCCACTACTGCTTCGAATGTGAGACTGCCGTCATTTTACAGAAAATCATCTTGGTCATCTCATACATAAATTTGACTTGTAACTATTTAGCCTATGATTAGTTATGCAGATTCTTGTCATGTCACTGCATTGTTACTGTTTTGCTCCTGATGGTGGAAAAATCTTTTCTTCCATTATACTACAAATTACAACCTGTTCTCATATTCTCTAATAGTTCAGTGTGTTATTAGGTTGAATCCCAAGCAAAATGTCACTAGTTTGATTCAAGGAGCAGCCATAAAGAAGATTTTCCAAGAAAAGAGAAACAGCATAATCCAGTTCATCAATAGCGATCTCTCGACCAAGAAACTTGAGAAAAACTGCATCATGTGCGTGATATGACAGTTGAAAGAATACGAAATGAAGTTCATCCTTCCATTCAGAAGCCAAAAAGATATCCAGGCAAAATATCGGTGTCAACAAGTCTGCTCATCACAAGGTCTTTCAGTTCTGACCCGACAAACACAGCAGTGGAGGTGCTTTGTAATAGATCACAGATGTTGATACGTCCACCATGTGATACTCATTACACAAGTCTGGAATGGTGGCTAGAAACTAAATTGGCCTTGACTTCACTAACATAAGAATCGTCGGCTCAAGTTTTCAACAAAGCACAAAAAATGGATAGTAGAGGTTTGGAAACGGGTGATTTGGCACAGAGATGAAAGTCAATAAACTAGGCTCTGATGGATGCAAATGAATCTGGAAGAATCAAGGAGAAAAGGGGGCTAATGAAGCAAGAAATTGAAGGAATTGTCAAGTTCGGTGGAAGAAGCCTGATGATATAGAGTTATTTCACAGCCAAAGGTGTTGGATACTTGACCAAGATCGATGGTGGTCTCAATGCTTAACTATATGTGAGTATCCTACAAGATGAGTTATTTCATACACTCAAGCACTTGTGGGTAGAGTTGAAGAAAATTATATATACATACTCAAATGAGTCGACCAGTATGCACCAACTTTGGGAACGTGTAGAAAAGACCTGGGATCAGATTTTGGTTGAGACATGCTTGAGTCTGATCGAGAGCATGCCCAGAAGGATTCTGGCAGTGTGGAAAGCCATTGGTTGATTTACAAAATAATGAAAATTAAAATTTTAGATTTTTAGGAGCAAAACAGTAACAATGCAGTGACGTAAGAATCTGCATAGCTAATCATATGCAAAATAGTTGCAAGTCAAATTTATGTCTGAAATAGCCAAGATGATGGTCTATAAAATGATGGTAGTTTAACAATCGGAGCTGCAGTGGATGGTGAGATGGTGATAGTCAAAAGTTCAAAGCACTATTACTCTTTTGCTTGTCAGTATACATTAAATGGAAAAATACACAGGATTACACAACAGGAAAATAACTTGGGTATTCTGGTTTCAAGTAAGCTGAGCAGTAATACTCAATGTCAAACAGCAAATACAATAGCAAACGATTTTAGGGTATATAAAAAGAGAGAAAATCCTGTGATCCCGTTGTATCTTACCCCTCTATAAATCACTTGTAAGGCCACATCGAGAATATGGGATCCAATTTTGGGCTCCATATTTTAAAGGGATCTTGTGACTCAATGCTGAAACGTGTTAATTCTTCTCTTTTCCTGTTTCTACATAGAACAGAGAAGTCTCTTTTCCTTGCACTTATTCCCATCGCCAACTCCTGACCCAGCTGCTCCCTTCTCCCCCCCTGCCAGGGACTTTTGCAGTAACTCATGACTCATGCAGGGAAAATAGATCTTCCTGTTTCTACATAGAGCTTAGAAGAATTCAGCTGGTCAGTTTATAATCACATGATGTCATAGACCTAATGTAAAAGAGAAGAAAATAACTGGTTAAAATGGCAAAATGAGAAATTGTAAGTACACAGTGTTTTATAATATAATGATTGCAATATATTAAGTGGATAAAACTTTTAATGGGAGTGCATCTCTAAACATATCTTTATACCCAAACTTTACTCCAAAGTTCAGTTCTTGTGCAGAACTGTACCCAAATTTGAACCAGAACCCGAACTCAGTTGAAAACAATAGAGACCCGATCTTTGGGTCTGGGGAAAAAAAAATTCTCACTCGCTCTTGCGGACTTCCCTTTAAACATTAGAACGGACTTCTTGGTAAACTCAGTGTTTGGTGTTTAGCATCAGATACTAACTGTCAGGCGTGAACCCCCAACTTTTATGTTCAGGTTCGCTCATCTCTACTGTGGTACAGTAAAGGGTGTTTTACTGGATGGGAGATACATTTCTCCCAGCAGGTTAACGTTTGGCCGGGTTTTTCCCTAAAGACAGGACCTGCGATGATGTCATGATCACGTGATCAGCCCATATGATGTTTACCTCACTTTTAGGAGGGGTTATGGGCTATGTAATGGAGGTTGGTGTTTGGCACATGTTGAGTGTGTCTGGAAGTTACAGGAACTTGACTGGACTTAGCCTGAACTTGTATTCAGGACCCCCATGCTGCAGAACTATAGCAGCAAGACTCTCAACAACCCTGGGAATGGCACCTGGCGGATGCCGCGAACCTGGCAGCTGCTTAGTTAAGCCCGTCCCGTGCAAGGGGTGGTCTGGGACCGGTGGTTCTCCAAACTGGAGTATATTTATGTTTTTGCTTACTTTCTGTTAACCTGCTGTTTGCAACATGACATTAAACCCCTGAAATTGGACTTTAAGCCTGTGTGTTGCCTCGTTACTGCAGCCCTGCCATTACCTACCAGAGCGAATCTCTACAATTGGTGGACTGAATGCGGGCAAATGCAGTGAGGCCAGGCTGTTTTTCTTATTTTTGATTTGTACCCCAGCCTATGTCCTGGGTGAAACGAGTGGCACAGACCCAGGCGGGGAACTTACCAGAAATGGAGGCCATGGTAAAAAAGCTCATAGAGGCCATGCGACAGCAGCAGCAGGCTATGCAGCAGCAGACTACACAGCAGCAGCAGGCTATGCAGCAGGAGGCCATGCGACAGCAAGCTATGCAGAAGCAGGCTATGCAGCAGCAGCAGGAAACCAACCAGTTGTTGATACAGCATATCACAACAGCGCAGACAAAAGGAACTAACCGGTGAATCCATGATGTCCGGAAAGCGGTTCGTACAGCGGTTCCCAAAATGGAGATGTCGGACGATGTGGAGGCGTACCTGGAGATGTTCGAAGGAGTCGCTGAGAGAAGCTACCCCGGGACCAGTGGGCAGAAACCATCGATCCGTTTCTGGCCCCAGGACCTTTGAAAGCGTATCAGGACCTACCCACAGAGCAAAGGGCAGACTACACCGTCGTCAAGGGTGAGATACTGGCACGTCTTGGGGTAAATGTGTTAGTTCGGGCCCAGTGGGAGTCTACACCCTTCAAGCCAGCTCGGTCCCAGTATTATGACCTGATGCACCTGTTACGAAAGTGGTTGCAGCCTGAGGTGTTGTCCCCCATGGCCATGCTGGACCGCATAGTGACTGATAAGTTTTGGAGTGCTTTGCCGCCTCCCTCCAGACATGGGTCGGACAGGCATCACCTACTAATGCCATGCAGATGATAGACCTCATAGAAAGGTATGGGGCTACCAAAGAGCTACAGGGAGGGACTCCCCGGAAGGTAACAGGAAGGTTCCCTAAGTCTCCACCCCTGGTTCGGCGAGCGGAGCCCAGGAAGGCCGCTCAGGACTTATCTGGGGAAGTAAGGAGCCCCATAATCTGCTGGCGGTGCCAGGAACCAGGTATTAGAGCTGATTGCCCCCACCTGGCTGAGCCCATGGACACAAACTTTGGGTACCACCAGTCTCACTATGCCAAACCGATGTGTGCAATGGGCACCCCGAAAGGTCCCAATATGGAACATTTGTGTTGGGTTGAAGTGGAAGGCACCCCAGCTGTGGCCCTATTGGACTCAAAGAGTCTTGTAACCCTGGTACGAGCCAGCTGGATGCAAACCAGCGAGTATACGGGTCAGAAAATAGGGGTGTTGTGTATACATGGGGACTTAAAAGACTATCCCACCGCACTAGTGGTGATAAACACGCCAGCGTGAAGGCAGTGCCATGAGGTGGGGGTTGTGACTAATCTGCATTATGAAGTGATAATTGGAAGAGACTTTCCTTTATTTTCTGTGCTGTGGCCATCTGTTGTCCCACCCACGGAGCAACTGTCGGCACTTGAGGCAACCAGGTTACATTCTCCAGAAGTAGGGCATGAACCTGGTGGCCTGGAGGAAGAATTGCTGGCAGTAGGGGTAACCTTCCCTTCGGTGGAGGAGGGGAAGAATTCTCTTATAGAAGTATTGGCTGGTGAGGTGGAAGACTTGCCGCCGGGACCCGAGTTGTCAGACTTGAATGTAGCAGGTGACAATTTTGGTACGGCGCAATTCTAAGACCCTACTTTGGCCCGGGTCAGAGAAAATGTACTGTTTGTTAATGGGGATCCCCAACAACCTGGGGCAGCTACTGTGTTGTCACGCTTTGAGCTGAACCAAGATTTGTTGTACCGAGTGGAGAAAATACATGGGGAAATGGTAGGACAGTTACTGGTACCTCAGGCATATCATAGGCTGGTAATGGACTTAGCGCATGCACATGTACTTGGGGGGCATTTGGGCCAAAAGAAGACCCTAGACCAAATTCTGCAGCGGTTCTACTGGCTAGGGGTCCATGAAGAAGTTAAACGGTACTGTAATTCCTGTCCAGTGTGCCAGGTAACCAATCCCCAGCATCACTTTCGGAGTACCTTGGTGCCTTTACCAATCATAGAGGTACCCTTTGAGAGAGTGTCAATGGATCTGGTTTGGCCTCAATAAGTCGGCAAGGGGACACCAACACATCTTGGTAGTTCTAGATTATGCTACCCGAGATCCTGAGGCCATTCCTCTGCGCCACACATCAGCTAAGGATGGAACTCATGGGTATGTTTTCGCAGGTGGGAATTCCTCAAGAAATTTTAACAGACCAGGGAACCCCCTTTATGTCAAAAATTATGAAGGAACTCTGCCGTTTGCTAAATGTTAAACAGTTGCACACATCGGTCTATCATCCCCAAACAGATGGTCTGGTAGAAAGATTCAATAAGACGCTGAAGAACATGTTAAAAAAGGCAGTTTCCAAAGATGGGATGGACTGGGATCTCTTATTGCCATATTTGTTTTTTGCAGTGCAGGAGGTGCCTCAGGCATCTACGGGGTTCTCGCCCTTTGAACTATTGTACGGTAGACATCCACGGGGCTTACTCGATATAGCCAAAGAGGCCTGGGAGAACCAACCTACCCCCCACAAAAGTGTGATAGAACATGTTGCAAAAATGCAAGAAAGAATGGAGACAGTCCTACCCTTAGTCCAGGAACATATGGAGGCAGCACAAGAGTCAGAGTCGGGTCTATAATCGGGGGGCTCGGGTAAGAACCTTTAGCCCTGAGGATCGGGTGTTGGTACTTGTGCCTACCGTAGATAGCAAATTTCTTGCAAGGTGGCAGGGACCCTACGAGATCATGGAAAAGGTGGGGCCAGTAGACTACAAGGTACACCAGCCAGGCCAGAGAAAGCCAGAACAGGTTTACCATATTAATTTGCTTAAGCCATGAAAAGATAGAGAAAACCTTGGTGGGGATAGTCCGCTGCCTGCGTCTCAGATGGAGAAGGCTCCATCACCTCAGGGTGAGGCAGGAGAAGCCCAACCCACAGTCAAAATTGCAGACACTTTGTCTCCTAGACAGGTTCAGGAGGTCCGGGACTTCATTAGCCAAAATACAGATGTTTTTTCGAAGCTCCCCGGACGCACCTCCCTAATCCAACATGACATTGTCACGGAGCCACAGGCCAAAGTCCGACTAAAGCCATATCGGGTGCCTGAGGCCCGGCGACAAGCAATCTCAGAAAAGGTAAAAACTATGCTGTAGTTAGGGGTCTTAGAAGTGTCCCAAAGTGAGTAAGCCAGCCCAATAGTCCTAATACCCAAGCCTAATGGGTCTCTAAGATTCTGCAATGATTTTAGAAAACTTAATGACATTTCAAAGTTTGACGCCTACCCTATGCCCCGGGTTGACGAGTTGATAGAGTGATTTGGGCAGGCACAGTATTTTACAACTCTGGACCTCATAAAAGGTTATTGGCAGGTACCCCTAACAGGTGGTGAAGGAAAAAACGGCTTTTGTAACACTCGAGGGGCTGTTCCAGTATAAGGTGTTACCGTTTGGGTTGAATGGCGCACCAGTAACGTTCAGCGATTAATTGATATTGTTCTCCATTCCCATCGCCGCTATGCCTCAGCCTATCTAGACAATTGTATTGTGTACAGCACCGACTGGGAAAGTCACTTAGCAAAAGTACAGGCAGTGATAGACTCTCTGCGACAAGTAGGGCTAACTGCCAACCCAAAGATGTGTTCCATAGGGTTGGAGGAAGCTCGGTACTTGGGTTAGGTCATTGGGAGAGGAGTTCTCAAGCCTCAAGTAAACAAAGTGGAGGCATTTCAGAACTGGCCCTGTCCCCTCATGACAAAACAGGTAAAAGCCTTTTTAGGTTTGGTGGGGATATTACAGGCGGTTCATTCCCAACTTTGCAACCCTGTCCGCGCCTTTAACAGACTGCTTAAAAGGGAGGAAATCTGTGATGGTCCACTGGAATGATCAGTTAGAGGAGGCCTTTACAAAGTTAAAAGAGGTACTGTGTGGTGCACTCCAAATGTCAAAAAAGAGTTCGTTTTGTAGACAGATGCCTCTGAGATAGGGCTCGGGGCCGTGCTGTCTCAGGAGGTTAACGGGGAAGAGCATCCCGTTAGTTTCCTAAGCCGGAAGCTTACCCCAGCTGAAACCAGGTACAATATGGAAGAAAAAAAAGGTATTCAGCTCACCATTAGATGAATTCCTGTGGTGTGGACTCAAAGATGGAGCTTGGAAAAAGCAGCTGTGGTAATCAAGCAAAAAAGTTCCAGCAACAAACATCCAAATCAGATTGTTGAATAGACGTTAAAACTTCATCTTGATTGCAATGCCTTTAAAAACATACTGTTAAAATTATAAATCCAGGGGATTACGTGTTTCGAACAAAAATGGCTATGACTAAGAACATTTTTGTTCGAAACGCGTAATCCCCTGGATTTACAATTTTAACAGTATGTTTTTAAAGGCATTGCAATAAAGATGAAGTTTTAACGTCTATTCATCAATCTGATTTGGATGTTTGTTGCTGGATCTTTTTTGTTTGAAACCAGGTACAGTATTGTGGAGCGAGAGTGCCTGGCCATCAAGTGGGCACTGGAGTCATTGCGCTACCATTTGCTGGGGAGACTACAGGGGAATGCAGATGCCCTGTCCAGAGTTCACTGTGTGTCAGGTGTCCACCCCCTTAGGGTTGAACATAGGAGGGAGGTATGTGGTACAGTAAAGGGTGTTTTACTGGATGGAAGATACATTTCTAGTAGCAGGTTAATGTTTGGCCGTGATCAGCCCATGTGATGTTTACATCACTTGTAGGAGGGGTTATGGGCTATGTAATGGAGGTTGGTGTTTGGCACATCGCAAATGTGTCTGGAAGTTACAGGAACTTGGCTCGACTTAGCCTGAACTTGTATACAGGATCTCCGTGCTGCAGGACTATAGCAGCAAGACTCTCAACAACCCTGGGAATGGCACCTGTCAGATGCCGCGGACCTGGCAGCCGCTTAGATAAGCCTGTCCCGTGCAAGGGGTGAGTCTGGGACCAGTGGTTCTCCAAGCTGGAGTACATTTATGTTTTTGCTTACTTTCTGTTAACCTGCTGTTTGCAACGTGACATTAAACCCCTGAAATTGGACTTTAAGCCTGTGTGTTGCCTCATTACTGCAGCCCTGCCATTACCTATCAGAGCGAATCCCTATACTACATATAATTCATAGTTTGTGATTATTACAATGTTTTCCACAAGTAGATACAATTGACTTGGCTCTTGTTACAGTAGAATATTTGATATGTAATTTGTTTATAGTCTTTTGAGTTTTCAATGTTTTGCTGTGTAATAATTTTGGTCTGTATAAGCTTAGTTAGTTTTTTTTCTGCTTTCCCATGGCTTTTCTAAGTAATATCTGCTCAGTTCCTGTGATGAGCATTTCACACATAATCTTAACACTGTCAACAGACAGGTGAACTTACATTTACACTTCATTAAAAAGGAAAAAATACCTAAGAAATTCTATTCAAGAAATTGGAACTTTCTATACAAGAGTTACTAAAGGCTCCTGTCTTCTCTTGGATAGTCCGACCATTTAATGTACGGTATATCTTCCCCTGACAGATGATGTTGAGGAGATAAGGATGGGACAGTTTATTGTCAAATGCTTGATCCTTTTTTTTTCGTCAGCTGAGCCTGGCAGCAGCTTACTTCACTATCCACAAACAGAACACATGAATGGTCAGAAATACCTATGAACGACCCAATATGTGAAAGGCACACCTAGATAAACAATACATCCAACAAGCAATAAACAGGAGTAAGACCGCCAATGTAAAATATTAAACCTTTATTGATTACTTGATTAAATAAAAGATATATAGAAAACAGAAACCCATCAAACAGAGAAATACATGAAACATTACAATCTGTAATAAATATTTATCTTAATGATAAATTGGTAGAACGCGCATCAGGGGTATTTCTTTCAGGATCTACATAGGTTGATATACCATTGTTTATGTATGTCTTAAATTTGCCTTGCTTATAAATGTTTCCTTTGCAGGTATGTGAAAGCCTATCTCTAGGGATTTATTTGTTTGAATAGTGCCACATTCAATTTATCTACTTGTCCAGGACTTGGCCATTGTAACTTTATACATATCAAGGGTCAATATAAAGTAGGCCTGGGTCCACTGCTATATAGTTAAATGGTTCTATCATGCCATTATTGGTCTATATTATACCCTAGAATCATACAGTGCCTTGCAAAAGTATTCGGCCCCCTGGAACTTTTCAACCTTTTCCCACATATCATGCTTCAAACCTAAAGATACCAAATGTAAATTTTTGGTGGAGAGTCAACAACAAGTGGGACACAATTGTGAAGTTGAACGAAATTTATTGGTTATTTTAAATTTTTGTGGAAATTTAAAAACTGAAAAGTGGGGCGTGCGATATTATTCAGCCCCTTTACTTTCAGTGCAACAAACTCACTCCAGAAGTTCATTGTGGATCTCTGACTGATCCAATGTTGTCCTAAATGACTAATGATGATTAATATAATCTTCCTGTGTGTAATCAAGTCTCCGTATAAATGCACCTGCTCTGTGATAGTTTCAGGGTTCTGTTTGATGCACAGAGAGCATCATGAGGACGAAGGAACACAACAGGCAGGTCCATGATACGGTTGTGGAGAAGCTTAAAGCCAAATTTGAATACAAAATTATTTCCAAAACTTTAAACATCCCAAGGAGCACTGTGCAAGCGATCATATTGAAATGAAAGGAGTATCATACCACTGCAGATCTACCAAGACCCGGCCGTCCCTCTAAACTTTCATCTCAATCAAGGAGAAGACTGATCAGAGATGCAGTGAAGAGGCCCATGATCACTCTTTATGAACTGCAGAGACCTACAGCTGAGGTGGGACAGTCTGTCCATAGGATAATAAGCATTCGTACACTGCACAAATCTGGCCTTTATGGAAGAGTGGCAAGAAGAAAGCCATTTCTCAAAGATATCCCCAAAAAGTGTCATTTAAAGTTTGCAGCAAGCCACCTGGGAGACACACCAAACATGTGGAAGAAGGTGCTCTGGTCAGATGAAACCAAAATCAAACTTTTTGGCAACAATCTGAACACAGTGGTCTGAGTCCCCGACATCCACAGATGGGGGTTGTGCTCACAGCCCAACACCGTGCAAGACGGTTGGCATTTGCCACAGAACACCAGGATTGGCAAATTCACCACTAGCGTCTTGTGCTCTTCACAGATGAAAGCAGGTTCACACTGAGCACATGTGACAGATGTGATAGAGTCTGGAGACGCCGTGGAGAGCGATCTGCTGCCTGCAACATCCTTCAGCATGACCGGTTTGGCAGTGGGTCAGTAATGGTGTGGGGTGGTATTTCTTTGGAGGGCCGCACAGTGTTGGGCTGTGAGCACAACCCCCATCTGTGGATGTTGGGCACTCAGATCATCCTCATGGAGTTGGTTTCTAACTGTGCAGACACATGAACATTTGTGGCCAGCTGAAGGTCATTTTGCTGGGCTCTGACAGTGCTCCTCCTGTTCCTCCTTGCACAAAGGCTGAGGTAGCAGTCCTGCTGCAGGGTTTTTGCCCTCCTACGGCCCCCTCCACATCTCCTGATGTACTGGCCTGTCTCCTGGTAGCACCTAAAGCCTCTGGACACTGACAGACACAGCAAAACTTGCCATAGCTCGCATTGATGTGCCATTCTGGATGAGCTGCACTACCTGAGCCATTTGTGTGGGTTTTAAAGTCCGTCTTATGCTACCACGAGTGTGAAAGCGCAATCAACATTCAAAAGTGACCAAAACATCAGCCAGAAAGCATTGGTACTGAGATGTGGTCTGTGGTCCCCACCTGCAGAATCACTCCTTTATTGAGTGTGTCTTGATAATTGCCAATAATTTCCATCTGTTTTGTATTCCATTTGCAAAACAGCATGTGAAATTGATTGTCAATCAGTGTTGCTTTCTAAGTGGACAGTTTGATTTCACAGAAGTTTGATTTACTTGGAGTTATATTCTGTTGTTTAAGTGTTCCTTTTATTTTTTGAGCAGTGTATTTTTAAGTGGTCTTATTAACCATTCACTTCTCTCAATAGAAGCTATGTATATTTGTATCTAGTGGCCCATTCTTGGCTTTGCACAACCTTTAATCACCAAGATTCTTGTAACTTCAGTGCTGCACATTTATGGAGATCTAATTTACATAAGTATTTCTCTACATCTTCTATCTTGTGACATTTGCTCATTTACTGTATGTCTATACAATAGGTGGTACTAGGCATGTATTTACATTACATCATATCATTAAGGTATCCTGTGTGGCCTCTGACTCTGACATTTTTTGTGTTTTTATTGTGTTATATATCTTATTAAATCAAGTAATCAATAAATATTGAATATTTTACATTTGCGGTGTTACTCCCGTTTACTGCTAGTAGATTACATGAATGGTCAGGTGCAGTATATTACATTAGCAACAAAGTAGATTAAATTTTCCCAAATCACACCCACATGCTGTAATAATAATTTTCTGCGGAAATTGACCTGTTATCCAACATTAAAATTTGCAGCTTGATAATTTATGTTTTGGATTGTTAGCACAGATTTCACCGTTTGCATTGTATAACGTGAAATCCATTGCAGAATTTGTATGTATATTTCCTGCAGATTCGCTGTAAAAATTGATGCTGAAAATGTGTCATTCTAAGCAAAGCTGTAGGGTATGGTTTTATGTTTTTTGCAGAGGCATATCGGAATCTGTCAGTATATTACATTTGAAAAATAAAGCTTAGATGTTTAACCCCTTAACGACCGCCTTTTAGCGGCGGTAATTAAGGGTACTTAAACCACAGCGCAGTGAATTCACGGCGCTGTGGAGTAAGTAAATAGCGCCCCCCAGTGTCGTATTTTCCCCGGGGTCTCGGCTGCAGGGGGTAGCCGAGACCCCAGAGAACATGAATTGGGTCGGTTTTTACCGACCCCCGCTTTTGCGATCGCCATTATTAACCCTGTAACGGCGATCGCAGAAAAAAAAGCAGCGATTTTGCATTTAAATTCTCTTTCCTCTGATGTGATCGCACATCAGAGGAGAGAGAAATAGGGTCCCCGATCCCCCCCGGTACCTCTCCTGGGTCCCCTCCCGGTGGTCCTGCATCCCGCCGGCGTCTTCCGGTGGGCGCCGCCATCTTGGATCCAGAGAAAATGGCAGGCGCATGCGCAGTGCGCCCGCTGGGAATCTGCAGGCTCCGGCTGGCAGATTCCATTCGTTCATTTTGATCACTATGATAAACTATCATAGTGATCAAAATAAAAAAAATAGTAAATAACCCCCTGTTTATCAACCCCTTAGGCAAACATAATAAAATAAAGAAAATATTTTTTTTTCATTTTTCCATTAGGGTTAGGGCTAGGGTTAGGGTTATGGCTAGGGTTAGAGCTAGGGTTATGGCTTGGGTTAGAATTAGGGTTAGGGCGAATTAGGATTAGGGATTAGGGTTAGGGTTGGGATTAGGGTTGGAGCAATAATTGAGGGGTTTCCACTATTTACCATCTTTGGGGGTCTAAAAATTGGGGACTAAAAAATCACTTTTGTGGAAATAAAAAAGACTTTATTTTCACGGCTCTGCGTTATAAACTTCTGTGAAGCACTTGGGGGTTCAAAGTGCTCACCACACATCTAGATAAGCTCCTTGGGGGGTCTAGTTTCCAAAATGGGGTCACTTGTGTGGGGTTTCCGCTGTTTAGGTACATCAGGGGCTCTGCTAACGCAACATGACGCCCGCAGACCATTCCATCAAAGTCTGCATTCCAACATGGCACTCCTTCCCTTCTGAGCTCTCCCATGCGCTCAGGATAAATTGCACAACTTGTGTGGTCCAATTTCTCCTGTTACCCTTAGGAAAATAAAAAATAGAGGGCTAAAAAATCATTTTTGAGGAAAAAAAATGATTTTTAATTTTCACGGCTCTACGTTTATAAACTTCTGTGAAGCACTTGGGGGTTCAAAGTGCTCACCACATATCTAGATAAGCTCCTTCGAGGGTCTAATTTCCAAGATGGGATCACTTTTGGGGGGTTTATACTGTTTAGTCACATCAGGGGCTCTGCAAACGCAACATGGCATCCGATCTCGATTCCAGCCAATTCTGTGTTGAAAAAGTCAAACGGGCTCCTTCCCTTGCGAGCTCTGCCGTGCGCTGAAAAAGTGGTTTACTCACATATGGCGTATCAGCGTATTCAGGAGAAATTGCACAACAAATTCTGTGGTTGATTTTCTCTTTTAACACTTGTTAAAATAAAAAAAATTGGTTCTGAAGTAAATTTTTTGCAAAAAAAAAAGTTAAATCTTAATTTTTTCCTTCCACATTGCTTTAATTCCTGTGAAGCAAGTAAAGGGTTAATAAACTTCTTGAATGTGGTTTTGAGCACCTTGAGGGGTCTAGTTTTTAGAATGGTGTAATTTTTGGGTATTTTCTGTCATGTACACCCCTCAAAATGACTTTAAATATGATGTGGTCCTAAATAAAATGGTTTTGTAAATATTGTTGTAAAAATGAGAAATCGCTGATGAAATTTTAACATTTATAACGTCCTAACAAAAAAAAAATTTTGCTTCCAAAATTGTGCTGATGTAAAGCAGACATGTGGGAAATGTTATTTATTAATAAATTTGTGTGACACATCTCTCTGATTTAAGGGCATAAAAATTTAAAGTTTT
The DNA here is from genome assembly GCF_039654945.1 of Dendrobates tinctorius. Taxonomy (NCBI): domain Eukaryota; kingdom Metazoa; phylum Chordata; class Amphibia; order Anura; family Dendrobatidae; genus Dendrobates; species Dendrobates tinctorius. Next base: position 19,992,230 of record NW_027361719.1, read on the forward strand.
AAAATTGCAAAATTTTCAAAATTTTTGCCATATTTCCATTTTTTCATAAATAAACACAAGACTTATCAAATAAATTTTACCACTATCATGATGTACAATATGTCACGAAAAATCATTCTCAAAATCAGCAGGATCCGTTAATGCGTTCCAGAGTTATAACCTCATAAAGTGACAGTGGTCAGAATTGTAAAAATTGGCCTGGTACTTAAGCTGCAAACTGGCTCTGTCGCTAAGGGGTTAAGTCAGCTACCGGGACTAGAAATATCATAAATAAAATGCTAAAGAAATAGCGTTTAAAAAATGAGGAGCTGCCATCCTAAGTCAATGTAACAAGAGCAACAAACAATTGTATTGGACGTTTCTCATAATGTACGTAGACAGTCACTTCAGCATACTTATTAAAATGAGTGGCACGAAGTCTCCTAGAGTTAAAGCCCCGTCTCACATAGCGAGATCGATGATGCATCAACCGATTTTGTGATGAAACAGTGATCTCGCCAGCGATTTCGCTACATGTGACACGCAGCGGTGACTGCCCCCCCCGCTGGATATCGCTGATTGTGCTTGAATAGAAAGGACAAAAGGACAGGAAAGGAAAGACACTCTGCAATCACGCCAAAAACCCTGCAAAAATGTCCAACACTTCTGATAGCAAAAACTCTCAAGTCACTAGACTTCTCCCACTATATCACCACTCTGGCATATTCTGAAAGCAGAGCAAAAAGAGGACAATCTAATAAGGGACAAAAAACAAACTGACACAAACAGTAACATAAGGATGAAAATTCAGCACAGCCCCAGCTGGGGCTGGCTGACCACACAAAACTGAACAGAAAACTAAATCCAATGTGAACAATAGCAAAGAACACTTAGCTTGAGCATGCAGGGACTGAACTGGAAACTAAGACCTAAGGAGGCAGGAAAAATCACCAGCAGGGAAAGAGGGAGTCGGCTGTCTTAAATCCAGTCAGCGACTCCAGATGTTCAATCGTCATCCTCATTATCAGGTGGCAGGCCTCTGTCAATTAGATCAACTCCATTACCTCCTGTAACCACCAGAGGGAGCCCAGAAAGAGAACTCGCGATTCCTGTCAATACATCCAGCTCCACTACCTTCACTAGCAACCAGAGGCAGGCCAGAAAGTGAATTCACAACAGTACCCCCCCGGAGGAGGGGTCACCGAACCCTCATCCACGGCACCAGGCCGATCAGGATGGGCCCGGTGAAAAGCACGAACCAATCTATCGGCATGAATGTCAGAAGCAGAGACCCAAGAATTATCCTCCTGGCCATAACCCTTCCATTTGACCAAGTACTGGAGTCTCCGTCTAGCCAAACGAGAATCCAATATTTTCTCTACCTCATATTCCACATTGCCTTTAACCAATACAGGGTCAGGAGGTGCCACCATATGAACTACTGGCTCAACAAACCTCTTCAACAGAGATTTATGAAACACATTATGGATCTTAAACGTAGCTGGAAGAGCCAATCGAAAAGAAACAGGATTAAGAATCTCCAAAATCTTATAAGGTCCAATGAATCTTGGCTTGAACTTTGGAGACGCAACCTTCATGGGAATATTCTTTGACAACAACCAAACCATATCACCCACTTTAAACCGGGGACCAATGGTCCTATGCCGGTTTGAAAGCCGCTGGGCTTTTTCCTGAGAGAGGGACAACTTATCCACCACTTGGTCCCAAATCTGCTGCATTCTCTCTACCACAGTGTCCACACTTGGGCAGGTCGAAGATTCCACCTGCCCTGAAGAAAATCGAGGATGAAACCCAAAGTTACAGAAAAAGGGTGACAAAGTGGCAGAACTAGCTCTATTGTTTAGCCCGAATTCGGCCAAGGGCAAAAATGAGACCCAGTCATCCTGATCAGCAGATATAAAACATCTCAAATAGGACTCCAAAGTCTGGTTTGTTCTCTCTGTCTGCCCATTGGTCTGAGAATGAAATGCAGAAGAGAAAGATAACTGAATTCCCAGATTGGAACAAAAAGCTTTCCAAAATCTGGAAACAAACTGGACTCCTCTGACCAACACAATGTTCTCAGGAATCCCATGCAACCAAACCACCTGTTGTAAAAACAAGGGCACCAACTCTGAAGAAGATGGCAACTTTGGGAGTGGTACAAGATGGAACATCTTAGAAAATCTATCACAAATCATCCAGATAACTGTCATTCTCTGAGAGACAGGAAGATCAGAAATAAAATCCATTGAGATATGGGTCCTTGGCCTCTTTGGCACCGGTAGGGGCATCAACAACCTACTAAAACGAGAATAGGGTTTAGACCGAGAACAAGTCCCACCGGACTGCACAAAATTCCTGACATCACGAGATAAGGCAGGCCACCAAAAAGACCAACTCACCAAATCTCTGGTACCAAAAATACCTGGATGACCAGCCAACGCGGAGCAATGAATTTCAGACATCACTCTCTTCCTCCACATGTCAGGAACATACAATTTTCCCATAGAACAACGCTCAGGTTTGTCCTGAAATTCCTCCAGGGCACGTCTCAAATTGGGTGAGATGGCGGAAAGAACTACCCCGTCACCTAGGATGGCAGTAGGCTCGGTCATAATAAGAGAATCCACAAAGAAACTTCTAGAAAGGGCGTCCGCCTTAACATTCTTAGTGCCCGGAAGAAAAGAGACCACAAAATTAAAACGCGTGATAAACAAGGCCCACCTAGCCTATCTAGGATTCAAGCGTTTGGCTGATTCCAGATAAATCAAATTCTTGTGGTCGGTGAGGACCACAACTTGATGTCTAGCTCCCTCCAACCAATGTCTCCACTCTTCAAATGCCCATTTCATGGCCAACAATTCCCGATTCCCCACGTCATAGTTACGTTCAAATGGGGAGAATTTTCGAGAAAAGAAGGCACAGGGATTCATTTTAGAAATCACCCGATCTTTTTGGGACAAAACAGCTCCTGCACCAATCTCAGAAGCATCTACCTCCACCTGAAATGGAAGTGAGACATCAGGTTGCCATAGAACCAGAGCAGAAGTGAATCTCCGCTTAAGCTCCTGAAATGCTGAGACAGCCTCTGGAGACCAATTCAGCACATCAGCACCCCTCTTGGTCAGATCAGTCAGTGGTTTGACAATACCAGAATAATTACCTATAAATTTACGATAGAAATTAGCAAAACCCAAAAACTTCTGGAGAGCCTTCAAAGAAGTGGGCTGAACCCAATCATAAATGGCCTGTACCTTGGTGGGATCCATCTCAATAGCCGACGGAGACAAAATAAATCCCAAAAATGAAATCCTCTGTACACCAAAAAGGCATTTCGATCCCTTAACATACAGGGAATTTTCCCTCAAAATCCGGAACACAGTCCGAACATGTTCCACATGAGAATCCCAATCACTGGAAAAGATCAAAATATCATCCAGATAGATGATCAAAAACTTATCCACAAAGTCCTGGAAAATATCATAAAGGATTGGAAGACAGAAGGGGCATTAGTGAGCCCAAAAGGCATCACCATGTATTCAAAATGTCCCTCCGGAGTGTTAAATGCCATCTTCCATTCATTCCCGTGCTTGATGCGAATAAGATTATACGCCCCCCTGAGGTCAAGCTTGGTAAGCCAGCAGGCACTTTTAACTCTGGAAAATAAATCAGAAATCAGGGGTAACGGGTACTGATATTTAACCGTGAATTTGTTAAGGGAACGATAGTCAATACAAGGCCTTAATGAACCATCTTTCTTGGTCACAAAAAAAAACCCAGCACCTAAGGGTGAACAGGATGGTCTAATATGATCCTTCTCCAACGACTCCTTGATATAAGATCGCATAGCATCATGTTCGGGTACCGATAAGTTGAAAAGCCGACCCTTGGGAAATTTACACCCGGGCATCAACTTAATTGCACAGTCATAACTCCTATGAGGTGGCAAAGATGCAGACTTACTCTCACTAAATACATCAGAAAAATCAGCCAATTAGGAATATCATGTGACTGGGGAGAGGTAGAGAAAACAGGAGTGTCACTAAGAACACACTGACAACCCCAACTCACCACAGACACATATTCCCAATCCAAAACAGGATTATGAGTTTGCAACCAGGGAAATCCCAGAACAATAGTATCATGCAGATTGTGCAGCACCAAAAATTTACAATTTTCATGGTGGTCCGGGGCAACCCACATTATCACCTGGGTCCAAAATTTGGTTTTATTCTCCGCCAAAGGAGTAGCATCAATACCCCTCAAAGGAATAGGCATCTACAGGGGTATCATGGGAAAACCACAACGTTTAGCAAAGTCCAAATCCATCAGATTCAAAGCTGCTCCCGAATCCACAAAAGCCTTAGCGGAAAATGTAGATAAGGAGCAGATCAGCGTAATTGCCAAAAGGAACTTAGGTTGTACACTGCCCACAGCAAATGTGTGTGCAAAACATTTCTCTCGTTTAGGGCAGACAGAAATAGTATGAGAGGCGTCTGCACAGAAAAAACACAGCTTATTACGCCTTCTAAACTCCTGATGTTGCGCCCTAGACAAAACCCTATCACATTGCATGGGTTCAGACGTTTGTTCAAAAGGCGGCAACGCCTCTCGTGTAGTTTTATGTTCACATAAATGCCCATCAACTTGAATGGCTAATGACATAGATTCATCAAGACCAGAGGGAACAGGAAATCCCACCATAACATCTTTTACGGTTTCTCATAAACCCTTCCAAAAGAGAGCTGCTAAGGCACCATCATTCCATGTAGTAAGGACCGCCCACTTTCAGAATTTTTGGCAGTATAACTCTGCAGAATCCTGACCCTGGTTTAATGCCAATAGGGTTTTCTCAGCTTGATCAATAGCATTAGGTTCATCATACAACAACCCCAAAGCTTGAAAAAATGCATCCACATTAGTCAGAATAGGATTTCCAGGTGTCAGAGAAAAAGCCCAATCCTGGGGATCACCGCGCAGCAAGGAGATGTCAATTTTAACCTGCTGCACCGAGTTCCCCAATGAGTTAGGCTTCAAGGCAAGAAATAATTTACAATTATTCTTAAAATTCAAAAATTTAGACCAATCCCCAGAAAACACATCAGGAGTAGGGATTTTTGGTTCAACAGCAGGTGATTGAGCGAGATAGGCGGAAATTCCCCGCACTTCAGCGAGCTGCTCAACACGATCAGACAATTGCTTAATCTCCATTAAAGAAAAATTCCTCCTACGACCCCAGAGAAAAAGAGGAAAAAATACACATAAAAAAAAAAATTCTGACACTTTTTTTCTTTTCTTTTTTTTTTTTACAATCTTCTCCTGCCTTTGAGTACCCTAGAATCTGCAGTTTAGGCTGGTGATTCTGTTATGATTGGGTCACAGAGGAGGAAAACAAGACCAAGCTAAGCTACAGAGAATTAGAGAGGTTGGTAACTAAACGAATTGCAGACCCCTGATCCTATCCACACAACTAGCAATAGCCGTGGAGCGTGCCTACGATGATTCTAGACGCCTCGACACAGCCGGAGAACTAAATAAGCCTAAAGCAAGAAAAGGGGAAATCTAAACTGCCCCAGAGCAGACCCCAAAGGAATAGACAGCCCCCAAACATATATTGTCGGTGAGACAAGATGAAAACACAAGCACAGGTAGGAAAATAGGCTGAGCAAACGATGGGGCCCACTCTAACTAGAAAGGACAGGAAAGGAAAGACACTGTCTGCAATCACGCAAAAAACCCTGCAACAATGTCCAACACTTCTGATAGCAAAAACTCTGAAGTCACTAGACTTCTCCCACTATATCAGCACTCTGGCATATTCTGAAAGCAGAGCAAAAAGAGGCCAATCTAATAAGGGACAAAAAACAAACTGACACAAACAGTAACAAGGATGGAAATTCAGCACAGCCCCAGCTGGGGCTGGCTGACCACACAAAACTGAATAGACAAAACCAAATCAAATCTGAACAATAGCAAAGAACACTTAGCTTGAACATGCAGGGACTGAACTGGAAACTAAGACCTCAGGAGGCAGGAAAAATCACCAGCAGGGATAGAGGGAGTCGGCTGTCTTAAATCCAGTCAGCGACTCCAGATGTCCAATCGTCGTCCTCATTATCAGGTGGCAGGCCTCTGTCAATTAGATCAGCTCCATTACCTCCTGTAACCACCAGAGGAAGCCTGGAAAGAGAACTCGCAACTCCTCTGTCAATACAACAAGCTCCACTACCTTCACTAGCAACCAGAGGCAGGCCAGAAAGTGAATTCACAACAGATCTGCCTGTTTGGCAGCTTACTAGCAACCATGTAGCAACGCACCAGCGATCCTTACCAGGTCGTATTGTTGTCGGGATTGCTGGTGCGTCGCTATGTGAAACGGGACCCTTACTCTCCGCTCTGGATCATGATGGGTGACCTTCTATAATAATAAATGCCCTAAGCAACTTCCGGTTGTAACAACTTCCATCCAGTTGTAACCGGTGACGTCTCCGCACATCTCTTTCCATGTTAACCCTCAACACACACACTCCTCTCACCTTTCACCATCTCCACTCACTCTTTCACTCCACATACGACCCTTTCTCTCACTCCGTCTCTCATACTCACCCCGTCATCGCCGCTGCTCCACGATCCCCGACATCTTCCGCCGGCGCCATCCTGGATCCAGACGTCCTCCACGCCGGTGACATGTTCTTGCGGCGACGCCATTTTGGATCGGCGAAATCCCGCGATAGTCAAGATGGCGTCGCCGCAAGAACATGTTGCCGGTGTGGAGGACGTCGGGATCCAAAATGGCATCGGCGAAATCTCGTGAGATTTCGCCGACGCCATTTTGGATCCCGACGGCATCCACGCCGGCGACATGTTCCTGCGGCGACGCTATTTTGGATCGGCGAAATCCCGCGATACTCAAGATGGCATCGCCGCAAGAACATGTCGCCGGCGAGGACGATGTCGGGATCCAAAATGGCGTCGGCGAAAACTCGCGAGATTTGCCGACGCCATTTTGGATCCCGACGTCGTCCACGCCGGCGACATGTTCTTCCAGCGACGCCATCTTGACTATCGCGGGATTTCACGATACTCAAGATGGCGTCGCCGCAAGAACATGTCGCCGGCGTGGACAACGTCTGGATCCAGGATGGCACCGGTGGAAGAAGATGTCGGGGATCGTGGAGCAGCGGCGATGACGGCGTGAGTATGAGAGACGGAGTGAGAGAAGGGGTCGTATGTGGAGTGAAAGAGTGAGTGGAGATGGTGAAAGGTGAGAGGAGTGTGTGTGTTGAGGGTTAACATGGCAAGAGGTGTGATGCTATCGCATCCTCCCGATGCGATAGCATCGGGCCATAATCTAGTATAATATATGGTTGTAAGTCCTTTGAATGAGTATAGAAAGAGGTTTTTCTCATACACATAAAAGTAAATGTTAAAGAGGTTGTCCGGCCTCAGGCTTCTCACTCTAAGCAACTGCAGTCTTGTGAATCCTCACATTGCAGGCACTGTGGGCTGTGAGGATTCTCCAGGAGTGCAGACTAGATGTGCGTGGCCTTGTTCAATGCAAGTGTATTGGGCCAACCGGACATGTCTATTTGGAATATCGCCAGAATTATGCAAAGCTCATGACCACCGGGCACCAGAGAACCCTCACTCGCACATAGCGTAACTACCGACTTGTAGTCTAAAGTCAGACAACCCCATGAATGATAGAACCAAAAATATTTTATATTATTGGCATTCTGGTTGGTCTGGGGAAACTAAAATCACATTGACAGGATTAGCGATGCTAAGGCCTTGATTCAACATTTGGGGTTTTTTTGTTGTTTTTTTTCAAGTGACTTTTCTTGTTGTGGTATTCATTGCTATTTTTGACCCAAATGCAAGTTGATGAATCTTGCAGAAAATCAAAGCTGCTCTTTTTTTATTATCTTAGGCTAGTTTCACACTTGCTTTTTTTTGCAGCGCGTTTTTCCCGCAAAAAAACGCATTAAAAAAACGCATACAAATGCATACAAATGCTGCGTTTTTTTCAAGCATTTTTATGCGCATGCAGGAAAAAAACGCAGCGTTTTTGCGCGTTTGTATGCGTTTTTTGTGCGTTTGCGTTTTTTTACAGATTTTGGAAAAACCCCACAAAAATGAAAAAACAACCATTCAACAACACACAAGACCAATGGGACTTCATTGTGGGTGTGGTATGTTAATATATAGACCCTGTCTACAGTATTCTTCACATTTGCTTGATTCTTCTCGTGACCATGGATCTGCGCTGGAAGAGTTTTCACTTCAACTTGGATTTGGACATCACGATGGCTCAGGCGTATGCAGTTGCTTGCCATGAACAAAGGAAGAGAGAGAGGCAGCGAAGACGGCGGCGTATGTGGATACATCCGATTGTTGAACTCCGGGAGAGCCGAGGGGCATACCACACCCTCTACAGCGAGCTACAGGCAAACCCGGAGAAATTTACAGATTATATCAGGATGTCCCACGAAAGTTTCATGGATTTGCTTGCTCGTGTCCAACAATCCATCCGGAGACAGGACACACAGCTCCGTCGTGCGATTCCTCCTGAGGAACGGCTACTGGTGACATTACGGTATGTTTTAAAAACCAAGGGGTGCGGTCTGATGTTTTTTTTTTAAATTTAGTATTCAAAACCTTGGGTAATTAGTTTTCGTGAATGTACTAATATTTTATTTTATAGTTTTTTAAAATAATATACATAAATATTAATTTTACTTCTTTGTCTGTTCACAGATTCCTGGCGACTGGAGAAACCCTATCTTCACTACACTTCCAGTACCGTATTGGAATCTCTACCTTGTCTGGAATTGTTGCTGACACCTGCCGGGCTCTCTGGAATGTTCTTTGCCCAGAATTTATGCCCCTGCCCACCGCTGAAAAGTGGATGGAAATTGCTGACAAATTCTGGACAGTATGCAATTTTCCCAACTGTTTGGGAGCTGTTGATGGTAAACACATACGGATCATCAAACCCCAAAGAACGGGATCTGAGTACTATAATTACAAAAAGTACTTTTCAATAGTACTCATTGCAATTGCGGATGCCGGATGTATGTTTGTAGCAGTGGACATTGGAGCATTTGGCCGTGGTAATGACTCACAGGCTTTTAAAAACTCAGACATGGGCCGGAGGTTGTATGGCAACCAATTTAATTTCCCTATGCCACGGCCTCTTCCTCACACCGAAGCTCCGCCACTGCCCTTTGTAATGGTTGGCGATGAGGCTTTTCAAATGTGCGGAAACTTACTGAAACCCTACTCCAGCCGGGACTTGGACCACACCAAAAAAATATTTAATTACAGGCTGACCAGGGCCAGAAGAACTGTCGAGTGTGCTTTTGGGATTCTTGTTTCCAGATGGCGAATTCTGGGCACGGCCATTAATCTTAAACTTGAAACAGTCGATGAGGTGGTGAAGGCCTGTGTGGTTCTACATAACTTTGTGATGGCTAAAGAGCACCCGACCTTTGAACTGGACGATGATGCTCCTAACCCATTGCCTGAATTCACTCAGCACACTCTCAGGTCATCCGTTGAAGTTGGCCAAATGAGGGACCAATTTGCGGCCTACTTTATTTCTGATGTAGGACGGGTGCACTGGCAAGATGAAATGGTGTAATGTTTTTGTTTGTTTATGGTAATAAAAAACCTTATTTGATACCATTACTGAGTGCACTATATTTTTTAAACTCCAATTAAATAAAAAACTTCCCATGTATAACTGAATTTTTTGATGTTCACACACCTGGGCAGGTAAATACACATATGAGTTAAAATGCAGCATTGCTAGTCTGCGTGAAATATATTGGAACGAGCAAAGCTGCAGGCCATGAATCAGGAAACCATTTTTTTTCAAGAGAAAATTGTGCAACTAGTTGAAAACAAAGTATGAGATTTTCTCAAAACACAACCCTCAAAACCCAACCCCAATGAAAGTCCATGGGGAATACAAGTCAGCATTGAGTGGATGAATGTAATCTGCTCCATTCCAACTTACAAGTTATTACACTAGGCCTTGGAATGACTATACTAGGCCGTGGTATTTCAAATATGAGTATAGTAGGCCTTGGGCCTACTAGTATAGTCATATGTGAAATACCACAGCCTAGTATAGTCATAACAAGGCATACTCGATTTTTGCCAACTAGGATCTTGTTTGACGAAAAACAAACGGGTGAAACTTGACAAGTTTCAACAGTTTGTTTTTCATGAAACCAGATTCTAGTTGGTAAAACTAGAGTTATTACACTAGGCCTTGGAATGACTATACTAGGCCGTGGTATTTCAAATATGAGTATATTAGGCCTTGGGCCTACTAGTATAGTCATATGTGAAATACCACGGCCTAGTATAGTCATAACAAGGCCTACTCGATTTTTGCCAACTAGGATCTTGTTTCACGGAAAACAAACGGGTGAAACTTGACAAGTTTCAACAGTTTGTTTTTCATGAAACCAGATTCTAGTTGGTAAAAATAGAGTTATTACACTAGGCCTTGTAATGACTACACTAGGCCGTGGTATTTCAAATATGAGTATAGTAGGCCTTGGGGCTTGTAGTATAGTAATATGTGAAATACCACGGCCTAGTATAGTCATACCAAGGCCTACTGTAATAACTCGATTTTTAACAACTAGCATCTTGTTTCACAAAAAACAAACTGGTGAAACTAGAAAGAAACTTATTTTTAAGACAAGTTTCCACAGTTTGTTTTTCATGAAACCAGATCCAAGTTGGTAAAACTCGAGTTATTACACTAGGCCTTGGTATGACTATACTAGTCCGTGTTATTTCACATATGACTATACTAGGCCTTGGGTTGGTTTTTAACATGTATTTACCCATCAGTGTGTGTGAGCGGCGCAAACAACATTAATGAAACTTAGTAATGGTGAACCACAAATGTAAATTTATTTTTTATCACAAAAATAAACCAAAAAATTATTTTTTCCGGCGTTTGGGGGCAGATGGTTTCAATTTGGGGGTGTGCAGGGAATATGCAACACTTGCAGTTGAAGACGGTGTTTGAGGGGAAGGGGCAACAAAACTTGTGGGGGAAGGTAGTCCAGTTAAGGGAATTAAACTAGGAACACTTGGAGGAGAGGAAATCTGTTCAGGTACATTAGTTGTAATGGCATGTCGCCGTAGGCTTGTGTGCCTGGACCGACTTTGGCCCAATGCCCGCCTTGATAGATTTCGCCTTGAACTTGGGGCAAATATTGAATGTAGGTCCCCCGTCTGCTGGTATGGCTGCTGCTGCTGCTGAGGTGGCGGCTGCTGCTGCTGAGGTGGCGGCTGCTGCTGCTGAGGTGGTTGCTGCTGCTGAGGTGGTTGCTGCTGCTGCTGAGGTGGCTGCTGCTGCTGAGGTGGCTACTGCTGCTGCTGAGGTGGCTGCTGTTGCTGAGGTGGCTGCTGCTGCTGAGGTGGCTGCTGCTGCTACTCTTCGTTGTCAGTGCTCGTCCTTGCAGGAGGACTGGTGGCGGCAGTGATGGTCCAGGTTTGCAGAGTGGTGGTGGCAGGGCTACTACATGTTGTAGCGGCAGGGCTGTTCCATGTTTGCCTAGTGGTGGCTGAGCTCCACGCATGCATGGGAGTGGCGGTGGTGCTCCAGACAGGAGCAGCGCTTGCCATGGTGGTGTCGGTTAAGTGACCAGCTGCACTCAGACTTGTGGTGGTGTAACGGTGGGTGTCCTGGCTTTGAATAGAGGTGTCCGTGCAGTGGTATGCAGCACAAGTCGGTAGTGAGGTGAAGCGAGTCAATGGTGGCACAGGTGGAAAGGACACCACTGACTGCTGACCGTACCGATTATGCTGCATAGCCTGCAAGAAAGCATTGTTGCAGGCCTGCAGCACATTCAGCTGTTGATCAGGACTAAGGTGTTCCGCCATGCCCTTTTCAATCTTACTAAAAAAATGGTGTGCTGGTCTGTTGAGGTCGGCCTCCAGACGGTCAAGGCGCTGTTCTACAGAATTGAAGCGGTGTTCAAAGTGGTTAAAACCACGTTCCATGAGTGCAAAACCGCTTTCAACTCTGTCGGACAGTGACTTGAGGCTGGAATTAAATGTCTCGCTCAAATGCATAAACTCGGGCAAGACATTCCTGTCCAAGGCCCTCTGCCGCTGGCGGGTAGTGCCCGCATAACCAGTGGCAGAGACCTGGGACAGGGGAACACCTGATGGCCCAGCTTCCTGGTCACCAGCTGTGTGTGTGGTTGACCTGCAAGGTGCTTCCTGGCTGTCGGATGGCTGGGACGGGTCAGAGGACATCCGAGGAAGGACCGCTCCAGGGCCAGGTTGCAGGGTGCTGCTCCAGGTGCTGTGGAAGAAAGGAAAATCATTACTACCATGCCTTTACAAGAAGCATCAGCTGTGGATTAGAAAAACACAGATTAATAAAAATAAAAACCCAAAATTTATAATACTTACGATCTCGTGGCAAGGACCGGTCTTAGGAACTGCAACGCGTGATAGTGACGGTATCTAGTTCTGGTCCTTGACGCAGATCCACTGCGAACCTGGCCCTCAGCACGAACATCACTGTTGAAGCGGTCCTTGATCGAACGCCAACGTGTTCGGACTTTGTCCACTGTTGATAAAAAAAAACAGTGCCGTCAAGGACAACAGTCACTGCGGCACAATGTAGCAATACAATACTCAAAGCAGTCACTGTAGACCCCGATGACACTGTTGGGTTTCCTGCTAGAATACACCTAGCACGAAACCCAACAGTGCCGTCAAGGACAACAGTCACTGCGGCACAATGTAGCAATACAATACTCAAAGCAGTCACTGTAGACCCCGATGACACTGTTGGGTTTCCTGCTAGAATACGCCTAGCACGAAACCCAACAGTGCCGTCAAGGACAACAGTCACTGCGGCACAATGTAGCAATACAATACTCAAAGCAGTCACTGTAGACCCCGATGACACTGTTGGGTTTCCTGCTAGAATACGCCTAGCACGAAACCCAATAGTGCCGTCAAGGACAACAGTCACTGCGGCACAATGTAGCAATACAATACTCAAAGCACTCACTGTAGACCCCGATGACACTGTTGGGTTTCCTGCTAGAATACACCTAGCACGAAACCCAACAGTGCCGTCAAGGCCAACAGTCACTGCGGCACAATGTAGCAATACAATACTCAAAGCAGTCACTGTAGACCCCGATGACACTGTTGGGTTTCCTGCTAGAATACGCCTAGCACGAAACCCAACAGTGCCGTCAAGGACAACAGTCACTGCGGCACAATGTAGCAATACAATACTCAAAGCAGTCACTGTAGACCCCGATGACACTGTTGGGTTTCCTGCTAGAATACACCTAGCACGAAACCCAACAGTGCCGTCAAGGACAACAGTCACTGCAGCACAATGTAGCAATACAATACTCAAAGCAGTCACTGTAGACCCCGATTACACTGTTGGGTTTCCTGCTAGAATATGCCTAGCACGAAACCCAACAGTGCCGTCAAGGACAACAGTCACTGCGGCACAATACAGAGCAGGGAAATACTCACTAAACGCCTTTTTGGAGGATGCTGTGGCGCTGTCCCAGCCATCCATCAATGCTGCGGCCACCTCATTCCATAGCCGCCGGGTCACCACAATGTCCTTGTGCAGCCGGTGACGGCTGTCCCACAACGGCGAACGCTCCTGGACCAGGCTGATGAGCTGCTCATTATCCAGGTAGACGTCTTCATCCCGTTGTGGAACCTAGACAAAACACATTCATTAGAATAATCAAATTTAAATTGAATAAAAAGTTACAAAAAAAGAAACATAAAAAAGAGTAAAAATAGAAGATAAAAAATAAAGAACATTACAAATCATTTGATACTTACATTCCGTATCACCACCGGGACTTGGCTTCGCTGCTCCTGCTCTTCGCCCTCACTAGTCCCGTCCGCAGAAGATGATGATGACGATGTCTTAAAAAAGTTGAAAAAAACGTAAGAGATTTGGAGAAGCAGCAGATATACTTACCAGATGCACGAAAATAATCACCTCACGGTCTGCTTGCGCCAATTCCTGCCGCGATGGGGAATACTCGGATTCTGAAGACATACTGCATGTAAAAATAATAAAAATCATTAGTACATACATAATTTAAAAGGACAGGCATATAATGTAATATACTCACATTCTTCGCTGATATAATGGGTTCTTGGTTGACTGTCTGCTCTTCAATCTGTCAGTGTAGTAGTGGCAGAGTTTTGGCAGGCACCTCCTTTATATAGACTTTTTTTTTTTTACTTTAGAAGATTATAACTAGGACAACAAGTGGACACCACCAAAAAAACGCAGCGCTAAAAAAACGCATACCTGCGCATGCCAGTGCGCACGTATGCGCATCCATAGGCTATAATGGCCATTTTTAGCGCAAAACGTGCGCATACGTGCGCATGCGCTTTTTTCCAGGGCCAAAAAATGCAACATGCTGCGTCTGGAAAATACCAACGCACACCCCAAAAAAATGCAGCGCATGAAAATCGCATACATGCGCTTACCAGCGCGCAGGTATGCGCACCCATGTTAAATATAGGGGAAAAAACGCATGCGCACGTATGCGTTTTTTTCCACCACAAAAAAACGCAAATGTGAAACCAGCCTTATATCTTATTTTTACCCCAAAAATGTGCATGATCCTTTAAAATACTGCACATTAGTGTTCACCTGTGCAAAAATAAAATCACGCAGATTTTTTTATTCCAGTACAGTATTGGAGTACAATTGCACAAAATAAATTACCAAATTTTGAAAAGTCACAAGTGATGAATAAACATCTGGATGAGGAAATGCCCCCAAAAGGATCAAAATGCAAGACAAAAACTAAAGAAACAGACAAACCCAAGCAAAGTAAAAGCCGCACATGAAATAGTGAATAGAGCGCAAATGAAAACATCACTTTTGGAATCATTTTTACTCCAGAAAAAGACACAAAGAAAATGAGAAATTGAGGTCTAAATGACCAATCAAAAATAATAGGTGACTCTAATGTTCATAAATCTACAATGACCAAGAGGAGTAGTTTTGGAGTAAGAATGGTTGTAAAAAACACAGGGTGAATTGTTTCCATGGGAAATGTGTGGGAATGGAAATTGGCAGAAGATAATGTTATTTTTCTTTTGTAAGGATTTGCGCTAAGTTAGGATAATATGGTTTACTGACTTGATTGTGAAAGGCTGGATTCCTGATATGGTAGCATAGAGACACTTGGTACATTAGTCAGTTACAATTGCTTCTCTTGCCAAGATTCATGACTACCTAAAGAAAGTGTTCAGCATGTTAAGTATCCTGGAGTGTTTCATTTCAATTACATCTCATTTTTTTACTGAACAAACAGACTAAATATAGGGCAATAGGGTGCTTTTGGAATGGATGGGCAGATGGTTTCAGCAGTATTCTAAGGTTGAAGACGCTGTAAATTTAAAAGACATATTCATTACTAAAATCCATGTAAAATGATTGAATGTTAGAAAAATCATGTTACTTCTCCACGAAGAATAATAAATCATATTTTATGTAAACATAATATCTATTTACTGAAAATAAAAGTTTAGTTTTAGAAATTTTCTTACATACCACGAAGAGAAGGATTTCACATCGTGTGGAAGAGTATATGTAAGTGCAATATTTTCTGGTTTGAGGACCACATAGTCTTATTCTACCAATCCCATGGTTATCATTTCAGATATTTACGGCATATAAGCAGTAAATGCAATAATTGTCTGATAAGTAGGAATAAAGAACGACGATTCTCCGCACGTCTGTGACCCTTTCATTTTACTTATGGAAACTGACACAGCCAACCAGATCTCACACTTTGCACTGACAAGGCACAGTGCCCCGAAACACAGTGTCTGCAAATTGAGATTCTGGTTTGGCTTTTATCCTAAGTCATGTAACAAGGCTCGTTAAAGGGTCGACATTGACTTTTAGGATTGCTACTTCCTATAGGTGGCACTAAAGTTCTAGTCCTCTTCCTCTCTGAAGAGACAATTTGGAAACTCTCCCACCTCTACCATAAGTTATAATGAGAGTGCTGCATTTTATCTTAACCCCTTTCCGACATTGGGCGTAATAATACACCGATGTCGGACACCCTCCCTTTGGTGTGGGCTCTGGTGGTGAGCCCACATCTTTCCCAGCACATGTCAGCTATTTTGAATAGCTGACATGTGCCTGGAACAGCTGTTGGTGGAATCGCAATCCATCCTCAGCTATTAACCCGTTAAATACTGCTGTCAAACTCTGACATAGTACAAAATCTCAGATACAGAAACCATAATATACATAAACAGACCCTAATCTGTCTATTAGAACAGAAAATTGTTAGAACTCCATGGAGCTCTCAAATGACATGGAAACAAGAACACATGGAGCATATAAACCACTAAAAAATGTTCTAAAAAGTCAATTTTAATGACAATTCTAAAAGTTCAGTACAATGCATGTATCACAACAGATTAATCATTCACAGAGCTATTCAAGTCAGGTACAAGGTCCGACCAAGAAAGTGGTGTCACCCCACAGGCATGAACACAGATAGAGAGGTTTTCACATTACATTATATAAATGCATAAAGTGTCAGTGCATAATTTATGGGTCAGCATGACAACCAGAGGTATACTGCAGACCTCTATGGTTGTCACTGCCGGATTGCTATGGGCGCCGCCCGTTGGTCGGCGCTCATAGCAAGTAAGCAATTCTGCTACATACAGGCGATCTGATCATCCCTTGTATGTAGCAGAGCTGATCAGGTTATGGCAGCTTCTAGTCTCTCATGGAGACTATTAAATCATGCCAAAAGTAAAAAAAAAAGTTTTTAAAAATATAAAAAATATATAAAAGTTCAAATCACACCCCATTCAAAATAAAACAACAAAATAAATCAAACATACACATATTTGGTCTCACCATGTACAGAATCGCCTGATCTATCAATATAAAAAAAGTAACCCAATCGCTAAACAGTGTAACGAGAAAAAGAGTCAAAACACCAACAACATTGCATTAAACACCGCAACATTGCATTAAAATATAATAACGGGTGATCAAAAGATCATATCTGCACCAAAATGGTATCATTAGAAACGTCAGCTCGGCACTTAAAAAATATGCCCTCTCCCAACTAGAGATCACAAGAAATGGAGACACTACGGGTATCTGAAAATGGCACAAATTTTTTTTTAACAAAATTTGGATTTTCTTTTTCACCACTTAAATAAAAAAGAACCTAGACATCTTTGATGTCTGTGAACTCGTAATGACCTGGAAAATCATAACGGCAGGTCCGTTTTAGCATTTAGTAAACATAGCATAAACGCCAAACACAATTGTTGAATTGCACTTTTTTGCAATTTCACTGCACTTGGATTTTTTTTCCCGTTTTCTAGTACATGATATGTTAAAACCAATGGTGTCATTCAAAATTACAACTCGTCCTGCAAAAAACAAGCCTTAACACGGCCATATTGTCCAAAAAATAAAAAAGTTATGGCTCTGGGAAGAAGGGGAGCAAAAAACAAACACATAGTAACATAGTTATTAAGGTTGAAGGAAGACTTTAAGTCCATCTAGTTCAACCCATATCCTATCCTAACTTGCCCTAACATGTTGAAAACGCAAAAACAATACCTCTGGTCATGAAGGGGTTAAAGATCAGCAACTATATTTCCAGCTGAACTCAAAAGGGCATTTCCCATGTGTTGCACACCTGTCCTGGTCATCCTAAGCAGTGCTTCCTTTTCCTGGGTCCACTGTCCTCTGTTATGCTCCATGTCGGGTATTTAGGGTTGCTCGGCATGGATCCATGACATCGTCTCCCTAGACCTACTTGAAGCTCATTGACAAACATACCTGTGTCATGGGATTGAGTTTCTAGACCTCTGTCCTGGTGCCATTCACCATCTGTCCATACAACATTTATTGCTTCTACACACATGGTCAAAAAATCCACAATGGTGAGAGAAATAACTTGAATCTGACAAAAGTAATATTAAATAAAAAAATCTTTGAAAATGAATAAATTAAAAACATTGCTTTTCAACCAAGCTTCCACAGAATTTTTCAAAAAATAAAACTCATGAAATAGGCCTGGATGGAAATGATGGTACCCCTGAAAATAATGTGACAAGAGGGACATGTTAAATCAAGGTGCATCCACTAATTAACATTACAGGTGTCTACAATCTTGGAATCAGTGAGTGGGCCTGTATAGAGGGCTACAGAAACTTTGCTGTTTGGTGACATGGTGTGTATCACACTCAACATGGACCAGAGGAAGCGAAGGAAAGAGTTGTCTCAGGAGATTAGAAAGAAAATTATAGACAAACATTAAAGGTAAAAGTTATAAGACCATCTCCAAGTAGCTTGATGTTCCTGTGTCTACAGTTGCACATATTATTCAGAAATTTAAGCTCCATGGGACTGTAGCTAACCTCCCTGGACGTGGCCACAGGAGGAAAATTGATGACAAATCAAAGAGACGGATAATATGAATAGTAGCAAAAGAGCCCAGAAAAACTTCTAAACAGATTAAAGGTGAACTTCAAGCTCAAGGAACATCAGTGTCAGATTGCACCATCTGTCATTGTATGAGCTAAAGTGGATTTCATGGGAAATGACCAAGGAGGACACTATTGTTGAAAAAAAAATTATAAAAAAGCCAGACTGGAATTTGCCAAATCACATGTTGACCACAAAGCTTCTGGGAGAATGTCCTATGGACAGATGAGACAAAAATTGAACTTTTTGGCAAGGCACATCAGCTCTATGCTCACAGATGGAAATATGAAGCATATCAAGAAAAGAGCGCTGTCCATACTGTGAAACATGGAGGAGGCTCTGTTATGTTCTGGGGCTGCTTTGTTGCATCTGGCACAGGGTGTCTAGAATCTGTGCAGGGTACCATGAAATCTCCAAAATATCAAGGGATTCTAGAGAGAAATGTGCTGCCCAGTGTCAGAAAGCTTGGTCTCAGTTGCAGGTCATGGGTCTTGCAACAGGATTATGACCCAAAACACACAGCTAAAAACAACACCCATGAATGGCTAAGAGGAAAACATTGGACTATTCTGAAGTGGCCTTCTATGAGCCCTGACCTAAATCCTATTTTGGAAAGAGCTGAAGCATGCTGTCTGGAAAAGGCAACCTTCAAACATGAGACAACTGGAGCAGTTTGCTCTTGAGGAGTGGGCCAAAATACCTGTCGAAAGGTGCAGAAGTCTCATTGACAGTTACAGGAATCGTTTGATTGCAGTGATTGCCTCAAAAGGTTGTGCAACAAAATATTAAGTTAAGGATACTATCATTTCTGTCCAGGCCTACTTCATGAGTTTTTTTTTTTTTTTAAATTCTGTGGAAGCATGGTTGAAAAGCAATGTCTGACTTTCATTTGTTCATTTTCATAGATTTTTTTATTTATTATTACTTTTGTCAGATTCAATTTATCTCTGTGACCATTGTGGGTTTTTCTGTCATTAAACGAGGGGTACCAACAATTTTGACCACGTGTATATCACTGCTGGGTTAGGCAGAGTTCACACGTGGCGTTATTTTCGCGTTTCCGCGGCGGTTTTAACTGCGCGATTTTGCCGCGAAAACGCGAAAAATAAGCATCCCATGCATTCCTATGGGATTCCGCAATGCTGTGCTAATGCGGTTTTTAGTACCGCGGCGGAATCGCTTCGCGGTAAAAAACGCAGCATGCACATCAATTTTGCGGAATCGTGGCGATCCCGCACCCATAGGAATGCACTGTTCCGCTTACTTCCCGCATGTGGCTGTGCCCACCATGCGAAAAGTAAGCAGAACAATTGCGGATGGTACCCATGGTCCGGAGGAGAGGAGACTGTCCTCCGGGCTTTGGGTACCATATCCCTGTAAAAAATAGAATTTAAAATAAAAAATATTGTTATTCTTACCTTCCGACGTCCCACGCTCCCGTTCCCAGTAATCCTTTGTGAAAATGCCCGCGATGACGTCCATTCTCACAGGATTGCGAAGTCTCACGGTCATTCGCGCAACGTCATCACGAATTACCGCGAGACGTCGCAATCCCACGAGAACGGACGTCATCGCGGGCATTTTCGCAAAGGATTACTGTGAACGAGAGCGTGGAGAGAGGCGGGAAGGCTGCGCGGGACGTCGGAAGTTAAGAATAACACCATTTTTTATTTTTTTATTATTTTTTACATTTTATCTTTTACTACTGATGCTGCATAGGCGGCCTCAGTAGAAAAAAGTTGGTCACACTTGTCAAACATTATGTTTGACGAGTGTGACCAACCTGTCAATCAGTTCTCCAAGCAATGCTACAGATCGCTTGGAAAACGCTAGCATTTTGCAAGCTAATTACGCTTGCAAAATGCTAGTTTTTCCGCGGGAAAATCGCGGGAATTTAAAATGCGATTTTCCCGCGGAATGAAATTCCGGAACTCACGCGGTAATTTCCGCAAGAGTTCCGCTACGTGTGAACTTAGCCTTATACTTCAACTGCCCTCCGGCTCCTGAGATTCCTGAGTGTGTCAAGTCCTCACTGCCCATGTATTTTCGAGCTTACTACATCAACGCCTGACGTCCAAGTGCCTACCCAGACCTGGGGCTTAAAGGTACCTCCTAACCTGGTGAGCTTTGATACTATGTTGTCACTAGAGATGAGAGAACTTTGGAATGAAAAATTGCACATTCAGGTTTGTAAAAATATAAAAAAATTCGGTAAATCATCAAGTTTCCACTAAGGGTCAGTGTTTCCATTAGCAGCATGGGCCGCAAAATGTCCTGCACACGTGCACATTGATGATACACAGATGACATCCGCATGTCATCATTGTGACATGTACCAGTGTCTGGGTGCTGAAGACAGCTCACATCACGGTCCTCTACTTGCATTGCGAGCAGCGTTAGCAAGGGACAATGTTGAGAGTTGTATTCAACTTTTAACAGAGAGAGCACGTGACGGCTGATATAATATAATAATATTATAATATATATAATATATGATCTAATATAATAATATTTTTTTAAAAAAAATGACCTCCCTTGTCTCTCCACGGACCGCATTGTCGTTAGCTGTTGCATGTCCGTGGTCTGATTTGGTGCAGCTCCTAGTCACTCCCCTCCAGGCCTTCCTTGGGCTTTGGCACAGTGGTTCCACCACCCAGCCTGTTACAGAGGTCATGGTGTAAGGGGGAATAGGCTTGGTGTTCAAGGAGTATGTGTGTTAGGTGGTAATGTTACTGAAAGCTCTACTGAACAAACACCATCTCATCCTATCCAAACACAACTGACATCTGTTACTGGATGGGCTACTTTTGCAGCCACAGTAGTGGTCTTGTAGATGAGGGCCAGAAAGAGCGTGTGCTCCTTTGGATGGCAAGTGCTGCATCAAGTAGCCCTCCTCTTCCTCCACCTTAACATCACACAGTACAATCCTCAGAGGTGGCACCCCAATTGCCCTTGTTTACCCTATGTCACAACTCTCCAACCGCCCAACTAACTGTGGGAAACCACAGATAGGCGAGTCTGCTGAGCTGTTCACACATTTTATTCCAAGGGCATCAGAGGTCTGCTCCAAAGATTCACAGAATCAAGAGGAGGAAAGCATCTGCATCGATGCCCAAAATTTTTTTCAGTTATATCCAGGGCCGGATGAAGCAGGGTCTGAGCAGAATCCAGACCCTCGTCACCAGACCTCAACCACCAGGGGTGGAGGTGATCCTGATGAGATTCAGATACCTGAGGTGCATGCAGACTGTACTGTGCTGTTAGGGCAAGAAGAAGAGGAGGGTGACTCTCAGGGCTAAAGGCCCCTTTACATTTAGCGATACACCAGCGATCCCGACCACAATACGACCCGGTCAGGATCACTGGTGCATCGCTAAATGGTCGCTAGTGAGCTGCCACACAGGCAGATCTCACAGCGATGCAGCAGTGATACAGCAGTTGTTACTTACCTTTCACATGCAGCGATCCTGGTGTCCTCCCGTCGGCGTCCACGCTTCGCTCGTCGGCGCCAGCAGGAAGCCCAGCAGGAAGTGGCCGACGAGAAATGGAGCTGCGCGATCGACAGACAGCGGGGGAGCTGGTCGGAGGTAAGTATCACACATAGCGATATCGCTAGCGATATTGCTGCTGTGTCACCAAATCGGTGATGCTTTAGCGATATTGCTAGCGATATCACTATATGTAAAACCCCCTTAAGAGTTGGAGAACAGAGTGGTTGAAGATGAGGTTGTAGATCCCACTTGCTGTGAACCCAGAGGCATGCAGCTCAGTATCTCAGCAGAGGAGGAGGAGGAAGACAAGGAGATTATGTTACAGAATCCCACACAGACACGGACTGATGCAACCACGACAAGCACTGCATCCTCAGCCACAACTCTGGTCAGCAGCAGTCGTGGGTCTGCAGTTCAAAGGGACAGCAAGGGTTGCTTTGCCTTGGCCTATTTTGAGACAGCAAAGGATGACCCAACTCATGTTATCTGCCTATTTTTCAAAAAACAACTGAGTAGATACAACAATTGCAATAATTTGTTTACTACTACAGGGCAGCATGGTGGCTCAGTGGTTAGCACTGCAGCCTTGCAGCACTGGAGTTCTGGGTTCAAATCCCACCAAGGACAACATCTGCAGTTTGTGTGGGTTTTGTCCGGGTACTCCGGTTTCCTCCCACATTCCAAAGACATACTGGTAGGGAATTTAGATTGGGGGCAGTGATGATAATGTGTGCAAGCTGTAAAAAGCTGCTGAATATGTTAGCGCTATATAAAAATAAAGATTATTATTATTACTACATGCATGAATCGGCACTTGCACGACCATTATGCCTTAGTCTAAGAATTTCACTGCGCTAAAATGTGGACTATCGGGCCTCACCAACCACTCCATCAACCGCATCTGCTGCTTCTTCCTCCATCACCGTGGCAAGAATTCTCATACAGGTCTCCGGCTGCCGAATCTCGACTCGTTTACCCCCTACAGTCGAGGTGAGCTAGAACCCGTCAGCTATTTTGGATGTGGAGATGCCTGCTGTTTTTGTTTCACCGAGCACACATCTTTCTCCATCCACCATATCATGTCCACCTGCACCTCACTCACAGTCCAGCAGTTTGTCATGTTCACCCTACTCCACCCTCTCTCAGCACAGCAGCCAGACATCGGTCCCTCAGTTGTGATCATGTAAGAGAATGTTTCCGCCTACACATGCCAAAGCTAAGAGCTTAAACTCCACCATCTTCAATCTGTTGGCTACTTAAATGCTGCCTTTTTCCTGGTGGATACATACGGTTTCCAAAAGCTGATGGCCACCACCGTCCCCCAGCAGCAGTTACCCAGTCGCCATTACTTCTCTAAAAAAGTTGTGCCGGTGCTACAACAGCATGTCACAGACAACATCACCCTTTCCTTGAAAAAATCTGTGACTGCCAGGGTGCATTTCACCACTGACACTTGGATGAGCACACATGGCCAGGGACACTATAGCTCGCTGACTGGGCACTGGGTTAATCTGGTGGCTGTGGGGGCAGGGGGAAAGGAGATGCTCCACAAGTCTTGGAATCCTCAAGGCTTGCGGGGCAAACCTCTGTATCTAATACTTCCTCTACTGCTCCTGCCTCTTCCACCTCCTCTAGGGCCTCCACCTGCACACTCAACCTCTGTCTTAATGAGACAAGTATTCCAAGAGTGCAGAGAGAATCCCGCCACCTCTGTACTGCGCAGCCAGGGCTCACCACAATCAGGCAGTGTTTAAATTAATGTGCCTTGGAGAACTCAGTTACACAGCTGGAGTTGTGGACAGCAATTCAGGCCAAGTTTGAACAATGGCTGTCTGCTGAACCTGGAGCCAGGGATGGCCACGTGCCATAACGGTGCGAACCTGATGGTGACCCTATGCCAGGGCAACCTCACACATGTGCCTTGAATGGCTCACATCCTCAACCTAGTGGTACAACAATTTAACCACCACTATCCTGACCTTGTTGCACTGCGTCAGAAAGCAGGGTTGCTGATTGCTAAATTCCACCATTTGCACTCCAAAGGTCATCGACTTGTATCACTACAAAGGTCTTTCGGTCTACCAGTTAACTATTTGATATGCGATGTGCCGACATGGTGGAATTCCCCTCTGCACATGTTGCAGCGACTGTAGCAGCAGCAACGAGCCCTTGTGCAGTATTTTATTGTTTCATAGCCTGGGCCAATGCAGTATGAACATAATACAAATCGCGCTGCAGAGTGGACACAGATGAAGGACCTCTGCACCCTTCTGCATAGTTTTGGAACTGCTACTAAGATTGTTAGGGCTGATGATGCCATCATCAGCATCACTATTCCGGTCATCTACATGCACACTTTCAATTTTCTGTGGAAGCAGGTGGTGGTCCCAGAGGAAAAGGTGGTGGTAGAGGAAGAGTGGAAGGGATTACAATATCTCTAAATTCAGGAATATCGACACACAGGTGGGTGCCATGGGAGTGTGGATTACAGTGTTCGAGGGGGGTTCACAGTACTAGACAAAATGTTAGTGATGGTGCAGCAGCTGAGGAACAAATGGAGGAGGGTGTGGAGGAAGAGGTGATGGGTGCGCAACAGTCAGGAGGTGAAAAGGATTATGATCCCCTCTCTGTTGTTCATGGTTGGCAGGAGGGGGCGGAAGAAGCAAGCTTTAGTGTTATCTTGCCACCAACACACCATGGACTTGGACCTCATGGAATCGCCCAACACATGAGCGTCTTCTTACTGCACTATCTACAACATGATATCCGTATTCTTAGGGTTAGTAATAGTGCTGACTACTGGATTGCCACTCTGTTAGATTCATGGTACAAGAGTAAATTTTTCTAGATGCTGCCCCCCCCGGAAAGGGACGTGGGCATGCTGGAATACCGAAGCACATTTATAGACAATATAAGAGTATATATACACAGAGTGTATATATACAGTATATATAGAGTGTTTTTCCCCAAGACAGAAATGAGGTATGAAGTGTGCATCTCAGTTATAGACTTAAAACCCCATGAACGTCGAATTGTCAATGCAAAAACATTAGTAGCAGCAGTGTAAGTGGCATAAGCTATTTCTGTGAGTCATTTCATACATTTTTTAGATCAGCCCATACACCAGCAGAACAGAGTACAAGTCTGAAATGTGAACAACTGGAGAGGGTGGTGCAGAAGTATCTCAAGCTCAATATCAATGCCATCAGGAGGGATTGGACCATTTTGCATTTTGGTATACAAAAATGGAAGAGTGGTCTGAGCTCGTCTATCACGCTTTTAAGAATCTGTCATGTCCAGCAGCCAGCGTTCTCTCAGAACGTGTCTTCAGCGCTCCTGGTGGATAAGCTCATCCAGCTGTCCCCTGAAAGTGTAGGCCACCTAACTTTCATCAAGATGAACAAGTCATGGATTTCCAATGACTTTTGCACCCCAGTTGCAGACTGGGCAGACTAGGAGATGGTGTATTTCTTAGTGTGGGCATTGATCTCATGTTATTGCAGTCTGTGACACCTTTATTGTGGTTTGTGTGCTTGCTATTGCTACTGCTTCTGATGTTACAAACAATTTTTTGAAAATTCAGTCTCCATCTGATGGGCTGCTTATAGTGGAAGAGATGTCAGAACCCCATTATACTATTACTACTCTGGGAAAATTGATGCCACTTTAGTGGTGTGTAAAAATAATTTTTGGAAATGTGGAGACTCCAAATTGTGTCTCGATTTGGTGGGTTGCCTGTATTGGAAGAGGTGTCAGATTCCTATTATACTATTTCTACTTTGGAGAAATTGTTGCTACTTTAGTGGTGTGTGGCAATAATTTTTGGAAATGTGGAGATTCCAAATTTGAGATCATGAGTAAGACGCATGTCGAAACGTGTTCATCTGCCCAAACTATGTGTGGTGCCTGACAACATGTGTTTTTCATTTTTTAGAACTTCACAATAAGTTATTTTTAACCACCCCCACCCATCGCTGGATCATTTTACTTTCTACTTATTGTGGCTCTCCAAGTTGGGTCTCCATCTGGTGGGTTGGCTGTAGTATAAGGTGTTAGAATCTGCTCAGTGTGTGACTATCCGCCATTTTCTTGTAGTGTTCTGGCTGCTGGTCTTTTTCCCCTGGTGCTGGGTTTGCCTTTGGTCAGGAGATTGTATCACCTTTTATTAGCCTGCACCTGTCTCCCATTCCTTACTGGACAACAGTGTTAGTCCGCTTGAAGTCTGACTTGGAGCCTTGCTTTGCTTTCTGTGTGTTTAATTAGTGCAGTTCTGGGTCCTCTCGTTCTGCTAGTCTTAGTTTCTGTTTTCAGTTTGTTTCTGCAGCCTTCTTTGTGTTTTCTGTTAGGAGGTGACCCATTTTTGTACCCAGTCCTTATATCTTTCAGGGACCCCCTTCCCCCTATCTATAGGTCTTCGCTTGAGATTAGCCTAGGATCGTCGATGGGTCTATTCACAAGAAATGGGTCGCCCACTCCATCATAGCGCATCAGTCTAGTCGCAGTGCAGAATCAGTTTTCCCCCTCCTACCCTAGTCCTGTGCTGCAGAAACGTAACAGTTTTTCCAGCCCAAGAAAGCATAAAAAAAAACCCTGCCGATTTCTGCAAAATGAACAGCGTTTAAGATCTCGCTCAACGCCTGCAACAGTTACCGTTGCCTGAATGTTTTTCTGGTAAACGGCAGGAATTTTTTTTGTTCAAAAATGCATGTTTACTTTATTTTCAGCTTAGACCCAGGTCTTCAGGAGCTGAATTACAGCATGTGGGGATTATTATGTCCTTATTGCGAGGGGAGCCACAAGTTTGGGCATTTTCATTGCATCCAGATGACCCTTGTTTGATGTCAGTATAAGCGTTTTTTTCTGCTATGGGGTTAATTTATGACGATCAAGATCGGGTCACTACAGCTGAGGCAAAACTCAGATGGCTGAAACAGGGTTCTGGTGACGCTGAGGGATATTGCACCCAGTTCAGACGATGGTCTGCAGAAATCAGCTGGAATGACCCAGCACGCAAAAGTCAGTTTTTAGCAGGTCTGAATTGTAGGGTTAAAGACTTGCTCATTGCATACCCTGCACCTGATACACTTGAGGCTGCAATGCAGTTAGCCATCAGGGTGGATAGAAGATTGAGAGACAGGCAGAATGAGGAGAAGACTTCAATTCTGCTGGATCCTGTCTCTCAAAAGACCCCCGTGGACTACGGGGAACCGATGCAACTTGGCGCAATATCCTCTCGTTCCCAGGAAAGGGAGAGAAGGTTCTCTGAGGGGCTCTGCCTTTATTGTGGTAAGACTGGCCATTTTATCAAGCAATGTGAAGGTCGCATAAATCAGGAAAAGAAAAAAAAAGGGCTCAGAGTAACCCTCCCGTTCGTATTGCATTTTTACAGTCTGCTGGAGTTTATTTTTCTGGTAGTTCTATCTGTCATGGTCATACTATGGATTTTCAAGTGATGATGGACTGTGGGTCTGCACTGAATTTGATCGATCAACAATTTCTTGGCAAGTATAAGATTGAGAATAAATAAGGGAAAGGAAACAATCACACAATGCCTGTATAAAATACAATAATCTCAAAAGAGTATATAATAATAAAAATATCAATATCAAAAGTGTGATGGAACCTATCCCCCAAACAAGGGATGGCAGACCATCCGGGTATAAATAAAAAGAATTCAAAGATGGATTGGAATGAAAATCACCAGGATGAAAAAGATGGTAAGGAAATAATAAAAATAATAATGATAAATAATACAATCTGTTAAAAATAAAAATGCCTTTATTGAAATATTGGCACAACAATTAAATGCATTAAAAATGTATATATATATATATATATATATATATAATAAAAGATAATAACATATACAACCACAGAAGCAATATATTTATGGACAATGGAAAAACCAGTCCATAACAAAAGGCTTAGTTAATGATCCAGGTATAAAAAAGTGCATAAATAAAGTGACATATAATATCTAATAAGTGTGCCCAGAGTGCAAAAAGTGCTGTTGTGCAAAGGAATTATACATACAAATCGCCATAGGGCGTGTGCAAGACACAAAATATAATAATAAAATACCTGTAAGCCAATTGGTGCTATATGGGTTGTATAAGAACGCGCCCTGACGCGCGTTTCGGAAATAGAATCTCCTTCGTCAGGGGGATAGATAAGATGTAGCGTAGATCGATGGTTTATTTATAGAGGAATCAATTGCATACATGGTGCTACAACGACGCATGCGCCGTCACCAAGACCCGGAAGTCAAAGACCAATCCGGGACATGTGATTAACTGCTTCCGGGTATATAATCTTTGGACGCCGTTACCATGAAAACCAACGGCATTAACAATAACAAATGCATATAATTCAAATACTTGCTAATCAAGATTAAGATAGCAATATATGCAACGGCATTAAGATGAAACGACAGCATACGCCGATGGCACAATATTTATTTAATGAGGGAGAACACGGGCAGAGAACATAACGGCGCATGCGCAAACATGGCAAAACGGATCCTGGATGGTAGCAAGCAATAAGGCGCCACCACCATACAAATCACCGATGCCAAGAAAGCGCATACGCACAGTCAAATGCCAATGACTGCCTCAAACAATTTAGAGGGGGAAACAATGATTGTACCAAATGCAATATTATATGGTCACATAATAGTAGTAATATAATATATATGAATATGACAAAAAATAATAAATAAATAATCAATGATAAACAAGCATATAGTGATGATATCATAAATCATACATGCAAATTACATAAGTGCAAGTGTATAATAAAAAATATATATAAATGAATAGTGCCGCAATATTGCAGGGAAAAAAAAAAAAAATAAATAATAAACAAGGATAAATAAATATGAATATGTGAAAAAAATCTCCATTGCTTCCTCCTTCTGAAATGAATGCAATGATCTTCATAAAAATCCGACATAGCACTAAGAGAAAAATATAAAGAAAATAATTAAAATGCACAAAAATTATAAAAATGGAATAAACGAAAGACTCTCATTGAGACCAAGTGGGGACACAGTGCCTAGTGTCCATATCCACTGTGTCTCAAGTTGCGCAAGAAGTTTACCGATATTGCCCCCTCTATCACCCGTATACACCATATCGATGCCAATTACCTTCAATAATGAAGAGTCACAATTATGGTGTGTTTTAAAATGTCTAGGCAGGGTTTTAAGTGAGGCAATATCTTCAACATCAGCGGCTGCCATTATGCCTAAGACATGCTCCCGCACCCTCACCTTGAGCTGGCGAGTGGTGAGGCCCACATAGATGAGGGGGCAGGGGCAAGTGGCATAATAATTGACAGCCGTCGATGAGCAAGTTATGGATTTTTTAATATCAAAGACATGAACATTATTGGAGCTATTAAATGTGCGTGCTCTGACAATGTTGGGGCAAGCTATACACTGTCCACATGGTTTACAACCCGTGGTTTGTTTAAACTGTGTAATAAAATTATTGACCAGTTTCTGAACATAGTGACTTTTTACTAAGCAATCACGTAAATTACGAAACGTAATGTTCGGATAATCACCAATATACTTGGCAATAATGGGATCTGCCTTCAAAATTGGCCAAAATTTATTCAAACAAGATTTAAATTGTTCATTTTGGCCATTAAAGTTAGTAATAAATCTAACTACTTCCTTAGAATTTGATTTCACTTCATTATTGTCATAAAGTACACTATGCCGAGATTGATGTCTTGCTCTATTAAAAGCCCTTTTTACAGCACGTCGACTATAACCCCTCTCAAAAAACCTTTCTTTCAACAGTTCTGCTTGTCTTAAAAAAATCTATCTCTGTAGAACAAATGCGTCTTAAGCGCAAAAATTGCCCAATTGGAATGGAATTGATTAGGTTACGAGGGTGTGAAGATGAAGCATGAAGGAGAGAATTAACTGCTGTTTGTTTTCTAAATAAATCAGTTTGCAAACAATCATTACTATCCCTCACCACACGGACATCCAGGAAATCAATAACCTCACAGCT
Organism: Dendrobates tinctorius; assembly: GCF_039654945.1. NCBI lineage: Eukaryota > Metazoa > Chordata > Amphibia > Anura > Dendrobatidae > Dendrobates > Dendrobates tinctorius. The sequence goes on from NW_027361719.1 coordinate 20,022,262, forward strand.
ACACCGGAAGGTAAGATGCACATTGATATCATTCAAATTGAGTGTTTCAATAAATTTAAATAACCTGTCGGCGGAACCTTGCCAAATAAAAAACACATCATCGATGTAGCGCGTCCAGAATGGGACGCTCTCAATCGATACATGATTGCCAGATAAAAAGAGGTCCCTCTCCCACAAACCCAGGAAAAGATTGGCATACGATGGGGCAAAAGAGGCACCCATCGCTGTACCCTGGGTCTGTAGGAAGAAGGACCCCCTAAAAATAAAAAAATTATGACATAAGGCAAAATCTAATAAATTAATAAAAAATACAACAAATGAACGTGAATAGGATGAATGTTGTAAAAAATATGATACGGCAGCGATTCCATCGGCATGTTTAATATTAGTATATAAAGACTCCACGTCACATGTGACTAACATGGAGTCCTTATCAATGTGCATACCATCAATCTTTTTGAGAAAATCACCGGTGTCCCTGGTGTAAGATGGGAGGGGTGCAACAAAAGGCTGCAAAATAAAATCAATATATTTATTGACATTTTCCAGGAAATTGCCTCTCCCTGATATAATTGGTCTGCCTGGTGGTATATTGGTGTTTTTGTGTATTTTGGGCAGCAGATAAAGGGTGGGAATGGTTGGCTCTGAAATTAATAAGGACAAAAAGAGATCATTAGTGATTATGTTATCATCTCTAGCATCCTGTAGGAATGATTTTAACTCAACCTGGAATTTTAATAGAGGATTAAATGTTAGCCTCTTATAACATTCAGGGTTATTCAACTGGCGATATGCCTCAATTTCGTACATGTTCTTAGGCCATACCACTACATTTCCACCCTTGTCCGCTTGTTTATATACAACATCCTGCAGACCAACCAATCTCTTGAGACTCAATCTTTCTTCACTGCTCAAGTTGTCCATATATATTTTTGGTGTGATGTTATGCAATTCTCTACTCACTGTCTTAACAAATACATCAACACTTGGACAGGTTGACAATGGAGGAAATTTAGTGGATGATTTTTTAATGATCTGTGGAACCTCACCTTCCTTGATATCATGTTCTCTAGACAACTGCTCCAAATCGGTTAACGCCTTCTGTTCCGCCTCTGTCGGAAAAAGATCAAAAGTTTGTTTGTCATGAAAGATGCGTTTAAACAATAACTTCCTAGCGAATAAATGTAAATCTTTGACTGCCGTAAAACAGTCAAATTTCGCCGTAGGGCAAAACATTAACCCTTTACTTAAGATGTCAAGTTCAGTAGAGGAAAAGGTATGAGTACTTAAATTAATTACCTTTAACTGATTGGAATTTAGTTCCGGAGAATAATTCCTTTTGTTAGGAAGAAAACGCAAATTCCTTTTCCTTTTAGGAGTGACCATAGAGGATACAGAGGCGGAAGAGGAGGCAACAGAGGCATCACCGATTGAATGATTTGAAGCAATGGCCATGGAACGGTCCCTATTATGACTGTCATTGGTGTGTCTTTTCCAGTAATAAATCCTCCGTGAAGATAGATCATTTTGGTCCCTTGTCAGTTTATTAATATGTTTACGCTGTATATCCTTAACTAATGATTCCAAATCTCTATCAAGGGACCCATTGAGACTAATAAATTGTTCGGGAGAGAGATTGGACTTAGCTTTATTAAATAATTCATCCAACTCTTTATCAACACTTGTAATGGATTTGGCATTAAAACCAATTAGAAGCTCCATAAGTTTCCAGGAAGTCTCATTGCAAATTTTCTCCCATGAATCTATAAAAACTTCATCTTCAACTATAAATGACGGGGTCACCCGTACTCTCAAACCTCTAGGTATTAATTGCTTTTTTATATAATTTTCCAAGAAGGCTTTTGTCCACCATATTCGTGTGCGTTTAAATAATAATTTCTTAATAGATCTAGATAGAGAGTCTAACGTTAGACCATCAAAAATTGTAGTTGTTGTGCCAGTTTTCCCAAATACATCATTCACCTGGCCCTGCCAGGATGATTCCCTGGTTTTAAAATCCATCCTTGAAAAGAAAGACCGCCCTGTGCAAAACACAGAAATATAAGAATAAATAAGGGAAAGGAAACAATCACACAATGCCTGTATAAAATACAATAATCTCAAAAGAGTATATAATAATAAAAATATCAATATCAAAAGTGTGATGGAACCTATCCCCCAAACAAGGGATGGCAGACCATCCAGGTATAAATAAAAAGAATTCAAAGATGGATTGGAATGAAAATCACCAGGATGAAAAAGATGGTAAGGAAATAATAAAAATAATAATGATAAATAATACAATCTGTTAAAAATAAAAATGCCTTTATTGAAATATTGGCACAACAATTAAATGCATTAAAAATATATATATATATATATATATATATATATATATATATATATAATAAAAGATAATAACATATACAACCACAGAAGCAATATATTTATGGACAATGGAAAAACCAGTCCATAACAAAAGGCTTAGTTAATGATCCAGGTATAAAAAAGTGCATAAATAAAGTGACATAAAATATCTAATAAGTGTGCCCAGAGTGCAAAAAGTGCTGTTGTGCAAAGGAATTATACATACAAATCGCCATAGGGCATGTGCAAGACACAAAATATAATAATAAAATACCTGTAAGCCAATTGGTGCTATATGGGTTGTATAAGAACGCGCCCCGACGCGCGTTTCGGAAATAGAATCTCCTTCGTCAGGGGGATAGATACAATGTAGCGTAGATCGACGGTTTATTTATAGAGGAATCAATTGCATACACGGTGCTACAACGACGCATGCGCCGTCACCAAGACCCGGAAGTCAAAGACCAATCCGGGACATGTGATTAACTGCTTCCGGGTATATAATCTTTGGACGCCGTTACCATGAAAACCAACGGCATTAACAATAACAAATGCATATAATTCAAATACTTGCTAATCAAGATTAAGATAGCAATATATGCAACGGCATAAAGATGAAACGACAGCATACGCAGATGGCACAATATTTATTTAATGAGGGAGAACACGGGCAGAGAACATAACGGCGCATGCGCAAACATGGCAACACGGATCCTGGATGGTAGCAAGCAATAAGGCACCGCCACCATACAAATCACCGATGCCAAGAAAGCGCATGCGCACAGTCAAATGCCAATGACTGCCTCAAACAATTTAGAGGGGGAAACAATGATTGTACCAAATGCAATATTATATGGTCACATAATACAATACAATCGATGATGTGTTTTTTATTTGGCAAGGTTCCTCCGACAGGTTATTTAAATTTATTGAAACACTCAATTTGAATGATATCAATGTGCATCTTACCTTCCGGTGTAGCTGTGAGGTTATTGATTTCCTGGATGTCCGTGTGGTGAGGGATAGTAATGATTGTTTGCAAACTGATTTATTTAGAAAACAAACAGCAGTTAATTCTCTCCTTCATGCTTCATCTTCACACCCTCGTAACCTAATCAATTCCATTCCAATTGGGCAATTTTTGCGCTTAAGACGCATTTGTTCTACAGAGATAGATTTTTTAAGACAAGCAGAACTGTTGAAAGAAAGGTTTTTTGAGAGGGGTTATAGTCGACGTGCTGTAAAAAGGGCTTTTAATAGAGCAAGACATCAATCTCGGCATAGTGTACTTTATGACAATAATGAAGTGAAATCAAATTCTAAGGAAGTAGTTAGATTTATTACTAACTTTAATGGCCAAAATGAACAATTTAAATCTTGTTTGAATAAATTTTGGCCAATTTTGAAGGCAGATCCCATTATTGCCAAGTATATTGGTGATTATCCGAACATTACGTTTCGGAGATCACGTAATTTACGTGATTGCTTAGTAAAAAGTCACTATGTTCAGAAACCGGTCAATAATTTTATTACACAGTTTAAACAAACCACGGGTTGTAAACCATGTGGACAGTGTATAGCTTGCCCCAACATTGTCAGAGCACGCACATTTAATAGCTCCAATAATGTTCATGTCTTTGATATTAAAAAATCCATAACTTGCTCATCGACGGCTGTCATTTATTATGCCACTTGCCCCTGCCCCCTCATCTATGTGGGCCTCACCACTCGCCAGCTCAAGGTGAGGGTGCGGGAGCATGTCTTAGGCATAATGGCAGCCGCTGATGTTGAAGATATTGCCTCACTTAAAACCCTGCCTAGACATTTTAAAACACACCATAATTGTGACTCTTCATTATTGAAGGTAATTGGCATCGATATGGTGTATACGGGTGATAGAGGGGGCAATATCGGTAAACTTCTTGCGCAACTTGAGACACAGTGGATATGGACACTAGGCACTGTGTCCCCACTTGGTCTCAATGAGAGTCTTTCGTTTATTCCATTTTTATAATTTTTTGTGCATTTTAATTATTTTCTTTATATTTTTCTCTCAGTGCTATGTCGGATTTTTATGAAGATCATTGCATTCATTTCAGAAGGAGGAAGCAATGGAGCTTTTTTTCACATATTCATATTTATTTATCCTTGTTTATTATTTTTTTTTTTTTTTTTTTCCCCCTGCAATATTGCGGCACTATTCATTTATATATATTTTTTATTATACACTTGCACTTATGTAATTTGCATGTATGATTTATGATATCATCACTATATGCTTGTTTATCATTGATTATTTATTTATTATTTTTTGTCATATTCATATATATTATATTACTACTATTATGTGACCATATAATATTGCATTTGGTACAATCATTGTTTCCCCCTCTAAATTGTTTGAGGCAGTCATTGGCATTTGACTGTGCGCATGCGCTTTCTTGGCATCGGTGATTTGTATGGTGGCGGCGCCTTATTGCTTGCTACCATCCAGGATCCGTGTTGCCACATTTGCGCATGCGCCGTTATGTTCTCTGCCCGTGTTCTCCCTCATTAAATAAATATTGTGCCATCTGCGTATGCTGTCGTTTCATCTTAATGCCGTTGCATATATTGCTATCTTAATCTTGATTAGCAAGTATTTGAATTATATGCATTTGTTATTGTTAATGCCATTGGTTTTCATGGTAACGGCGTCCAAAGATTATATACCCGGAAGCAGTTAATCACATGTCCCGGATTGGTCTTTGACTTCCGGGTCTTGGTGACGGCGCATGCGTCGTTGTAGCACCGTGTATGCAATTGATTCCTCTATAAATAAACCGTCGATCTACGCTACATTGTATCTATCCCCCTGACGAAGGAGATTCTATTTCCGAAACGCGCGTTGGGGCGCGTTCTTATACAACCCATATAGCACCAATTGGCTTACAGGTATTTTATTATTATATTTTGTGTCTTGCACACGCCCTATGGCGATTTGTATGTATAATTCCTTTGCACAACAGCACTTTTTGCACTCTGGGCACACTTATTAGATATTTTATGTCACTTTATTTATGCACTTTTTTATACCTGGATCATTAACTAAGCCTTTTGTTATGGACTGGTTTTTCCATTGTCCATAAATATATTGCTTCTGTGGTTGTATATGTTATTATCTTTTATTATATATATATATATATATATATATATATATATATATATATATATATATATATATATATACAGTGCCTACAAGTAGTATTCAACCCCCTGCAGATTTAGCAGGTTTGATAAGATGCAAATAAGTTAGAGCCTTCAAACTTCACACAAGAGCAGGATTTATTAACAGATGCATAAATCTTACAAACCAAAAAGTTATGTTGCTCAGTTAAATTTTAATAAATTTTAAACATAAAAGTGTGGGTCAATTATTATTCAACCCCTAGGTTTAATATTTTGTGGAATAACCCTTGTTTGCAATTACAGCTAATAATCGTCTTTTATAAGACCTGATCAGGCCGGCACAGGTCTCTGGAGTTATCTTGGCCCACTCCTCCATGCAGATCTTCTCCAAGTTATCTAGGTTCTTTGGGTGTCTCATGTGGACTTTAATCTTGAGCTCCTTCCACAAGTTTTCAATTGGGTTAAGGTCAGGAGACTGACTTGGCCACTCAAACACCTTGATTTTTTGCCTCTTGAACCAGGCCTTGGTTTTGTTGGCTGTGTGCTTTGGGTCATTGTCTTGTTGGAAGATGAAATGACGACCCATCTTAAGATCCTTGATGGAGGAGCGGAGGTTCTTGGCCAAAATCTCCAGGAAGGCCGTGCTATCCATCTTCCCATGGATGCGGACCAGATGGCCAGGCCCCTTGGCTGAGAAACAGCCCCACAGCATGATGCTGCCACCACCATGCTTGGCTGTAGGGATGGTATTCTTGGGGTCGTATGCAGTGCCATCCAGTCTCCAAACGTCACGTGTGTGGTTGGCACCAAAGATCTCGATCTTGGTCTCATCAGACCAGAGAACCTTGAACCAGTCTGTCTCAGAGTCCTCCAAGTGATCATGAGCAAACTGTAGACGAGCCTTGACATGACACTTTGAAAGTAAAGGTACCTTATGGACTCGTCTGGAACGGAGACCATTGCGGTGGAGTACGTTACTTATGGCATTGACTGAAACCAATGTCCCCACTGCCATGAGATCTTCCCGGAGCTCCTTCCTTGTTGTCCTTGGGTTAGCCTTGACTCTTCGGACAAGCCTGGCCTCGGCATGGGAGGAAACTTTCAAAGGCTGTCCAGGCCGTGGAAGGCTAACAGTAGTTCCATAAGCCTTCCTCTTCCGGATGATGCTCCCAACAGTGGAGACAGGTAGGCCCAACTCCTTGGAAAGGGTTTTGTACCCCTTGCCAGCCTTGTGACCCTCCACGATCTTGTCTCTGATGGCCTTGGAATGCTCCTTTGTCTTTCCCATGTTGACCATGTATGAGTGCTGTTCACAAGTTTGGGGAGGGTCTTAAATAGTCAGAAAAGGCTGGAAAAAGAGATAATTAATCCAAACATGTGAAGCTCATTGTTCTTTGTGCCTGAAATACTTCTTAATACTTTAGGGGAACCAAACAGAATTCTGGTGGTTTGAGGGGTTGAATAATAAATGACCCTCTGAATAAACTTTTCACAATTTAAAAAAAAAATAAACAAAGAAATAACATTCTTTTTTGCTGCAGTGCATTTCACACTTCCAGGCTGATCTACAGTCCAAATGTCACAATGCCAAGTTAATTCCGAATGTGTAAACCTGCTAAATCTGCAGGGGGTTGAATACTACTTGTAGGCACTGTATATACATTTTTAATGCACTTAATTGTTGTGCCAATATTTCAATAAAGGCATTTTTATTTTTAACAGATTGTATTATTTATCATTATTATTTTTTATTATTTCCTTACCATCTTTTTCATCCTGGTGATTTTCATTCCAATCCATCTTTGAATTCTTTTTAAGTATAAGATTGAGTCTGTACCATTGTCATCCCCTTTTCCTGTAGTGGCGATTGATAACACTCCGCTTGAGCATGGGTGCGTTTCCCGAAAAAGTCACCGGGTTTCCACTCACTGTGAATATGGAACACCAGGAATCTTTAGATTTGTTTGTACTTGATAAATTGACTTTTCCAGTCGTCCTGGCGTTACACTGGTTAAAAGCGCACAATCCTGTACTGGACTGGTCATCAAATACTATAAGATCCTGGAGTCAGGGGTGTTATGGGAAATGTTGTGATGTACACATCGCTGCTGTGGTGAAAAATGAGCTACCTGAACCCATTCAGGAATTCTGGAAAGTCTTTTCTGAAGTTGAGTCACAAGCTCTACCACCGCACAGAGATTACGATTGCGCTATTGAGTTTGTCCCAAGTGCTACTCACCCTAAGAGTCGTTTATTTAATCTGTCGATCACCGAGAGGGAGGCCTTAAAGGAATACCTGCAGACTAAATCATAGAATCGTAGAGTTGGAAGGGACCTCCTGGGCCATCTGGTCCCACCCCCTGCTCAAAGCAGGATTCGCTAAATCATCCCAGACAGATATCTGTCCTGCCTCTGTTTGAAGACTTCTATTGAAGGAGAACTCACCACCTCTTATGGCAGCCTGTTCCACTCATTGATCACTCTGTCACAAAGTTTTTTCTAATATCTAATCTGTGTCTCCTCCCATTCAGTTTCATCCCATTGCTTCAAGTCTTTCCTTGTGCAAATGAGAATAAAGATGATCCTTCTGCAATGTGACAGCCCTTGAGACAGTTATTAAATCTCCTCTCAGCCTTCTCTTTTGCAAGCTAAACATTCCCAAATCCTGCAACCTTTCCTCATAAGACAGGGTTTGCAGACTGGTCACCATTCTGGTCGCTCTTTTCTGAACTTGCTCTAGTTTGTTGATGTCTTTTTTAAAATGTGGTGCCCAAAACTGGACACAGTATTCCAGATGAGGTCTGACCAAAGAGGAGTAGAGGGCAATAATGACTTCACGTGATCTAGACTGTATGCTTCTGTTAATACATCCTAGAATTGCATTTGCCTTTTTTGCTGCTGCATCACAATGTTGACTCATATTCAGTCTGTGATCTATTAGTATACCCAAGTCTTTTTCACATGTGCTGTTGCTTAGCCCTATTCCTCCCATTCTGTATATGCTTTTTTCATTTTTATTGCCCAGATGTAGTACTTTGCATTTTTCCCTGTTAAAAACCATTCTGTTAGTTTCTGCCCACTGCTCCAGCTTATTTATATCTTTTTGAATCCTCTCTCTCTTCTCTAGTATTAGCTATCCCTCCTAGCTTTGTGTCATCAGCAAATGTAATCAGTTTACCCTCAATTCCGTCATCTAAATCATTGATAAAGATGTTGAACAATACAGGGCCCAGTGGTACCCCACTTGAGACATTCTTCCAACTGGATGTGCAGCCATTTATGACCACTCTTTGGGTCCGATCACTAAGCCAGTTATGAATCCACCTAACAGTTGCCTTGTCCATTCCATACTTAATCAATTTTTCAATAAGGATTGTGTGAGATACTGTGTCAAATGCTTTGATGAAGTCAAGATATACTATATATACACCATTTCCCTGATCCACCCAATCAGTGATTCTGTCATAGAAGGAAATTAAGTTAGTCTGAAATGACTTATTAGTTACAAACCCATGCTGACTCTGTTTAATCACTTCATTCTTATCCAGGTACTGACATACATGTTGTTTAATAATTTGTTCAAAGATCTTTCCTGGTATAGAAGTCAGACTCACCAGCTTATAGTTGCCTGGGTCCAACTTCTTCCCCTTTTTGAAGATAGGAACAACATTTGCTCTTCTCCAGTCTTCTGCGACTTCTCCTGTTCTCCACGAATTTTCAAAGATTATGGAGAGCGGTTCTCTGCTAAATTTCTTCTGCTATCTCCTTCAGTACTCTGGGGTGTAATTCATTTGGACCTGGAGACTTGAATTCATTTAGGTTAGCCAAGTGTTTCCTCACTATATTTCTGTTTATAGATATCCTGGATTCTTCTATTCCCTTAATAGGACAGTGAAGAATAGTTGATGTTACATTTCCTTTCTGAGAGAAAACAGATGCAAAATAGGAATTTAAAAGTTTGGCCTTCTCAACATCCTGTCTTAACATTTCATCATTTTCATCCTGTAAAAATCCTATAGCATCTTTGACTTTTCTTTTACTTTTGACATATCCCCCAAATCCTTTTGTTATTGCTTTTGACGTCTCTTGCAAGCCTCAATTCATTGTCAGCTTTAGTTAATCTGATTCGTGCCCTGCAGGTTCTGCAGACAGCATTATATTCTTCTTTAGATATGCCTCCCTCTTTCCATTTTATAAACATTTCTTTCTTCCTTTTTAGCATGTGCTTAAGTTCTGTGTTCATCCATCCTGGTTTCCTTAAACGCTTCCTATTCTTCCCTCTTTTCGGAATTGTTAACAATTGTGCTTTGAGAATTTCATTTTTCAAGTTTCCCATCCTTCCTGGACATTTTTGTCCTTAAGAATATCCAGCCATTGGATCCCTTCAATTCTCTTTCTGAATCCTTTAAAATCTGCCTTTCTGAAATCTAACCTTGATGTCTTAGTCTTCACAGGTCTTCCTCCTCTAGTTATCCAAAATTCTAAAATAGCATGGTAGCTACCTCCTAGGGTCCCAGCCACTTTTACCTCCTCAACCATTTCCTCCCTGTTTAGATCCAAGGTAGCAGTTCCCCTTGTTTTCTCCCCTACCTTTTGGAGATAAAGTTGTCTGCAAGAGAGGATAAGAATTTCCTTGACCTGTTAGTTTTGCCTGAGAGAGAGTCCCAACAAATGTCTGGATAGTTGAAATCTCCCATGACAACTATGTCATATTTATTGGAGAACTCGGCCATTTGATGCATAAAGAGTTCATCCATATCTTCAGCTTACACAGGCGGCCTGTAGTAAATGCCTACAATGGTGTCCTTTCCATTGTTCAATCCTTGTATTCTTACCCAGTTTCCACAGAACTCCCAGTCTCTGAACCTTCAATCTCTGTGCAGATATACGTGTTTCTAACATACAATGCGACACCTCCTCCTCGTTTATCAAGTCTGTTCCTTGCAAATAAGTTGAATCCTTCTAGCCTTGCATTCCAATCATGTGTATCGTCCCACCAAGTTTCTGTGATACCAATGACATCATATTTCTTTTCATGCGTTAGTAGATCCAATTCTTCTTGTTTGTTGCCCATGCTTTGTGCATTAGTATAGAAACATTTTAGTTTGTGATTGGTTTCTCTTTCTCCAATATTTTTATTATTTAGATTTTTTTTGTCTTTGTTCTTTCCTCCCATTTCTAATAGCAGAGTTCTCAATAGCATTTGTCAGGTGTATGGCTTTTTCTGGCCTTTTGCTTCCCTTCCCGTATTGTTCTAGTTTAAAGCTCTCCTTATAAGTGTAGCAAGGCGACTTCCAAATACATGTTTTCCAGTCTTCGTAAGGTGCACCCCATCTCTAGCAAGTAGTCCATCATATAGGTAATTCACTCCGTGATCCAGAAATCCAAATCCTTGCTGACGGCACCAACGACGTAGCCAGTTGTTCACCTGCAGAATCTTATTCCACTTCCTTGTTCCATGGCCATCCACTGGGAGGATGGAAGAGAAGACCACCTGCGCTCCCAGTTCTTTCACTTTCTTACCTAAGTTTTCAAAGTCACTGCAGATGGTTTCCAGGTCATTTCTTGCTGTGTCATTTGTCCCCACATGTATTAGCAGGAGTGGGTAGTCATCAGTAGGTCTGACGAGTCCTGATATCCTGTCAGACACTTCTTTAATTTCTGCACCTGGAAGACAGCACATTTCTCTTGAGGTTATATCCAGTCTGCAGATAGAGGCCTCTGTTCCTCTCAACAGGGAATCCCCCATGACCACCACTCTCCGTTTCTTCTTCACAACGTTTTTCTTTCTCCATCCAGGAGGACTCTGAAGGCGTACAAGGTTGCTGTTTGTGGGCAAACTCTCTTCCTGATGTATTCATTGTTCTCCTGTGTAAGAGCCTGGTACTGGTTCTTGAGCAGTATGGGTGCTGACTGCCTCCCGATCCTCCTGCTTCTCTGGATCACATGTTTCCATTCCTCTGTTTCTTCAGGTGCACTTCGAATTTCTTCTCTTTCTGTAACATGAAGAGATAATTCTGCTCTAAGAACTCTTCACCTTCCTTAATGATTTTCAATGTAGATAACCTCTCTTCGAGATTTTGCATGTGAAGTTTGGCTTTTCCACTGGTAAGTCTGTGAACATGTAGCAAGAAATGCAGCTCACCCAATGGCTCCTGGCCTCTTCCATATTGTTATTATTAAAGAGATTTCAAAGCAATGAATAATGAGCCAAAATTGTACCGATTTCCTCTTTTCAGCTGCAACGGCCAAAATCCATTGATTGTTGAGCTCACGGAGACGCTTCACTTATCCCAGAAGGCACTGGGAATATGAAAATGATCTCCTCAGGACTCTTCACCTGGTTTACCGATTTCCTCTTTTCAGCTGCAACGGCCAAAATCCAGTGATCGTTGAGCTCGCGGAGACTCTTCACTTATCCCAGAAGGCACGGAATAGGCAAATTATCTCCTCAGGACTCTTCCCCTGGTTTACCGTTTTCCTCTTTTCAGCTGCACCGGACAAAATCCAGTGATCGTTGAGCTCGCAGAGACTTTTCACTTATCCCACAAGGCACTGGGAATATGCAAATTATCTCCCCAGGACTCTTCCCCTTGCTGCAGGTCATATAAGACCCTCCAAGTCCCCAGTGGCTGTGGGATTCCTTTTGTCAAAAGAAAGATGGGGGTCTTAGGCCGTGTTTGGATTTCAGGGAGATTAACTAGATCACTGTGCGCAATCCTTACCCCTTGCCCCCAATTCCGGATTTGTTTAACCAATTGGTTGGAGCCAAGTGGTTCTCCAAGATTAATCTCTGTGGGGCATATAATATGCTGCGGATCAAAGATGGCGATGAATGAAAGGCAGCCTTTAATATCCCAGAAGGTCCCAGTTATGCCTTTCGGCCTTACAAATGCTCCAGCGTTCTTTCAAAATTTCATCAACGACATTCTGAGGCCATTGATTGGTAGGAATATTATCGTTTATTTGGATGATATTTTTATCTACTCGCCCGATCTGGAGTCGCATTGGCAGAGAGTCCGCGAGGTTCTGCAGATTCTGAGAGAAAACTCACTCTTTGCTAAACTGGAGAAATGCAAGTTTGCCGTACAGAAAGTTAGCTTTTTGGGGTACATTGTTTCCAGTGATGGGTTTGAGATGGACCCGGTGAAGGTTCAGGCGGTATTGGAATGGCCTAGACCTGAATGCTTGAAGTCAATTCAGAGATTATTGGGGTTTATTAATTAGTACAGAAAATTCATAAAGAATTTTTCTGTTATCGCCAAACCTCTTACTGATCTAAGAAGGGTGCCAATACTGTCCAATGGTCCCCTGAGGCTGTTAAGGCCTTTGAGCATCTCAAGGAGAAGTTTAGCTCTGCTCTGGTGTTGATCCAGACAGACGAGACTAAGCCCATTCTGGTAGTGGTGGATGCCTCATCAGTAGGAGTGGAGGCTGTTCTGTCACAGGAGGGAGAGGATGGGGTACATACCTGTGCGTTCTTCTCTAAGAAATTTTTGGAGGCGGAGCACAGCTGCGATGTTGGAAACCGAGAATTGCTGTCTATTAAGCTTGCGTTTGATCATTGGCAACATTTTTTGGAGGGCACTAGACATCCTATACAAGTCTTCACTGATCATAAGAATCTAATGTATCTGGATGCTGCTAAACGTTTGAATGCTCCTCAAGCTAGGTGGGCATTGTTTTTTGCTCGGTTCCATTTCTCTGTGACATATATCCCTGGGACAAAGAATGTTAAAGCTGATGCATTGTCTCGAAGTATCTCCTCAGCAGTTAATACTGAAAAGGAGGAATCTATTCTGCAGAAAGAGGTGGTGGTGGCAGCTTTAGGTTCTGAGTTGGAAAGTAGCATTCTTAAAGCCCATGATGCAGCACCAACCAACACTCCTTATGGGAAATTATTTGTGCCTAAAGCCCTGAGGAGAGCTTTGTTTGCGGAATGTCATGAGTCTTGTTTGGCGGGTCATCCAGGGATTGCCGAGACTAGAAAGTCGATCGGTCGGAAATTCTGGTGGCCGGGGTGGCTAAGAGAAATCGTCAAGTGGGTACGTCAGTGTACCGTGTGCGCTAGGTCTAAGGCTTCTCATGCCCCAGCGGCAGGCTTGATGTGCCCATTAGAGGTTCCTAGTTCATCATGGATGCATCTTGCGATGGATTTTATCACCGACCTGCCAGTCTCTGAAGGTTTTTCTTTTATCTGGGTCACGGTAGACTGGTTTAGTAAGATGTGTCATCTGGTCCCGTTCAATAAATTACACTGCGCTAAGACACTTGCCAGGGCATTTGTGAAAGAGATGGTCAGACTCCATGGTGACCCCACGGACATTGTCTCCGATAGGGGACCACAGTTTGGGGCTCGATTTTGGCATGCCTTTTGTGACAGACTTAAGGTTCATTTGTCATTTTCATCGGGTTATCATCTGGAGTCCAATGGACATACCGAAAGGAAGAACCAGGGCATTGAGCAGTTTTTGAGATGCTTTGTAGCAGACAATCAGGAAATTTGGTCGGAATACCTACCATTAGCTGAGTTTGCTATCAATAATCATACGTCTTCTTCAGCTGGGTGTTCTCCTTTTTTTGTTGTACTGGGAAGCATCCATCTTTCGGTCCTTTTTCTAGGATTGGTGCAGCAGTGCCTGAGGAGGAAAGTTTTTCTGGAGATTTGGAAAGGGTTTGGACCAGTGTGTGCCATAATCTGAATTAGGCTAATAGGAGGTCTAAAAATATTTTGACAAGAAAAGAAGGGAGGCGAGGTTTGTTGTTGGGGGCATGATTTGGTTGTCCTCTAAGAATCTGTGTTTAAAGATCCCTTCTAAAAAAATTGGGGCCTAAGTTTGTAGGACCCTTCAAAGTGGTTCAGATTGTCAACTCGGCAGCGGTCAGATTGGACATTCCTTCGTCCTGGAAAATTAATTCAGTTTTTCATGTATCTTTGCTGAAGAAAGTTGACACGCCTAATAAGATGGCTATGCCGTCTGTTCCTCCAATTGATGAGGACTGTGAGTTTGAGATTTCACGCCTTCTTGATTCCAGATGGCACAGAGGAGGCTTACAGTATCTCGTGTCCTGGAAGAGTTTCGGTCCCGAGGACACTTCCTGGGTGAAAGCTGTGGACGTCTCAGCCTCAAGATTAATTAAGACTTTTCACAGGAGATTTCCGAATATGGCTCGGCCTAGAGGATCCGGGGGATCCTCGTTAAAGGGGAGGTACTGTTAGAATCTAATCAGTTTGTGACTATCCGCCATTTTCTTGTAGTGTTCCGGCTGCTGGTCTTTTTCCCCTGGTGCTGGGTTTGCCTTTGGTCAGGTGATTAAATCACCTTTTATTAGCCTGCACCTGTCTCCCATTCCTTGTTGGACAACAGTGTTAATCCGCTTGAAGTCTGGCTTGGATCCTTGCTTTGCTTTCTGTGTGTTTAATTAGTGCAGTTCTGGGACCTCTTGTTCTGCTAGTCTTAGTTTCTGTTTTCAGTTTGTTTCTGCAGCCTTCTTTGTGTTTTCTCTTAGGAGATGACCTGTTTTTATACCCAGTCCTTATATCTTTCAGGGACCCCTTTCCCCCTAGCTATAGGTCTTCGCTTGAGATTAGCCTAGGATCATCGGTGGGTCTATTCACAAGGAATGGGTTGCCCACTCCATCATAGCACATCAGCCTAGTCGCAGTGCAGGGTCAGTTTTTCCCCTCCTACCCTAGTCCTGTGCTGCAGAACCGTAACATAAGGTGTGCCAGCGTTCCTTTACACTATTTGTCCTCTGGGGAAGTTGATGTCACTTTAACGGCATGTGGCAATTTAATGAAATGTTTGGACTCCAAATTGGGTCTCCTACATGTGTGTTGCCTGTAACAGTAGGGCTCCCAGACCGGTAAGCCTGCACTTACTTTCAGTCAACTACCTGTGTTACTATTCTTAATTTTTTCTTACAATAGTACTCTACGAAGCTGATATTTGTGCCACCTGAGTGTATGAGGTCTCAGGGTTCCCAGCACAGCAGACCTACAAGTTTTGCAAGTTTTCCCACTGTAGGGATTCTACTCGCTTAGGTGCGATGGGAGACAACCAGAAGGGATGTTTCTTTTAAAAGTTCACAGGGTTTATTGCTTCATAATCCATAAAGCAGCACATAACACAAGGAATAGCCTTTAGCTCAGGCGAAAGCAAGCATAAAATGTCCATTACTTCAGGCTCAGTCCTGGAGCCTCAGAAAAACTCAGGAGGCTTATCCCTCCTCACATACAGCCAGTATACATAGGCCTCACCGGGTCAGCAGCCTCAGCACGTGGTCTTCAGGAAGGTAGCACACCTTCCTCCACATAGGCCTGCCGGGACCTTCCACATGGCCCAATCAGATCCATGCGCTCTCTCTATACTGCAGACATTCATTCCCTCCAGGGAACTCTCAGGCACTTGCAGCCATTACTCACAGCGCCCGCATGTGCTGTCAGGCAGGAAGCCCCCTCTCAGCAGGACCTTCAACACAGGACCAACTGGGTCCAAGCATTCTCCACCTGTGATCTACCCTGGCCACATTATATGGTTCATAGCCACGCCCACCGGGTCACATGACTCTGACCTCATCACAGGTCCTTCAAGCATTTACACACTCTTTCCAACAGTGCTTTAAACACACCCCCTGGGTGGGTTTGTTGGTAACCAGGACCGCCCATCTCTCTAGTTACCTGGAGACTTCTCCCTTACACATTGAAACAACACCTCAGCAATATCATTGCTGAACAACACATAAGTCTCCATCCCAAAGCCACCCACTTTGGGATACTTAATGGCCATTCCATATTCTGTCATTCATCCTTTCTCCTGGGACATCCACACAGCGCCCCCTAGTGGACTCAGTGGTTACTACACCACATACCTCCCCCCTCTGTTCAAACTTGTGGGGTTGAACACACAACATTACACCAGGGTCTCGCAACTGGGCACTCAACACACCTTGCCCCACAGGTCGAGAGAACCGTCTCCATCTGTCATACGGCCTCATTCCTACGTTAGACCTCCCCCGCCTCCAGCGGTCAGAATATTGGTCATTGGCTTTGACCCTCCAGTCATGGTCTGTCTGCGTCGTCAGACACTGGTTAGTCATCATCCTTTCTCTATCTAAGCGTCTTGTAAGAAATGGTACCCCACCACATCTAAGTTTACTTTTCAGTGCATTAACCTCACAGTTCTTTGCATCTGCTGTCTCTGTAGCAACCTGCAGTTCACACTGTAACCTACGGTGCAACGTATTGGCACGTTGAGTCTCTTTCTCTGCTTCCACCTGGCGTTTCCACTGTTTCAGACGCACATCATTTCCCTCCGCCAGGCCTTTGTACTGCTCAGAATTACGCCTTTCATCATCCATTTGCCTTAGTACAACCTTCAGTTTTTTCTCCGTACGATGTACTTGTTTGCTAGCAGATTGGCGCTCTTTAATTTCTGCATCAAGCTGTTCCTCCAGTAGTGCAACCTTTGCTTCTAAGTCCTTATTCTGGCGAACTAATTGCTGACGGGCATTCTCATTCTTCTGAGCATTACTACGTTCTGTCTTCAGATAAGCATCCATCTGGTCAACCTGAAGTGTGGCCTTTCTCAGCTTGTCATTGGCTAATTCAACGTTGCCGTGTTCTTCCTCCACTTCTTCAAGCTGAACAATGCGAGACTAACCGCCTCTTTTCTTCCAAAGCCAGAGCACTTTCACCTCTGTGGTTGGCAATCACATCAGCCAGTTTATCTTTTTCCTGCTGGGCTTGTCTTTTAGCACACTCTGCAGCAGCAAGCTCCATCTGCAAACGAATCACCTCTGCTTCCATACTTTTCAGTTTCTTTTTGTCTTCACACTGTTCCTTACTCAAGCCTGGCCGCTGTAAGTCTTCGTCCCACTTCTTCTCCTACAGAACACCTCTTACAATTTTTGTTAGTACTCCTATCTCTTCTCTGAGGGACTTATTCAGACCTTGCCACGACGCCAGGTGACCTTTGAGCTCGAAGACTTCTTTCTCTAGCTCATCCAGTCTGTGGTCCCTTTCTCTCTCAGAGCCACATTCACCCCTAGAGTCTGAGTCACGCCGATCATCCAAGTCAACCCTCCAGTTACCCTCTGACCGTGTGTCCACTCCAGTCACCTCATCTCCCAGCCCACCATCTGTCTTATCACGAGACATCAGGTCCATCAGTTGGGCAGATGTACTTCTTCCAGTCACTTCTACATCAGACCTGTCCACTTTAGGAGGCGTCACCGTCTCAACGTCTGTTAATCCAACAGTAGAAACATCTTCCTCATTCGACCGTACATCATCAGACAACACAAAGTCCCGGCCCCTCTCCAAGGCATAGATTAAGTCACGTGGTATCCCGCCCCCTTGGCACGCACCACCTTTGGTCCCCTTGAACATTACTCGGTCTACTGCATAGTTCACCGTGACCCCGTGTTTACAGCGAACCCTGGCGTTTTTCTTGGTAAGAGACAAAATGAGAGGATTTCCTGTCAGAGTCACCTGACTCTCTGAGTCCAGTCTACCAGAGACTCCTTCCCGGTGCAGCATCACGGTACACACCTGTGGCCTGTCATTATCTGGAAAATACATGCCGCACTCCTCAAAACTCATACAGACACACTGTGGTTCCCTACATACCCACTGAGGCAACCAGTGCTGCCATTGCCTGAACTACCCCAGTTTGGGTCGCCGCCCCTCCTGGGACTCCACCCCTTTTTGGGCTACCACCCCAATTTGGGTCGCTGCCCCCTCCTGGGACTCCACCCCTTTTTGGGTTACCACCCGAATTTGGGTCACCGCCCCCTTTTGGGACTCCACCCCTTTTGGGTTACCACTCCAATTTTGGTCACTGCCCCTTTTGGGACTCCACCCCCTTTTGGGCCACCACCCCGATTTGGGTCACCTCCCCATTCTGGGCCACCACCCCGATTTGGGCCACCGCCCCCTTTCGGGATTTCCCCATGTCCGTCCTGCAGAACTTCTTATGCCACAGTTCACACAGTACAGTTTATGTCTTTTTTTGGGCTGGTACTGGCCCTTTAAGCACGACACCACACCAGTTCCTTCTGGCGCTGCCACAGCTCCTGCTGTCACAAATCACCGGCACCACCGGTTGCTGTTCACACACACAGCGGCTGGTGTCCTCTTCGTAACCCTGCCGAGTTACCGGAAGCCGCTTGTCCCCTTTGTGACTCCACTGAGCCACAGCAAGCTGCCTTGCAAAAAACCTTCGTGACCCCTCTGAGCCACAGCAATCACCTTCAGGTTTTGCAGAGGAAAAGAGGAAAAAGAAAAAAAAACAGACCACACAAAAACTCACGTGTCCTGTCTGTGTGCTATTCAGGACATACTGTCTCCGCCTGAGACTGTCTGGGTGCTATTCAGGGAGTCGACCCTCCTCCCAGGGTTTCCCAACACACCGGCCTCACCAGGTCCAGGGGCTTAGCGGGTGCTCTTCAGGACATCCATCTCCGCCTGAGACTGCCCAACACTCACGCCTCACCAGGTCCAAGGTCATACCACGAGCTCCAGGGAGACAATTCTCCTAGAATCTCCCAACACTGACCCTCCAGGACCTTGCTCACTGAACCCTCTAGGTACACAGTCTGTCTGTTACCTGCTGGTGTCAGCCACACAGGTTCCTGGATGCCTCTTCTGAGAGGTATCCCACAAATATCAACACAGTCACTTTCTTTGACCTCGGTCAGTATTACTCACGATTTTACAGACCGTCTGCTCTCCTGGCTCAGAGCCGCCAGTACAGCAACATGTGCTTCTTGGAACCACTGCGCGCAGTCTGTCACCAATTGTAGGAATTCTACTCACTTAGGTGCGACGGCAGACAACCAGGAGGCACATTCCTTTTAAAAGTTCACAGGGTTTATTGCTTCATAACCCATAAAGCAGCACATAACACAAGGAATAGCCTTTAGCTCAGGCGAAAGCAAGCATAAAATGTCCATTACTTCAGGCTCAGTCTTGGAGCCTCAGCAAAACACAGGAGGCTTATCCCTCCTCACATACAGCCAGTATACATAGGCCTCACTGGGTCAGCAGCCTCAGCAGGTGGTCTTCAGGAAGGTAACACACCTTCCTCCACATAGGCCTGCCGGGACGTTCCACATGGCCCAATCAGATCAATGCGCTCCCTCTATACTGCAGACATTCATTCCCTCCAGGGAACTCTCAGGCACTTGCAGCCATTACAGCGTCCACACGTGCTGTCAGGCAGGAAGGCCCATCTCAGCGGGACCTTCCACACCACACCCACCGGGTCACATGACTCTGGCCTCATCACAGGTCCTTCAAGCATTTACACACTCTTTCCAACAGTGCTTTTAACACACCCCCTGGCTTGGTTTGTAGGTAACCAGGCCAGCCCATCTCTCTAGTTACCTGGAGACTTCTCCCTTACACATTGAAACAACACCTCAGCAATATCATTGCTGAACAACACATAAGTCTCCATCCCAAAGCCACCGACTTTGGGGTACATAACGGCCATTCCGTATTCTGCCATTCATCCTTTCTCCTCGGACATCCACACAGCGCCCCCTAGCGGACTCAGTGGTTACTACACCACACCACACCACATACAAAGAATGGAGATGTCTATAATTTTTATCATAGGTACACTTCATCTGTGAGAGACAGAGTCTAAAAATAAAAACCAGACAATCACATTGTATGATTTTTGAATAATTAAATTGCATTTTCTTGCATGAAAAAAGTATTTGATCACCTACCAACCGGCAAGAACTCTTTAAGAAGCACTCCTACTCTGCACTCATTACCTGTATTAATTGCACCTACTTGAACTTGTTACCTGTAAAAAAGACACATGTCCAAACACTCAATCAATCACACTCCAACCTCTCCACCATGGTCAAGACCAAGGACTGTCTAAGGACATAAGGGTCAAAATAGACCTGCACAAGGCTGGGATGGGCTACAGGACAAAAGGCAAGCAGCTTGGTGAGAAGACAACTGTTGGCACAATTATAAGTCACAAGATGACTGTTGATCTTCCTCTGTCTTAGGATCCAGGCATTATCTTGCCTCGTGGGGTAAGGATTATTCTGAGAAAGGTCAGGAATCAGCACAAGTTTACACTGGAGGACCTGGTCAATGACCGAAGAGAACTGGGACCACAGTCTCAAACATTACCATTAGTAACACACTATGTCGTCATGGATTAAAATCCTGAAGGGCAGGAAAGGTAGGATACAGGGCTCATGTCAGTGTAAGCAGGTTACAGGATGCAGTGATGGACAGGAAGGAGACAGAGCAAGGGTCAGCAAGTTTAATAGTGGGAATACTCCACGCAGGGAGGTAAAGGGTTAAACAAGGAATTAAACAGGACAATAAGCAAAGGATATTCTGAGGTAGAAGAACAAAGGATCAAGCAACGCAGTTCCTGTGGAGCACTTGTGTCAGAAGTTCCTCAAACTGTAACTCCTGCTGGGAAATCAATAGTGCTGGCAACGGCTGGTGAGGTGTCTTTTCCAGGAAGGTCCTGTGGGCAACAATGCCCCATCTTCTGGTGGCAGTGGTTGGTTTCCGGTACCTTCCACTGAGCCTAGTCCATAAACTGCAGTGACTGACAAGGGTACGGGCCACAGTCCTGTATGAGCCCAACATGGCTCTGCAAATAAACACTGGTGAAATTAGGGCACAAGTGTCTGGGTACTTATTCGCTGGCAACATCAGGGCGCAAGTGTCAGTCCCGTATGCGGTCCCTCTTATGTGGCACGTGTGCTGTACTCATGGATACAGAGCGTACAGCGCTTTTCTCTCTGTAGTCACCAGACACACTCTGCATGTTCCTCTCCCTCTCTGGTTCCCGCTGCTGGTGGCGGAAGACGGTGGACGCTTCTCTGCCTGGTTGCTGCTGCTGGACACACGACTCCCATCAGTGCAGCAGTTCCTCTGCAGATGGCGGGGGACCCTTTCAGTGTGGCCTGTCGTGGTGCCAGTGCTCTTTGTGAGGAGGGGAAGCAGAGCACGTCCCTCACCTGACAGCGCGCTGCCCTCTGTTTGCACCAAACTCTTCTGCGAGTGCTTTCTCCTTTTATCTCCCCACCCCCCTCAGTCAGGAGGAAGGTCCCGCTCACTCAAGCTTCCCCCAGACAGAAGGGGAAGGTTCGCCTCACTTACACTTCCCCAAGGGAACAGGGGATGGAGCCTTTCTAGTTCCAGACCCGACATGCAGGTACCCACAGTCTCGTTGTCTCTCTTATATCAGCACATGACAGGTCCATTTGAAGATCACCAATGACCATCTGGATGATCAAGTGGAGACATGGGAGAATGTCATGTGGTCAGATGAGACCAAAATAGAACTTTTTAGTATCAACACTCGCTGTGTTTGGAGGAATCAGAAGTATGAGTACAACCCCAAGAACACTGTCCCAACCGTGATGCATGGTGGAGGAAATGTCATACTTTGTGGGTGCTTTTCTGCAAAGGAGACAGAATGACTGCCCTGTATTGAAGGGAAGTTGGATGTGGCCATGTATCGTGAAATTTTGGCCTCCTTCCTTCAGTAAGAACATTAAAGGTGGTCGTTGCAGGGTCTTTCATCATGACAATGACCCGAAATGCACAGCGAGGGCAATTAAGTGGCTCTGTGAGAAGCATTTCAAGGTCCTGGAGTAGCCTAGCCCATCTCCAGACCTGAACCCAATAGAAAATCTTTGAAGGGAGCTGAAACTCAATGTTGCCCAGCAACAGCACCGAAACCTGAAAGTTCTGGAGTGCTGCAGTGTGTGCAAACTTGCTCAAGAATTGCAGGAAACATTTGACCTCTGTAATTGCAAACTAAGATTTCTGTACCAAATATTAAATTCTGTTTTTCTATTGTATCAAATGCTTATTTCATGTAATAAAATGCAAATCAATTATGTAAAAATCATGGAATGTGATAAAAATGACAGACCTCCCTATTTTTTGTGGGTGGGAAAACTTGCAAAATTGTCAGCGTATCAAATACTTATTTTTCGTCAGTGATATGAAATTCAGAGTTTTATTTCCTCATGCACAGTAAGTATTGTGAGGGTTAAGTTATGTTATGGGCTGGTTTCTAAGTGGACATTCATAGAGCGGGTGGGAGAATGTCCACCATATCTCCACCTATTGCCCTGTGCTGACAGGACCTTGGTGATGTCATAGTCATGTGATCAGTCGCATGGGTGAGGAGTCACATGGTCTGGGCTTAAATAGCTGAACTCCAGTAGTTGGGCTGTTGAGTGCCTGGAGAGGAAGACTCCAAGAGAGTGTTTGTGCACATGGTGCTTGTTCCAGGACATTGCTAACTCTGAGTGGACTGACACTAGTAGTGCAAGGACTGCATGACGTACTACCGTTTTGTTTTGCACAGAGGGCCATGTTTATTTTTGTCCTTAAACCTTGGTTTATGCTGTATCTAATAATCTAAGTGTATCTTTAAAGTCGCAGTGTTCCAGTGACTACCTCCGCATGCAGCCGAGTGAGCAGATCTACCACAATATATTGTGTGTGTGTATCATCTGTTGCATTTTTCACATTTGTGTGTTGGATAACCAAATTTTATTCAGCTGCGTGTTTGGTGTAAACTTTTATTTATTTAATTTAAAATAGAAGAAAGCAAAAAGTGTGGTAGATAAAACTGTTGTATAATTAATTACTACAAAAATTTTCCACTAAAATTCTGAAAGTATAACTAACAAATGGATGTCAGTGAAAAAAAATTCTGAGCATCCTCAACTATCTGACGCAAATTATATTTTATTATAAAATATGGTAATATAAGATAATTTCTACAGTGTATTTTGCTATAGATTACACAGTTCCAAATTATAGCCCTATCAACTAATCTCAAATATTATTTTAATTTAATTTTCTTTTTCTTTTACCCCTTATGAAAAAACAACAGCTAGATGCCAGTCAGTAATAGGAATCACTGATCAGCACTCAGAGGCTGAAGGACGAATGCACAGGGGTGGTGCAAAGGGGAAATAAATGCCAAAAATCGAGTGATTATGTATTGAACAGCGCTCGGCACCAGAAAGGGGGTTAGGGAGCGGTTGAAAGCTGGGAAGGGGGATATCACTTGGATTAGAAAAAAGCAGAAGACAAGAGCAGGTCAGAAATGTCTTCAATTTTCAGTTCTTCAAGTCTTCAGTCAGCAGCAGCAACAGCAGAAGTGATGGGACACAATTTGAAACAGTCTGTGGTACCACAAGTCACAGCAAGTGAGCAGCAAAATGACACAATGACTGCTCTACTTGTGACACCCCAGAGTCTGGTTGTCACAGTGACATTGCCTCCCTCTATGAGGTGAAGTCATGCTTGGAGGCAGAAAAGGGACCCCCATGCCAGGCAGCATAGAGTTAATCACAATTTCCTGCTGCAGGTCAAAAAAGGGAGATGCCTTATAAATTCTGGCCAGCAGAGGGGGTTGGTGAGTCAGCTAGAAATCAGCTAAGGGGGTTGTCATGGAAACGAAACAGCTGTGAGCTGTGAGGAAATGCCAAGACAGTTAAAAAACGTGAGGACGTGAGTTAAAGAGATCTTTCTGGAAGATCCTGTCAGATAAAGACAGGCAGAGCTGATCTGTGAAGAGGGAAAGGACAAGAGCAGAGACTGAGAGACTCTAGGGAAGCTAAAATACTGCATATAGCAGACCCCTGAGTGAAGTGCTAATAAAGAGAAAAGGGACATCAGAGTCCTAGGTCGACAGGAGCTGTAAATCCTGATAGCCGAATCTGAAAGTACAGAGGATTGTAAATTTCTGTGCACATTAATCACCTGAGGACACGGCAGTGGATAAGGAGCCCGGGGCCAACGGTGAAGAGAACGGTACCCGTGGAATAGGCTTACGCTGACAGCCGTACAGGTTAGTGAAACCATCATGAATAGAGGGTAGCAGCATAGTTTTATACAGCGGAGACCCGCACACAAAGCGCAGAAAGGAGGGTCCTAAATCCCCACCTGGCAAGGTGGATCCCCTGAATGCCTCCAGGCGAGCCGGACTCATTCCATCACCTGTATGTGGTACTCCGGACTACAACCAATTACCAGTAAAAGGTCAAGAAACTGCACCTCTCTGTGTCTTTCTCTCATTCCTCTGCACCCCAACGTTCTCAGCCATTTTTACTATTTATTTAACATCTTTGCCCTAGGACTACAGCCCTACCTGTGGAGGGCTACAACATCATAGCTGCACCCAACATCCATCCCAGAGAACCAACACCGCAGCACTGGTCACCTCTGACTAGAATACCACAGGTGGCGTCATGTATTTCACCATCTAATAACTTTATTTTCATTTTTACCACATAAATACCACACAACTTTCCCCTATTTTATTACTGGACGCCTCTGGGCCACGGACCGGGTCGCCGTCTCCATGACACCGTCCCCCATGGAAGTTGACGGGCCCTGTACCGAGTATCCCCAGGCCCCGCGGGGTGCTCCAACTGGCGTCATGAACAGGATCTAGTGAGCCTAGCAAAGTTGGGTAGAAGGAGCCTGGCAAAACTGGGTATTGTGTGCCATAGACTTTATTAAATTGAGCGCTAAAGACTTTACTGAGCTTTCAAATAACCTCCATAACTGTGTCATACAGCGCGTGCGAGCAGAAGAGGGACGTTCAATTGTGGACAGAGCCAGATATAAAGCATGACGCGAAGCCCCTGCCCGTGCTCTGACGTTAGTGAGCAAGAGAAAAAGCAGGAAGAAAATGCCCAATGCGGGTGAAGATTCAGCGGCGGTCGCAGCCGCAGCCTACATAATGCCGCTATCAATGCCATATATACCAGGAGCAGCCTGGTTACCACAGTACTCAGAGGAGTCGCACACCCTGAGCGATTTTAAAGAAAGACTATGTAGTTTGTTCAAAGTGTACCCCCTGTCAGAAAGCCAAAAAGTCAGTATCCTCATTGGCCAGTTAACTGGTGCGGCTCAGAGGGAAGTAAAGTCCTGGCCGGACACTGATAAAAGAACTGTCAAACAAATCTTAGCCAGACTGAAAGACACTTTTGATACCCGTACTGCAACAGAGATAAAAATGAAATTCTTTGGGTGCAAACAGAGAGTGCAGGACAGTATACGGGACTATGCCCTTAATCTTCAGGAGGCACTACAGGCTGTAAAGCAGGTTGATCCTGAGAGCATGCAAGATGAAGATAGATTAATTATTAACAGAGCAGTTCATAGAGGGACTCTAGTCTAAAAATCAAAGGACACAGCTGCGCATAATGGCCCTACAAAATCCTGAATTGGACTTTGCACACTTTAAGGATAGAGCCATCAGAGTGCTGCGTGAACCGAACCCTAGCAGCACAGAGTCCTCTAAGCATCCTGCAGTTACATACCTGCTGCAGGAGACAGCATCCTTTCAAAAGACCTCTATTGAGACTGGCAAGCCGTCCCAAGATGATGATTCTGCTGCAGACTTACGTCTCCAAGTCAAGGAACTAACTAAAAGTGTGGCTACACTCACAAAAACTGTGCAGTCCCTGCAAGTGATTCCAAAGAAGAAGATCCAGCTGGCCTCCAGTCCAGAAGACGTCCCATGGCGACAGCAGAAGAGGATCCCACCGACCAGAGTGAGAGACAGCGATCGTTACGACGAGGACGGACAGCCCATCTGTCGCCGCTGCAACAAGGCAGGACACCTTGCAAGATACTGTCATTCAAACAAGCAACCCCTGGGGCAAAGGGCCAACCCTCAGGAGTAAGACAACCAGGCCCACCAAATTGGCAAGACACGTACGTAGGAAGACTTGTCTGTTGTGATTGACGGTTTTCCGATGAACGCTTTACTGGACACCGGCTCCCAGGTGGCAACGATACCATATGTTCTTTTTAAGCAGTACTGGGCAGATTCAGACATTACTCAGAGCCCAGATAAAGACCTTGCCATCATTGCCAGCAATGGTCAGCCCTTGCCTCAGATGGGATATAATGAGGTGACCATCAAAATTGGCCGACTAGAATTGCAATCGCAAGGTTTGATAATAGTTGATATTGACAAACGAGAATGCCATCCTATGATCACTTTAGGCACTAATGTAATTGAAAATTGTCTTGGAGAAATTATTGTTTTGTTACAACAGGTAGCCGAGACCGCCAGCTCAAGTCAGCAACGGGTCCTGCAAAAGGAGATCAGAGCCCTGATGCAGAGACAACAGGTAAAGCTGTCTGGTGGAGAAGTCGGCAGTGTCAGACTGCCCCATTGCAGTACCTCCCAGAAGTGAAATGTTAATTTGGTGTCGAGCAGCAATAGGCCTAAGGGGTCAAGATTACCAAGCCCTGGTAGAACCCATGTACTCTGATAGTAGGCCCTCTATCCTGACAGCCAGAGGAGTAGTTGATGTCCGCAAGGGGAGAGTACCAATACGCATCTTAAATTGTGGGGAGAGAGAGGTCCAGTTACCCCGGTATGCCACCCTTGCTAAATTGTTCACCGTCAGTAACAATGCAATCGAGACACTAGAACCCTTGCTTCCATCTGACAAGGTTGAAGAGAATGGCTCTGAAAGGCAACAGGAGGATTGGTGTCAGCAGCTACACGTAGGCACTGACTCCACCCCTTCACACCAAAAGCTTGGGGCAGATGGCGGGGGACCCTTTCAGTGTGGCTTGTCGCGGTGCCGGTGCTCTATGTGAGGAGGGGAAGCAGAGCACGCTGCTCAACTGACTGCGCGCTGCACTCTGTTTGCACCAAACTCCTCTTCTGCGAGCGCTTTCTAATTTTATCTCCCCACCCCCCTCAGTCAGGAGGAAGGTCCCACTCACTCAAGCTTCCCCCAGACAGAAGGGGAAGGTTCGCCTCACTTACACTTCCCCAAGGGAACAGAGGATGGAGCCTTTCTAGTTCCAGACCCGGCATGCAGGTACCCGCAGTCTCGTCATCCCCCTTATATCAGCACATGACCAGGTCCATTTGAAGATCAGCAATGACCATCTGGATGATCAAGTGGAGACATGGGAGAATGTCATGTGGTCAGATGAGACCAAAATAGAACTTTTTAGCATAAACTCCACTCGCTGTGTTTGGAGGAATCAGAAGTATGAGTACAACCCCAAGAACACTATCCCAACCATGATGCATGGTGGAGGAAATGTCATACTTTATGGGTGCTTTTCTGCAAAGGAGACAGGACGACTGCCCTGTATTGAAGGGAGGTTGGATGAGGCCATGTATCGTGAAATTTTGGCCTCCTTCCTTCAGTAAGAACATTAAAGGTGGGTCGTTGCTGGGTCTTTCATCATGACAATGACCCGAAATGCACAGCAAGGGCAATTAAGAAGTGGCTCTGTGAGAAGCATTTCAAGGTCCTGGAGTAGCCTAGCCCATCTCCAGACCTGAACCCAATAGAAAATCTTTGAAGGGATCTGAAACTCAATGTTGCCCAGCAACAGCACCGAAGCCTGAAAGTTCTGGAGAATATCTGTATGGAGGAGTGGGCCAAAATCCCTGCTGCAGTGTGTGCAAACTTGCTCAAGAATTGCAGGAAACATCTGACCTCTGTAATTGCAAACTAAGATTTCTGTACCAAATATTAAATTCTGTTTTTCTATTGTATCAAATGCTTATTTCATGTAATAAAATGCAAATCAATTATGTAAAAATCATGGAATGTGATAAAAATGACAGACCTCCCTATTTTTTGTGGGTGGGAAAACTTGCAAAATTGTCAGCGTATCAAATACTTATTTTTCGTCAGTGATATGAAATTCAGAGTTTTATTTCCTCCTGCACAGTAAGTTTTGTGAGGGTTAAGTTATGTTATGGGCTGGTTTCTAAGTGGACATTCATAGAGCGGGTGGGAGAATGTCCACCATATCTCCACCTATTGCCCTGTGCTGACAGGACCTTGGTGATGTCATAGTCATGTGATCAGTCGCATGGGTGAGGAGTCACATGGTCTGGGCTTAAATAGCTGAACTCCAGTAGTTGGGCTGTTGAGTGCCTGGAGAGGAAGACTCCAAGAGAGTGTTTGTGCACATGGTGCTTGTTCCAGGACATTGCTAACTCTGAGTGGACTGACACTAGTAGTGCAAGGACTGCACGACGTACTACCGTTTTGTTTTGCACAGAGGGCCATGTTTATTTTTGTCCTTAAACCTTGGTTTATGCTGTAACTAATAATCTAAGTGTATCCTTAAAGTCACAGTGTTCTAGTGACTACCTCCGCATGCAGCCGAGTGAGCAGATCTACCACAATATATTGACATGGGTGGTGTGTGCATCATCTGTTGTATTTTTCACATTTGTGTGCTGGATAACCAAATTTTATTCAGCTGCGTGTTTGGTGTAAACTTTTATTTATTTAATTTAAAATAGAAGAAAGCAAAAAGTGTGGTGGATAAAACTGTTGTATAATTAATTACTACAAAAATTTTCCAATAAAATTCTGAAAGTATAACTAATAAATGGATGTCAGTGAAAAAAAATTCTGAGCATCCTCAACTATCTGACGCAAATTATATTTTATTATAAAACATGGTAATAAGATAATTTCTACAGTGTATTTTGCTATAGATTACACAGTTCCAAATTATAGCCCTATCAACTAATTTCAAATATTATTTTAATTTTCTTTTTCTTTTACCCCTTATGAAAAAACAACAACTAGATGCCAATCAGTAATAGGAATCACTGATCAGCACTCAGAGGCGGAAGGACGAATGCACAGGGGTGGTGCAAAGGGGAAATAAATGCCAAAAATCGAGTGATTATGTACTGAACAGCGCTCGGCACCAGAAAGGGGGTTAGGGAGCGGTTGAAAGCTGGGAAGGGGGATATCACATGGATTAGAAAAAAGCAGGAGACAAGAGCAGGTCAGAAATGTCTTCAATTTTCAGTTCTTCAAGTCTTCAGTCAGCAGCAGCAACAGCAGAAAGGAAATGTAATGTCAACTGTTCTTCACTGTCCTATTAAGGGAATAGAAGAATCCAGGATATCTATAAACAGAAAGATAGTGAGGAAACACTTAGCTAACCTAAATGAATTCAAGTCTCCAGGTCCAGATGAATTACACCCCAGAGTAATGAAGGAGATAGCAGATGAAATTTTTGAACCCCTCTCCATAACCTTTGAAAATTCTTGGAGAACAGAAGTCCCAGAAGACTGGAGAAGAGCAAATGTTGTTCCTATCTGCAAAAAGGGGAAGAAGGTGGACCCAGGCAACTATAGGCCAGTGAGTCTGACTTCTATACCAGGAAAGATCTTTGAACAAATAATTAAACATGTATGTCAGTACCTGGATAAGAACAAAGTGATTAAACAAAGTCAGCATGGGTTTGTAACTAATAAGTCATGTCAGACTAACTTAAATTCCTTCTATGACGGAATCACTGATTGGGTGGATCAAGGAAATGCTGTAGATATAGTATATCTTGACTTCAGCAAAGCATTTGACAAAGTATCTCATACGATCCTTATTGAAAAAATGACTAAGCATGGAATGGACAAGGCAACTGTTAGGTGGATTCATAACTGGCTTAGTGATCGGACCCAAAGAGTGGTCGTAAATGGCTGCACATCCAGTTGGAAGAATGTCTCAAGTGGGGTACCACAGGGCTCTGTCCCGGACCCTGTATTGTTCAACATCTTTATCAACGATTTATATGAAGGAATTGAGAGTAAACTTATTAAATTTGCTGATCACACAAAGCTAATAGGGATAGCTAATACTAGAGAAGAGAGAGAGAGGATTCAAAAAGATATAAATAAACTGGAGAAGTGGGCAGCAACTAACAGAATGTTTTTTAACAGGGAAAAATGCGAAGTACTACATCTGGGCAATAAAAATGAAAAAAGCATATACAGAATGGGAGGAATAGGGCTAAGCAACAGCACAAGTGAAAAAGACTTGGGTTACTAATAGTTCACAGACTGAATATGAGTCAACAGTGTGATGCAGCAGCAAAAAAGGCAAATGCAATTCTAGGATGTATTAACAGAAGCATACAGTCTAGATAACGTGAAGTCATTATTGCCCTCTACTCCTCTTTGGTCAGACCTCATCTGGAATATTGTGTCCAGTTTTGGGCACCACATTTTAAAAAAGACATCAACAAACTGGAGCAAGTTCAGAAAAGAGCGACCAGAATGGTGACCAGTCTGCAAACCCTGTCTTATGAGGAAAGGTTGCAGGATTTGGGAATGTTTAGTTTGCAAAAGAGAAGACTGAGAGGAGACTTAATAGCTCTCTACAAATATCTAAAGGGCTGTCACATTGTAGAAGGACCAACTTATTCTCATTTGCACAAGGAAAGAATAGAAGCAATGGGATGAAACTGAATGGGAGGAGACACAGATTAGATATTAGAAAAAACTTTTTGACAGTTAGAGTGATCAATGAGTGGAACAAGCTGCCACGAGAAGTGGCGAGTTCTCCTTCAATGGAAGTCTTCAAACAGAGGCTGGACAGACATCTGACTGGGATGATTTAGAGAATCCTGCTTTCAGCAGGGGGTTGGACCAGATGGCCCAGGAGGTCCCTTCCAACTCTACGATTCTATGATTCTATGAAACAGTCTGTGGTACCACAAGTCACAGCGGGTGAGCAGCAAAATGACACAATGACTGCTCTACATGTGACACCCCAGAGTCTGGTTGTCAAAGTGACATTGCCTCCCTCTATGAGGTGAAGTCATGCTTGGAGGCAGAAAAGGGACCCCCATGCCAGGCAGCATAGATTTAATCACAATTTCCTGCTGCAGGTCAAAAAAGGGAGATGCCTTATAAATTCTGGTCAGCAGAGGGGGTTGGTGAGTTAGCTAGAAATCAGCTGAGGGGGTTGTCATGGAAACGAAACAGCTGTGAGCGGTGAGGAAATGCCAAGACAGTTAAAAAACATGAGGACGTGAGTTAAAGAGATCTTTCTGGAAGATCCTGTCAGATAAAGACAGGCAGAGCTGATCTGTGAAGAGGGAAAGGACAAGAGCAGAGACTGAGAGACTCTAGGGAAGCTAAAATACTGCATATAGCAGACCCCTGAGTGAAGTGCTAATAAAGAGAAAAGGGACATCAGAGTCCTAGGTTGACAGGAGCTGTAAATCCTGATAACCGAATCTGAAAGTACGGAGGATTGTAAATTCCTGTGCACATTAATCACCTGAGGCCACGGCAGTGCATAAGGAGCCATGGCCGTGGGTGAAGAGAACGGTACCCGTGGAATAGGCTCACACTGACAGCCGTACAGGTTAGTGAAACCATCATGAATAGAGGGTCGCAGCGTGGTTATATACAGCGGAGATCCGCACACAAAGCGCAGAAAGGAAGGTCCTAAATCCCCACCTGGCAAGGTGGATCCCCTGAATGCCTCCAGGCAAGCTGGACTCATTCCATCACCTGTATGTGGTACTCCGGACTACAACCAATTACCAGTAAAAGGTCAAGAAACTGTACCTCTCTGTGTCATTCTCTCATTTCTCTGCACCCCAACGTTCACAGCCATTTTTACTATTTATTTAGCATCGTTTCCCTGGGACTACAGCCCTACCTGTGGAGGGCTACAACATCATAGCTGCACCCAACATCCATCCCAGAGAACCAACACCGCAGCGCTGGTCACCTCTGACTAGAATACCACAGGTGGCATCATGTATTTCACCATCTAATAACTTTATTTTCATTTTTACCACTTAAATACCACACAACTTTCCCCTATTTAATTACTGGACGCCTCTGGGCCACGGACCGGGTCGCCCCCGCTGTGACACCATCCTCCATGGAATTTGACGGGCCCTCTACCGAGTATCCCCAGGCCCCGCGGGGTGCTCCAACTGGCGTCATGAACAGGATCTAGTGAGCCTAGCAAAGTTAGGTACAAGGAGCCTGGCAAAGCTGGGTACTGTGCGCCATAGACTTTATTAAATTGAGTGCTAAAGACTTTACTGAGCTCTCAAATAACCGCCATAACTGTGTCATACAGCGCGTGCGAGCAGAGTGGGACGTGCAATTGTGGACAGAGCCAGAAATAAAGCACGACGCGAAGCCCCTGCCCGTGCTCTGACGTTAGTGAGCAAGTGAAAAAGCAAGAAGAAAATGCCCAATGCGGGTGAAGATTCAGCGGCGGTCGCAGCCGCAGTCTACATAATGCCGCTATCAATGCCATATATACCAGGAGCAGCCTGGTTACCACAGTACTCAGGGGAGTCGCACACCCTGAGCGATTTTAAAGAAAGACTATGTAGCTTGTTCAAAGTGTACCCCCTGTCAGAAAGCCAAAAAGTCAGTATCCTCATTGGCCAGTTAACTGGTGCGGTTCAGAGGGAAGTAAAGTCCTGGCCGGACACTGATAAAAGAACTAAACAGCAAAGAGCAGCTGACAGCACAACGGAGGGGTGGATGCCAGTTCAAAGGTTCATGGACCCAAATGAACAATAGTCCAAATAAGGAAGAGGAACAGCATCCGGTCTGGGTGAAAAATTGTATCAAAAATTTATTCTGCCAATACAAAATACAACGTTTCGACCATATTGTGGCCTTTTTCAAGTATAACATGAAAGCACAAATGGTGGCCTTGTATAGTGTGGCACAGCCAATCACCATTTAGGTAACACCCATCACAGAAAATCCATACATAAAATACATATAAATACATCCATCAGATACATATATGTTCAATAACACAGTTTATCTAGTCGTTAACCATAATGGTCATATTCATATTAGAAATTAGCAAAAGCATTTCATATATAAACAACAATCCCCAAATCAATCCACCAATGATCGTAATGCATCAAAGGTATCCATAGAAATAACGCACCAATCACTTGCAGTAATACATATCCATATATAAACCGCCAATCCCTAATCACATAAAAGTGGCGCCAACCCCAATGGACCAATCATATGAGGACTCACAAATCCCTATATCAGCAGAGTTCCCTCTCCCCATATGCCAACATCAGCCAGAGCCAGGTTGTATCAGGAGCGCAGTCTAATGACGCGCACTCCCAGGTCACGGCGCGCGCGCTGCCCATCCACGCAGGCCTGGTCACGTGACGTCTCCATCACAGAGCACCGCGCATGCGCGGTGCTATGCAAGGGATCAGCCACACGAACCGCCCACCGGGGAGGACCACGCACGCGCAGAGGCCCAGAGCACGCGATCACACACCGCACTCCCTCACAAACCCGCACATGCGCTGATTAACGAAAACAAGTGTAATTCCACACTTGAATAAATGAGTCCACACAGATAGGCCAAAATGCTCCCAAACAACGCAGCATATAAGAGACATTTGGAATCAAGGAACCATCTCCATAGTAACTTTAATAATATTCCATACTTTACGAAATTTGCATACGTTGCACATTACATAAGGAGCAAAAACTGGGATAATTACAGAAAAGAAAAAAAGAAAAGGAAGAAGGAAAAGGGCACGGGGAATGGCAGGCAAGAAATAACGACAAAAATTCACAAAGGACAACATCCTCTTCGTAATTCAGGACTGTTCAGTCCCCGTGTCCTCCACTCCATCCAAATGTATCACCTATAAACACTAAAAATAAAAAAACATTTGATTAAAAGACCATAAAGGCCACATAGATAAGTATATACCCACAACAAAGGATAATGGCACAAAGTGAGGGATTAGGTGACACAAGTATGTAGATTGTAATCCAAGTTCAAACGCCTTGGTTGCAGCGTATCAAGAATCGATATCCATCTCAACTCCTTTTTCTTCAACATCTTAACTCTATCACCCCCACGTCTCAATACAGGAACCCCATCTATCACTCTAAATTGTAACTGGTTCACTGAATGTCTACACTCTAAAAAATGCTTCGGAATCAGCAACTCCACAAGTTTAGTCCTAATTGTACTCTTATGTTTACTAATGCGGGCCCTAATCTCCATAGTTGTCTCTCCTATATGCATAAGCCCACATGGACACAAAAATCAAGTAAATCACAAAACTTGACGAACACGTATACCTCTCTTTAATAGAAAATTTTTTTCCGGTTCGAGGATGATTAAATCTATCACCTTTTAACATATCGCCACAACAGGCACATCCCAAACATGGGAAATTGCCCATCTTAGGAGGACATATTGTCCTTTGTACGTTGACTTTTGATGAACCAATATCTGACCTTACCAATCTATCTTTAAGATTGTGTCCACGTCTATATGAAAGCAATGGCCTGTCCACAAATTCTGATATCTGAGGCAGACCCTTTTGTAAGAGGCTCCAATGTTTGTTCAGGATACCTCCAATCCTGCCACTAACTGGGCAATATGTTGAGACAAAAGGAACACGTATCATAGGCCCTTTAATTCGCTTGCGGCTAGAATCCTCCACCGATATATTTTGAGCCTTAACTCTATAAGAATTAACTCGATCCATCGGGTAACCCCTTTTGACAAATTTTGTACACATCTGGTCCAATCAAGATCCAACTTATCATCCTTTTTGACAATCCTCCGTACACGTAACATCTGACTCCATGGAAGTGACTCCACCATCCGTCTCGGGTGATTACCATCATACACCAAAAGACTATTCCTGTCTCTTTTACAAAAAGATCGGTATACAGAGACTCATCTTTCTTATAGACCAGCGTGTCCAAAAATTGGACCTGATCATAAGAGTGGGTCAATGTAAATTTCAGCTCAGAGAATACATTGTTCAATTCATTTTGAAAATCAAGAAGATCCTCCAGACTACCATCCCAGATACAGAAGATATCGTCGATGTAGCGCCACCAGGCCCGGACATGGCACCAGTAGATGGAATTGTACACATACCGGTCCTCGAATACCGCCATATAGATGTTAGCATAGGTTGGGGCCACATTGGACCCCATGGCGGTACCCCGCAACTGTAGGTAATAATCATCCCCAAAGAGAAAAAAAATTCCTCCTGAGGATGAAACCTAACAGTGCTAGGACCAGTTGTGCACACTCTGGTGCCATGTCCGAGCCTGTCAGCACCACATCGACGACCTCCAAACCCCTATCATGCTCAATGGACGTATATAGAGAAACCACATCAAAGGATGCAAGCATCATATTAGGAGTAACTTTAACGTCACTAATTTTCTGCAAAAAATCATTCATGTCTACAATATAAGACCGTGCTGAGGTAGCAAAATGTCGCAATACTTTGTCAAGAAAAATTGAAACCTTACTACATAATGACCCCCTCCCAGATACTATGGGACGCCCAGGTGGATTCTCCAAACTTTTATGTGTTTTCGGTAACGTGTATAATATTGGTGTCTGGGGAGCATCCACCACCAAATATTCAGATAGCTTCTGATCAATGAGTCCATTAAGCAAGGACTCATCTACCAAGAGCCGCAATTCACTCAAGAAACGGGGGGTGGGGTCACCAGTCAATCTAACATAAACTGCAGTATCGGAAAGTTGGCCAAGAATCTCCATCTTATATTTGTCCGTATCCATAACAACTACCGCACCACCCTTATCTGCAGCTTTTATCGTAATAGCAGTATTTTTTGAAAGATTATCCAATGCCCGTTTTTCAGAGTATGTAAGATTCCCCCTATGTTGACCCCGAAACTCTCCCTTCAATTGTGCAATATCTCTCTCGACCAACTGAATATATGATTCAACAAAGTTATTCCTAACAGGTGGTTGAAAATTACTCTTACTGTATAATCCAACACCCTGGAGCGTAAAACCAATAGACTTATCATCATCACTAATTGCACATGATTTTTCTTCCTTATCAGAGAAAAAGGATGCCAACGTAGCCTCCTAAAAAAAGAGAACAAATCACACTCGATTTCAAACCAATCAGGGGAATTTGTGGGACAAAACGACAGTCCCTTAGACAATACTTCATAGTCCACTTCAGATAACACACGATGAGATATTTACCACCAAGTCTCTCTGTGTTACTGGGTTCTCTTTTTCACCTCCATATTCCTCGTTCGCATTGGTGCTTTGCGTGACATTCCTCTTTCTCCTGTGCTTTCTACCTCCTCGACGGGTCCTCCTTTTCTTGTCATATTGTTAGAGTTGAGCGATACCGTCCGATACTTCAAAATATCGGATCGGAATGGATCGGCCGATCTTTAAAAAAAGTATCGGTATCGCCGATGCCGATACCGGAAGTCCCATTCAAGTCTATGAGACTTCCGGTATCGGAATTGGAAAAACCCTTTCCTGCCCTTGTACAGCCTCTCGGGGGTCTCTGCTGGCCTGCCGGGGGTCTGTGCCGGCCTGCCGGTGGGCTGTGCGGACTGCCTGGGGTCTGTACCGGCCTGCCGGGGGGCGGTGCCGGCCTGCCGGTGGTCTGTGCACCCTGTGGGGGTCTGTACCGGCCTGCCAGGGGGCTGTGCCGGCCTGCCGGGGGGCTGTGCTGATGTCCAGGGGTCTGTGCAGGCATCGTCCGATGGGACTACAAGTCCCATCGGGCGATGCCTGCTACCATGACAGTGATTGACACATTAGCCAATGATGGGACAGTAGTAGTCCCATCATCCGGCTAATGTGTTAAATGTAAAAAAAAAAAATAAAAAAATACTACATACATACATACTACATGCATGCTACATACATACTACATGCTACATACATAGTACATATATACTACATGCATGCTACATACATACTACATATATGCATCATACATACTACATGCTACATACATACTACATATATACTGCATGCATGCTACATACATACTACATACATACTACATGCATGCTACATACATACTACATGCTACATACATACTACATATATACTACATACTACATACATACATGCTACATACATACTACATGCTACATATATACTACATACATACTACATGCTACATACATACTACATGATACATACATACTACATATATACTACATGCATGCTACATACATACTACATGCTACATACATACTACATACATACTACATACATACTACATGCATGATACATACATACTACATACATACTACATGCTACATACATACTACATGCATGCTACATACATACTACATGATACATACATACTACATATATAATACATGCATGCTACATACATACTACATACATACTACATACATACTACATGCATGCTACATACATACTACATGCTACATACATACTACATGCTACATACATACTACATGCTACATACATACTACATGCATGCTACATACATACTACATGCATGCTACATACATACTACATGCATGCTACATACATACTACATGCATGCTACATACATACTACATGCATGCTACATACATACTACATGCATGCTACATACATACTACATGCATGCTACATACATACTACATGCATGCTACATACATACTACATGCATGCTACATACATACTACATGCATGCTACATACATACTACATGCTACATACATACTACATGCATGCTACATACATACTACATGCTACATACATACTACATACATACTACATACATACTACATACATGCTACATACATACTACATGCTACATATATACTACATACATACTACATGCTACATACATACTACATGATACATACATACTACATATATACTACATGCATGCTACATACATACTACATGCTACATACATACTACATACATACTACATACATACTACATGCATGCTACATACATACTACATGATATATATACTACATACATACTACATGCTACATACATACTACATGCATGCTACATACATACTACATAATACATACATACTACATATATACTACATGCATGCTACATACATACTACATACTACATACATACTACATGCATGCTACATGCATGCTACATGCTACATACATACTACATACATACTATATATAAACTACATGCATGCTACATGCATGCTACATACATACTACATGCTACATACATACTACATACATACTACATATATACTACATGCATGCTACATACATACTACATGCATGCTACATACATACTACATGCTACATACATACTACATGCTACATACATACTACATACTACATACTACATACTACATGCATGCTACATACATACTACATGCATGCTACATACATACTACATGCATGCTACATGCATACTACATGCTACATACATACTACATGCATGCTACATGCATACTACATGCTACATACATACTACATGCTACATACATACTACATATATACTACATGCATGCTACATACATGCTACATACATACTACATATATACTACATGCATGCTACATGCTACATACATACTACATGCATGCTACATACATACTACATGCTACATACATGCTACATACATACTACATACATACTACATACAATACATACACAGACATACAGTACATATAACATAGAGTAACATACTTACCAATACTTGTCACATTGTTCACCGAAGCCATTGTCTTCTACGGAATAAATATTAACATAACAAACCACAAAAATACTCACCCATGATCCGAAGCAGTCCACGAGTGTGTCCCACGACGATCTTGGGTAGAGAACTGCAGCATCAGCTGATGCTGCCGCTCTATACGGGCTGCAGAAATCCAATGACGGAAGGTAGGTATCCTTCCGCACTGTATTCCTCCGCCACTTAAAAAAAAAGTCCCTAGTCTCACTTTATGGTAAAAGCTGTGTGTGAAATTCCCACACAGCTTTTACCATAAAGTGAGACTAGGGACTTTTTTTTTTAAGTGGCGGAGGAATACAGTGCGGAAGGATACCTACCTTCCGTCATTGGATTCCTGCAGCCCGTAGAGAGCGGCAGCATCAGCTGATGCTGCAGTCCTCTACCCAAGATCATCGTGGGACACACTCGTGGACTGCTTCGGATCATGGGTGAGTATTTTTGTGGTTTGTTATGTTAATATTTATTCCGTAGAAGACAGTGGCTTCGGGGAACAATGTGACAAGTATTGGTAAGTATGTTACTCTATGTTATATGTACTGTATGTTTATGTATGTATTGTATGAATGTATTGTATGTAGCATGCATGTAGTATGTATGTAGCATGTATGTAGTATGTATGTAGCATGTAGTATATATGTAGCATGCATGTAGTATGTATGTAGTATGTATGTAGCATGTAGTATGTATGTAGTATATATGTAGTATGTATGTAGCATGTAGTATGTATGTAGCATGCATGTAGTATATATGTAGTATGTATGTAGCATGTAGTATGTATGTAGCATGCATGTAGTATATATGTAGTATGTATGTAGCATGTAGTATGTATGTAGCATGCATGTAGTATGTATGTAGTTTATATGTGGTATGTTTGTAGCATGTATGTAGTATGTAGTATGTATGTAGCATGTAGTATGTATGTAGCATGCATGTAGTATATATGTAGTATGTATGTAGCATGCATGTAGTATATATGTAGTATGTATGTATGTATGTATGTAGCATGCATGTAGTATGTATGTAGTATGTATGTAGCATGTAGTATGTATGTAGCATGCATGTAGTATATATGTAGTATGTATGTAGCATGTAGTATGTATGTAGCATGCATGTAGTATGTATGTAGTATATATGTGGTATGTATGTAGCATGTAGTATGTATGTAGCATGCATGTAGTATATATGTAGCATGTAGTATGTATGTAGCATGCATGTAGTATGTATTTAGTATATATGTGGTATGTATGTAGCATGTAGTATGTATGTAGCATGTATGTAGCATGCATGTAGTATATATGTAGCATGTAGTATGTATTTAGCATGCATGTAGTATGTATGTAGTATGTATGTAGCATGTAGCATGTATGTAGCATGCATGTAGCATATATGTAGTATGTATGTAGCATGTAGTATGTATGTAGCATGCATGTAGTATGTAGTATGTATGTAGCATGTATGTAGCATGCATGTAGTATATATGTGGTATGTATGTAGCATGTAGTATGTATGTAGCATGCATGTAGTATGTATGTAGTATGTATGTATCATGTAGTATGTATGTAGCATGCATGTAGTATGTATGTAGTATTTTTTTTTTTTTTTTAAACATTTAACACATTAGCCGGATGATGGGACTACTATTGTCCCATCATTGGCTAATGTGTCAATCACTGTCATGGTAGCAGGCATCGCCAGATGGGACTTGTAGTCCCATCGGACGATGCCTGCACAGACCCCCGGACATCAGCACAGCCCCCCGGCAGGCCGGCACAGCCCCCTGGCAGGCCGGTACAGACCCCCACAGGGTGCACAGACCACCGGCAGGCCGGCACAGCCCCCCGGCAGGCCGGTACAGACCCCGGGCAGGCCACACAGCCCCCCGGCAGGCCGACACAGCCCCCCGGCAGGCCGGCAGAGACCCCCGGAGGGCCCGAAATGACGGCGCATCATGATGCGCACACACCGCGCATCATGATGACGTCATTTCGGCTGTCAATCAACTTTGAACTTCCGATTCCGATGCCCGATATTGAAAAAATATCGGATGTCGGTATCGGAATTCCGATACAGCAAGTATCGGCCGATACCCGATACTTGCGGTATCGGAATGCTCAACTCTACATATTGTCCATCTTGTCTTTTCCTAAAAAAATAGAAGATGAAGATGCTGCACCCATATTAGAGTCATCCGTTGAATCAGACTCAGCAGTAGTGAACCCAAATCTTTGATCCTTAACTGGTTGTCTCCTCCTTCTACGCATTGGCAAAGGTCGATCTCTCCTAGGGTATGGAGTATTTTGCTGACCCATTTGCCATGAGAAAATACGACCAGATCTATAATCATCAGCATCACGAAACCATTTCGTACATTTCGTTTTCTCTATATCACCTCGGTATTTCACCAACTTATCCTCCAACTGAGATTTGAGTAAGTCCACCTCCTGTGTTGTCAATTCAGCTGTCAATTGCTGCTCCAGATCGGCAATGTTTCTCTTCACAGACTCCACCTCTATATGGAGAAACTCAACATTCAGAAGCATTAAATCAAATGCAAACTTATTTGTAATAGACTCAAACCTACTGCAAAATTGTGAATTATCTGCAAGCAATGTAGGACGTAAATGCGGTCTTAAACCACATGGAATCCTATGGACTTTATAATATTCACATAATGTGGTAGCATGCAATTCATACGATATGCATTTCCTTCTGTTTCATATTTCTTTTTAAGCATATCAGCAGTAGGTTTGTTTAAAAAGGACATATCTGTCCAGGCTCCAGGCAAAATCCTTTTCGCATCATCCTCTGTGTAGGAAAAAATCATGGCAGTATCCAGTTCACCCACCTCTGGATTAGTAGTTTCCATATTCAATCCGGTGCAAGCCCGCCAGAGTCCAAATGATAAACAGCAAAGAGCAGCTGACAGCACAACGGAGGGGTGGATGCCAGTTCAAAGGTTCCTGGACCCAAATGAACAATAGTCCAAATAAGGAAGAGGAACAGCATCCGGTCTGGGTGAAAAATTGTATCAAAAATTTATTCTGCCAATACAAAATACGTTTCTGCCATATTGTGGCCTTTTTCAAGTATAACATAACAGCACAAATGGTGTCCTTTTATACTGTGGCACAGCCAATCACCATTTAGGTAACACCCATCACAGAAAATCCATACATAAAATACATATAAATACATCCATCAGATACATATATGTTCAATAACACAGTTTATCTAGTCATTAACAATAATGGTCATATTCATATTAGAATATTGCAAAAGCATTTCATATATAAACAACAATCCCCAAATCAACCCACCAATGAACATAATGCATCAAAGGTATCCATAGAAATAACGCACCAATCACTTGCAGTAATACATATCCATTTATAAACCGCCAATCCCTAATCACATAATAGTGGCACCAACCCCAATGGACCAATCATATGAGGACTCACAAATCCCTATATCGGCAGAGTTCCCTCTCCCCATATGACATCAGCCAGAGCCAGGTTGTATCAGGAGCGCAGCCTAATGACGCGCACTCCCAGGTCACGGCACGCGCGCCGCCCATCCCCGCAGGCCCGGTCACGTGACGTCTCCGTCACAGAGCACCGCGCATGCATGGTGCTATGCAAGGGATCAGCCACACGAACCGCCCACCGGGGAGGACCGCGCACGCGCAGAGGCCCAGAGCACGCGATCACACACCGCACTCCCTCACAAACCCACGCATGCGCTGATTAACGAAAACAAGTGTAATGCCACACTTGAATAAATGAGTCCACACAGATAGGCCAAAATGCTCCCAAACAACGCAACATATAAGAGACATTTGGAATTAAGGAACCATCTCCATAGTAACTTTAAGAATATTCCATACTTTACGAAATTCGCATACGTTGCACATTACATAAGGAGCAAAAACTGGGATAATTACAGAAAAGAAAAAAAGAAAAGGAAAAAGGAAAAGAGGGCACGGGGAATGGCAGGCAAGAAATAACGACAAAAATTCACAAAGGACAACATCCTCTTCGTAATTCAGGACTGTTCAGTCCCCGTGTCCTCCACTCCATCCAAATGTATCACCTATAAACACTAAAAATAAAAAAACATTTGATTAAAAGACCATAAAGGCCACATAGATAAGTATATACCCACAACAAAGGATAATGGCACAAAGTGAGGGACTATGTGACACAAGTATGTAGATTGTAATCCAAGTTCAAACCCCTTGGTTGCAACGTATCAAGAATCGATATCCATCTCAACTCCTTTTTCTTCAACATCTTAACTCTATCACCCCCACGTCTCAATACAGGAACCCCATCTATCACTCTAAATTGTAACTGGTTCACTGAATGTCTACACTCTAAAAAATGCTTCGGAATCAGCAACTCCACAAGTTTAGTCCTAATTGTACTCTTATGTTTACTAATGCGGGCCCTAATCTCCATAGTGGTCTCTCCTATATACATAAGCCCACATGGGCACAAAATCAAGTAAATCACAAAACTTGACGAACACGTTTACCTCTCTTCAATAGAAAATTTTTTTCCGGTTCGAGGATGATTAAATCTATCACCTTTTAACATATTGCCACAACAGGCAAATCCCAAACATGGGAAATTGCCCATCTCAGGAGGACATATTGTCCTTTGTACGTTGACTTTTGATGAACCAATATCTGACCTTACCAATCTATCTTTAAGATTGTGTCCACGTCTAATGCGAATTTCGTAAAGTATGGAATATTATTAAAGTTACTATGGAGATGGTTCCTTGATTCCAAATGTCTCCTATATGCTGCGTTGTTTGGGAGCATTTTGGCCTATCTGTGTGGACTCATTTATTCAAGTGTGGCATTACACTTGTTTTCGTTAATCAGCGCATGTGCGGGTTTGTGAGGGAGTGCGGTGTGTGATCGCGTGCTCTGGGCCTCTGCGCATGCGCGGTCCTCCCCGGTGGGCGGTTCGTGTGGCTGATCCCTTGCATAGCAGCGCGCATGCGCGGTGCTCTGTGACGGAGACGTCACGTGACCGGGCCTGCGGGGATGGGCGGCGCACGCGCCGTGACCTGGTAGTGCGCGTCATTAGTGTGACGTCTGCCTGCGGTCTGGGCTGCAGCCAGACAACACCCCGAGAATCACTGATACCCTTTACCCCTATACAGGGATCTGGATTTATAGCAGAGCCCAGGAGGTGCTGTCTGAATAGGAGCAATGACCAGAGCAGGACGGTCGCCAGAAAGGTGTTCCAACACAGGACACAAAGGCAATGATATCC
Organism: Dendrobates tinctorius; assembly: GCF_039654945.1. NCBI lineage: Eukaryota > Metazoa > Chordata > Amphibia > Anura > Dendrobatidae > Dendrobates > Dendrobates tinctorius. The sequence continues at coordinate 20,066,436 of NW_027361719.1, forward strand.
GAGACTAAACCAGTCAGGCAGAAAAGGTATAAAAACGGTAGACAGCAGCAAAGACAGATACCAGGTCGAAGCCAGAGTCAGAAACCAGGAGAGTCGCAGAGGTACAGAATCGTTAGGCAGAAGCAGAGTCAGAATCCAGGCCGAAGTCAGTGTCATAAACCAGGAGTGTCGCAGAGGTACAGAATCGTTAGGCAGAAGCAGAGTCAGAATCCAGGCCGAAGTCAATGTCATAAACCAGGAGAGTCGCAGAGGTACAGAATCGTTAGGCAGAAGAAGGGTCAGAAGTCCAGGCAAAAGTCAGAGTCAGTCAACAGTAATTCACACAGTAACACGCAGGGGAACCAAGAATATATCCGGCGGCCTGCAAGAGCAGTCCCAAGGTATTTGAGGGGTCAGGTCATCCCTCACAGGCCCGTGGGCTGATGATGTCATCCGGACCGCCCCCAGGACCAGGCTGGATGGTGATGCACCAGCCCCTTCATGACTGACCGAGGAGCGAAGCCTGCGTCCAGCGGACGCCTGAGCAGGAGCCTCATGACTATCGCCGCCATCACTCGGGGTTGAAGCACAGCGCCTCCCAGAGACCAAGGCCGGGACTGCAGGCCACGGGTCAGACGGTGATAGGACAGTCCGGCGCCTCCTAGTGGTCGAGGCTGGGACAGCAGGCCCTGAGTCTGACGGTGATGTGATAGTCCGGCGCCTCCTACTGGCCGAGGCCGGAACAGCAGGCCCTGAGTCTGGCGGTGACGTGACAGTACCCCCCCTTCTAAGAGGGGCCTTTGGACCCTCAAAACCCGGTTTGTCAGGGTGGAGGAGGTGAAACCTTCTAATCAACCGCTTTGCACGAATGTCACTAGCGGGGACCCAGGACCTCTCCTCTGGGCCATAGCCCTTCCAATGCACCAAATATTGTACTGAGTTTCTCACTAGATGGGAATCAAATATGCCCTGGACCTCGTACTCCAAGGCGCCCTTGACCAAAACTGGAGGAGGAGGGGACTGGACGGGACAAATTGGGGAGCGGTATACCTTGAGGAGGGACTTATGAAAAACGTTAGGAATTTTAAACGACTGCGGGAGCTTTAACCGAAATGCTACCGGGTTAATTACCTCTAATATTTCATATGGGCCGATGAACCTGGGACCCAGTTTGGCCGACGGTACCTTAAGTTTGATGTTTCTTGTAGAGAGCCAAACCTTGTCACCAACTCCCAGGTGCGGCCCCTGGGATCGTCGTGTATTAGCCGCCGAAGTCTGTCAAATTTGAGCCCCTTTTAAATTAGAGTTTACTTCGGACCAAATAGTCTTCAGACGATGTATATTTTGCTCAACCCCTGGGATTTCCGACATCTTGGCCGAAAATGATCCAAAGCGCGGATGTAGTCCAAGGTTACAGAAGAAGGGGGTGGTTTTGATGGAGTCTTGGTATCTATTATTGAGAGCGAACTCCGCCAATGGCAAATGTTCCACCCAATCTGACTGATGTGCTGAGACATAGCAGCGGAGGTATTGCTCCGGCGTTTGGTTGGCACGCTCAGTTTGACCATTCGTCTCGGGATGGTATGCCGAGGAGAAGGACAACTCAACACCAATACGTCTACAGAACGCCCTCCAGAACTTCGAGACGAACTGGGTACCCCTGTCGGATACGATATTTGCCGGAACGCCGTGCAAACGTACAACGTGAAGAACAAACAACTTACTTAAGGTTTCAGAGTTGGGTAAGCCGGACAGGGGAACAAAGTGAGACTGTTTACTGAACCTGTCCACCACCACCCAAATACAAGTTTTCCCCTCGGAGGGTGGCAGGTCTGTAATGAAGTCCATGGAGATGTGGGTCCATGGACTTTCAGGGGTGGGCAAGGACTGAAGCCAGCCGGTAGGACGGTTATATGGGGACTTGGCGCGGGCACAGACTTCACACGCTGAGACGTACTCCTTACAGTCCTTGGCCACCGTTGGCCACCAAAAGTTCCTGGTTACCAGCCTAGTGGTATTATTGAGACCAGGGTGGCCTGCCAGGACGGAGTCGTGAGATTCTTTTAACACTCGTAAGCGAAAGGTAGCTGGAACGAATAATTTTTTGGGGGGCGTAGTGTCAGGAGCTCGTTCTGATGACCTACGGATCTCCTCCAGAAGGTCCAGAGATACTGCCGACACGACAATGCCATTAGCCAATATGGGACCTCGTTCATAGTCCTCGGTGTGTGTGGGACAAAAGCTGCGGGAGAGGGCATCTGCCCTCACATTTCTAGTTCCGGGGCGAAAGGTGATTAAAAAATCAAACCTGGAGAAAAACAAGGCCCACCTGGCCTGCCTAGGGTTTAGTCTTTTAGCCGACTCTAGGTAGGTTAGGTTTTTGTGATCGGTAATAACAGTAACTTTGTGTTTGGCGCCTTCGAGGAAGTGGCGCCATTCCTCGAAGGCCCACTTGATTGCCAATAGTTCTCGGTTGCCGATGTCATAGTTTCTCTCCGTGGCAGAGAATTTGCGGGAGAAAAAGGCACATGGACGAAGCTGAGTGAGGGATGCAGTGCCTTGTGAGAGCACTGCTCCCACTCCGACTTCGGAGGCATCTACTTCCACAATAAACGGGTGGTCCAAGTTTGGTTAAATCAACACCGGGTTGGCCACGAAGCACTCCTTTAGTGTAGAAAAAGCCCGGGTTGCCTCAGGATTCCAATTAGTCACGTCCGCCCCTTTCCGGGTAAGGTCCGTGAGTGGCTTGGCAATCTCTGAGAATCCCCTGATGCATTTGCGATAATAATTCGCAAATCCCAAAAATCGCTGCAGTGCTTTCAGCGATTTGGGTTGTACCCAATCCTTAATGGGTTGAATCTTGGCAGGATCCATGCGGAACCCCTTGCCTGAGACCATGTATCCTAAGAACTGCACCTCTTCGGAAAAAAAAACACATTTTTCAAATTTCGCGAACAAAGAGTTTTCGCGCAGTCTTTGCAGTACTGAACGGACGTGTTGAGCATGTGTCACAGGGTCAGCAGAGTAAATCAAAATGTCATCCAGATATACGACGACATACACCCCAAAAATATCTCTGAAAATATCATTGACAAAGTGCTGAAATACTGCAGGAGCGTTACTGAGTCCGAAGGGCATTACCAGGTACTCAAAATGGCCAAGGGGTGTATTAGAGGCCGTTTTCCATTCGTCCCCATCTCTTATGCGGACCAGGTTATATGCCCCCCGGAGGTCAAGCTTAGTAAACCAGCGAGCTCCCAGTAACTGATTAAACAGATCAGGAATGAGTGGCAGCGGGTATTGATTTTTTACGGTTATGGCGTTCAGCTCACGGTAGTCAATGCATGGTCTGAGTCCACCATCTTTTTTCTCTACAAAGAAAAACCCAGCTCCTACAGGTGAGGTGGAAGGTCTAATGAAGCCCTTTCGAAGGCTGTCTGCTATGTATTCCTTCATGGCTACACGCTCAGGACCAGAGAGGTTGAATATTCTCCCCTTAGGGAGACGGGCACCAGGGACCAATTCAATAGGACAATCGTATTCTCTGTGAGGAGGTAGTTTCTCCGACTCCACTATAGAGAAAACATCTTCATAATCCCTAAACGCATAGGGAATAGAAGGTGTTTTAATTTTAATCTGGTTTACTGAAAAAGACATACAGTTACTCTGACACCGTGGACTACAGCGCACAACGTCACCTATGCGCCAGTCAATAACCGGATTATGTTGGTGCAACCATGGCATGCCTAACACAACTGGATCTGATAAATTGTATATAACAAAAAATGACATTTGTTCGTTATGTAATGTCCCCACTGACATAGAAATTTCGGCAGTAACGAATTCCACGCCTCCTTGGAATATAGATGTACCATTAATCGCAGTAGTCTGAATAGGCGCTTTAAGCCTTGACAGAGGTACACCAAGGCTCTTAGCAAATAAAAAATCCATAAGGTTGCCGGCAGCCCCACAATCCACATAAGCCTTCACACACAGACGTTTCTTAGCAAAAGAAAGGGAAACTGGTAACAACAGTTTGGCCGCATTTGCGGGCAATACCTGACCCCCAGAGCTGTCCAGGGGGTGATGATCCAGGAATGTGGATTTCCAACAGCCAGCATTTTCCTTGAAGCTTCCAGGCTGCAGCATGCTTGAGCCTGAGAGTGACCTTCCAGGCTGTGCAATGTAACAGGTGTTTGGGCCAAGAATCAGCTCAGTCAGGAGGAAGGAAAAAAAAAGGTGAGGAAAACTGCTTTTATATGTGTTAAGTATAGACACAAAAAGCAGTTTTATTTTTTGGGCCGGATATAATGTGACGTCTGCCTGCGGTCTGGGCTGCAGCTAGACAACACCCCGAGAAACACTGATACCCTTTACTCCTATAGAGGGATCTGGATTTATAGCAGAGCCCAGGAGGTGCTGTCTGAATAGGAGCAATGACCAGAGCAGGACGGTCGCCAGAAAGGTGTTCCAACACAGGACACAAAGGCAATAATATCCGAGACTAAACCAGTCAGGCAGAAAAGGTATAAAAACGGTAGACAGCAGCAAAGACAGATACCAGGTCGAAGCCAGAGTCATAAACCAGGAGAGTCGCAGAGGTACAGAATCGTTAGGCAGAAGCAGAGTCAGAAACCAGGCCGAAGTCAGTGTCATAAACCAGGAGTGTCGCAGAGGTACAGAATCGTTAGGCAGAAGCAGAGTCAGAATCCAGGCCGAAGTCAGTGTCATAAACCAGGAGAGTCGCAGAGGTACAGAATCATTAGGCAGAAGCAGAGTCAGAAACCAGGCCGAAGTCAGTGTCATAAACCAGGAGTGTCGCAGAGGTACAGAATCGTTAGGCAGAAGCAGAGTCAGAATCCAGGCCGAAGTCAGTGTCATAAACCAGGAGAGTCGCAGAGGTACAGAATCGTTAGGCAGAAGAAGGGTCAGAAGTCCAGGCAAAAGTCAGAGTCAGTCAACAGTAATTCACACAGTAACACGCAAGGGAACCAAGAATATATCCGGCGGCCTGCAAGAGCAGTCCCAAGGTATTTGAGAGGTCAGGTCATCCCTCACAGGCCCGTGGGCTGATGATGTCATCCGGACCGCCCCCAGGACCAGGCTGGATGGTGATGCACCAGCCCCTTCATGACTGACCGAGGAGCGAAGCCTGCGTCCAGCGGACGCCTGCGCAGGAGCCTCATGACTATCGCTGCCATCACTCGGGGTTGAAGCACAGCGCCTCCCAGAGACCAAGACCGGGACTGCAGGCCACGGGTCAGACGGTGATAGGACAGTCCGGCGCCTCCTAGTGGTCGAGGCCGGGACAGCAGGCCCTGAGTCTGACGGTGATGTGATAGTCCGGCGCCTCCTACTGGCCGAGGCCGGAACAGCAGGCCCTGAGTCTGGCGGTGACGTGACAATTAGACTGCGCTCCTGATACAACCTGGCTCTGGCTGATGTCATATGGGGAGAGGGAACTCTGCCGATATAGGGATTTGTGAGTCCTCGTATGATTGGTCCATTGGGGTTGGCGCCACTATTATGTGATTAGGGATTGGCGGTTTATATATGGATATGTATTACTGCAAGTGATTTGTGCGTTATTTCTATGGATACCTTTGATGCATTACGATTATTGTTGGGTTGATTTGGGGATTGTTGTTTATATATGAAATGCTTTTGCAATATTTCTAATATGAATATGACCATTATTGTTAACGACTAGATAAACTGTGTTATTGAACATATATGTATCTGATGGATGTATTTATATGTATTTTATGTATGGATTTCTGTGATGGGTGTTACCTAAATGGTGATTGGCTGTGCCACACTATAAAAGGCCACCATTTGTGCTGTTATGTTATACTTGAAAAAGGCCACAATATGGCCGAAACGTTGTATTTTGTATTGGCAGAATAAATTTTTTATACAATTTTTCACCCAGACCGGATGCTGTTCCACTTCCTTTTTTATTACTGATAAAAGATCTGTCAAACAAATCTTAGCCAGACTGAAAGACACTTTTGATACCCGTACTGCAACAGAGATAAAAATGAGATTCTTTGGGTGCAAACAGAGAGTGCAGGACAGTATACGGGACTATGCCCTTAATCTTCAGGAGGCACTACAGGCTGTAAAGCAGGTTGATCCTGAGAGCGTGCAAGATGAAGATAGATTATTAACAGAGCAGTTCATAGAGGGACTCTAGTCTAACAATCAAAGGACACAGCTGCGCATAATGGCCCTACAAAATCCTGAATTGGACTTGGCACACTTTAAGGATATAGCCATCAGAGTGCTGCGTGAACCGAACCCTAGAAGCACAGAGTCCTCTAAGCATCCTGCAATTACATACCAGCAGGAGACAGCATCCTTTCAAAAGATCTCTTTTGATACTGGCAAGCTGTCCCAAGATGATGATTCTGCTGCAGACTTACGTCTCCAAGTCAAGGAACTAACTAAAAGTGTGGCTACACTCACAAAAACTGTGCAGTCCCTGCAAGTGATTCCAAAGAAGAAGACCCAGCTGGCCTCCAGTCCAGAAGACGTCCCGTGATGACAGCAGAAGAGGATCCCACCGATCAGAAGGAGAGACAACGATCGTTATGACGAGGACGGACAGCCCTTCTGTCGCTGCTGCAACAAGGCAGGACACCTAGCAAGATACTGACATTTAAACAAGCAACCCCTGGGGCAAAGGGCCAACCCTCAGGAGTAAGACGACCAGGCCCACCAAATTAGCAAGACAAGTATGTAGGAAGACGACCAATCTTGCCTGTTGTGATTGACGGTTTTCCGATGAACGCTTTACTGGACACCGGCTCCCAGGTGGCAACAATACCATATGTTCTTTTTAAGCACTACTGGGCAGATTCAGACATTACTCAGAGCCCAGATAAAGACCTTGCCATCATTGCCAGCAATGGTCAGCCCTTGCCCCAGATTGGATATAAAGAGGTGACCATCAAAATTGGCCGAGTAGAATTGCAATCGCAAGGTTTGATAATAGTTGATATTGACAAACGAGAATGCCATCCTATGATCACTTTAGGCACTAATGTAATTGAAAATTGTCTTGGAGAAATTATTGTTTTGTTACAACAGGTAGCCGAGACCGCCTGCTGCAGTCAGCAACGGGTCCTGTAAAAGGAGATCAGAGCCCTGATGCAGAGACAACAGGTAAAGCTGTCTGGTGGAGAAGTCGGCAGTGTCCGAGTAAGTGATCCTTTCCCCATTGCATTACCTCCCAGAAGTGAAATGTTAATTTGGTGTCAGGCAGAAATAGGCCTAAGAGGTCAAGATTACCAAGCCCTGGAAGAACCCATGTACTCTTATAGTAGGCCCACTATCCTGACAGCCAGAGGAGTAGTTAATGTCCGCAAGGGGAGAGTACCAATACGCATCTTAAATTGTGGGGAGAGAGATGTCCAGTTACCTCGGTATGCCACCCTTGCTAAATTGTTCACCGTCAGTAACAATGCAATCAAGACACTAGAACCCTTGCTTCCATCTGACAAGGTTGAAGAGAATGGCTCTGAAGGGCAACAGGAGGATTGGTGTCAGCAGCTACACGTAGGCACTGACTCCACCCCTTCACACCAAAAGCTTGGGGCTTACCGGGTGGCTCGAGAATTTGAATGAGTCTTCAGCAAGCATCCTCTAGATTTTGGGCAGGCAAAAGGGGTTCAACATCATATCCACACCAGAGATCATCCACCCATTAAAGAGAGACACCGGCCTCTACCCCCAGCACACTACCAATGTGCCAAGAGTATGTTACGAGAGATGAAGGAGGCTGGGGTAATCAGAGATAGTTGTAGCCCCTGGGCAGCTCCATTAGTCCTCGTTAAAAAGAAAGATGGTACTATGAGAATGTGTGTACACTACAGGCAGATTAACAGCATTACACATAAGGATGCTTACCCATTGCCTAGAATTGAGGAATCACTAGCTGCACTGAGAACTGCTAATTATTTCTCTACTTTAGATCTCACCAGTGGGTATTGGCAGGTTCCTGTGGCAGAGGCAGACAAAGAGAAGACGGTGTTTACAACACCAATGGGCCTCTGCGAGTTTAACTACATGCGGTTCGCGCTCAGCAATGTGCCAGGAACATTTCAGCGGTTAATGGAATGCTGCCTTGGACATAAAAACTTTGAAACCATTCTGCTGTACCTGGATGACATCATCGTCTTCTCCAAAACATACGAAGACCATTTGAAGCACCTAGCCAAGGTATTCTAAGCCCTGTCAAACTGGCCTGAAAATAAAACTGTCCAAATGTCACCTTTTGAAACCCAAGATGCAGTACCTAGGTGGTGAGCGTGGAAGGTGTGGCACCCGATCCTGACAAAGTCACCATTATCCGGGACTGTCAAAGACCCAGCACTATTCATGAAGTGAGGCAATTTCTTGGGTTAGTAGGCTACTACCGAAGATTTATCAAGGACTTCACCAAGATAGCGGCACCACTGCAAGATCTTCTAGTGGGCCAATCAAAGAAGACCAAGAACAAAAATCTTCCATTTGAATGGAATGAAAGGATAGAAGAGTCCTTCACCAAGTTGAAATTGGCCCTCACAGGAGATGAGGTCCTGGTCTACCCTGACTATGACCAACCATTTGTACTTTACACTGACGCCAGCAACGTGGGATTGGGAGCAGTACTGTCACAAGTGCAGAAAGGCAGAGAGAGAGTGATTGCCTACGCCAGCAGGAAGCTTCGTCCCACTGAGAGGAACCCTGACAACTACAGTTCCTTTAAGCTGGAGCTCCTCGCCATAGTCTGGGTAGTAACAGTGTGCTTCAAGCACTACTTGGCTTCCGCAAAGTTCACCATCTACACGGATAATAATCCACTAACCCACCTTGAAATGGCAAAGCTCGGGGCACTTGAGCAGCGATAGATGGCCCGGCTGTCCAACTACGAGTTCACCATCAAGTACCGAGCAGGACATAAGAACGCTAATGCGGATGCGTTGTCCAGGATGCCCAATTCACCAGATGGGGGAGAATATCCAAAAGGACTCGAAGAAATCGAGTTACCAGCCTTCCACCGTCCAATTGCAGCCCAGCGCTCTCAAGGAGTGAGGAATAAGCGCTTTGTCATACGAGAGGTAACGCTGAATCCATTACCCCATCATGAGTGGGAAGAGAGACAAGACAGTGACCCAGCTGTTTGCCTCGTAAAGGAGTGGCTGGCAGAAGCTGATGCACACCCTGGTCCAGATGACCCACAGGAAGCACAGCAGCTATGGAAGGAGAGAGGCAAGCTGTTCATCTACGAGGGTAAACTGTGTCAGAGGAACATCAACTCGCGCACACACGAACTGGTCTGGCAGGTGGTAGTCCCGAAGAGGGATGCGCCAATGGTCTTAGAGGGGTAACACAATGGAGCAAGACATTTCGGTTGGAAGAAGTTGGAAATCCTACGTCGTGAAAGGTTCTACTTTGTTGGCAAGAGGAGTTCCATTGAGAAGTGGTGCTGAGAATGTGGCCCATGCAACCTGTGCAGAAAAGACCGAAACAGCCAGCGAGCCCCATTACAGCCGATCATCACAAAGCAGCCACTTGAACTAGTAGCCTTGGATTACGTGAAGTTAACTCCGAGTAGGAATGGTTACACATTTGCTTTGACCATCGTGGACCATTACTCGAGGTTCTTGGTAGTCGTACCTGTTAAAGATCAAACAGTGAAGACAGCAGCCAAGGCATTTCAGCAACACTTTTGTCGACCGCATGGATACCCTGAACAAGTGCTCACCGATCAAGGTCCAGCGTTTGAGGCAGATTTGTTTCAGGAGTTCTGTAACATGTACGGTTGCAAGAATATCAGAACAATGCCGTACCATCCACAGACAAATGGCATGTGTGAGAAGATGAACCAGGTGGTAATTGACTTATTGAAGACCTTATCTTTGGAAGAACGAAACCAGTGGCCGGAGAAGTTGTCAGATTTGGTAGATCTATATAATCATATATCGGTAAACCCCACAAATTGCACTCCGGCCTACTTGATGAGAGCAAGACCTGGCAAGTTACCTATTGATTTAGACATGGGAGTCTTAACACCTGAGACAACATCACCAGATGCAGACTGGGATACAGAGCGGCAACAACAATACCGCACAGTACAAGAATGTGTGGAGAAAAGTTTGTCCCAAGCAAGACAGAGACAGGAAAGAAATTACAACCAACACGCCCCTGCAGTTCCCTTGACACCAGGAGAACAAGTACTTAAAAGAAAGAGACGTGTTCACAAACTAGATGACCAGTGGGAAGCAGAGTCATACACCGTGATACCTTCAGACTTTAATAACACCAAAGTATGTATCATCAGCAAAGATGGAGGAGAAACCTTCGAAGCAGTCTCAAGAGATCATCTAAAGATGTGTCCTGATCAATTAAAGGACAAGAAAGAAGTCCAAGACAATCCACAACCCATAGTAGAGGTGGAAGAAAAGATTCAAACTATACTTGGAGAATTTCCTCGAACGTGGACACAAGTAAATCAGGCAATAGTAGTACCAGTTCTCACCTTTCATCAGCCTACTGCACCAGATGAAGTAGAGACTCTAAATGAAATGGCTCCAGTAACAGATACCACATCTGCAGAGGAATGCGGAAATCTGTCCCCTGCTAACAGCGAATCTGACAATCTCATGGTGAGTCTAGGAGTAGAGAGAAGGCAGTCTAGAATACCTATCTTACACAAGTCTACTTATAGCGTAGTGACTAATGCACCAACAGTAGACATCAGAGAACAGGTCAAGTCATCAGAAATACCTATACTGTGTAGATCCACTCGTAGTATTAGAGGTCAAATCCCTGCCCGTTACAGAGATTACGTAATGTAAATAAAGTAATAAGAATGTATAGTTGTAACCGTGAAGCATGAGAGCCTACAGAGACTTACTGTATGAACCTTTTGAAGTATTCGTAATAACCAGTTAAAGGACAATTGGGCCACAGGTCTATGTGTGGTCAGAACTGTATTTGTAAATAGTTACTCCAAAAAGGCCTTGGAAATAAGCCGCCGGCGTGGCCGAAAAACAGGCCCATCTACAGAGTGCCCTGTAGCCATGCCCAAGGACAACACACAAATTGGGTTAAGGTGGTTCCCACCAACCAAACTCCAGGTACAAGCACAAAGACAATTCCTGGATCGCAGCGTAAGGACTGGTCGCTGCAGTAACTGTGCTATTGTTTTCTTTTTCTTGTCTGGTTTTTGATAATTTTTACATTTTTAAAACTTTGTAGATTTTCATTAATTGTTGTAACAATTCTTGCTATATTTTCCTCAGTCCAGGAGTACTGAACTTAACTGGAGGGGAATGTGACACCCCAGAGTCTGGTTGTCACAGTGACATTACCTCCCTCTATGAGGTGAAGTCATGCTTGGAGGCAGAAAAGGGACCCCCATGCCAGGCAGCATAGATTTAATCACAATTTCCTGCTGCAGGTCAGAAAAGGGAGATGCCTTATAAATTCTGGTCAGCAGAGGGGGTTGGTGAGTCAGCTAGAAATCAGCTGAGGGGGTTGTCGTGGAAACGAAACAGCTGTGAGCTGTGAGGGAATGACAAGACAGTTAAAAAACGTGAGGACGTGAGGGAAAGAGATCTTTCTGGAAGATCCTGTCAGATAAAGACAGGCAGAGCTGATCTGTGAAGAGGGAAAGGACAAGAGCAGAGACTGAGAGACTCTAGGGAAGCTAAAATACTGCATATAGCAGACCCCTGAGTGAAGCGCTAATAAAGAGAAAAGGGACATCAGAGTCCTAGGCTGACAGGAGCTGTAAATCTTGATAGCCGAATCTGAAAGTACAGAGGATTGTAAATTCCTGTGCACATTAATCACCTAAGGGCACGGCAGCGGATAAGGAGCCCGGGGCCGATGGTGAAGAGAATGGTACTCGTGGAATAGGCTCATGCTGACAGCCATACAGGTTAGTGAAACCATCACGAATAGAGGGTCGCAGCATAGTTATATACAGCGGAGACCCACACACAAAGCGCAGAAAGGAAGGTCCTAAATCCCCACCTGGCGAGGTGGATCCCCTGAATGCCTCCAGGTGAGCCGGACTCATTCCATCACCTGTATGTGGTACTCCGGACTACAACCAATTACCAGTAAAAGGTCAAGAAACTGCACCTCTATGTGTCTTTCTCTCATTTCTCTGCACCCCAATGTTCACAGCCATTTTTTACTATTTATTTAACATCTTTTCCCTGGGACTACAGCCCTACCTGTGGAGGGCTACAACATCATAGCTGCACCCAACATCCATTCCAGAGAAGCAACACCGCAGTGCTGGTCACCTCTGACTAGAATACCACAGGTGGCGTCATGTATTTCACCATCTAATAACTTTATTTTCATTTTTACAACATAAATACCACACAACTTTCCCCTATTTTATTACTGGACTCCACTGGGCCACGGACCGGGTCGCCGCAGCCGTGACACCGTCCCCCATGGAATTCGACGGGCCCGGTACCGAGTACCCCCAGGCCCCGTGGGGCACTCCATACACACATCTCCAAACTGGAATGAAGTGGTGCAGAGCAGTCATTGAGTGGTCAAACTGCCTTCTTGATCACTGATTGGTCGATCAGACGTCACTGTCTGATTTCATCAATCAGGGCTGGGGCTGCTGAAGCAGCTGTTATACGGTGCTTTTATAGCACCAATCATAGCTGGACATCAATGTTTCAGCCGCTTTTACTTACCAAAACTTTGAAATTACTGTGGTTGGTGATCGTAGTAGTGGGGGTGGTGAAACCCCCTCGGCAAAAAGTACAGGTGCCATGCTATCAGATACAGCAGGCATCTTTCCCCAATCACCGTGTCTTCACACATGGTGACCAGAGGTTCCCAGGATGCAACCATATGATATTGGGTGGGAACCCCAAATATATGAATATATATTTTTCTGTGTATGTACTGTATATAATAAAAAAGTAAAATATCTGTGTGTATATCAGGGTTGACATAACATTGGTGCCATTGCCCGCACAAGGTCAAAGAGGGCACTACCACCTCCAAAGCAAGTGGAATTGTGAGTTATGAGCTATTACATTGAAAAGGACCCATACTGTTCTTGCACAGGGACCTCTTCTGTCTGTTACTGTCCATCGAGCAATATATATATATATATAAATATATATATGACACACATGTATAATATGTACACATGTGAGGAGTCTGCAGGCACGTAGGTTGCAGTAACAGACTGTAGACAGACCAAGGGTGAAACGTGTTTATTATACAGTAGAAACTCCACGCAGGGAGAAAATGGAGGGATAATATTCCCTAATACAGCAAAAGGCCAATGGGATAAATTAAAGAACAGGGACAAGTAAAGCCGACAATACAATAAAATATAACTTATCACTCAGGCGCCAGTCACAGTTGACCTTCTGTCTGTGACTGGTGCTGCCTAGATAGCATCGCAGTGGGGTCTGTCACAATCCTGAGGTAAATGATGTAGTATCTTTTAACATTGGCGGTGTCCTCCCGTGGTCCTGACAATGGCGGCCAATCCTCGGGATCCTGATGAGGGTCTTGGGTCCAGCAGATGAGGTGATGAAGAGGGATACGTCCTTATCCTCAGCAGTGAGTGTCCCAACACTACAGAGATTTGCAGCACTGCCCAAACACAGTTTACAATGGGCAGACTGATTCGCTGTGCCAAATCGACACACGTCTAAATCCCGTTCACAGACCTTGTCTCTCACGGTCAGTACTATCAGCGGTGGCTGTGTCGGCTGTGTCAGCAGTCTCAGCGAGGGCGGTGATGTCAGCTGGAACAGCGGTGTCTGAGTGTTACTCAGTCGACGGTCTCCTGTCAAAGCGCTCTGCTGTCCCAGGCTCTGCTCTGCTCTGCCCAGACGCCTCTCAACTGATTTTACCTCACAGGTGTCCTGTGCGCCCAATGTTTCTGCCTAAACTGTCTGGTCACTCGCGCGTTGCAGCTCTGTCCGCTTAGCCATGCCCCCTTTTCTCAAACACAGAGTATGGTCTGGAGTCTCAAGCTTTATACCCCACAATATAGGTGACAGCCCCGATGGTTCCAGACCCTTCACGGAGGAGACATGTGTTGTGAGTTCATTTTTCCCTTCACCATTGAGGTCTGATGAACTCCCTCCTCTAGTCAAGGAAGGTAGTGAGACTGATTACCAAACACCTGGGCAGCTAGATGATGACTGGGTGGCTGGAATTGAGGACTGGATATAAGGCTGCCGACGCCCTTCTTCCTGGCTGGTGATTTTCCTGCTGGATTCTTGGAGACCAGTCTGATTCTTGCATCTCAAAGCTAAGTTTTTCTGCTCTGCTTTGTACTCTTCAGTTTTGTTTTTGTTTTCCTTGTTTTTTGGGAGTTCTGCCATCCCCGGCCGGGGGTGAGCTGAATTCCATTTTTGTCTCTGATCTGTTGATCTTTTGCTCTGTCTTCAGAATATACCTGAGTGCTGATATAGTCTTTTGAAGCCTAGCGACTTCAGGGCCTGTTTTTCCTATCAGTCGGTTGGCTCATTTTGATAAGGTTTTTGCGGATGGCAGACAGCAGCTTTCCTATCCTGTTCTATGTAGTTAGCTTGGGCCCCATCATTTGCTCAACCTATCTTTCTATCTGTGTTAGTGTTTTCATCTTGCTTCACCGTCATTATATGTTGGGGGCTGCCTATTGCTTTGGGGTCTGCTCTATGGTAGTTTAGTTTTTCCCCTTTCTGTCTTTAGGCTATGTAGTTCTCCGGCTGTGATCGAGGGGTCTAGGGCACCGTAGGAACCCCCCACGGCTACTGCTAGTTGTTGTGGATAGGTTCAGGGGTCTGCAATCCGATAGCTGCCAACCTCTCTGTTTTTTCTGGATTTAGCTGGTATTTTGTTTTTTCCTCCTTCGGTGACTCATCATAACAGAATCACCAGCCATACCGCAGATCCTAGGGTACTCAATAGCAGGAGAGAATTGTAAAAAAAAAAAAAAAAAGGAAAAAAAAAAAAAGTGTCAGAATTTTTTTTTCTTTTGTGTGCATATTTTTTCCTCTATATCTCTGAGGCCATAGGGGGAATTTTTCTCTCAATGGAGATGAAGCAATTGTCTGATCGTGTGGAGCAGCTCGCTGCTGAAGTGCGGGGAATTTCCGCCTATCTTGCTCATTCACATGCTGCTGAACCAAAGATCCCTATTCCTGATGTATTTTTGGGGGATCGATCTAAATTCTTGAATTTCAAGAATAATTGTAAATTATTTTTTGTATTGAAGCCTAACTCGTCGGGGAACTCCACGCAGCAGGTTAAAATTGTCATCTCTTTGCTGCGCGGCGATCCCCAGGATTGGGAGTTTTCTTTGAAACCTGATGATCCTATTCTGAATAATGTGAACGCATTTTTTCAAGCCTTGGGATTGTTGTATGATGAACCTAATGCTATTGATCAGGCTGAAAAGACCCTGTTGGCATTAAGCCAGGGTCGGGATTCGGCAGAGTTGTACTGTCAAAAATTCCGAAAGTGGGCGGACCTTACTACCTGGAATGATGGTGCCTTGGCAGCCCTCTTTCGGAAGGGTTTGTCAGAAACTGTAAAAGATACTATGGTGGGATTTCCTGTTCCCTCTGGTCTTGACGATTCTATGTCATTAGCCATTCAGGTGGATCGACGTTTACGTGAACGCAAAACTACACGAGAGATGTTACCACCTGTTGAACAAATGTCTGAACCTATGCAATGTAATAGAGTTTTGCTAGGGCGCAACGTCAGGAGTTCAGAAGGCTTAATAAGCTGTGTTTTTTTTGTGGAGATGCCTCGCATATTATTTCTGTCTGCCCTAAACGAGAGAAACGTTGTGCACACACGTTTTCTGTGGGTGGTGTTCAACCTAAGTTTCTTCTGGCAATTACTCTGATCTGCTCCCTGTCCACATTTTCCGCCAAGGCTTTTGTGGATTCAGGAGCAGCTCTGAACCTGATGGACTTGGATTTTGCTAAACGTTGTGGATTTCCTAAGACACCTCTGCGGACGCCTATCCCTTTGAGGGGTATTGATGCTACTCCTTTGGCGAAGAATAAACCTCAGTTTTGGACCCAGGTGGTAATGCGGGTCACCCCAGACCATCAAGAAAATTGCAGATTTTTGGTGTTGCATAATTTGCATGATACCATTGTTCTGGGGTTTCCCTGGTTGCAAATCCATAATCCAGTTCTGGATTGGAAATCTTTGTCTCTGGTGAGTTGGGGCTGTCGGTGTGCCCTTAGTGATGCTCCCGTTTTCTTCACCTCTCCCCAGTCACATGATGTTCCTGACTATTTGGCTGACTTTTATGATGTATTTAGTGAGAATGAGTCTGCATCTTTGCCTCCTCATAGGAGTTATGACTGTGCTATTGAGCTGAACCCGGGGTGTAAATTCCCCAAGGGTCGGCTTTTCAATTTATCTGTACCCGAGCACGAGGCTATGCGATCCTATATTAAGGAGGCATTGGAGAAGGGTCATATTAGACCATCCTCTTCACCCTTAGGTGCTGGGTTTTTTTTCGTGGCTAAAAAGGATGGTTCATTAAGGCCTTGTATTGACTATCGTGCTCTCAACAAAATTACTGTTAAATATCAGTATCCGTTACCCCTGATTTCTGATCTATTCTCCAGAGTTAAAGGTGCTTGCTGGTTTACCAAGCTTGACCTCAGGGGGCGTATAATCTTATTCGCATTAAGCATGGGGATGAATGGAAGACGGCGTTTAATACTCCGGAGGGACATTTTGAGTACCTGGTGATGCCTTTTGGGCTCACTAATGCCCCTTCTGTCTTCCAGTGCTTCATGAACGATACATTCCGAGACTTTGTGGATAAATTTTTGATTATCTATCTGGATGATATTTTGATCTTCTCCAAGAATTGGGACTCTCATGTGGAACATGTTCGGACTGTGTTCCGGATTTTGAGGGAGAATTCCCTGTATGTCAAGGGATCGAAATGCCTTTTTGGGGTACAGAGAATTTCATTTTTGGGATTTATTTTGTCTCCGTCAACTATTGAAATGGACCCGGCCAAGGTACAGGCCATTTATGATTGGGTTCAGCCCACTTCTTTGAAGGCCCTCCAGAAGTTTTTGGGTTTTGCTAATTTTTATCGGAAATTTATAGCTAATTTTTCTGGTATTGCCAAGCCATTGACGGATTTGACTAGGAAGGGTGCTGATGTGCTGAATTGGTCTCCGGAGGCTGTTTCTTCCTTTCAGGAGCTGAAGAGAAGATTCACTTCTGCTCCGGTTTTGCAGCAACCTGATGTCTCACTACCGTTTCAGGTGGAGGTGGACGCTTCTGAGATTGGTGCAGGAGCGGTGTTGTCCCAAAAAGATCCTGTGACATCTAAAATGAATCCTTGTGCTTTCTTTTCCCGAAAGTTCTCCCCATCCGAACGTAACTATGATGTGGAGAATCGGGAACTGTTGGCCATGAAATGGGCATTTGAGGAGTGGAGACATTGGTTGGAGGGAGCCAAACACCAAGTCGTGGTCCTTACTGACCACAAGAATTTGATTTACCTGGAGTCAGCCAAGCGCTTGAATCCTAGACAGGCTAGGTGGGCCTTGTTTTTCACACGTTTTGATTTTGTGGTCTCTTTTCTTCCGGGCACTAAGAATGTCAAGGCAGACGCCCTCTCTAGGAGTTTCCTTGCTGATTCTCCTGTTGTGACTAAGCCTGCTATCATCTTAGGCGAGGGGGTAGTTCTTTCTGCCATCTCGCCCGATTTGAGACGTGCTCTGGAAGAGTTTCAGGAGGACAAACCTGAGCCTTGTCCCAGTGGAAAGTTGTATGTTTCTGACCAGTGGAGGAAGAGAGTGATGTCTGAAGTTCATTGCTCTGCATTGGCTGGTCATCCAGGTATTTTTGGTACTAGAGATCTGGTGAGTCGATCTTTTTGGTGGCCCGCCTTGTCTCGTGATGTCAGGAATTTTGTGCAGTCCTGTGGGACTTGCTCCCGGTCTGAACCTTGTTCTCGCTCTAGTGGGTTGTTGATGCCTTTGCCGGTGCCCAGGAGGCCATGGACCCATATTTCAATGGATATTATCTCTGATATGCCTGTCTCTCAGAGAATGACTGTTATTTGGGTGATTTGTGATAGATTCTCTAAGATGGTCCATCTTGTACCACTCCCTAAGTTGCCATCTTCCTCTGAGTTGGTGCCCTTGTTTTTGCAACAGGTGGTTCGCTTGCACAGGATTCCTGAGAACATTGTATCTGACAGAGGAGTTCAGTTTGTGTCTAGATTTTGGAGGACTTTCTGTTCCAAGCTGGGAATTCAGTTGTCCTTCTCCTCTGCGTTTCACCCTCAGACCAATGGGCAGACGGAGAGAACAAACCAGACTTTGGAGTCGTATTTGAGATGTTTTATTTCTGCCGATCAGGATGATTGGGTTTCATTTTTGCCCTTGGCCGAATTTGCTTTAAATAATAGAGCTAGTTCTGCCACTTTGATGTCACCTTTTTTTTGTAACTTTGGTTTTCACCCTCGATTTTCTTCAGGGCAGGTGGGGCCTTCTGCCTGCCCAGGTGTTGACACTGTGGTGGAGAGAATGCACCAGATCTGGGACCAAGTAGTGGATAAGTTGTCTCTCTCCCAGGAAAAGGCCCAGCGGTTTTCCAACCGGCGTAGGACAGTTGGTTCCCAGTTTAAGGTGGGTGATATGGTTTGGTTGTCATCAAAAAATATCGCTATGAAGGTGGCTTCTCCTAAGTTTAAGCCTAGATTTATTGGACCTAACAAGATTTTGGAGATTATTAATCCGGTCTCTTTTCGGTTGGCTCTTCCTGTCACATTTAAAATTCATAATGTGTTTCATAAGTCCTTGTTGAAGAGGTTTGTTGAACCAGTAGTTCCTGTGGTGGCACCTCCTGACCCTATATTGGTTGAAGGTAACATGGAATATGAGGTAGAGAAGATACTGGATTCCCGTCTGGCTAGACGGAGACTCCAGTATTTGGTTAAGTGGAAGGGTTATGGTCAGCAGGATAATTCCTGGGTCTCTGCCTCTGATATTCATGCCGAAAGATTGGTGCGTGCCTTTCATCGGGCTCACCCGGATCGCCCTGGTGGCATGGATGAGGGTTCGGTGACCCCTCCTCAAGGGGGAGGTACTGTTGTGAGTTCATTTTTCCCTTCACCATTGAGGTCTGATGAACTCCCTCCTCTAGTGAAGGAAGGTAGTGAGACTGATTACCAAACACCTGGGCAGCTAGATGATGACTGGGTGGCTGGAATTGAGGACTGGATATAAGGCTGCCGACGCCCTTCTTCCTGGCTGGTGATTTTCCTGCTGGATTCTTGGAGACCAGTCTGATTCCTGCATCTCAAAGCTAAGTTTTTCTGCTCTGCTTTGTACTCTTCAGTTTTGTTTTTGTTTTCCTTGTTTTTTGGGAGTTCTGCCATCCCCGGCCGGGGGTGAGCTGAATTCCATTTTTGTCTCTGATCTGTTGATCTTTTGCTCTGTCTTCAGAATATACCTGAGTGCTGATATAGTCTTTTGAAGCCTAGCGACTTCAGGGCCTGTTTTTCCTATCAGTCGGTTGGCTCATTTTGATAAGGTTTTTGCGGATGGCAGACAGCAGCTTTCCTATCCTGTCCTATGTAGTTAGCTTGGGCCCCATCATTTGCTCAACCTATCTTTCTATCTGTGTTAGTGTTTTCATCTTGCTTCACCGTCATTATATGTTGGGGGCTGCCTATTGCTTTGGGGTCTGCTCTGGGACAGTTTAGTTTTTCCCCTTTCTGTCTTTAGGCTATGTAGTTCTCCGGCTGTGATTGAGGGGTCTAGGTCACCATAGGAGCCCCCCACGGCTACTGCTAGTTGTTGTGGATAGGTTCAGGGGTCTGCAATCCGATAGCTGCCAACCTCTCTGGTTTTTCTGGACTTACCTGGTATTTTGTTTTTTCCTCCTTCGGTGACTCATCATAACAGACATGCCTAGTTAGTTCCTTCCCCTTACACACACACATATATGTGGAAAGACATATACAAACATGTACTGTGTGTCTACACACAAACACACATATATATCTACAGTATAGAGACATATATGTACCAGAAAAATGAAAGGATAAAAGCTTTATTCCTATGGTTGTGCAGTGCTTGGTCCTGATGCTTGTGACACTGAAGTAATTGCTCATCAGCAGTCTGTGCTTGCATTGTGGTGTCGCAATAAGGCTACATGCCCACGATCTGGAAAAGGCAGCGTTTTGGACGCAGCATATGTTTGCTGCATCCAAAGCGCTGCCTTCTATTGAACACAGGTAAATCTGCATGTGTTCACTGAACTATGCAGATTTTCCGCATCCAATACATTTTATTGATGTAATTTCTTTGGACATGCTGCGGTCTTGATAGACAGTGGCCGCGGGTGATCCGCATGTGACTATGCACGCATAGTGGACATGGGATTTCTAGAAATCCCATTCACTATTCTGTAACGTCTAGCTGCTGTGGGCTTGACACTGCATAAATTCGCAGCATCAATTCTGCAGCAACTCTGGATCGTGGACACACACCCTCAGATGTCGCATGTTGGAAAGAGGGTACTGAGGAGTTTGGCTGGGGTTTTGGATAGGCGTGATAGATGCTGGCTTACAGGCCAGTGCAATGCATGATGGAATTTGTAGTGATAAAGCACAGGAAGCCATGAGAGCGGAAGTTGTCGAATAACCTCATCAGAGCTGCAGCCAGAAATAAAGAAGTGTGGCTAGATTATTATAAAAGGCAATATTGCTAAAATAACATATGTATTTAGAGGCACATAATAGCAAGATTTATGAAAGAATCAAACAGTTATAGTATTGGACAACCTCTTTAAGGGAGAGCCCCTGAAGTACCAGAACAGCAGAATTCCTCCATTATTGACCTCATTTTACAAACTTTACCTCTCAATGAATTTATCCAGGGTGCATTGATCATATTTACACCACAGGTGTGTCACAGAATTTTATAACATTGGCCGGTGAGAAAAGAATAATTACATTTTTGCCACAAAAATTTAGTTTCAGTCCCAGATTTTACACTTTCACAAGAGAAAATTTGTCCCAAAATTTCTGCTCATCGTGGCAATACCCCATATGTGGCTGTACAGTACTGCTTAGCCACACAATGAGACTCGGGAGAGAAGGAGCGCTATTTGACACTTGGTGAACAAATTATCGTAGAATAGCTTATGGGCACCATATACAGTCCCCCCCCCAAGTGACCCCATTTTGGAAATTACACTCCTCTGGGAATTTATCTACAGGTGAAGTAATGACTCCATGGGTTATTTCCAGAAACAAGCAGCAATGAATGTTGGTGGGAGAAAATTGCAAATCTGCCATTGGAGTGCCATTACATTGTAGTGCCTGTACATTGTGCCCAGTTTGTTCTTCTGGAGACATGGACCCTATAAATTAAATGGACTCTCATCACTACAGAAATGCCAAATATGTGGATGCTAAATGAGGTTTAGACACACTGTGGGGCTCATAAGGGAGGGGGCATTTGACTTTGTGCGCATAGAATTCGCTGGTACAAACAGGCGCCATACTGATGTGGTATACCCACAATTTCCCTGTGTTGTAAGCTATACTAATTTCCAGCCCAATTTTTTGCCTTTTATTATTTGGGCAATCCATATATTTGAGGAAGGTCTGTGTGAGATTGAAACGTAATATGTTTTCAGTGGATTGTAATTACCGTAAATCATTACTTCAGTGCAAAGTTCTCTAATTTTCTATTGTCTGTGTAAGCGCAGGATAAATGTGCGCCAAGCCATACTGCGATCTTAGGGAGGCAGAATGAAAAAATCAACAGCAGGTGACGAATTGGCTTTATTTACGTTTTCACACCATTCCTCATACAGTATATGTGATATGGTGACTTTAATCTAGTCGGTGCAAGTACAGTGATACCAGATTTTTATTGGGTTTTTATGTTTGGCTGCTGTCACATGCTAAAAGACGCTTTGCATCGACATCTTTTGAGAGCTATAACTTTTTTATATTTGTGGTGACAGAGCCATGTGAGGGCTTGTTTTTTGTGGGACGAGTTGTTGGTTTTATTGGTATAATTTTTGGGCTCATGACATTTTTTGATCACTTTCTATTCCAATTTTTGGGAGTCAGAATGAACAAAAAACAGCAAATCAGGATTGTTTTTTGGAGGTTTCTTTTATGCTGTTCACCATGCGGTAAAAGTGATAAGGCAGCTTTTTTCTTTGGGTCAGTACAATTACAACGATACCACATTTATATTTTTTTATGTTCTGCTGCTTTTAAACTATAAAAACTATTTTCCGAAATTGTTTTTGCATTACTTTATTCTGAGAGCTACAGAATTTTTAATTTTTCGTCTGATAGAGTTGCTTTTTGTGGGACAAGATGACGTTTTCAACAATACCAATTTTATTTACGTTCATCATATTGATCGCGTTTTATTCCACTTTTTGTTCAGCGATATGATGAAAAGGGTAGTTTTTTGCTACATTTTTTTTTTAATGGTGTTCATTGAAGTGGTTACCTAGTGGGACAGTTTTATTCCGGATGTAGCGATACCAAATTTGTGTTCTTTAATTGTTTATTTGTTTGTTACATAAATATATCTATTTACTGAATTAATATTTTTCTTTTTTTTTGTTCTTCAATTTGTGATTTTTTTAAAATATTTTTACAATTTTATAAAACTTTTTTTAAACTTTTTTACCTTGTCCCAGGATGGGACATCAGGTTTTCCTGCCCTGATTGCTGATCTAATACTCTGCAGTGCATTAGATCAGTGCATTGCACACAGGGAGTAGGTCTGTGAGCTCCTGCTTGCAATGGAGATAATTGGCACAACGTGATCGCATTTGCGTTTTGCTGATCGGTGCAGAAAAGGAGCTCCCGTCAGCCTCAGTTCCGATCGATGTCACTATTGATAGTGACATCAGAAGGGTAAACGTCTGAGATCTGTGGTAGCACTGATCATTGGGATTACCGCAGAGTGGAAGCTCTCATATAGCGCCACACCCACTTTTGATTGTGCTGGCGCTCGGAGTGAGCCCGCATGATTATCACGCCGTACATGTACAGTGGATGTTGTGAAGGGGTTAAGGGAACATTTTGTTCAGTGAAAAACTTTTTTAATCTTTTTCAGCAACGTTGAGTAGAGAAATGTAGAATTCTTTAACTTCATACATTGATAAAGCGTCAAAATTTATCATGAAAAATTCAAAATTCTGTCCACAAAAATAATGACTATGACTAGCTGTAATATTGAATGCTCTTGTTAAAAAAGGTTTACTGCTAATAGGAAAAAATCTTACAACCAGAAGTGTCTTCCCTTTAAGTCAATGAAGCGTTTTTTATACTGTAGGTGAGAATTTCTTCTTACAGCCTGTCAGTTTATCCATTCCTCATTTATGCTTAAGGCCTCATACCCATTGGCGATTTAAAAAACGGTCCGATTTCTGAACTGGAAAAAAGGGTGGAGTGTTATGCCAGTGTCATGCGATTTCTTTGCGATTTTTTTTTTTGCCACCCGTTTTCCATCCGTTTTTCATCCGTTTTTTTTTTCCCAGCCACTCTTTTTCTACAGTCATTTACAGGACCATTTACAGTGTTCTATACCACATAATGGTGATGTATCCGTTAAAAACGGATGGAAAACGGATGGTCTGTTTTTGGTCCTTTTTTTAATCGCACCCATTGACTTCTATTGTCAAAAATCGCTGCAAATCGCAGCATGCTGCGATTTTTTTCTCAGACCGATTTTGGCTGAGAAAAAAAATCGCAAGTGAGATGTCACCCATTCACTAACATGGGTCAGAGTGCAATCCGATTAAAAATCGGTTTACAATTGTCCGATTTTATCGCCTGTGAGTATGAGCCCTTATTGTAAATACGCTACGGTTTAATAGGCCATTATTCTTGACTAAATGAAATTATATTTACAGCAAAATTGATTTTAAGGTCTAATTCTCTTTCATTTAAAATAAAAATATTCCAGCTTTAGTTGCCAAAGATCCGAAAATAATGTGATTACCTCACTGTATGATTAATGTACAAGTCCCACACGCACATTAATCTGAACCAGAGAAAGTGGTCAATTCCCAAACTGAATTTATCAGAGGAAAGCCCATTGGTTTTCAACTAGGTTTGTAATTTTATCTTGTCAAAGCTTTGAAGAGACCGTGAATTGATGAAACATTGTTAAATCTGTAAAATGAATCAATTGCTACTTATTATGTTCCTCATGAAGAAAGGGAACACAGGCTTGGGGAAACATTACCAGAATGGTTACGGTTTTATCATTTATTTCAGTAAGGTAAAGGACATCTGTCAGTAGGATACACCCTCTAAGTCATCTTTATGGGCATGTAGGCCATAGGAACCTGAATAAAATGATTGTCCCAATGACTACCTTGATATCCAAGATTAGATGTCTTATTCAAAAATAATCCATATTTTTGTAACTATGTAAATGACCTGTTAAGATCTATGGGTCGGACACAGATCTCCTTGAGAATCTGTCTCTGGAGCTTATTTCAAATGAAAGGGGGAGTTATCAGTGTGAGAAATGTAATGACTGACAGTCTGCTCTCCTGAGCTACATGTCTCATCTATGGAGGCAGATTCTCATGCAGATCAGTGTCCAGCCCACAGATCTTAACAGTTCATTCACATATTAAGAAAAATATGGATTTCTCTAGAGTAAAACATCGGATCACAGATATTAACCCCTTTCCTACATTGGGTGTAATAGTATACCGATGTTGGACACCCTCCATTTGATGTGGGCTCCGGCGGTGAGCCCACATCTTTCCTCATTTTTGAGGAAAAAAAATGATTTTTTATTTTCATGGCTCTGCATTTATAAACTTCTGTGAAGCACTTGGGGGTTCAAAGTGCTCACTACACATCTAGATAAGCTCCTTGGGGGGTCTAGTTTCCAAAATGGAGTCACTTGTGGGTGGTTTCCACTGTTTAGGCACATCAGGGGCTCTGCAAGCGCAACATGATGCCCGCAGAACATTCCATCAGTCTGCATTCCAAAATTGCGCTCCTTCACTTCTGAGCTCTCCCATGCGCCCATACAGCAGTTTCCCACCACATATGGGGTATCAGTGTACTCAGGACAAATTGCACAACAACTTTTGTGGTCCAATTTCTCCTGTTAGCCTTGTGAAAATAAAAAATAGCGGGCTAAAAAATCATTTTTGAGGGAAAAAAATTATTTTTTATTTTCATGGCTCTGCATTTTATACTTATGTGAAGCACTTGGGGGTTCAAAGTGCTCACTACACATTTAGATAAGCTCCTTGGGGTGTCTAGTTTCCAAAATGGGGTCACTTGTTGGGGAGCTCCAATGTTTAGGCACACAGGGACTCTCCAAACTCGACATGACAACCGCTAAATATTCCAGCATATTTTCCATTCAAAAAGTCAAATGGTGCTCCTTCCCTTCCGGGCCCTGCCGTGCACCTAAACAGTGGTTTATAGCCACATATGAGTTATCGGTGTACTCAGGAGAAATTGCCCAACAAATTTTAGGATCCATTTTATCCTGTTACCCATGTGAAAATGAAAAAATTGATGCTAAAAGAAAATTTTTGTTGGAAAAATTAAAATGTCCATTTTTTCCTTCCACATTGCTTTAGCTGCTGTGAAGCACCTGAAGGGTTAATAATCTTCTTGAATGTAGTTTTCAGCACATTGAGGGGTGCAGTTTTTAGAATGGTGTCACTTTTGGGTATTTTCTGCCAATATAGACCCCTCAAAGTGACTTCAAATGTGAGGTGGTCCCTAAAAAAAATGGTTTTGTAAATTATGTTGTAAAAAATGAGAAATCGCTGGTCAACTTTTAACCTTTATAACTTCCTAACAAAAAAATTTTGTTTCCAAAATTGTAATGATGTAAAGTAGACATGTGGGAAATGTTATTTATTAACTATTTTGTGTCACATAACTCTCTGGTTTAACGGAATAAAAATTCGAAAAAATTTTTGCCAAATTTCCATTTTTTCACATATAAATACAAAAATTATCGACCTAAATTTACCACTAACATGAAGCCCAATATGTCACGAAAAAACATTCTCAGAATCGCTAGGATCCGTTGAAGCGTTCCTGAGTTATTACCTCATAAAGGGACACTGGTCAGAATTGCCAAAAATGGCCAGGTCATTAAGGTCAAAATAAGCTGGGTCATGAAGGGGTTAAAAAATATTTAAAAAAAAAAGTAAAAAAAATAAAAGTTCAAATCCACCCCCCTTTTGCCCCATTCAAAATAAAACAATAAAAAAATCAAATATACACGTATTTGGTATCGCCACAATCAGAATTGCCCGATCTATCAATAAAAAAAAGATTAACCTGATCGCTAAACGGCGTAGCGAGAAAAAAAGTCTAAACGCCAGAATTACATTTTTTTTGCTCGCCACAAC
This sequence comes from Dendrobates tinctorius, assembly GCF_039654945.1. NCBI lineage: Eukaryota > Metazoa > Chordata > Amphibia > Anura > Dendrobatidae > Dendrobates > Dendrobates tinctorius. The sequence goes on from NW_027361719.1 coordinate 20,092,836, forward strand.
ATTGCATTAAAATGCAATAACAGGCGATTAAAAAATCATATCTTGCACCAAAATGGTATCATTAAAAAGGTCAGCATGGCAAGCAAAAAATAAGCCCTCACCCAACCCAAGATCACGAAAAATGGAGACACTACGGGTCTCGGAAAATGACGCAATTTTTTTTAACAAAGTTTTGAATTTTTTTTCACCACTTAGATGAAAAAGAACCTAGACATGTTTGGTGTCTATGAACTCGTAATGACATGGAGAATCATAATGGTAGGTCAGTTTCAGAATTTAGTGAACCTAGTAAAAAAAAAGCAAAACAAAAAACTGTGGGATTGCACTTTTTTTTGCAATTAAACTGCACTTTGATTTTTTTTCCCCATTTTCCAGTACAAGATATGTTAAAACCAAGTACAACTCATCCTGCAAAAAATAAGCCCTCACATGGCCATATTGATGGAAAAATAAAAAAAGGTATGGCTCTGGGAAGAAGGGGATCAAGAAGCGAAAGCGCAGAAACTAAAATACCTCAAGTCATGAAGGGGTTAATGCATCATTTTATTCACCATTTTATGAGCTACATGCCCATACAGACAGCCTAGGAGTGCTGATCCTACTGACAGATTCCCTTTAAAGGGAATTTATTGTCAAATTTTAATCATCTGCTTGTCAATATATAGCAGTGTGAGATGAACTCAAGAATCATATCAGGTACAGTATGTGCACAAGCTTAGAAATCCTTTGCATCCATGACTTGGACAAATATTAACACACCTCCGATTGACAGTTTTTGAGAGATTTTCCCTGTGCTTGGTAACAGGGAGAAAGATGTGAAGGGGGAGGCTCACAGCTCAAGAATATGGAGGACTCCTGAGCCCATACAGCTCAGCTCGCTCTGCAATAATAAAGTGTGTCCCTTGTGCACAGGACATGGTAGCCTGGCCTGTAGAGCCTGCTGGCAAAGGATGAACTGAAGCTGGATCAAAACCAGGAGGTCAAGAAATGGAACAGAAATATCAGGCAAAAAGGTGGTCAAAACAAGTGCTGGGGTCATACAACCGGAATCTATTTAGCAGGCAAGAAGCAGAAAAATGTGAAAACCATGTCAAGTAGATCTTATAACTGGTAGTGAGCCGTAGGAATTCATGAGCTTAAAGAGAATCTGTCAGTAGGGTTTTGCTATGTAATCTGAGGACAGCATTAGGTAGGAGCTCAGACACTAATTTCACGTATTAGGCCAGAGTAACACTAGCGAGAAAAACGGACGAGTGCTCTGCGATAAAAAATCTTTTAAACGGGCTGAGAAAATTGCAGCATGCTGCGATTGTCACCGATTCTTGGACAGGACTCGCCAATGCAAGTCTATGGGTACGAAAAAAAATTGGATTACACACGGACCACAAGTGTGACTTGCGAGAAATACGCACCAGTGTCCTTTAACTAAAGCAGGCAATTCATTTTGCAATACAGTAAAATAACACTGACATGTGTAATAAAGAATAGAAAGAATAGATATATACACATAGAATACATATATATGTATATATATCTATATATATATATATATACATGTTATTGAGACACACACACACACATAGCTGCTAAATCAATTGTCGGCTTCTGTAAAATCATTACAAAACCCGACATGAAATGACACATGGTTTACATACAGTAAACCATTTCATTTCATTTATTTTTTATATGTATTTGACTAATAATTAGATTAGGTTATGTGTGTAAAATTTGGGACTCGTAGGTGTTAAATTAAGGGGTTAATTCATTGAAAAAAATTGTGTGGGCTCCCGCGGTAATTTCTCCGCCAGGGAGGGAAAGCCAGTGAGTGTGGGCAGTTATTAATAGCCTAGAGAGGGACCATTGTTTTTGCCCCCCCGGCTAAACAAATCTGCACCCAGCCACCCCAAAAAAAAGCGCATTTATAAGATGTGCCTTTTCTGGTACTTAGCCTCTCTATTCCCATTGCCTTTAGCGGTGGCTAATGGGTTAATAATAATGGGTTAATGTCACCTTGCTATTGAAAGGTGACATTAAGCCTGGTTAATAATGGAGAGGTGTCAATAAAACACCTATCCATTATTAACCCTAGAATAGTAAAGGGTTAAAAAAAGACACACACATTAATTAAAAATTCTTTTAATGAAATAATCACACAGTTTTTGACCACATCTATTAATCTGCTAATCAAAAAAAAGCCCTTGTTCTGTAAAAAAAAATAAAATAAAAAAAAAACAACAATATACATACCGGTGCTAATGCTACTGGCCTGACTGTAAACCACTGCAGAATGAATGAGTTCATCTCTGCGCTGCCTCCCCGACTGACCGGAGATGAACTAATAAGCGTGGGAAAGTTTCTGAACTTTTTCCCACGCTCCTGAGTTCACCTCAGGTCAGCCAGGAACTCCGCGCAGCCTCACTGACTACTGCTGACGTCTTATTGACACCTCTCCTTTACTAATCCAGGCTTAATGTCACCTTATAATTAGAGTTGAGCGACTTTTGTTTTTTTAGGGTCGAGTTTCATTTCATGAAACCCGACTTTTCCAAAAGTCGGGTCGAGCAAAATCGGCCGACTATAGGGAAAAGTCGGGGGTCCGACCGAAACACGAAACCCAATGTAAGTCAATGGTGAATTAAAGTCGGCAGTGAGAGGAGGACAGGAAACACACCAACAGTGGCAATTTGAATGCCAAAAGCATCAATTCTTATTACTTAAGCTTGCCAACCTTAATTTACTTCATAATACTAGTTACGTACTGAAAAATTGGGGTTATTTGGCTACAGTTGTGGGGGGGTAGGGCTGGCTCCAGGTTTTCGTGGGCCGAGGGCCAAAGAGCGCCCCTTTAACACATACCACAACTCATGATGCTCCGATACGGCAGAGAAATAGCAGTATAGTACAATGAAAAATACTTCACTTCTTACATCTCATGACTGATATCCATTTTAAATTCTCCAATACCTCCAAAAACGGACAGTATATAACTCCATACAGTATTATGGCCAGCGCTTAGTGCGCTATACAGAGTAATAAGGCCCATATATTTCTCCATATGGAATCATTGATCCCATATAATGTTTCAAACTGTATATGATGAGCTCCACATAATGCTATAGTATATGTTGGTCCCAATGGATGAAGCTCCACTGTCTTATGGGCCCAAATAATGCTCCATATATAATGGGCCCCATTTCTACTGCTCTAGTGTATAATGGGCCCTGTAAATGCTGCTCCAGTGTCTGATGTCCACCTTTGGAATGCTCCAGTGTATGGTGGGCCCCATATATCATTCACCAGAGTATAGTGTTCCCCAAAAATTGCTGTCCCAACATTGAAAACAATTACATAAGTCTCCTTGCTAGGGAATCCCAGCACTACTCTGAACTCCTTGTCGTCCCCATCTTCCATCTCACTGCACTTGGCTGTTTAGGCCCTCCCACCGGCAGAGACACTTTTGCGTACTATGCGGTGCCCTGTGCCAGTGCCATCGCCCATGAGTATGCCCCCCCACCTGCTCAAGGAACCTGCACTTTCATCTGCACCTTCCTCTTTGTCACCGTGTAAGGTGGTATAGTATGTGGGAAGGGGAACCTGAGTTTCCTCTGGGTCAGATTCTGGCAGTGTAGAGTGCGAGGGGAATGTAGTGGTCTGGGTCAATGTACCAGCAGCATCATCCAGCAGTGGCTGGGCCTCAGTGCACTTGTAGCGTCCCCAAGAGTACGGTCGCCACTGTGGCATTACCTTCCTCCTAGGGAGTGTGTTGTCAAGCTTGGGAGCAATGAAGGATCTCTCTAGCAGTGAAACCAACACCCAACACATTTCCCACTCCAGGCTAGCAGGGAGACCTCTGAACCTGACTGCTGAGGAGCTGCTCTCTGTGGTCAGGAGGAGGTAAGTTAGGGCACTCTGTGCAGGGAAGGGGAAATGTGTGGACGTGAGAAGGGGAGCTGGAGGATGAGCAGAGTTAAGGCTCACTCCTAGCTGGAGCGCATGGTCCCGATTCCGGTCTCCGAGTTTGTAGGGACACTGACGTTCCTGCAGCAGAAACCGGGGGAAGTAGCAGCTATAAATGCTCTGTACCCAACTAAGGCTCGGAGGCCCCAGCATCGACGTGTGGGAGCCAGGAGGAAAAGGCTACAGCTGTCTGCCATACAAGTAAAGTCTGAGGAACATCTGTTAGACAGGAGGCGCTTCAGTGAACCACGGTCCTGTGAGTGCTTCCCCCACAAGCGCTAGAAAGGAGACATTCAGGAAGGTACATGTTGGCGGATTGTTGGAAGGGAGCTTTCCATTTTGGTCCCGGAGGTTGGCTGAGGTCCTGACACGGAGGACACAGCACGGAGGCAGGCATCTGTGTAACCTGCAGACTGTGAGTAAAGCTTTGGAACTGCACGCTCTGGAGTCCTACAGTTATTCCAGCACCGCTACATCTGGGTACCAGCACCTACACCGCCTGTGCCTTTCCCCCATCACTACATCTACACTTCCCTGGGACTCCAGCTCCACCTGTGGGGAGCTTCACCATCTTTGCTGCACAACACCATCAGTCCCAGAGGATCTGCATGCATCGTCGGCCTAACATCTATATTGGCGAACACCACAGGTGGCGTCAAACTATCTATATAAACTCTTTACCATTATACCACGCCATTTACATGGGCGCCCAGGGCCACCGTCCGGGTCACCGCTGCTGTAACACATCCCACTGACACCGGCCCGGTACCGAGTACCCCACAGCCCTGGGAGAGCGACCCATATGCCGACTGCTGATCGGGCGGCGTTATTTCCACGAACCTCCAAACAGCGGCATTATGATTGCAAAGCTGAACCTTAAAGGAATGTCCAAAAGGGCACCGCCAGGAGTGGAGCCTGTGGCTTAACTGGACTCCACACGGGAAACCACAACCATGCCACCTAAAGAAAAGATGCACACTTTGAAAGCTTTGTCGATTCTGTGTGTGGTGTGGTATGTGTGTTTGTAGTTGTGCTAGCGATTTCTCAGCTTTATTCCGTTAACAACTGAGACTCCGGCATGCCCCCGCAGTACGAGTCAAGCTTACTAGAGGGATAAGCGAGGCTCTGGCACGTGAGATCGAGGAATAACAGGTCTAGCATTCCCGTACATGTCCAGGGATGCATGCACGCTACACTGAAAGGACCAGCTTTTGTCGCTTACAGGTGCAGATAACCTGCTGAACTCCGTTAGTGATGGGGATCTGGGATTCAGATTATTCCCCGCAAACGATGATTTCCCAGTAAGTTCAGGTCAACCGCAATTCCGGAGTTAGGCCTAACCGTCATTCCTGAAAAAATTACGTGTCCAAACCACAGGTGCTGTAGCTTGCTTAACAGCTCGGCAGCCGTTCTCAGGCCCAGTATGGATTCAACAACATTGTAGAAAGTTGATAAAGGGTACAGTTTCACCGGATAACACGTATATATGTAGCCTAATTTACACATTAAAAATATATGTCTATAGATCAGGAGGCAGACTCAGATGTTCTCAGGCCCAGTATGGATTTGACCAGATTGTACAAAGTTGAGAAAGGGTACTTTATCACTGGATAGCAGGTATATATAGCATAGTTTAATCATGTAAAATCTCCGTGTTCTCAGTATGGATTACACAGCAATCTAAAAAGTGGAAAAAAGGAAATGCATTTGAGGCGTACACAACTATATACTTTTGGTGTTATTTTTAAATCTTCATATATATTTCTGTCTCAGTAATACAGTCCAGCCTCTCCGCAATAGGAAATGAGATGCATACAATTACTGACATAAAGGCTAGTGATTGCAGAAATCTAGGAATTACTATTCACGGGAAAAACTTCCGTCACAATTCTCATAGGCGATGCTGACCCTCAATTAATTTGTGTGTTGAGACAGTGAAAACATTTTTTGTGAATAAAGTCTTGCTGTATCGCACTTCCGTTGATTCCATCACTGTTACTCATCTCAATCAAATTTTTATCACAGGGAGCGATGAAAACATGGTGCTCACTGGCTATCATGATCTGTCACGTAACTTTGGAGTGCAAAAGACAGAAGCCACAGGCCTTAGGCGATTCTATTTGATTGGCATGAGAGGGCACATTTTAAAATGTGCGCCGGAATGTCACACGTTTGTGAGTAGTAAAACTGTGAAAGCTGATGATAAACCACCACTGCATGTCATTGTGAGTCGACGTCCATAAGAAATGGAAGCCATTGATCATCTGGAGCTAGAGCCCGGCCAGCAGGACAGGGCATTGCTACATCTTAACCATCATCTTTCAGTTCAATCAATTTGTAGTGGCACTCCCAGTGAAGGATTTGACAGCCCAGACTACACAGCGAAGGAGCAGGGAGAGGTAAACATTGCAAATGCTGGGGCCCTGCCCAAGCAAGGGGGGCACACTCGTGGGCGTCGGTATTGGCACTGGGCCCCTCATAGTACGGCGGTGTGTCTGACGGCGGGTGTGCACCACCACCGTCAGAGACACTTGATTGCACTATGAGGGACCCTGTGCCAGTGCCCGCGCCCAAGAGTCGGCCTACCCACCTGTCCAGGGCAGTGGCACTCGCACGGTTTCGTGCACTAGGTGGTGACCCCGGCCATGGGGGGGCAGCTCAGTTAGGGCGGTTTACAAAGTGGCATATGTTGATGTGGGTCATTCAGCTGCTGCAAAAGGTGAAATAGGTCAAGTTCGCTGAATAGGAGGAGGACCAAAGCAAGCCATTTTTCTGGCAACCTATGTGTCATCAAGGGAAGGTGGGACAAAGTCCTTGGAAACCCATGCATGGTTCATTTTAATGAAGGTTAGATCATCCACATTTTGGGTTGACAGACGGGTCCTTTTTTCTGTCAGGATTGATCCAGCTGCACTGAAGACTCTTTCCGATAGCACACTTGCAGCTGGGCAAGCGAGCTCCTGTAAGGCATATTGTGCCAATTCAGGCCAGGTGTCCAGTTTAGCGGCCCAATAGTCAAAGGGGAATGACCTGTGTGGGAGAACATCGATATGGGAGGAAAAGTAGTTTGTAACCATAGTTGACAACTGCTGTCTCCTGTCACTTTCCATCGATGCAGTATTACCAGTTGTGTGAGCAGTACTTGAAAAATCAGTCCACAACATTGTCATGAAACCCCTGTCTCAAACGCCACTTCTGCTGTGTGCACCACGAACACCTCTGCCAAGCTGCCCCCGGCCCGTACGGCTCGTGTGAGAGCCATCACCACTGCTGTGTGCTGGGAATGCCTCAACCAACCGGTTTACCAGAGTTGCTTGTTTATTAGCCAATATTAGGTCAAGGTTCTTGTGTGGCATGATGTTTTGTAATTTGCCTTTATAGCGTGGATCCAGGATGCTGGCCAACCAGTAGTCGTCATTAGAGTTGAGCGAAACGGGTCGAAAAAATTCAAAAGTCGCCGACTTTTGGCAAAGTCGGGTTTCATGAAACGAAACCCGACCCTAGGATGAGGTCGGCCACGAGGTCGGCGACTTACGCGCCAAAGTCGCGTTTCAAAAGTTTGTTTTGCGCTCTTTTTCAGCCAATCAGGATCCATGGACACTGTGGGCAACGTGATGACCTAGGCACGGGTCACCACCATCTTTCAGAAGGGCATGCAAGTGATTGGCTTGCTTTGGTGGGTGTCACAGGGGGTATAAAAGGGCGTGCACGCCGACCGCCATCTTACTTCTGCCAATCTTAGTATAGGGAGAGGTTGCTGCTGATTCTGTAGGGAGAGCGTTAGGCAGGGAAGAAGACAAAAAAACTGCTTCTGCTGCTAGCGATTTGGCCTGCACAACACACAAGTCACTGTGTGTGCAGTGCAAGGGGAGGCTATATTGTGGTGTATCAGTGGTGTTGGTTGTTGGGCTGCCTTTTAAGGCTTCCTGACATGCTGGCATTGCTGTTTACCCACTGCTCCACAAACTGCTTTTTTAAAAGCAATCCAATCTCCCTTATCCTCTAGTCACTTTTGTCACAGCTGTGCCATCGAGCCTGTCACATAGCGCTCAGATATCAGTGGGCCTCACACAATCCACAAGTGTCCAGTGTCCAAAAGTGTGCGCAGAGATTCAAAATCTCCATTATCCTCTCGTCACTTTGGTCACAGGCAGCTGTGCCATCGAGCGTGTCACATAGCGCTCAGATATCAGTGGGCCTCACACAATCCACAAGTGTCCAAAAGTGTGCGCAGAGATTCAAAATCTCCATTATCCTCTCGTCACTTTGGTCACAGGCAGCTGTGCCATCGAGCGTGTCACATAGCGCTCAGATATCAGTGGGCCTCACACAATCCACAAGTGTCCAGTGTCCAAAAGTGTGTGCAGAGATTCAAAATCTCCATTATCCTCTCGTCACTTTGGTCACAGGCAGCTGTGCCATCGAGCGTGTCACATAGCGCTCAGATATCAGTGGGCCTCACACAATCCACAAGTGTCCAGTGTCCAAAAGTGTGCGCAGAGATTCAAAATCTCCATTATCCTCTCGTCACTTTGGTCACAGGCAGCTGTGCCATCGAGCGTGTCACATAGCGCTCAGATATCAGTGGGCCTCACACAATCCACAAGTGTCCAGTGTCCAAAAGTGTGCGCAGAGATTCAAAATCTCCATTATCCTCTCGTCACTTTGGTCACAGGCAGCTGTGCCATCGAACCTGTCACATAGCGCTCAGATATCAGTGGGCCTCACACAATCCACAAGTGTCCAGTGTCCAAAAGTGTGCGCAGAGATTCAAAATCTCCATTATCCTCTCGTCACTTTGGTCACAGCTGTGCCATCGAGCCTGTCACATAGCGCTCAGATATCAGTGGGCCTCACACAATCCACAAGTGTCCAGTGTCCAAAAGTGTGCGCAGAGATTCAAAATCTCCATTATCCTCTCGTCACTTTTGTCACAGGCAGCTGTGCCATCGAGCCTGTCACATAGCGCTCAGATATCAGTGGGCCTCACACAATCCACAAGTGTCCAGTGTCCAAAAGTGTGCGCAGAGATTCAAAATCTCTATTATCCTCTCGTCACGTTGGTCACAGCTATGCCATCGAGCGTGTCACATAGCGCTCAGATATCAGTGGGCCTCACACAATCCACAAGTGTCCAGTGTCCAAAAGTGTGCGCAGAGATTCAAAATCTCCATTATCCTCTCGTCACTTTTGTCACAGGCAGCTGTGCCATCGAGCCTGTCACATAGCGCTCAGATATCAGTGGGCCTCACACAATCCACAAGTGTCCAGTGTCCAAAAGTGTGCGCAGAGATTCAAAATCTCCATTATCCTCTCGTCACTTTGGTCACAGGCAGCTGTGCCATCGAGCCTGTCACATAGCGCTCAGATATCAGTGGGCCTCACACAATCCACAAGTGTCCAGTGTCCAAAAGTGTGCGCAGAGATTCAAAATCTCCATTATCCTCTCGTCACTTTTGTCACAGGCAGCTGTGCCATCGAGCCTGTCACATAGCGCTCAGATATCAGTGGGCCTCACACAATTCACAAGTGTCCAGTGTCCAAAAGTGTGCGCAGAGATTCAAAATCTCCATTATCCTCTCGTCACTTTGGTCACAGGCAGCTGTGCAATCGAGCGTGTCACATAGCGCTCAGATATCAGTGGGCCTCACACAATCCACAAGTGTCCAGTGTCCAAAAGTGTGCGCAGAGATTCAAAATCTCCATTATCCTCTCGTCACTTTGGTCACAGGCAGCTGTGCCATCGAGCGTGTCACATAGCGCTCAGATATCAGTGGGCCTCACACAATCCACAAGTGTCCAGTGTCCAAAAGTGTGCGCAGAGATTCAAAATCTCCATTATCCTCTCGTCACTTTGGTCACAGGCAGCTGTGCCATCGAGCGTGTCACATAGCGCTCAGATATCAGTGGGCCTCACACAATCCACAAGTGTCCAGTGTCCAAAAGTGTGCGCAGAGATTCAAAATCTCCATTATCCTCTCGTCACTTTGGTCACAGGCAGCTGTGCCATCGAGCGTGTCACATAGCGCTCAGATATCAGTGGGCCTCACACAATCCAAAAGTGTCCACTGTCCACAAGTGTGTGCAGAAATTCTAAATCTCCCCTGTCCTATAGACACCTTGTACCTTGTTTTACATTACTATATAGTTTGTTGGATTTTGTCTACATTTCTACCAAAAATGAGGAAGGCTGGTGGAAGAGGCCGTGGAATTGGGCGGGGGTTGGCAGCTGGTAATGATGGTGTTGGTGGTGGATCTGATGGTAGTGGCAAGAGCAAAATAGGACCGAATGAAGGAGGTGCTGACCCTGCGTCATCGTCTGGCTACATAAGGCCTCGAACGCTTAGTTTTCTAGGAGTTGGCAAACCGCTTTTAAAGGCAGAGCATCAGGAAAAAGTTTTGTCTTACATTGCTGACTCAGCCTCCAGCTCTATCGCCTCCTCTTCTTCAGTTGTAAAAAGTAAAAGCACTGAGTCGTCATTGGAGGCTCATGTTCATGAACCACACCTTTCCTTGTGTCCTTCACCCCAACCAAGATTGAAGGATGACGCAGGCCACACTACTGATTACTCCATGGAGCTGTTTTCACATACCATGCCTGGATTATCAAGTGAAATGGTGAATTACCCAGGCCAGGATGAATCTGACATGGAGTGCACTGATGCACAGCCGCTGATGGATGATTCTGCTGGTATAGAATCATAGAATCATAGAATCGTAGAGTTGGAAGGGACCTCCTGGGCCATCTGGTCCAACTCCCTGCTCAAAGCAGGATTCGCTAAATCATCCCAGTTAGATGTCTGTCCAGCCTCTGTTTGAAGACTTCCATTGAAGGAGAACTCACCACTTCTCGTGGCAGCCTGTTCCACTCATTGATCACTCTAACTGTCAAAAAGTTTTTTCTAATATCTAATCTGTGTCTCCTCCCATTCAGCTTCATCCCATTGCTTCTAGTCTTTCCTTGTGCAAATGAGAATAAAGTTGATCCTTCTACAATGTGACAGCCCTTTAGATATTTGTAGACAGCTATTAAGTCTCCTCTCAGTCTTCTCTTTTGCAAACTAAACATTCCCAAATCCTGCAACCTTTCCTCATAAGACAGGGTTTGCAGACCGGTCACCATTCTGGTCGCTCTTTTCTGAACTTGCTCCAGTTTGTTGATGTCTTTTTTAAAATGTGGCGCCCAAAACTGGACACAGTATTCCAGATGAGGTCTGACCAAAGAGGAGTAGAGGGAAATAATTACTTCACGTGATCTAGACTGTATGCTTCTGTTAATACATCCTAGAATTGCATTTGCCTTTTTTGCTGCTGCATCACACTGTTGACTCATATTCAGTCTGCGATCTATTAGTATACCCAAGTCTTTTTCACATGTGCTGTCACTTAGCCCTATTCCTCCCATTCCATATATGCTTTTTTCATTTTTATTGCCCAGATGTAGTACTTTGCATTTCTCCCTGTTAAAAACCATTCTGTTAGTTGCTGCCCACTTCTCCAGTTTATTTAAATCTTTTTGAATCCTGAGTGAATACATTCACTCAGAGCACTACATTGTCCTCGCAGTGTACAGAGCCAGATTTTGACCCTGATGAGACTCAGGTGCCCCTTCCCGCACACTATACCACCATACACGGTGACACAGAGAAAGGTGCACATGACATAGAAGAGGAGGTGATGGATGACCCAGTTGTTGACCCAGATTGGCATCCATTGGGGGAAGAGGGTGCTGCTTCCAATAGCTCAGATGAGGAGCATCCACAGCAGACATCGACATCGCAACAGCTGTTATCTTGCAGGCCCGGAGCACTCCAAAGATAGGTTCCAAACATCAAAAGAGTTGCTGGACAGCTTGTCCAGAGGGTCAAAAGATCACAGCGTGCTAGGCCGCAAAATGTCTGCCAAAGTAGGAAGAGTGCAGTGTGGCACTTTTTTGAACAAAATCCTCATGATCAGGCCAAGGTTATCTGTAAGAAGTGCGCAAAGACCTTTAGCCGAGGGAAAAATCTGAAAAATTTGAATACCAGTTGCATGCTTAGACATTTAACCAGCATGCACTTGCAAGCGTGGACACAACACCAAACCTCAAGTGCCACATGTGCAACTGATCACAATGAAGGTAGTCAGCAACGCTACATTGTTTCCCCCACTGTAAGCCCACCGGTTAGCACAGCAGCAAATGTTGAGGTGTCATTGCAAGACCACAGCAGTCAGGGAATCCCACTGTTATATCAACGAAAGACTGATTCTAGGCCATCAGAAAGAACACCAACTCCATCACCATCATCAACCCTCTCTCAGTCCGCCCTGTCCACCGCTACTTCCACCATATGCAGCTCTCAAGTCCAGCTCACCCTCCCAGACACTATGAGTAGGTCAAGAAAGTACTCAGTCTCTCATCCGCGTACACTGGGTTTGAACGCCCACATTGCCAAACTAATCTCGTTTGAGATGATGCCCTTTCGGTTGGTGGAAAGCACAGCTTTCCGCGAACTCATGGCCTATGCAGTACCACGCTATGACCTACCCAGTCGCCACTTCTTCTCTCGCAAAGCCATCCCAGCCCTCCACCATCATGTGAAAGACCGCATTGTCCATGCACTCAAGCAGTCAGTGAGCGGAAAGGTGCACCTCACAACTGATGCATGGTCCAGTCGGCATGGCCAGGGCCGTTACGTGTCCATCACTGCGCACTGGGTTAATGTGATGGATGCAGGGTCCACAGGGGACAGCGGTGGTGGGACAGTGCTGCCTAGCCCACGGTATAGGAAACAGTTGGCTGTAGGCGTTCGACCCTCCTCCTCCTCCTCCTCCAGAAGCGAAAGCTCGTCCACAGAGCGCAGTCGTACGAGCACTCCATCTGCAGCTGCCACTGTTGCACACGATGTGTCCCCCTATCGAGCAGCTAGTGGAAAGCGTCAGCAAGCTGTGTTGCAGATGATGTGTTTGGGCGACAGACACACCGCCGAGGTGCTGGCCGAGTACTTGAAGCGACAAACTGAGTCATGGCTGGGCAATGTACATCTTGAGGCAGGCAAGGTAGTTAGTGATAACGGCCGTAATTTTGTGGCAGCCATAGCCCTTTCAAAACTCAGCCACATACCTTGCTTGGCTCACACCTTGAACCTGGTGGTACAGTGCTTCCTCAAAAATTATCCGGAGTTAACAGCCCTGCTCCAGAAGGTGCGAAGACTGTGCGCGCACATCCGCCGGTCGCCTGTACACTCCGTTCGTATGCAGAAGCTGCAGCGATTGCTCCACCTTCCCAACCACCGCCTCATTATCGACATTGCAACAAGGTGGAACTCCACCCTGCACATGGTGGAGCGGCTGTGCGAGCAGAGGCAGGCCATAATGCATTTGAGGGAGGATACACGGCCAGGCACTTTGAGAGCAGACATGGAGTTGACAGGCGTGCAGTGGTCGAAGCTGAAAGACCTTTGTAAAGTCCTTCAGTGTTTTGAGGAATGCACACGGCTGGTAAGCGCAGACGACGCCATCCTAAGCATGAGCATCCCACTTATGCGTCTGCTCATGCAAACTTTGACGCACCTTAAGGAGCAGGCGTCTGCAGCCAATGTTGATGAGGAGGAAGAGGAGGAGGGAATCCTTGATGACATTCAGCCATTGTCTGCTCAGGGACCTCTCCTGGACGAGGTGGAGGAAGAAGAGGAGGAGGAGGAGGATGATGGGGATGATTACTTAGGGGAGGAGGATGCATCTCATGGGGCAAGTGAAAATGTTGGCGTGGCAAGGTCTGGTACAGGGTTTGTGCGTGACTGGAGGGATGTGGATTTGCCAGAAAGTGCTCCTCCACCCAGCACTCGCAGTGCATCATTGACACCGGGAACATTGGCCCACATGTCAGATTATGCCTTGCGGATCCTAAAAAGGGACCCCCGCATTGCCAAAATGATGAACGATGACGACTACTGGTTGGCCAGCATCCTGGATCCACGCTATAAAGGCAAATTACAAAACATCATGCCACAGGAGAACCTTGACCTAATATTGGCTAATAAACAAGCAACTCTGGTAAATCGGTTGCTTGAGGCATTCCCAGCACACAGCAGCGGTGATGGTTCTCACACGAGCCGTACGGGCCGGGGGCAGCTTGGCAGAGGTGTTCGTGGTGCACACAGCAGAAGTGGCGTTGGAGACAGGGGTTTCATGACAATGTTGTGGACTGATTTTTCAAATACCGCTCACACAACTGGTAATACTGCATCGATGGAAAGTGACAGGAGACAGCAGTTGTCAACTATGGTTACAAACTACTTTTCCTCCCATATCGATGTTCTCCCACACAGGTCATTCCCCTTTGACTATTGGGCCGCTAAACTGGACACCTGGCCTGAATTGGCCCAATATGCCTTACAGGAGCTCGCTTGCCCAGCTGCAAGTGTGCTATCGGAAAGAGTCTTCAGTGCAGCTGGATCAATCCTGACAGAAAAAAGGACCCGTCTGTCAACCCAAAATGTGGATGATCTAACCTTCATTAAAATGAACCACGCATGGGTTTCCAAGGATTTTGTCCCACCTTCCCCTGATGACACATAGGGTGACAGAAAAATGGCTTGCTTTGGTCCACCTCTTCCTGGTACTTCACCTATTTCGCCTTTTGCATCAGCTGAATGTCCAACATCAACATATGCCACTTTCTAAAACTCCCTATCTGTGCTGCCTCCCCCCCCATGGCCGGGGTCACCACCTACCGCACGACACCGTGCGAGTGCCGTTGCCCTGGACAGGTGGGTAGGCCGACTCTTGGGCGCGGGCACTGGCACAGGGTCCCTCATAGTGCAATCAAGTGTCTCTGACGGCGGTGGTGCACACCCGCCGTCAGACACACCGCTGTACTATGAGGGGCCCAGTGCCAGTACCGACGCCCACGAATGGGCCCCCCTTGCTTGGGCAGGGCCCCAGCATTTGCAATCTTTACCTCTCCCTGCTCCTCCGCTGTGTAATCTGGGCCGTCAAATCCATACTGTGCCTGACACCGTCTGAGCCTGCCTCCTGAGACATATATTTTGAATGTGTACGCTATCCATACATGTTATCCGGGGATACGGTACCCTTTCTAACCTTTGTGCAATCACGTGCAATCCATACTGGGCCTGACACCGTCTGAGCCTGCCTCCTGAGACATATATTTTGAATGTGTACGCTATCCATACATGTTATCCAGGGATACGGTACCCTTTCTAACCTTTGTGCAATCACGTGCAATCCATACTGGGCCTAACACCGTCTGAGCCTGCCTCCTGAGACATATATTTTGAATGTGTACGCTATCCATACATGTTATCCGGGGATACGGTACCCTTTCTAACCTTTGTGCAATCACGTGCAATCCATACTGGGCCTAACACCGTCTGAGCCTGCCTCTTGAGACATATATTTTGAATGTGTACGCTATCCATACATGTTATCCGGGGATACGGTACCCTTTCTAACCTTTGTGCAATTACGTGCAATCCATACTGGGCCTAACACCGTCTGAGCCTGCCTCCTGAGACATATATTTTGAATGTGTACGCTATCCATACATTTTATCCGGGGATACGGTACCCTTTCTAACCTTTGTGCAATCACGTGCAATCCATACTGGGCCTGACACCGTCTGAGCCTGCCTCCTGAGACATATATTTTGAATGTGTACGCTATCCATACATGTTATCCGGGGATACGGTACCCTTTCTAACCTTTGTGCAATCACGTACAATCCATACTGGGCCTGACACCGTCTGAGCCTGCCTCCTGAGACATATATTTTGAATGTGTACGCTATCCATACATGTTATCCGGGGATACGGTACCCTTTCTAACCTTTGTGCAATCACGTGCAATCCATACTGGGCCTGACACCGTCTGAGCCTGCCTCCTGAGACATATATTTTGAATCTGTACGCTATCCATACATGTTATCCAGGGATACGGTACCCTTTCTAACCTTTGTGCAATCACGTGCAATCCATACTGGGCCTAACACCGTCTGAGCCTGCCTCCTGAGACATATATTTTGAATGTTTATGCTATCCATACATGTTATCCGGGGATACGGTACCCTTTCTAACCTTTGTGCAATCACGTGCAAGCCATACTGGGCCTAACACCGTCTGAGCCTGCCTCCTGAGACATATATTTTGAATGTGTACGCTATCCATACATGTTATCCGAGGATACGGTACCCTTTCTAACCTTTGTGCAATCACGTGCAATCCATACTGGGCCTGACACCGTCTGAGCCTGCCTCCTGAGACATATATTTTGAATGTGTACGCTATCCATACATGTTATCCAGGGATACGGTACCCTTTCTAACCTTTGTGCAATCACGTGCAATCCATACTGGGCCTAACACCGTCTGAGCCTGCCTCCTGAGACATATATTTTGAATGTGTACGCTATCCATACATGTTATCCGGGGATACGGTACCCTTTCTAACCTTTGTGCAATCACGTGCAATCCATACTGTGCCTGACACCGTCTGAGCCTTCCTCCTGAGACATATATTTTGAATGTGTACGCTATCCATGCATGTTATCCAGGGATACGGTACCCTTTCTAACCTTTGTGCAATCACGTGCAATCCATACTGGGCCTGACACCGTCTGAGCCTGCCTCCTGAGACATATATTTTGAATGTGTACGCTATCCATACATGTTATCCGGGGATACGGTACCCTTTCTAACCTTTGTGCAATCACGTGCAATCCATACTGGGCCTAAAACCGTCTGAGCCTGCCTCCTGAGACATATATTTTGAATGTGTACGCTATCCATACATGTTATCCAGGGATACGGTACCCTTTCTAACCTTTGTGCAATCACGTGCAATCCATACTGGGCGTGAGAACGGCTGGCGAGCTGTTAAGCAAGCTATAGCACCTGTCCAGACAAGTACAGGGATTCCCTAGCGAGGAGACTTATTTGATTGTTTTCAATGTTGGGACAGCAATTTTTGGGGAGCACTATACTCTGGAGAATGATAGATGGGGCCCACCATACACTGGAACATTCCAAAGGTGGACATCAGACACTGGAGCAGCATTTACAGGGCCCATTATACACTAGAGCATTAGAAATGGGGCCCATTATGTTTGGAGCATTATTTGGGCCCATAAGACAGTGGAGCTTCATCCATGGAGACCAACATATACTGTAGAATTATGTGGAGCTCATCATATACTGTTTCAAACATTATATGGGACCAATGATTCTGTATGGAGAAATAGATGGGCCTCGTCATGAGATGTAAAAAGTGAGGTATTTTTCATTGTACTATACCGCTATTTCTCTGCCGTATCGGAGCATGATGAGTTGTGGTATGTGTTAAAGGGGCGCTCTTTCGCCCAGGGCACATGAAAACCTGCAGCCAGCCCTCCCCCCCCACAAATTTAGCCAAATAACCCCCATTTTTCAGTGCGTAACTTGTATTATGAAGTTAATTAAGGTTGACAAGCTTAAGTAAGAAGAATTGATGCTTTTGGCATTCAAATGGGCACTGTAGGTGTGTTTCCTGTCCTCCTCTCACTGCCGACTTTTATTCCCCATTGACTTACATTGGGTTTCGTGTTTCGGGACGACCCCGACTTTTCCCTATAATCGGACGATCTTGCTCGACCCGACTTTTGGAAAAGTCGGGTTTCACGAAATGAAACGCGACCCTAAAAAACCGAAAGTCGCTCAACTCTAGTCGTCATCGTTCATCATTTTGGCAATGCGGGGGTCCCTTTTTAGGATCTGCAAGGCATAATCTAACATGTGGGCCAATGTTCCCGGTATAAACGATGCACTGCGAGTGCTGGTTGGAGGAGCACTTTATGGCAAATCCACATCCCTCCAGTCACGCACAATCCCTGTACCAGACCTTGCCACGCCAACATTTTCACTTGCCCCACGAGATGCATCCTCCTCCCCTAAGTAATCATCCCCATCATCATCCTCCTCCTCCTCTTCTTCCTCCACCTCGTCCAGGAGAGGTCCCTGAGCAGACAATGGATGAATGTCATCAAGGATTCCCTCCTCCTCTTCCTCCTCGTCAACATTGGCTGCAGACGCCTGCTCCTTAAGTTGTGTCAAAGTTTGGATGAGCAGACGCATAAGTGGGATGCTCATGCTTAGGATGGCGTCATCTGCGCTTACCAGCCGTGTGCATTCTTCAAAACACTGAAGGACTTTACAGAGGTCTTTCAGCTTCGACCACTGCACACCTGTCAACTCCATGTCTGCTCTCAAAGTGCCTGGCCGTGTATCCTCCCACAAATGCATTATGGCCTGCCTCTGTTCGCACAGCCGCTCAACCATGTGCAGGGTGGAGTTCCACCTTGTTGCAATGTCGATAATGAGGTGGTGGTTGGGAAGGTGTAGCAATCGCTGCAGGTTCTGCATACGAATGGAGTGTACAGGCGACCGGCGGATGTGCGCGTACAGTCTTCGCACCTTCTGGAGCAGGGCTGTTAACTCCGGATAATTGTTGAGGAAGCACTGCACCACCAGGTTCAAGGTGTGAGCCAAGCAAGGTATGTGGCTGAGTTTTGAAAGGGCTTTGGCTGCCACAAAATTACGGCCGTTATCACTAACTACCTTGCCTGCCTCAAGATGTACACTGCCCAGCCATGACTCAGTTTGTCACTGAAAGTACTCGGCCAGCACCTCCGCAGTGTGTCTGTCGCCCAAACACATCATCTGCAACACAGCCTGCTGACGCTTTCCACTAGCTGCTCGATAGGGGGACACCTCGTGTGCAGCAGTGGCAGCTGCAGATGGAGTGCTCGTACGACTGCGCTCTGTGGACGAGCTTTCGCTTTTTGAGGAGGGTCGAACGCCTACAGCCAACTGTTTCATATACCGTGGGCTAGGCAGCACTGTCACACCACCGCTGTCCCCTGTGGACCCTGCATCCACCACATTAACCCAGTGCGCAGTGATGGACACGTAACGGCCCTGGCCATGCCGACTGTACCATGCATCTGTTGTGAGGTGCACCTTTCCACTCACTGACTGCTTGAGTGCATGGACAATGCGGTCTTTCACATGATGGTGAAGGGCTGGGATGGCTTTGCGAAAGAAGAAGTGGTGACTGGGTAGGTCATAGTGTGGTACTGCATAGGCCATGAGTTCGCGGAAAGCTGCGCTTTCCACCAACTGATAGGGCATCATTTCTAACGAGATTAGTTTGGCAATGTGGGCGTTCAAACCCAGTGTACGCGGATGAGAGACTGAGTACTTTCTTGACCTACTCATAGTCTCTGGGAGGGTGAGCTGGACTTGAGAGCTGCATATGGTGGAACTAGCGGTGGACAGGGCAGACTGAGAGAGGGTTGATGATGGTGATGGAGTTGGTGTTCCTGACTACCTTCTTTGTGATCAGTTGCACATGTGGTACTTGAGGTTTGGTGTTGTGTCCACGCTTGCAAGTGCATGCTGGTTAAATGTCTAAGCATGCAACTGGTATTCAAATTTTTCAGATTTTTCCCTCGGCTAAAGGTCTTTGCGCACTTCTTACAGATAACCTTGGCCTGATCATGAGGATTTTGTTCAAAAAAGTGCCACACTGCACTCTTCCTACTTTGGAAGACATTTTGCGGCCTAGCACGCTGTGCTATTTTGACCGTCTGGACAAGCTGTCCAGCAACTCTTTTGATTTTTGGAACCTGTCTTTGGAGTGCTCCGGGCCTGCCAGATAACAGCTGTTGCGATGTCGATGTCTGCTGTGGATGCTCCTCCTCCTCATCTGAGCTATTGGAAGCAGCACCCTCTTCCCCCAATGGATGCCAATCTGGGTCAACAACTGGGTCATCCATCACCTCCTCTTCAATGTCATGTGCACCTTCCTCTGTGTCACCGTGTATGGTGGTATAGTATGCGGGAAGGGGCACCTGAGTCTCATCAGGGTCAGAATCTGGCTCATTACACTGCGAGGACAATGTAGTGCTCTGAGTGAATGTACCAGCAAAATCATCTATCAGTGGCTGTGCATCAGTGCACTCCATGTCAGATTCATCTTGGCCTGGATAATTCACCATTTCACTTGATAACCCAGGCACGGTATGTGAAAACAGCTCCATGGAGTAATCAGTTGTATGGCCTGCGTCATCCTTCAATCTTGGTTGGGGTGAAGGACACAAGGAAAGGTGTGGTTCATGAACATGAGCCTCCAATGACGACTCAGTGCTTCTATTTCTTACAACTTCAGAAGAGGAGGCGATAGAGCTGGAGGATGAGTCAGCAATGTAAGCCAAAACTTTTTCCTGAAGCTCTGGCTTTAAAAGCGGTTTGCCAACTACTAGAAAACTAAGCCTTCGAGGCCTTGTGTAGCCAGACGATGACGCAGGCTCAACACCTCCTGCATTCGGTCCTATTTTGCTTTTGCCACTACCATCAGATCCACCACCAACACCATCATTACCAGCTGGCAACCCCCGCCCAATTCCACGGCCTCTTCCACCAGCCTTCCTCATTTTTGGTAAAAATGTACACAAAATCCCACAAACTATATAGTAATGTAAAACAAGGTACAAGGTGTATATAGGACACGGGAGATGTAGAATTTCTGAACACACTTGTGGACACTGTTGGATTGTGTGAGGGCCAGTGAATATCACACCGCTATGTCACAGGCTCAATGTCGCAGGTGTGAAAAATGTCACTATAGGACTGGGGAGATGTAGAATTTCTGAACACACTTGTGGACACTGTTGGATTGTGTGAGGCCCAGTGAATATCACACCGCTATGTCACAGTCTCAATGTCGCAGGTGTGAAAAATGTCACTATAGGACAGGGGAGATGTAGAATTTCTGAACACACTTGTGGACACTCTTGGATTGTGTGAGGCCCAGTGAAATATCACACCGCTATGTCACAGTCTCAATGTCACAGGTGTGAAAACTGTCACTATAGGACAGGGGAGATGTAGAATTTCTGAACACACTTGTGGACACTGTTGGATTGTGTGAGGCCCAGTGAATATCACACCGCTATGTCACAGGCTCAATGTCGCAGGTGTGAAAAATGTCACTAAAGGACTGGGGAGATGTAGAATTTCTGAACACACTTGTGGATACTGTTGGATTGTGTGAGGCCCAGTGAATATCACACCGCTATGTCACAGTCTCAATGTCGCAGGTGTGAAAAATGTCAGTATAGGACAGGGGAGATGTAGAATTTCTGAACACACTTTTGGAGACTGTTGGATTGTGTGAGGCCCAGTGAATATCACACCGCTATGTCAGTCTCAATGTCGCAGGTGTGAAAAATGTCACTATAGGACAGGGGAGATGTAGAATTTCTGAACACACTTGTGGACACTGTTGGATTGTGTGAGGCCCAGTGAATATCACACCACTATGTCACAGGCTCAATGTCGCAGGTGTGAAAAATGTCACTAAAGGACTGGGGAGATGTAGAATTTCTGAACACACTTGTGGACACTGTTGGATTGTGTGAGGCCCAGTGAATATCACACCGCTATGTCACAGGCTCAATGTCGCAGGTGTGAAAAATGTCACTATAGGACAGGGGAGATGTAGAATTTCTGAACACACTTGTGGACACTGTTGGATTGTGTGAGGCCCAGTGAATATCACACCGCTATGTCACAGGCTCAATGTCGCAGGTGTGAAAAATGTCACTATAGGACTGGGGAGATGTAGAATTTCTGAACACACTTGTGGACACTGTCGGATTGTGTGAGGCCCAGTGAATATCACACCACTATGTCACAGTCTCAATGTCGCAGGTGTGAAAAATGTCACTATAGGACAGGGGAGATGTAGAATTTCTGAACACACTTGTGGACACTGTTGGATTGTGTGAGGCCCAGTGAATATCACACCGCTATGTCACAGGCAGAAATTGGCTAGTGTATGACAAACTACAAGGTGTATATAGAATTGGGCAGAATAGGAATCTCCCTAGAGTGTAGGTCTGTAAGAACGGAACATGTCCTCGACTTATTCTTACAGAGTCACACACAGATAGCTTCACTGTGGCCGCAATAACAGCCGTTACACGGTACTGAGAGAGGAGCGTGCACGTACACCGCTATCCAGTGTCCGTAAAATTGTCAAGCTCCGTGTTTTTTAAGTATATGGACTGACACACGCTGTCTCTCTATAGTTTTGAATGTGATCAAACAACAAATATACTTAACTGTTTGAAAAACAGACAAAACTAGAAGGTGGAGGTCTGTAAGAACGGAACATGTCCTCGACTTATTCTTACAGTGTCACACACAGATAGCTTCACTGTGGCCGTGATAACAGCCATTACACGGTACTGTGTGAGGAGCGTACACCGCTGTATGGTGTGAAAAAATGCACGCTCAGTACCTCACCAGGACAAGAAAAAAAAATTTGGGTTGCTTTTAAAAAAGCAGTTTGCAGAGCAGTGGGAAAACAGCAATGCAGCTATCAGGAAGCCTTATAAGGCAGCCTAACAAACAACACAGCTGATCCAGCAAAATATAGCCTCCACTTGCACTGCACACACAGTGACTGGTGTGTTGTACAGGCAAAATCGCTAGCAGCAGAAGCAGTTATTGGTGTCTTCTTCCCTGCCTAACGCTCTCCCTACAGAATCATCATCAGCAGCAGCTCTCCCTATTCTGAGATCAGCATGACTAACATGGCGGTCGGCGTGCACGCCCTTTTATACCCCCTGTGATGCCCCCCAAAGCAAGCCAATCACTTGCATGCCCTTCTCAAAGATGGTGGTGACCCCTGCCTATGTCATCACGTTGCCCACAGTGTCCATGGATCCTGATTGGCTGAAAAAGGGCGGAAAAAAAACTTTTGAAACGCGACTTTGGCGCTAAAGTCGCCGAGCTCGTGGCCGACCTCACCCTAGGGTCGGGTTTCGTTTCATGAAACCCGAAAAGTCGGCGACTTTTGAAATTTTTTGACCCGTTTCGCTCAACTCTATTTATAATCGAAAGGTGCCATTAACCCCTTATTACCCCACTTGCCACCGCTACAGGGCAAGTGGGAAGAATCGAGCAAAGCACCAGATTAGGCGCATCTACTAGATGGGCCTTTTCTGGGCAGCTGGGGGCCATATGAGGGCTTATTTTTTGCGGGACGAGTTGTACTTTTAAATGACATCATTGGTTTTACCATATCGTGTACTCGAAAACGGGAAAAAAATTCCAAGTGCGGTGAAATTGCAAAAAAAGTGCACTCCCACACTTGTTTTTTGCTTGGCTTTTTTGTTAGGTTCACTAGATGCTAAATCTGACCTGCCATTATGATTCTCCAGGTCATTACGAGTTCATAGACACCAAACATGTCTATGTCCTCTTTTATCTAAGTGGTGAAAAAAAATTCCAAAGTTTGCTAAAAAAAAAAAAAAAAAAAAAAATTTGCGCAATTTTTGCAAGACCCGTAGCATCTCCATTTTTCATGATCTGGGGTCGGTTGTGGGCTTATTTTTTCCGTGCCGGACTGACGTTTTTAATGATACCACGTTTGTGCAGATATGTTCTTTTGATCACCCGTTATTGCATTTTAATGCAATGTCTTGGTGACCAAAAAAAACCTAATTCTGGCGTTTTTAATTTTTTTCTCGCTACGCCGTTTAGCGATCGGGTTAATGCTTTTTTTTATTAATAGATCGGGCGATTCTGAACACGGCGATACCTAATATGTGTATGTGGGATTTTTTTTTTACTGTTTTATTTTGATTGGGGCGAAAGGGGGGTGATTTGAACTTTTAGGTTTTTTAAATTTTTTTTTATTTTTAAACATTTTTTTTTTACTTTTGGCATGCTTCAATAGCCTCCATAGGAGGCTAGAAGCTTGCGCAACCCGATCGGCTCTGCTACATATGGGCGATGAGCAGATCGCCCATATGTAGCAGATTTACTCCTGTGCCTTCAGCGCCGACCACCGGGTGGCGCTGAAAGCCATATGCCTGGAACAACCATAGAGGTCTCATAGAGACCTCTGGATGTCCAGGCAACATGACGCCGACCCCCGATCACGTGACGGGGGTCGGCGATGACGTCATTTCCGGTCCGGCGGCCGGAAATGCTATTTAAATGCCCGCTGTCAGCATTGACATCGGCATTTAACTAGTTAATAGGCGCGGGCGGACGGCGATTCCACTCGCGCCTATTGCGGCACATGTCAGCTGTTCATAACAGCTGACATGTCCCGGCTTTGATGCGGGCTCAGCGCCGGAGCCCTCATCAAAGCAGGGGAAATGTCTGATGACGGACTGTGTCCGTCATTGGACATTAAGGGGTTAAATAATTAAAAAAACAGCGTGGGAACCCTCTATTCTTCACGACCAACCTGGCTGAAGCTGACAGCTGAGGGTTGCAGCCCCCAGCTGTAAGTTTCCTCTGGTTGGTTATGAAAATGAGGGAAACCCTATGTTGTGTGATGCAGCAGCAAAAAAGGCAAATGCAATTCTAGGATGTATTAACAGAAGCATACAGTCTAGATCACGTGAAGTCATTATTTCCCTCTACTCCTCTTTGGTCAGACCTCATCTGGAATATTGTGTCCAGTTTTGGGCACCACATTTTAAAAAAGACATCAACAAACTGGAGCAAGTTCAGAAAAGAGCGACCAGAATGGTGACCGGTCTGCAAACCCTGTCTTATGGGGAAAGGTTGCAGGATTTGGGAATGTTTAGTTTGTTTAGTTTGCAAAAGAGAAGACTGAGAGGAGACTCAATAGCTGTCTACAAATACCTAAAGGGCTGTCACATTGTAGAAGGATCAACTTTATTCTCATTTGCACAAGGAAAGACTAGAAGCAATGGGATGAAACTGAATGGGAGGAGACACAGATTAGATATTAGAAAAAACTTTTTGACAGTTAGAGTGATCAATGAGTGGAACAGGCTGCCACGAGAAGTGGTGAGTTCTCCTTCAATGGAAGTCTTCAAACAGAGGCTGGACAGACATCTGACTGGGATGATTTAGCGAATCCTGCTTTGAGCAGGGGGTTGGACCAGATGGCCCAGGAGGTCCCTTCCAACTCTACGATTCTATGATTCTATGATTCTATGTTGGGTTTTCATTCATTCTGCTCTCCTGCTGGCAGAGCAGGAGAGCAGAATTACAGCCGCGGTCAGCACCAGCCACCGTGAACAGCGTTTACTGTGGCGCTTCTTCCCGGTGCCGTCTGTGTGGTCCTGATGCAGCACACGTGCGGCACACGGTTGCCACACGTGTGCCACATGGAGGTACCACGTGTCAACACGAACTCACAGACATGGATAGCTCCGTTACCGGTTTTTCCGGTACTGGAATTATCTGGACGTGTGAAACCGCCCTGAGGCTGCGCGGAGTCCCCGGCTGACCTGAGTTGAACTGATGTATATATTTCCATATAGAGAGACAAGATTTGGCACTGCTGCATAGCCACTACCTCTGCAATATGCTTAGAGGTTAAATCACACACACATACAAAAGGCCATGAACCCACATACTGTATATATATATATATATGTATTCTATGTGTCTATATCTCTTCTTTCGTTTGTGCTTTAACCTGTCATTGGCCTCCATTATATGTCCATTTTGCAAGCCGGCGAGAAAATCTCATCATACGGATGCCATATGGATGTCACACGGATGCTTAGATCTGAGAAAATTGCATCCTCGCATTCCAATCGGATGACATACAGATCACTGTTCATGAAACATTTGTGTGATTCTGGTCCGTTAAAAACGGACCGATTTTTTTAATAGGTTGTGTGTGACTCTGGCCTTAGGCTGTGTGCTGTTGTGTCCATACAATTTATGTTTTATCACCAGGAGATTATCACTGCCCAAAGTAGCTCACTTGAGCCAAGTGGCCCGTCATGCCTTCTTCACTGATAAGCAGCTCACTGTCAATAGATAATGTACATAGAGGGCCTGGTGTGGGTGGGGGCAGCTTTCTCAGCTTTGCTACATCTAAAAGCCTTTATTGTGTCTGCACCCAGTAAAATAAGTGATACGTTGCTGGTATCAGGGTCTCCTTTCCTACATTATGCCGCTCTCAGATGAGGTAGCAAAAATCTGCTAACAGATTCCATTTAAAAAGCCAGCAGTCCAGCCCGGGGCTAACAGTGAGGAGCAAGCACAAACAAGAGCTTGACTCACAAGCTCCCAGCCTGGGCAACACCACAAGTGCCAGAGACTTACACACGATTGCCATATTGTTGCTCCGGGTTGACCACAACAAAGGGGCAGCACTTCCCAGCAAAGGAGGCAGAAAAAGAGGGGGCATACACTGACACAGATGACAGTGGTTTTATTAAAACTTTACCTTGATGACTAGTAAGGGGCGAAGCTATGCTGAAATCAGAGTCTCTGTCATTATTGTCTGCTAACTAGAGTTGAGCGAATTTGTTTGGATTTGGTCGCCAAATCTGAATTTGCCATATTTGTGCCATATTGGTTCCCTATTCGTGCCAAATGTATGTTTGATGATCGGTTCCAAACATATTCGGTAATGTCTACTCCCATTGACTCTAATGATGTTCGGCAGTGTTTGGCAAATATTGCAAAAACAATATTCGATGCCGATCGTATTCAGAACCGAATCCAAACAAATTCGCTCAACTCTAATGCTAATCTTTGATAGGGCAACATAAACCTGGTAGAAGATTACCTTTAAATAGAGAAACTTTTCATGTTAGTAAAGCGTAACTGCTGTTAATATCTGCTGTCCATAGGACCTATTGGGGTTCGCTCACACTTGCATATAAATAATTAGTCCCATTCTTCTCCAGGAGAGTGGGATGATTTTCTCTCACTTGTCATCCATGTGATGTCCGTATACAATCTGTTTTTTTGCTCAGTAGCTATTAATCTTTTACAGGACCATTTTCAGTTTTTATTGCACTTGTCCGATTTATACACCAGTGTGAGTGAATCCTTAATAGATGTATATCGACCAAACCCACTACAAGTATAACGGAGCATCTTAGGAAACACTTCATGAATTCTGGTGATACTGTGGCTGTTGATATCAATGGAGGACCAGATGGGAGCAATCAGGATTCTATAGGCTACGTTCCCACAATGAGCTTTTTTTGGTGAGTTTTTTCATGTTGCAGATTTTCTGTAGCATTTCTGCACCCATTTACTAAAATAGGTTACTTCCATTTTTTTTTTTTTCAAAAATACACATTGTCAAAAACTCACCAAAAACGTATTGTGGGAACTTAATCTTAATCCTAAGTGTCAGGTTTTTTATTTAATACTATATAGATAGGACCAAAACAGTCTAAAGGTCTTCATTCACATTAGATTAATGTTGGCGAACTTACTGATTTCATAGACATTAGCTGATCATCTTTTTTTGTCTATATTTACTTTTCTTAGAGGTGAAGAAAAGTCCTGCCCGCCCTCCCTTAAGTTATAGCGTTTCAGATTGTTGATTGGGACATTTTCTGGTCATGGTGGTGACTGGCGGTTGGGGGATCCTTGAAGAGGGTTCTAAATTGGTCTGGGGATCCATTAGGATATGGATTCCTCAATTGGAAAAAGATGGGTTTTGACGTGTTGAATAGAGTTGAGCGACTTTGGTCGGATCGGGTATCATGAAACAAAATTTGTTTCAGATGAAACTGGTCCGACTAGGGCAAAAAAAGTCGGAGTTTCGTCCGAAACCCGACCCCAATGCAAGTCAATGGGGATTAAAAGTCGGCATTGAGTGGATGAATGTCATCCGCTCAATGCCGACTTTTATTTCCCATTGACTTGCATTGGGGGGTCGGGTTTCGGACGAAACTCCGACTTTTTTTTGCCCTAGTCGGACCAGTTTCATCTGAAACAAATTTTGTTTCATGAAACCCGATCCGACCAAAGTCGCTCAACTCTACTGGTGAATTTTGGTTGGACTTGGGCTTTGGAATGTCGGGTCCCTGGACACTTAAATGTACAAAGGAACCCATTGGATTATGGTGCTCTCAAGACAGGGGGGTAATGGCTGGGAGTAATTATGGTTTAATGCTTTCTGTTTTGGTAATCAACAGATTTTGGGAGCTTCAAGCCCCCTACCATTATTATATAAAACTTGAATTTATCTGTTTATTTAAATAAAGGCTGCTGTGGCCAAAATTACCCCAACTATAGTGTCATAGTTTTTATAGAAAAATCACATTTTGGGGTGATTTTGGGGTAGGGGACATGGCTGTTTATGTGGTTATCTCACCGGAAGATCAACAATGCCACTGTCAAGCGGATTTGTCACAGGTCCATAGCAAAATGGAAAAATTTGCGGAAATTGCAAAGCTGAAAATTTGCACCCATAAACATATCCAAAGAGTTAGAAAGACAGGATTCTGTCTAGCTAGACTTGGTTTGCATACTGTATTACTTATTTTGAGCTCATTATGGGAATTTTGAATCATATGTATGGAACATTTCTTAGTGCAAAGTATGATAAATATTATTCCGCCGGCACAATATTAAATTCTAAATACTTGGAGAAGGACAATGTTTATTCTCTAAAATATGCAAAGTCCAAAGTCAATTAAAGTTTTATTATTTTTATTAGATTTGGTTTCTGATATAAAAAATAGGACTGGGTATATAACGCAATCTGTACAAGGAAAAACAGACAGACTGTCAGATTGAATTACTCACTCTCCAACAACAGCCAAGTCTGGTGCCATGTACGCATGCCAACAAAGCCTAAAGCCCCCGTCACACATAGCGATCACGCTAGCGAGATCGCTGCTGAGTCATACGTTTTGTGACGCAACAGCAATCTCACCAGCGAGATGTGTGACACTTACCAGCGACCGCCCCCCGCCGCTTATCGCTGATCGTCCTGGAATGGCCAGGACATTTTTTTGATCGCTGGACTCCCGCTGGTCAGCACGCATCGCTGCTTGTGACAGGTGGGAGACCAGCGATCAGCGCGCTGGTAACTAGGGTAAACGCAGGGTTTCTAAGCAGCGCGCGTCACTTAGAAACCCGATGTGTACCTTAGTTACCAGCTCCCTGCATCAGCGAGTGTGCGGCATCGCTGGAGCTGATCGCTGGTGAAGCTGTCTGTTTGACAGCTCACCAGCGATCATGTAGTGACTCACCAGCGATCCTGACACGTTGATATCGTTGTCGGGATCGCTGGTGAGTCGCTATGTGTGACGGGGCCCTAACACTTCTTATACTTTGGTGTTGATAGTTAAAAGAATTTAGACATTCCAAACTGAAGAAGGGAAAGCTAAGAGTGGCACATAGACAAAAGCTTTTGGGGCCTACAATAGAATATCTCTCTTACAACACATAATAGTAGACATGACACATATACTTCTGATTTATGAACAAACACTTCTCTTTTGCGATGTCAGACTGCACATTTTTGCATTGTGTGCCATTTCCAACACTTTAGGAAAATAGACAAAATTAATTTCTTTGGGAGCAAGTAAAATTGTGAACAATAATTAATATACACTACAAATGTACTGTATGTGGATACCTTTATCATTTTTGGGTTTAACCTTTTCACTCACATCTGTGGCTAATTATTGCATTGAATCAAGCTCATAGCGACAAGATGCTCATAGACAAACATTAGCTATACAATAATTGTAGTAAGGTTTTCTGAGTACAGTATGCTATTGGCCTATATCTTTTTGCATCTTTTTTTGGACCCTAGGTATGTCCAAAAATATATAGGCCAATAATGTACTCAGAAAATCGTATTACAATTATAGTGAAGGCTATAATTTTAAGGGTAGGATAATTTTATCATTGAGAGACAGACTATCAAAAATAAAATCTAGATAAACACATTGTATAAATTAGATAAGTTTATTTGCATTTTGCAGTGAGAAATAACTATTTGATCCTCTAAAAACCATTAAGAGTTCTGGCTCCTACAGACCAGTTAGACGGTCTTAATCAACTTGTTAACTGCATTACAGACAGCTGTCTTACATAGTCACATTTATAAAAGACTCCTGTCCACAGACTCAATTAATCAGTCAGACTCTAACCTCTACAACATGGGCAACACCAAAGAGCTTCATAAGGATGTCAGGGACAAGTCCATAGACCTGCACAAAGCTAGAATGGGCTACAAAACCATAAGTAAGACACTGGGTGAGAAGGAGACAACTGTTGGTGCAATAGTAAGAAAAAGGAATAAATACAAGATGACTGTCAATTGACATTGATCTGGGGCACCATGCAAAATCTCACCTCGTGGGGCATCCTTGATCATGAGAAAGGTGAGACATCAGCCTAAAACTACACAGGGGAAACTTGTTAATAAACTCAAGGCAGCTGGGACCACAGTCACCAAGAAAACCAATGCTAACACACTACGCTGTAATGGTTTAAAATCCTGCAGTGCACGCAAGGTCCCCCTGCTCAAGAAGGCGCTGGTGCAGGCCCATCTGAAGGTTGCCAATGATGTTATTTCTCACTGAAAAATGCACATAAATGTATCTAACTTATACAATGTGATTTCCTGGATTTTATTTTTGATATTCTATCACTCAATATTAAAATTAACCTACCCTTATTGTTATAGACTGTTCATGCCTTTTTCAGTGGGCAAACTTTCAAAATCAGCAAGGGATTAAATAATTATTTCCCCCACTGTATAGAGGGACTGTAGAGCTCATACTGTGTATACGGGGATTGTATGGGGCTCATATTGTGTATAGGGGGCTACGTGTGAGAAAATAGAGTGTATAGGGGGCCGTGTGTGGTATATTGTATATAGGGGTCTTTGTGTGTCCTCATAAGGTTTATAGGGGGGTGTCAGCTTGCTTAATTCTTCTCAAGTTATAGAATTAATATTAACTTTATATTTATTACATTACAATTAATATTGAATATAATTATTTTCAGCCTATCGGTTGAGTGCTCCTCAACACTCAAGTTCTGTCATTTGTGAAATGAATTGCTCACCCCTGGTCTAAAGTACACTATCACTGAGCTGTGGAGCAGATGAAACATCTTCTCTGGATTAATAAATCTACTTAAGTAGAAGGTACTGAAAAGGACATATCTGGAATTGGTGAGTGCTAAAAAATGTGCTGTTTTATAAGTATAGTGCCATTTGTTGTAACGTTTGTTTCCTATTTCAACCCTCTCTCCCAAGATCCAAGCTGCCTAATGTCTGGAGAGTAAAATCCTATGTATGGCATGTTAGAGTTGGTTTGTAAATTTTGAAAAAGCAGCCATCTGGTGAGCGTGTATATCATAGAACATTTATAGTTAAAGTAATCTTTACTTTTTTGCAGTATTCTAAATGTAACCGTCAATTACACTCCTGATTTTGGCTTACAAATACTGACGTAAAAAACTCACCAAATACTCAACGTGTGCACGTGGCCTTATTCCTGGCTGCAAAAGAAGGAAGTAGGGAGGGACAGTCTACTTTAACCTGAGATGTATAATAAAGATGAACGGCTCAAGCACAATTCGAATTTACATGTTCGTGTGGATTTTCCTGGGAATTTCTATTCCCAGAAAAGTAATTCTGCACAAATGTAATGTCCCTTATGTTTTGTGGTCTGTCCAGAACCCAGAAAATAATACATGTAAAATGTCAAAAAATAAATCAAAGTACTTATAGTCACCCCACCAATCACCTCTTTGAACTCTCCGCTCCTCACGATTGTCCGTCCGGTCCTCATCACATCTTCCTATCACCGCCACGAGTGCTGAAATCCCTAGTCTAGGCTGGGCCCTCCGGCTCTGATGAAGCCCGGGAGTGTTCTACACAAGAAAAAGTTCGCGATGCCATGACGTGCGCCGTGGCATGCCATGATTTCAGCATGAGTGGCGGTGATAAAAAAAGATGCACCAAGGACCGGATTCGTGACAGTGAAGAGCAAATTAGCCAGAAATACGAGTGGTGAGGTATTAGGCTTTTTTAATTTTTGAACCTTTTTATGGCACCTTAGGGCTTAGAAAAATCTTGGCCAGCAGCTTTCAGTTTGCTCAGTCCACCCTGAAGCAAATTAGCAAATACGGATTTGTAAAATTCAATTTCGCCCGAATATATTCACTCATGTCCAATGTGTCATGCTGTTTTAACAGTTCCACAGTTTTTTACAATGTCGTTTTTTCTGCATTATTAAAAGGTTTATCTCAACTCCTTCTTGTAGTGGGGCAGTGTGCGCCTAAATGTTGACTATACAGACCAGGCGGCATAGTCATGTCACTGGTCCAAACAAGTGTGATGTCGCTGGTTCAACAATGTTCTCTCCCATGCTGCAAGCAGAGGAAGCTTTGTTTCTACAGCATCAGAGGGGCACTGTAGCTAGACACACTCTTTCCCTACGAAACTGTCCACTGCTTATAGGCTGCAGAGGTGGCCAGTAACATAGGCAACAAGCAGTAAACTTTAGGGTTCTTTTACACTTGCCGTGTTTTTTCGGGCCGTTTTTGCGGCCCCAATAGATTTCTCTGGGGCCCCAAAAATGGCCGGCAAAAATTAATTGGAGCGTCGTGTGCCATATGGCCATGAGGGCCGTATATACGACTGTGAAAAAATATTGAGCTTGCTCGATATTTTTCACAGCTTACGGACACGGCCGCAATAGATTTCAATGGTGCTGCAAAAACAGCGGTAGCTTGTTGAGATGAGAAAATCCAATTAGGGTAATTTCGCACTAGGCGTTTTTTCAGCATATTTTTTCTGGCAGGAAAGAAGCTGCTGAAAAAAAACAGGTTTTGCTTGTTTTTTTATGTTTTTGCTCTGTTTTTGGCATGCTAGATTTGTCTCTTGTGCATGCTGATAAATTTTAGTGCAAAAAGAGTCCTATTCTACAGAATCAGGCTTTGGCACAAAAAATGCAACAAAACCTGATACCTGCATTTTTTCTGCTGATTTTTTATGTCAATGTGTGAAAAACGCTGAAAAAACGCAGACAAAAACTTTAAATAAGTGACATGCGCTATGTCCAAAAAAAATGCAAAGCACAAAATCCTGATGACAAAAAAACAAGCTGTGTGCATGAAACTTCTGAAATCTCATAGACGTAGCTGGTACTGTGAAACACAGCTGAAAATTTGCATAAAAAAGCTGAAAAAACGCCTAGTGTGAACTTACCCTTAGGGTGCTTTTTATGTCACTATTGAGAAGAAAAGGCTGTGAAATGCAGGAGTTAGAAACAGATGTTCATAATGTCATATCCATAGAACCTTTGTAGAAAGGAAACAAAGATCTTCTTGTTTCTTCCAGTTTCCAAGAGGGTTTGCGTTTCGCTCTTTGGACAATGCCCCCAGCAAGCATTGTTTGATTCTTGTTCCACTCCCATGGATTAATATGGGATTGCATTGGAGTTTTTGTGGTCACGTGGTCTGCTCACAGCCAGTCAGGGGGCTCTAGTTGTATAATAGGGGCCGCATGTATAATCTGTAAAACTGCTTTTGTTTTTTCAGTGTATATGTTCTTAGTTAAAGAGGTCTGTTGTAAGAACACATCCTATTTAAAAATAGCTGCAGTTTTTCTGGCAGTTTTTCATGCAATTATTCTCAGGCAAAGCAAGAAATAGAATCAAAAGTAATGAGAAATCTAAAAATATGAACTATACTTGTCCCTTCTTTTGAATATGCTTTGGCTGAAGAAAAAACAACATCAAAAACCGCAGCATCGTTTAAGATTCAAAATAGTGCAGTCTTATGGAGTAAAAGGGAATGCGTCAGTATTAACAATTGGGGGTGGCGGAGCAATTAACCCTCCGTCAGGAACAATGGATCTGACAGGCACAGCTCTTCTACTTTCATTTCTCCCTTCTCACCAGATTTTCAGGAAACCCCCTCCCTCTAGATAGTCTCCTGGCTCTAGCTGCTGTGTGAAACCTGATACCACAGTTGGTCTGCAGAGCTTCAGGAAGGAAGATATAGCTGTGCTGGCTTCTCAGGCTCATTGGTCCCGAACACATCACACTTTATAAGGTTGGTATTTAATGTTTTTAGTCATTACTATTGTTTCTTTAGCTTGTTTTATGAATGGATAGAGGAAGGTTTGTGGATATATTTCATATAAATAAGGCAGATTTTCTTACAAATGAAAGTGTGCTTCTCATGCACATTGACATTGTTCCCTAATGCATATTCTCTTTCTTGCTTCAGATTACTTTTATGTTGAGTAAATGGGTTTGTTTTGCACCTGATGTGTAGTCTCTTTTATTACATCCCTATGAAGGTCTCTGATCACTTTTAGATCACTGAAATTGAGAAAATTTGATATTCTAGGCATTTTTCTAGCCTGCGCTTGACAGGCACATTGTTCCATTATGAGTTAGTGCGAATATTGTTCCTGACGGAGGGTTAACAAGCCTCTGTTGCCCCAAGTTGTTTCCCCGCCCATCACTGGACTCTTTAGCTCCATTTATAGTTTACTGTCTGTGATATCAGGTGTGACTGGAGGAGATCAGTCAAACTAGTAAATTAGACAGTAAAGCTAAAGAGGGTGGGGCTGGGTTGGGAAACAACTGAGGGACACAGAGAGTGAGACTTGTTCTTTGTTCTGCCAGTCACAGAGCACTTAACACCTCATTTGCAATGAATGAATATGCTAATTAAACTGGAATTGCTAATTAGCAGCAACAGTTAGAAGATATAAAGGTGTCAATGGATTTATATGTCCAAGACCTGCATGCTCAAATATGATATGAACTTTGAACGAGTTGATCTTATTGACAGATTCCCTTTAAAAAAGTTAGTTTCTTTTAATTGAAACATTATATAGTCTCTAAGTGTTTATAGAAAAGTATTTAGAATTGAGAGTCCTCAGTGGTTGATACCTTTTAATAGCTAACTGAAAAGATGGTAACAAATTGTGAGCTTTCAAGACTCGTCAGGTCTCTTCATCAGGCATAGACTAATACAACATCTGAAGAATCACATATTTAGGCACAAGACACAGGAATAATGCAATAGATAAGAGACGCGAAGGAGAACTATGAATATGGGAGAGGGAGAAACAGTTATGGCCAAAAATATTGGAACAGTTCATAGATAAGGAGTGTGAAAGTTTTGTTGTCCTGTGATTGAGGTCTTGTCCATGGTCCTGATGCCCCCAAATGGTCTGAGGAGCAAATTCCTTAATTGATGTAGAAAGACAAAAATCCATGCAGCACATTAATTCCTGCACTGAGTGTGTCAAAGGTTGTCATAAGTTTATGCTCCCAGACTCTTCTGTCTCTGAGATTTGAAGTTACCTTTTAATATAAGCAATTTCATGTCCATGGTGCTGTGATCAGGGAGACAAAAATGTTTGGCCACAGGTAGAGCCATTCTTTTTTCTCTTATTGTGGTACGGTGAGAATTCATCCTTCTCAGTTTTTGCCCTGTCTCCTCCACATACAGACCCCCATTTGGACATTTAGTATAAATAATTAAGTACACCACATTAGATGTAATGCCGCTGAAAGTACCTGGGAACTTGTAGTCCTGATGTGAATTGGGGATCTTTATCTTGTCCGTTGTCATTATAAATGGACAGGTTTTACATTTTTTTTTTTTTGGTTGCAAGGAAAGGTTCCTGCAGCTGTTGGGGAGGACAGGGAACTTCTGACAATGATGCTTCTTAGATTTGGGGGCTGCCTAAAGCACAGCAGAGGGGGGGTTTAGAAATATGGATTGTAATTTTTGTAGTAAAGGTTATAATTTCCGTGCAGCTCCCCTTAGCACCTCCAGATTTGGATTGTAGGTGACCATTAGAGGCACCCTGTTATTTTCTTCTTTAGCTTTGTAATCTAGGATATGATTCCTTGGCTCTTGTAATCTGGTTTTCAATTGTTCTTTGATGATAGCTCTGATTCAAAAAGGCCTTTCTAAGGCCACCATGGTATTTGTTACCATCTTTTCAGTTAGTCATTAAAAGGTATGAATCACTGAGGACTCTCAATTCTAAATATCCTTCTAACTACTGGCTAACATGGTACAAAGATATATATTTTCCTGTATCTAAGCGTTAATATATATTGATTTCAGCCCCTTCAAGAAGTTAAGTCTGACAAAATGGTACTAAAGCGAAAGCAAAAAAAATGTACATCCCAGAGAGAATATTATGTAAGGTGTGCAGCTACTGTATATGCCCTTCATTTCTATGGATGCCAGTGTTATTCCAGTTATCATTATAGCATAGTAGCACATTCACATTATCAATGATACATTATTCTGTGCGTACCATATTGTTAAAGCGAATCTGTAAGCAGGTTATTTTCTACCCCATCGGATAACGGCATGATGTAGAGGCAGAGATGCTGATTCCAGCGATGTATCACTTGCTGGGCTGCTTGCGGCAGTTTTGATGCTGTTCTACTATTTTTATGAATGCTGAGCTCTGCATAACTCCACCCACACCACTGATTGGCAGCTTTGTGTATACTGTGCATAGTCGGAAAGCTGCCAACCAGTGGTGGAGGTGAGTTTGCAAATAGCTTATGAATATACAGGACTACAAGGCAGTAGGTTTGCAAGTCATTTAGTGATAAAACACTGATTTAATCAAAAATACAGCAAACAACCCAGTAAGTGACTCATCGCTGGAATCAGGGTCTCTACATTATGCTGCTCTCAGATGAGGTAGAAATAGACTTTTGACAGATTCCCTTAAGGGTGAGTCTCCACGTAGCGTATTGCTGGCGCTTTGGACGCTGCGGAAACGCCGCTCCGCCCAAAGCGCCGTCCCTGTTGTAAGCGAGGTGATTCCGGATGTGTTCATTGAACACATGCGGTATGACGGCAGCGTACCCATAGACTGTGTAACTTATCTTGCATAGACTGAGCGTCTACGCAAGATAAATAGACATGTTGCGGTCTAAATGTAATTTCGGGTGTGTCATCCGCGTTCTTGCACGCATAGTGGAGACGGGATTTCTTGAAATCCCCTCCACTATGCTGTTATGCTGTAACATCTGGACGCTAGGGCTTAAACAGCTGTACGCAGCTTTCACTCTGCAGCAAATGAATTGCGCTACGTGGAAACATACCCTTAAGGAAAGGGACATGGCTGTTTTGAATCCACCATTTTATTATTGTTCAGCAGATCGGATTACTTCTACAGTCAACTCTTTATACAATGCTATATTCTGTATTTTATGAGCACCTGGTACCTGTAATAACATGACACAGCATCATGCAGTGAAATTAATCTTGAAGATATAAAAAAGAAAAGGGCATAAATAAGTCGGGTTTGACTACAGCAAAAAAAGTTTATTATCTGCAGAATATAATCATTTTGAATACTGCTTTGTTTATGACACATCCTCATGTCAGGTTCTTTTTTATACAATGTCAAATTCCCTTAGGGCCCGTTTTTCTTATACGGAGAAATAAAATAATTGACAGCAAGTTTTAATACTGAGGTCATCAGAAATGAGAGCACTTGTAAGTGATAATCTTAGTTGATGGCATAGGATGACCTTGACATTCCAGTTTATTACAGAGCAGGTCAGACAGTCCTTTGATTATCAGGGTCAACATCATGCACTTTGCGTTGTCTCAGTCTCGCTCTGCACCGAAGAACAAATCTTGATATTAAATCTGCAGTTAAAATGGATTCACCTGTTTCCACATTGTAGAAAGACCCTTAATTGTCACACAGCCCCTCAAAAGTTACATTTCTCACTCTCCCTCCCACATAAACCTGCTTGGTGACCTTACAGTCAGTGCATCCATCACCCAAAGTAAGGGTTTTCATTCTGAAAGTTATAATCTGGACACACTTTCTGCACCAACTTGTAGTCAATACTGTAGAAGGAGATGAAGATGCAAATAACCTTGAATGGTTTGGCGCAAAGCCACGCCGCATGACTCTGTGTATGCTCCATGTAGCAGTTTTTGGCTGGATCATAGAGGCAGGGTTTGTTCTTCAAGGCTTTGTTGGTGTTCTCATACTCCACTCTACAGTTGAAAGTCTTGGTTTCTCTGGTATCCAAGGTAGATTGTTGAAGGAGGTCAAACTCTACCACCTTTGTTGGTGGGACAATACTGACAGACACATTACCAAGGCTAGACGAATTGTGCCGAAAATAGACACTAAATGTCCCATTGATGTGGTCAACTATCTTACCAGTGACCAACAAACTGAACTTGACAGTTTTTATGTTGAAGTAGAAATCCCCCCATCCAAAGATCTTCTTGGTTCTCCCAGCTTTCAAAGATGGCTTGCGTTTCGCTCTTTGGCCAATGCCCCCAGCAAACATTGTTTGGTTCTTGCTCCACTCCCATGGATTAATAGGGGATTGCATTGGAATTTTTACTGCTTTAAAAGGGTCACTGGCGAGTACTCTCGAAGGATGGAGTGAGTGAGGTTTGTTTGTACCATACGGACCATTCTTCACCATTCCTGTTGTCCCCATATCCAAGTATCCTAGTGTTTTCGTCATGTGGCCTTCTAAGCAAAGTACCTAGAAATCAAAATATAAGATTATTAATTATTTATAATTAATCAGTTTTGTCAAACAGTATTTATTATTATTATTAGAGATGACTACAAGGGAGTTATGACCAAAATAGCAAGTTAGCTTCTATCTTGGGGACAACGTGCTGATTGGTGTGGGTCCAAATACTGAGAGCCCCTCAGAATTCCCAAGGATCAGTCTGCTGCAGAAACAGAGAACCGAACTCCGCAAAGCCCAACTTGAATGGAACGGAGATATAATGTACATACCCAACCTCTGCTCCATTCGCTGTCTATAGGACTACCAGAGAAAGCAGAGAACAGCGCTGTCCCATTGGCAATGAATGGAGTGGAAGCATAGCTTGTGCAGTCTGGTCTATTCAAGACAGAGCCTTACAGAGTTAGCTAGTGAGCAAAGATGCAACAAATTTATTATAGGGAATCTGTCACCAGGTTTTTGCTCTGTAATTTGAGAGTAGCAAAATCTAGGAACAGAGACCCTGATCCCAGCAATGTATCATTTACTAGGCCATTGCTGTCATTTTAATAAAATCCTTGTTTCCTATGCTGCAGATCTACCAGTTTTCTGAATGCTGAGTTCTGTATAATCCCGCCCACACCACTGATTGGTAGCTTTCTGTGTACACTTACACTGTGTATAGTCAGAAAGCTTCCAATGAGTGGTGGGGGTGTGGTTATACAGAGCAGAATGACTACATGGCAGGAGGCAACTAGTTCGCTCATGATAATCTCAAACTGGTAAAACTCTGATTTTATTTAAACTGCAACAACAAGCCCAGGAAGTGACATATCACTAGAATCAGGGTGTCTGCCCCTACACTATGCTGCTCTCAGATTACACAGAAAAACTTGCTGACAGATTCCCTTTAAGAGTCATGGCCTCCTTATATATTTGGTATATCTTAAATCATATGAAACAGCACTCATTAAATTCCCCACTGCATGTACTATATGGAAATAACTAATTATAAGTTTATCATAGCACTATCGTCTAAAATTTAAAGATTTTAATGTTAAAATGGTCTACAAATTCTGTAACTTGAAGGACAATCATTATAATAATAGGGAGAGCAGAAAAAAAGAACGTAAGGTTTTATTTAGACTTCGGAGATTTTTCTCAAACTACAATGCCTGACTGATCTTCATCGGTGTATTTGATCGGAGTTTCAACAGGGTTTCGCCCGTGTGTCAGGTTTTGCCAGCACTGTTTCATCAGTGATCTTTTTTCATATGATCTACGGAAAAAAATTACAAAATTCCTCATACCCATTACAGTATTAAAAACGAGCAGCGCACAGATGGCACCCTTGTGTACCTGTGGTCTTCACAGACCCGTAGACTTGTATGGGTGACCTCTAACCTGTGACTTGGTTCAAAAACGGACATGACCCCTGAAGTATAAGAACATATAGACTATAATGTGAAAAAACACAGATAAGGCTGGTTTCACATTAGCGCTTTTGTGCGCAGCGCATCGTGCGTACCCGTGCGCATGCGCACTGCGCACCTATGTTTAACATGACGTGCGCATGGTCTTGTGCACACTTGCGTTTTCGTGCGAATGCGTTTTTTTGTCTTTCGCGCCAGGCGCGCCAGACGCAACATGTTGCATTTTTTGGTCCGCCCTGTCTCGTCAAAAAAACGCATGCGCACGCTTGCGCAAGGAATGCGCAAAAACAACACACTGAAGTCTATAGGAACGCATGCGTGCGCATGGTCTTGTGCACGCTTGCGTTTTTTTGCGCATGCGTTTTTGAGGTAAACAAGTCTGGAATGCAAAAACGCATGTAAAACGCAAGCAACGCTGCATTTTTTTGACGCATCAGCGTACGCATGACGCTAAAAAAACGCGCGTTTGTTTTGCGCTTTTCTTTGCGTTTTTTATGCGCACGATGCGCTGTGCAAAAAAACGCTAATGTGAAACTAGCCTAAAACACATAAGTGAAAGATTGTAATCTGAATGAGGCCTGAAGACGAAAAAGCCAGTATGCAAGAAAACCGCAAATATGGAAATGTACGTCGTCAATCATGAACTGTATTATTAACATAAAAAAATTGTAATATCTCATGAGCAATAGTAGAACAGAATTTAATAAATGCCCGAATGCCTGGCTTATGATGATTTGCTATAGATGTTCATAACTGATGGCAAAGACTGAAGTTTCTTGAACAATGGGTGAAGTCACCTGCATCTTCACTAATCTGTACCAGTAATTCATCATTTGTTAACACTTAACTTACTTTAATCTGCACTTCAATGTACACAATGATAAATACAGAAGGACATTTTATGGGTGACGTTTTTAGAGGCGGCTGGATGAGCTAGAGGAAAATGAACAGAGAATTCCCAAAGGAAAGATTTATATTTATATTGGTTTCCTTGGGAAAATCGCTAGTAGCATCCATATTAAATGAGTCCGGCAAATATCTTATTCTTGACACTGAATTATTTCACAGATTGTGTGATTAGGGTTTTTAATGTTCACAATTTAAATATAGATTATCTCCCTGTGGGTTATCCAGATATTAAATAAAACCATAGCCATGGTGAAAATATGTACTGTTTAATATGTATGGCTTCCCCAGCTTCCCATCTCTGTTATATCTATATTCTTACGTATCATAGTCACAACGTAAGATGGTAGGAAGCATGATTAAATAACGCAGTTTTTTTCAAAATTAGGAACGTTTCTTCAGAACAGTAAATTGATACCATGCTCGACCATTTATTGCTATATTATTGGCTAAGGACTTATTGACACGGCTATATTACTCCACCAGCTTTGATCTCTACTGGAGCTCTGAATCCTTCCAACTTCATACAGAGACAGGACCCGATTCATCAGAGCTTTAATGCCAGAATTCTGGTGTAAAAAAACTTTCAAAAGTCACAAAATATTGTCGAAATGCG
Organism: Dendrobates tinctorius; assembly: GCF_039654945.1. Classification (NCBI taxonomy): domain Eukaryota; kingdom Metazoa; phylum Chordata; class Amphibia; order Anura; family Dendrobatidae; genus Dendrobates; species Dendrobates tinctorius. The sequence continues at coordinate 20,134,059 of NW_027361719.1, forward strand.
TGACTGTGCTAAAATATTGTGACTTTTGGCATTCTCATACCATTTTTACCCAGCTAAGACAAAGTGGGCTGAGTTGGGGTGAGACAGGGGTGTAGCTCCTCCCCTCTTCAAATTCATAACTAGCGGTGGAGTTCCTAGCACTACAAATCTAACACCTGTCCCCAACTGGAGTAAGATTAGTGATGAGGCGCACAGAGAAGACACTTTTCAGATGAGCTGGATTCATTAGGTGGTGTGCACCTCTTAATGAATAAGGCGCCTCTGACTCCCACACACCCTCTCATCAAGACTGGCTTGAAAAATGCTGATCTTGATTAATAGGGGCCATAATGTGTTTTTTTTGTCTGTTTAGGCAGAAATACAGTAGAAAAAATTCTCAGCAGTAGACAAATATTGACAGGCCCTGGTATCATCTGAGAGTCATCATATAATCAATCTTTCCACTCTCAGAGTTTTTAAATCCCGGCAGAGCTCAACTCCCAACCATTTTGAGTAGAAATAATTTTTGGGAGACTAAATAGTGGCACTCACTGATTTTATTCTTCTTATTGCACAAACACTCTTTTTCCGGAGAAGCGTGAATGTGCAGGAGCAATGAACAAAAGACAACAATAAATCTTGCCGCCGTGCTACATTGGACATCGAATGTGCGGAGATTTTCTTTATTGTTTTAGGGGAGAATATTTCCTGACACATGGAGTCTGACTGAGGATACATGTTTGAACTTACCATTAGAACTCCATTAAAGATTAACCTCATAATAGACATCAGTGGCATAAGTGAATGATAAAGTAACTTGGCACTCAACTGAATAATCCTTTATAAATGAAGTTTTATTTTTTATGCAGTCTTAGAAGAGACGTTTCGGCCTACAACCGGCCTTCGTCAGTCTGCCGACTGCTATCACAATATAATAACGAGATATAGAACAAAGTTGTATGGATTCCTGCTTTGAAGATATAGTGCAGATTTATATTATATTCTCCAGCTGTCTCTAGAACGTACTGTGCTGGTAAATCAAAAAAATATATATTATAGGCACTGGGTATGGAGTCAGTCTCCCTGAAGTAATGAGACTGTTTGCCTGTTGGTGCTGATTCTGTATAGCACTGAAGAGAAAAAAAGGCCCATATGAAGCATATATGTGTAGAGTTAGGGCACGCCGGGCTAGACGCAGTTACTGCTGTTTGTCTGGTCGAAAAAAAAGGCCCATATGAAGCATATATGTGAAGAGTTAGGGCACGCCGGGCTAGACGCAGTTTCCGCTTCTCGTCTGGTCGCCAGACGAGCAGCAGAAACTGCGTCTAGCCCGGCGTGCCCTAACTCTTCACATATATGCTTCATATGGTCCTTTTTTTCTCTTCAGTGCTATACAGAATCAGCACCAACATGGGTGCCACGGTTGACCAGTCACCATACCGAACCACAACCCCTGTATCGGCCATAGAGCATTCACTGCTGATGTAGGGAGGAGGACCCAGAGAGGTTGCCTGGGCCGGAACCAAGGGAACCGCCATCTGGGTTCCTAGGGAAACAGTACCCGGGGAACAAAGGAGGAGAGCAGATGACTGAGCGTGACTGGGCAGCAAGGGGAGGGGCGAGTATAAAAGGAGCAGGGGACGCGCAGGGGAGACAGTTGGTGGCACGCCAGACACTGAACAAGAGGCTGTGGGACTGTGAGAGAGCTAGAGCGGCTGACTGTGACCAGAGGGGAGAACGGCAGCAGAGAGGAGATTCTCAGTGCCCGTCAGAGGAGGTACCTAACTTACCGACCAGAGACTGTCACCCCCCGCCAAGTCAGGGACACGACCTGCCCGTCCGCAGCCGGTGCCGCTGTGCTCCAGCCCATTGCGGTCTGTCTGCTGTCTCCCGTGGCCACCGCTGCTGCAATCCTGCCCGCAGTGGCGGCCTGCCTGCTGCCGCCCCACTACAGTCCGCAGTTGCGGCCTGTGCATCACCGCCCAGGGCTGCCATTACCCCGCTACAGTTGGCAGTTGGGGCCTGCTCCTCACCTACGGAGAGACTCTGCACAGGCCCAGTCCATGCACGTGGCCTACCAACCGCCACTCTTCCAGACTACGTCACTACCCTGCTTGGGGGGACTGGAGTCCCCTTGGACTCGCTAACGAACGGGACCCTGCTGTGGCTACAGGGGGTTACCGCAACGAAAGATTCCCTTAGGGCTTGTTGTGCCCCAACTTCTCCTGGGTGCTGGACAGCTGAAGACTACGACTGTCCTTCAACAGCTGGGCCCAGTGGCTGCGACATCAAAGCAGCCACATCAGCGACACCAAAGCAGCCACATCAGCGACCCGAGGGATGTCAGGAAGGATAAGTTGACTTTAGGAAACAAGGACCCGTAGTTGGCCGTTTTGTGGCCCCATAATAGCTGGCCTTGCTGGGTCAGTCACATTCTTGTTAAAGAAAAGTGTTATTGTTGTTGAGTCCCTGTGAGGACAATTAGTGTTACCCCTTTTTGGTTGCTCAGTATAGCCCTAGCGGCTCCAGTTCATAAACGTTGTTTTCTAAAACAACACTCAGTCTCGTGTCTCATCACTGCATCCTGCGAACCTGCTGTTACCTACACTGACATAAGCATATCAATGGTTAGACAGAGGTAGGGAGCTCCATTTAACACCGGATGTGCACTATTGTGATGCAATAGCGGGAGAACGATAGGTTGCCATACCAAACAACAATCCCTAGGACCGCCATGCGTATAGACCTATTAGGCCCTGCCAGTAACACTGACAGGCATGTTACATTACAATTCAGTCAAAGTATTGTAATGTACTACAGAAGAGATTAATGGATCAATAATCAAAATAAGCAAAAAAAAAATCGTTGCTCCTATTTTTTATTGAAATAAAAATAATCGTAATAATCTGCAGAATAAAGTCATGTCATCTGTTCTACTGCACGGTGAACCTGGTAAAAATAAAACCCAAGAAACAATACCAGAATCACTATTTTTTTTTACCACCATTGCTTTCTCACCCACTCACCCCACAAAAAAATTAAAGGGACTCTGCCTCTACAAAATGACTAAACAAACCAAGTACAGATGCACGGTGCATCATGGCGGCCACTCATATACACCATCCCACCTGCTTGTTTTCCATCAGTCTCCTCCCTTCTCTGGCTCTATGAAGCCAGAGCTGTCAATCAAAGAATGAGGTTGGAGGTAGAGGGAAAACAAGTAGATGGGAAGGTGTAGTTAGATGTTTGGCCCTGCTGTGATGTGCCGAGCTCCTGTACTTGGTTTGAACAGTCATCTTTCTCTTTAATAAATGTTATACTATGCACTATACTGTATGTACCCGAAATCATGTTGCTAAAAAATTCCAACAAAGGGAAAAGCAATACACTAAGCTGATAGCACCGGGACGGGTTATTCCCAACCTTGAAAGTTCTCACCTATCCAAGGTATAGGCTTTTTCTGTTAGTCCTTGATAGGAGCAGTGGGTCACGTGTGCAGCCAGTGTGTTGTTCTCACGAGGCACTTCAGAGCCTGTTCTCAGTATCAGTTGGGGATCCCAGTGGTAGGACCCCCCAGTGATCAGAAAGTCATCATCTATTAGTTTTGGGAATAACCCTTTATTTAAACGCCATATGTTTTTTATTCTCAGATGAGTCGTAAACCTATAAAATACTTTGCCACTTGTCTGTGACTTGCCGACGCCGTCATACAACGTTTTGGAGCTAAGATGTGACTGCATAAAAATCTATAAAGACAAGGTTCTATGTAACTTGGGACCCGGGACCAGAAGTCCAGGAGGTTTGTTTTTTTTTTGCAAATCTATCCCAAAGCAACATTGAAGTCTTCATTCGGCGGTACATGTAGCCCTATCCTAATGCTTCGGGGCAAAGTTTTTAATAAGATTATTACAGCCAACTGATGTTCCAAGTATCTAAGTTGTAGAAACAATGACAAAGAGATAACGATGGTGGACTTAAACTTTCTAGTTTTGATATTTAAGCATTTCACTGACTGCTGTACTGAACAATAATGGACACTGCAGGAAATCTTCCAGGGATAAAATAAAATGACTATTTCGCAACCTTGCATAATGCAAACGTCAATTTGAAAAGGCGCAGACGACTTTATTTATGAAGTTCTTACACTCCATTGCAAATCCCAGGTATGACGCTGAGTGCAACCACACCTTTAAATACCAAATCAGTCATTTTTTTTTCTCCGCCAGCGCCTCTGATCATCTTCCTCTCGCACACTGCTAGCGCTGCGAAAAAGAAATGACAAGGAAGGGAAATAGACGACAAAAGGGAAAAGGTTGCAAGCCTGCCTGTCTGATCTGCCTGGGAGACAGCGAGATGTAACGAGGGGACCTGAACGGTGGGTCAGCCGCTCATGAATTTCATGATTCCTGCACACGGCTCATTATGAGGGATTGATCTGAAACCTCTTAAACAGTCTCCAGAGAACATTAATGGGACTTGGCTCAGGCTGATATTTTAACCTGTTATGTACTTCAGATTCTGGGTGTTATAATATTTTACTTTTGTAATAAGACTGGTCCTTGTATTACCGAAGATTTCTATCCTGATATAATCTGCAGAATCACTGCACACCACATTCTGCCTTATGCTATGTCATATGCAAAAGGTTCATTCATTATGATTGCTTAGAGCATATCTGTCATTCCACATAAAACCTGTAGAAAACCACGGTGTACTCATTGGTCCCAAAACAAGGTAAAGCTCCTTTTGGTGCATATACCAGTCTAATATATTCTAGAACAATCCCAATTCAAATGCTCTGTAAGTTACATAGGTTGAAAAAAGACCTAGGTCCATCAAATTCAACCTTTCTCCACCAATTACACATTCTAAATTATTAATAACCCACAATGCCATTTCTGCTGAGGAAATCATCCGTCCCTTGTTGAAAAGCTGTTATAGTGTCTGCCATTACTGCCTCTTGTGGTTTGGGATTCCACAGTCTGACTGCTCTAACTGTAAAGAACCCTTTCCTAAGTTGTCATGTACTCTTTTTGGTTGAGGTCTTTGCCTACTGTTAACACTGTAGAAAATGGAACTTCCATACCATCATTTGCCATCATGTATCGCTCCGGACATTATTCAGTGATTTGCTTGCTTTGAATCGAAAACCTCCACATCGACGGCTAACTTGCTCAACCAAGTAATTGCCTGCACCTGACATGGGCTGTAGTCAAGATGTCACCACTGCAGCCATCAAAAAAGACGCAAGTACCAACAAAAAGGCATTGCTGAAGCAGCAGGTGGTAAGGATGACATTTTGTCGCAGAGCAAGCCTTTGAACTGAAATGGCATAAGAATGCACAAACTCTTTAAAGGGTTAAACAGTAATGGAGGCTTGGAAATTGATGGCATAAAGTGTTTATGGATCCTTTAGCATGGTCACCTGCTGTGCAGAATCCGCCGGACTCCATGTATACACAGCGGTACGTCTAGGAGAGAACACCTCTGTTCACAGAGCAACCAATGGTGTACGCCACATGTTTTCTCTGTCCTAAGCTGGGGGCAGACAGTCATATGAAAAATTAGGTCAGTCTCGTCTGAAAATTGCGAACAGGATTGGCTCTGTGTTTGTAGCAGGAGAGGCCTCCACCGAGCACCCGGGCCGGAACTGAGGGGATCGTCTTCTAGGTTCCTGGGGTATCTGTTTCCAGGGAGCAGAGCTAGGGGATGGACCGCTGAGACTGACAGGGCAGTTGGGGGAGGAGTCTGGATGAAAGGGGCGTAGAGGGCCCGACTGAGTGAGTCAGCAGAACGAGAGACAAGGAGAAGGAGACTTGGTGAGGGCCAGGGAGTGAGAGCCACGAGCAGCTACCAGGGAGGAGGACGACAGGAGGGAGACTCTCGGTGGACTGCAGGGAGACGGCGCCAAGCTTACCAACAAAAGAAGACTGCTGGCTCACTCCAGCTCTCTGCTGCGGAGCACTTGCAGCCGTCCGCTGCCGATGCCGCCTCACTCCAGCTCACTGTTGCAACCTCCTCGCTGCTGCCCGCAGCCACCGCCGCTTCACTCCCGACCACAGCAGTGACTCCTCCTTTGCCGCCCGCAGCTGCAACCTCCCCACTCCAGTCCGTGGTAGAAACTGGGCCTGTATCCGCTGCGGATCCTCCAGTGCGGCCGCAGACTGCGCCTGTGGCCTATCAACCGCCACTTATCACCGCCGCTGCCAGTCCCTGTCAGGGAGTTGTGAACTCCACTCTCCCACTCCCAGGCGGTATCTTGCTGCCTCCGCTGGGGGACATTCCGCCAAAGAACTCTCCGCGGGCCTGTTGTGCCCCTGCTCCTCCTGGGCGTCGGAACACCCGAAGACTACACCAGATCTTCAGTGGCTGGGCCCAGTGGCTGCGACGCTGACACACCGTGGAACAGAACGCCGAGGGACAGCAGGACGGATAAGTGATACATAGTGACTAAGGACCTGTAGTCGGCCATTCCGCGGCCCTATAGTGACCGGTCTTTGCCGGATTAGTCGTGTTTTCCTAATCCTTGTTTACGTGTATTGGCTCCCTGCGAGGACAACTACTGTTATTCTGTTGGTTGCGTAAGAAAAGCCCTAACGGCATTTATCTATAAAAGTTAACGTTTAAAGTCATATCTGTCTCGTGTCTCGTCACTGCGTCCTGCGTACCTGCTATTACCACATGTTTCTCCAACTAGTACTTGCTGCATTTCAGACAGGGCAGGAGCTACCTTCTATCGAAAGCATTAGTTTGGTCTGTAAAAAACAGCAGACAAGTGCAGGCTATGATTTTTTTTTTTTCCACTACTGTTGGTTGGTGTGCTGCCAGTGTGCAGTCCGCTGCACGCACAGATCACAAAAGTCACATCTGTATCAGCTCTTACATGAAATACCACACAAAATACTTCTGCATGCTTCCATATGAATTTGCAAGTTTATGGCAGTACCATAGAGGACCTTTATGGAAGTGAATGCCAACGATAACGATGGGAAATACGAATTACAAAGCTCATCTGACAGACATCTACCTATCCGAGCCCCTCAATACATAGGCACATTTGGGTTTTGAGGAGGAAGGAGGCGACAGCCAGACTATTCTGGAGATTACTTACTGTTTCTCCCCAATAAAGAAATTATTAGGAAGTTGAAATCCAACTGCCCAATCCTTATCTCTCTCCATCTGACATCAGGGGGCAGTCGAGAGACCTCCAAACAGACGTTATTTGATTTGCCATTCCTACCGAATCTAATGTGTGTGGCAGCTTCAGTGATTTTAAGTCTGCTTGACAAATGCACAAAAGCTTTAAGTAGTATAAGTAATATTAAAAAGTGATCACTTTTTCACACAGGATTCTGTAGATTTGGATTTATTTTTCCCTTAATAAAGCCCTTCATTTATAAACCGTAATCTGCATTTACTTGTGTTATCTTTGTCTAATATTTAAATTTGTTTGATCTGAAACATTTAAGTGTGTCAAACATGCACACTTATACTGTATATATAATACATATATATATACTGCTCAAAAAAATAGAGAACACTAGACACTCTTACTGAGCAGACACATGGATGTTAGTGACCTTCCTATCATTTCAACCTGTTGTTTATTCCATTGGCACAACAGCAGGGGAAATTGAATCACATTCAGTGTTGATTTCACAGAAATGTGACTGACTTGGAGTTACATTTTGATGTTAAGTGTTCCCTTTATTTTTTGAACAGTATATATGTGTATATATACTGTATAAAGGCAGGCTGGATATCTCTGCATTTATTATGGTCATTTTTACAGTAAACATTCCATTTACGAGTGGGAGAAGAGGGTTGCATTGACAAGCCAACATAATGGGCAGCACTTTGAATGCATTTTATAAGTGGTCATAAACCTGTAAAAAAACTCATGAAAGAATAAAGTTACGTTAAAACCAAGCACACCATTGTTTTTCATGTGAAATTCTCAATACGTTTGATGTGTCACATGACCCTCTTCCCATTGGAAAAAATAAAGTTGGATCCAAAATGGCAGACTTCAAAATGGCCACCATGGTCACCACCCATCTTGAAAAGTTTCCCCCTCCAATATACTAATGTGCCACAAATAGGAAATTGATATCACCAACAATTCCCATTTTATTTAGAGGTATCCATATAAATGGCCCACTGTTATGAATGGGTCACCGAGGAGGATAGCAGGCCCAGGCTAAGCCACAGAAAACCAGAGACGTTGGTAACTAAGCAGATTCAGACCCCTGATCCTGTCCACACAACTAGCAGTAGCCGTGGAGCGTACCTATGATGATCCTAGACGCCTCGGCACAGCTGGAGAGCTAACTAAGCCTAAAGCAAGAAAGGGGAAATCTAAACTGCCCCGGAGCAGACCCCTAAGGAATAGATAGCCCCAAACATATATTGTCGGTGAGACAAGATGAAAACACAAACGCAGGCACAAAAATAGACTGAGCAAACGATGGGGCCCTCACTGGCTAGACAGGACAGGAAAGGAAAGACACTGTCTGCAATCACGCAAAAAAACCCTGCAAAAGTCCAACACGTCTGTCTGATGCAAAAAACACTGAAGTCACACGACTTCGCCCCCCACTATATCAGCACACTAGTATATTCTGAAAGCAAAGCAAAAAGAGGCCAATATAAAAGGGGACAAAACAAACTGGCACATGCAGTAACATATGGGCGGTGATTCAGTTCAGCCCCAGCTGAAGCTAGCTGACCCGCACAAATCAGAGATAAACAAAACCAGATCAAATGCAAACAGAATAGCAAATGAACCACTTAGCTGAACATGCAGGGAAAGAGCAGGAGACATCAGACTTCAGGAGGCACAGGAAAAAAATCACCAGCAGGGATAGAGGGAGTCAGCTGTCTTAAATCCCAATCAGAAACCCCAGATCACCAATTGTCTTCCTCATTATCAGGTGGCAAGCCTCTGTCAATCAGATCAGCTCCACTACCTCCAGTAACCACCACAAGGAGCCCAGAAAGAGAACTCTCAATCTGACCAGTTCCACTATCTTCAGTAATCACCAGAGGGAAGCCAGAGAGAGAATTCACAACAGTACCCCCCCTTGAGGAGGGGTCACCAAACCCTCATCCATGCCACCAGGCCGGTCAGGATGGGCCCGGTGAAAAGCAAGAACCAATCTTTTGGCATGAATGTCTGAAGCAGAGACCCAAGAATTATCCTCCTGGCCATAACCCTTCCATTTGACCAGGTACTGGAGTCTCCGTCTAGCCAAACGAGAATCATACTCCAAAATACCTTTAACCAATACAGGGTCAGGAGGCGCTGCCATGGGAACTACTGGCTCTACAAACCTCTTCAACAAGGATTTATGGAACATGTTATGAATCTTAAACGTAACTGGAAGAGCCAAACGGAAAGAAACGGGATTAAGGATTTCCAAATTCTTATAAGGTCCAATGAATCTTGGCTTGAATTTTGGAGACGCAACCTTCATAGGAATATTCTTTGAAGACAACCAAACCATATAGCCCACTTTAAACCGGGGACCAATGGTCCTATGCCGGTTGGAAAACCGTTGGACTTTTTCCTGAGAGTGGAACAATTTATCCACCATTTGGTCCCAAATCTGCTGCATTCTCTCTACCACAGAATCCACACTTGGGCAAGCCGAAGATTCCATCTGCCCAGAAGAAAATCGAGGATGAAACCCAAAGTTACAGAAAAAGGGCGACATCAAAGTGGCAGAACTAGCCCTATTCTTCAGCCCAAATTTGGCCAAGGGCAAAAATGAGACCCAGTCATCCTGATCAGCAGATATGAAACATCTCAAATAAGATTCCAAAGTCTGGTTTGTTCTCTCAGTCTGCCCATTGGTCAGAGGATGAAACGCAGAGAGGGACAACTGAATTCCCAGTTTGGAACAAAAAGCTCTCCAAAATATGGAAACAAACTGGACTCCTCTGTCCGACACAATGTTCTCAGGAATCCCATGCAACCGAACCACCTGTTGTAAAAACAAGGGCACCAACTCAGAAGAAGATGGCAACTTTGGGAGTTGTACAAGATGGACCATCTTAGAAAATCTATCACAGATCACCCAGATAACAGTCATTATCTGAGAGATAGGAAGATCAGAAATAAAATCCATTGAGATATGAGTCCATGGCCTCCTGGGCACCGGCAGGGGCATCAACAACCCACTAGAACGAGAACAGGGCTTGGATCGAGAACAAGTCCCACAGGACTGCACAAAATTCCTGACATCACGAGATAAGGCAGGCCACCAAAAAGACAGACTCACCAAATCTCTGGTACAAAAAATACATGGATGACTAGCCAGCGCAGAGCAATGAATTTCAGACATTACTCTTTTCCTCCACTGGTCAGGGACATACAATTTTCCCATAGGGCAATGTTCAGGTTTGTCCTCCTGAAATTCCTCCAGGGCACGTCTCAAATCGGGTGAGATGGCAGAAAGAACTACACCCTCATTTAGAATGGTAGTAGGCTCGGTCACATCAAGAGAATCCGCAAAGACCAAAGAAACTCCTAGAAAGGGCGTCCGCCTTAACATTCTTAGTGCCCGGAAGAAAAGAGACCACAAAATTAAAACGCGTGAAAAACAAGGCCCACCTAGCCAGTCTAGGATTCAAGCACTTGGCTGATTCAAGATAAATCAAATTCTTGTGGTCGGTGAGGACCACAACTTGATGTCTAGTTCCCTCCAACCAATGTCTCCACTCTTCAAATGCCCATTTCCACGTCATAGTTACGTTCAGATGGGGAGAATTTTCGAGAAAAGAAGGCACAGGGATTCATCTTAGAAGTCACCGGATCTCTTTGGGACAAAACGGCTCCTGCACCAATCTCAGAAGCATCTACCTCCACCTGAAATGGGAGTGAGGTATCAGGTTGCCGTAGAACCGGAGCAGAAGTGAATCTCCTCTTAAGCTCCTGAAATGCCAAAACTGCCTCTGGAGACCAATTCAACACATCAGCGCCCTTTTTGGTCAAATCAGTCAGTGGTTTAACAATACAAGAAAAATTACTTATAAATTTACGGTAGAAATTAGCAAAGCCCAAAAACTTCTGGAAAGCCTTCAAAGAAGTGGGCTGAACCCAATCATAAATGGCCAGTATCTGGGCCGGGTCCATTTCAATAGCCGACGGGGACAAAATAAATCCCAAAAATGAAATCCTCTGTACACCAAAGAGGCACTTCGATCCCTTAACATACATAGAATTTTCCCTCAAAATCCGGAACACAGTCCGGACATATTCCAAAATGAGAATCCCAATCACTGGAAAAGATCAAAATATCATCCAGATAAATGATCAAAACTTATCACAAAGTCCCGGAAAATATCATTCATAAAAGACTGGAAGACAGAAGAGGCATTAGTGAGCCCAAAAGGCATCACCAGGTACTCAAAATGTCCCTCCAGAGTATTAAACGCCGTCTTCCATTCATCCCCATGCTTGATGCGAATAAGATTATACGCCCCCTGAGGTCAAGCTTGGTAAACCAACAGGCACTTTTAACTCTGGAAAATAAATCAGAAATCAGGGGTAACGGGTTCTGATATTTAACAGTGATTTTATTAAGGGAACGATAGTCAATACATGGCCTTAATGAACCATCTTTCTTGGCCACAAAAAAAAACCCAGCGCCTAAAGGTGACGAGGATGGTCTAATATGGCCCTTCTCCAACGACTCCTTAATATAGGATCGCATAGCATCATGTTCGTGTACAGATAAGTTGAAAAGCCGACCCTTGGGAAATTTACACCCAGGCATCAACTCAATTGCACAGTCATAACTCCTATGAGGAGGCAAAGACGCAGACTTACTCTCACTGAATACATCAGAAAAATCAGCCAAATAGTCAGGAATATCATGAGACTGGGGAGAGGTGGAGAAAACAGGAGTGTTGTCATGCTCGCCATGTCTGTTATGTCTGCCATGTCTGTTTTGCCTCATGACCCCTGGAGCGGTGTGCACATGCATCTCATGTCTGCTATCCTGCATGTTCCCTAGAGCAGTGTGCACACTCACCTCATGACTGTTGGCCTGCAAGATGCCTGCGTTTCTGCTCTGTCTTCTGTGATCATCTCTGCATGTCTGAATCCCCTGATCATGTGACCTTTCCTGGGTTCCAGCATTGTCTGGTTCTGCAATCATCTCTGCATGTCTGAAACCCCTGATCATGTGACTCTTCCTAGGTTCCAGCATTGTCTGGTTCTGCAATCATCTCTGCATGTCTGAAACCCCTGATCATGTGACCACTCTCTGTGATCCTGGAGGACTGAACTGGAAGTTCTCCCCTGGTCCTGACCCGGAAGTGGAGGTGCTAATGCCCTATATCAGACCACCCCTCCCTATGCTCAGGGCCTGAGTATTGTGTTGCTTCCCTGCATGGCTGCTTGGTCTGCTGGGTCGATCCCTCTCTTCTGTGCCCTTGCACTTTGCTCTGTCGTGCGTCTCTGCAAACGCTCCGTGCTCGTACTCCGTCTCTTGTCTCGTGCCTTGTCTAATGTTTGTCCCTCGTGCCATGCTTTGTCTCTGCTCTGCTTTGCCTTGTAGTCCTTCCTTGCTCTGATTCCGTTCTGTGCTTCAGTCTAGCTTCAGTTCCTTGTTCCTTATCTTGCCTTTGCTCTGCCTTGTTACTCCCTATGGTCTCTGTCTTTGCTTGCTCTGCCTCGCTCTCTCCTATGGTGCTCTGTAGTGCTCTCTGACACACGCACCATTCCTCCTCTCCTACTTTTGTGCTCTTTTCCATGTCTAGTCCCAAGGCTCTGCCTTGGCCCGGCTCTGGGCTTCGGCCTACGCTCCGCTGCCAGCTCTGTTCCTGTTCTGACCTGATTCCATGTTTCTGCCTATTCTTCTGCTCCGTATTCCGTACTCTGCCTTGCTCTTGCCTTGTTTCTCGCTTCGCCTTGGTTTATTCTTTCATGTGCTCTTCGCATGAGCCTGGCCTTCCTAGCCTCCTGTTCGTGCCTCAGCCGTGCCCGCCCTAGCCGTGCCCACCTGCCTGTGCTGCAGCCGTGCTCGTCGGTCAGTGACAGCTGTGTCGCCTGCTATGCCTCAGATGAGTTCGCTTGAGTCTTGCCTGTCTGTTTGTGCTGCAGCCTGTCCAGCTAGCCAGTGCCCCAGCCGTGCTCTCTGTGCTTCCTTGCACTTCACGCTGCCTCTGCACTGTGCCTTTGTGCTCTCTTGCACTCACAGGCCCTTGCCTGTCCCTGGCGTGTCGCTCTACACGTCCAGGCCTCCGTCTCTGTACCTCTCCCTGGCGTGTCTCTCTACACACGCAGGCCACCATACCTGTACCTCTCCCTGGCGTGTCTCTCTACACACGCAGGCCACCGTCCCTGTACCTCTCCGTGGCATGTCTCTCTACATGCGCAGGCTTCCGTCCTGGAACCTGTCTTGCCTGCCGGATTCCGTAACCTGCCGACCGCTGCCAGAGGTCCGGCTAGAGGTCCGGACCTAGATGACTGCGGCCTGGTGTCCGAAGCTGACTTCTGCAGCCTGATTCCTGGATCCTGACGGTCGATGCCAGCACTCCGGATTCCGTTGCCACCGTACCCTGTCTTGGATCCTGGCGTGTCTTCGGGCACGCACTCTGTCTTGAACCCCAGCGTGTTCCTTGACACGCATCCTGTCTCTAACTTTGTCTTGTCTCCTTGCATGGAACCCTGGACTGATTACCGGATGCCCAGATCTTGCCGATCGACCATCAGAGCCATAGAACCTGATGTCCCGGTTGATCTTCGCTTGCTGTCCGGAGTCTGACGTCATCATGCTTCTGCCTACCATCTTGCATGAACCATGCCTTGGACTTTGGCGTGCCCTTGCACACATCTTGCTATGTGTTTCCAGTGTGTTTGTTTGGTACCTGTTTGACCCTGAAGTGTTCCTTAATGAAGTTACTTTGAACTAACGTCTTGTCTCACCTTGTCTTGTTTCCCTGAGCCGGCCGTCTGGTCCAGCTGCCGTGGTGGCTCACCCCCTTGGTCCTGCCCCTGACACTCCCTGTATAGGGGGTGGCTTCTCACTAGGTTAGCTTGCCCTAGGTGGGTGGGTGCCACGGCCCAGAGGGTCCACTCATTCAAGAAAAACGACTCGGTGTAAGCTGACGCTCGTCAGAAGTGTCACTAAGAATACATTGACAACCCCAACTCACCACAAACACAGATTTCCAATCTAAAACAGGATTATGAGTTTGCAACCAAGGGAAACCCAGAACAATAGTATCATGCAAATTGTGCAACACCAAAAATTTGCCATTTTCTTGGTGGTCCGGGGCAACACGCATTATCATCTGGGTCCAAAACTGGGGTTTATTCTCCGCCAAAGGAGTAGCATCAATACACCTCAAAGGGATAGGAGTCTGCAGGGGTATCATGGGAAAACCACAATGTTTAGCAAAGTCCAAATCCATCAGATTCAAAGCTGCTCCTGAATCAACAAAAGCCTTATCGGAAAATGTAGACAAGGAGCAGATCAGGGTAATCGCCAAAAGGAACTTAGGGCAGACAGCAATAGTATGAGAGGCATCCCCACAGAAAAAACACAACTTATTACACCTTCTAAACTCCTGATGATGCGCCCTAGACAAAACCCTATCACATTGCATGGGTTCAGAAGTTCGTTCGAAAGGCGGCAATGCTTCTCGTGTAGTTTTACATTCACGTAAACACTGATCAATTTGAATGGCCAATGACAGAGTCGTCAAGACCAGAGGTAACAGGAAATCCCACCATAACATCTTTTACAGTTTCTGCCAAACCCTTCTGAAAGAGAGCTGCTAGGGCATCTTCATTCCATTTAGTAAGGACCGCCCACTTTCGGAATTTTTGACAATATAACTCTGCAGAATCCTGACCCTGGTTCAATGCCAATAAAGTTTTCTCAGCTTGATCAATAGCATTAGGTTCATCATACAACAACCCCAAGGCTTGAAAAAACGTGTCCACATTAGCCAGAATAGGATCTCCGGGTGTCAAAGAAAAGGCCCAATCCTGGGGATCGCCGCGGAGCAGGGAGATGACAATTTTAACCTGCTGCACAGAGCTCCCCGATGAGTTAGGTTTCAAAGAAAAAAATAATTTACAATTATTCTTAAAATTCAAAAATTTAGACCGATCCCCAAAAAACACATCAGGAGTAGGGATTTTTGATTCAACAGCAGATGATTGAGCGAGATAGGCAGAAATTCCCCGCACTTCAGCAGTGAGCTGCCCAACATGATCAGACAATTGCTTAGTCTCCATTTAGACAAAAAAAAATCTCCTCCTAAAGCCCCAGAAAAAAAAGAGGAAAAAAACAATTCTGACACTTTTTTTTTTTTAAATTCTTTCCTGCTTAGTAGCCGTGGAGCGTACCTACGATGATCCTAAATGCCTCGGCACAGCCGGAGAGCTAACTAAGTCTAAAGCAAGAAAGGGGAAATCTAAACTGCCCCAGAGCCGACCCCAAAGGAATAGATAGCCCCCAAACATATATTGTCTGTGAGACAAAATGAAAACACAAACGCAGGCAGAAAAATAGACTGAGCAAACGATGGGGCCCTGACTGACTAGATAGGACAGGAAAGGAAAGACACTGTCTGCAGTCACGCAAAAAACCCTGCAAAAGTCCAACACGTCTGATGCAAAAAACACTGAAGTCACACGACTTCGTCCCCCACTATATCAGCACTCTGGTATATTCTGAAAGCAAAGCAAAAAGAGACCAATATAAAAGGGGACAAAACAAACTGGCACATGCAGTTACATATGGGCGGTGATTCAGCACAGCCCCAGCCGGAGCTAGCTGACCCACAGAAAGCAGAGATAAACAATACCAGATCAAATGCAAATAGAATAGCAAATGAACCACTTAGCTGAACATGCAGGGAAAGAGCAGGAGACATCAGACCTCAGGAGGCACAGGAAAAAAATCACCAGCAGGGATAGAGGGAGTCAGCTGTCTTAAATCACAATCAGAAACCCCAGATCTCCAATCGTCTTCCTCATTATCAGGTGGCAAGCCTCTGTCAATCAGATCAGCTCCACTACCTCCAGTAACCACCAGAGGGAGCCAAGAAAGAGAACTCTCAATCTGACCAGCTCCACTATCTTCAGTAATCACCAGAGGGAAGCCAGAGAGAGAATTCACAACAGCCCACCCTGTAGATTCGTCCATGATCTGCGCCTACGGTAATTCACCGTTATTCTCCCTACAATACATTAATGTCAGGTTGATCCCGGTTTTGTATTCTTAATATAGTATCACAATGTATTACTCATGGAAGCAGCATAATTTAGAAGTTATGTTGCATAACACAGTTATTGATGTTTAATTTACAGAAAATAATTTATTTAGCTTCAGCTTCATGATTACTTCACCTGAATACTGTGTAACGTTGATTACATTATTCCACAATGATACCATCGATACTCTGAACCAATAAATAGTGTGACAATGATAGCAATGATCAGGCAGAATGGTAGCATGGCATATTTTAGGAAAATTTCACACTTTTTTCTGTATTTTGCTGCTGATTTTTGTATGTAGGTTTTTAGTCTCTCTGTAGTACACCCCTTGATACAGCACTAGCAGCATGGATAATATTATACATAAGAACTGAGCAGTGTAGCTGTGAATCCAGCCCTGAAATTAGTTAAAACTCTAGAACGCATCACCATCTCTGTGTCTCTGCCTCTTACCCTGACTAGCCCTTCTTCCCTCTGTATAGACTTCAATAGGCATTTCTGAGTGAATGATGATTTCAGGAGGCAAGGTAAGGTGGAGAAACAGTCCGTAAGTGCATATTTGTCTGATGATATATATGAAAAAGTTTCTTACATACACTTTCACTATTGATTTATATAACGTTTGTTGACAGTAGAGTGGCCATTTAAGCTCCCCTCCTGTTTTTGACTACAAAAAATAATGTAAACTCCCAAGAATAAATACTATCCTGAACCGAACCTAAAAGTTAAAAAGGATCTTATGTAACTGCTGTCTCCTTTTGATTCAGAATTACGAATTTAAGATAAAAGATCAGGCACTTCAAAAAGCATCAGAGGCCCCTTCATTCAAGCGGTAGTTGAGGGTCTCATTTTATGGATGAAAGGTTTTGACTCTCTCCATACAAAATAGTAAAGTGATATTCTACAGCTAATGCAACAAATGCTTGCCTGACAAATACACAGAGATCATTTATTTAGTAAGAATTGCCATTACCAGCATATATATTAATATCTTCACTCCATCACACACCCCACGCTTTGTCCTCTGTGACAGTCCAACAGAGAATGTTGATGGATAACTGTTGCTGAGCAGTTTGGTAGTGTTCCCTGTCCATTCAGTTTCTGTCTACTTTTTGGGTTTTGGATGCAATCATTTTACTTCTGCCTTTCCCACAAAGTCCTAGATACTTCATCAATCAAAAATTTAGCCAAAAGGTGGTTGATATGCATATGTGAATGAATGAAAATACATGGCAGAGGGGCCTATTAATTTCAGCTATAAGCAGCTGCCAGCTACTTAAAGGGAATTTTTTTGCCTATCAGCTGCTGGCACCGCCATCAGAGGTTTATCTACAGCATTCTGTAATGCTGTAGATAAGCCCCTGATGTACCCTGAAAGAGAAGAAAAAGGAGTTAGTTTATACTCACCCAGTGGCGGTCTGGGTCCAGTTCGGGTCCGGAGGGAGTCGTGGTCCCGTCTGGCACCTCCCATCTTGCAGCGAAGACGTCCTCTTCATTACTGCCTGTCGCGACTCCGGCGCACTGCTCTGCCCTGTTGAGGGCAGAGCAGATTACTGCAGTGCGTAGGCACCAGGAGAGGTCCAGCGCCTGCGCACTGCAGTACTCTGCTCTGCCCTCAACAGGGCAGAGCACTGCGCCGGAGCCACGATGGGCAGGAATGAAGAGGACGTTATTGCTGCAAGATGGGAGGCGCCAGACCAGACCATGACTCCCTCCAGACCCGAACCCGACCCGGACCGCCCCTGGGTGAGTATAATCTAACTCATTTTTCTTCCCTTTCAGGGTACATCGGGGGCTTATCTACAGCATTATAGAATGCTGTAGATAAGCCCCTGATGGTGGTGCTGGCAGCTGATAGGACTAAAATGGGTTGACAGATCCCCTACAAGACCTAATAAAAAAACTTGACATCATTTATGCATTTTTCAGTCATTTTCATCTAATGGCTACTATGCACTGTATAATGAATAGTTAATTGCCGAGGTGCTATATAAATCATTTAGCCAAAGTCAGTTGGGTAAAATAATGCTACATGTTGGCCCAGAAATATGTGTGTCAGGATACAAAAGCAAGCACTTGTATGAATTGTATAGTTATATTTGTCTTTACAAGAGTCATCTTCCCAGAATGCTTGGTGGCATCTACATTATATACATTTTCCAAAACTGATCTACAGTTGTGCTCAAAAGTTTACATACCCCAGCAAAATTTTAGCTTTCGTGGCCTTTTTTCAGAGAATATGAATGATAACACCAAACCTTTTATTCACTCATGCTTAGTGATTGGGTGAAGCCATTTATTGTCAATCTACTGTGTTTTCTCTTTTTAAATCATAATGACGACCCAAAACATCCAAATGTCCTGGATCAAAAGTTCACATATCCTGGTGATTTTGACCTGATAACATTCACAGAAGTTGACACAAATGGGTTTTAATGGCTACTAAAGGTAACATCCTCACCTGTGACCTGTTTGCTTGTAATCAGTGTGTGTGCATAAAAGATAAGTGAGTTTCTGGGATCCAGACAGACTTTGGCATCTTTCATCCAGCCACTGACGTTTCTGGATTGTGAGTCATGGGGAAAGTAAAAGAATTGTCAACGGATCTGTGGGAAAAGGTAGTTGAACTGTATAAAACAGAAAAGGGATACAAAAAGACATCCAAGGAATTGATGATGCCAGTCAGCAGCGTTCACTCTGTGATTAACAAATGGAAAATCAGGGGATCTGTAAAAACAAAACCATGGTCAGGTAGACCAACAAACATTTTGTCCACAACTGCCAGGAAAATTATTTGGGATGCAAAGAAAAACTCACAAATAACATCAGCTGAAATACTGGACTCTCTGAAAACTAGTGGTGTGGCTGTTTCAAGATGCACAATAAGGAGGCACTTGAAGGAAAATGGGCTGCATGGTCAAGTCACCAGAAGAAAGCCATTACTGCGCAAATGCCACAAAGTATCTCGCCTACAATACGCAAAACAGCACAGAGAAAAGCCTCAAAACTTCTGGAACAAGCTAATTTAAAGTGATGAGACCAAAATTTAACTTTTTGACAACAACCATAACCGTTACATTTGGAGAGAGGTCAACAAGGCCTATGATGAAATGAACACCATTCCTACTGTAAAGCAAGGAGGTGGATCGCTGATGATTTGGGGATATGTTAGCTACAAGGCACAGGAAGCTTGGTCAAAGTTGAAGGAAAGATGAATTCAGCACGATATCAACAAATACTGGAGGCAAATTTGCAATCATCAGCCCGGAAGCTGCGCATGGGACGTACTTGGACATTCCAATATGACAGCGATCCAAAACACAAGGCCAAGTCAACCTGTCATTGGCTACAGCAGAACAAAGTGGGTTCTGGAGTGACCATCTCAATCTCCTGACCTCAATATCATTGAGCAACTCTGTGGAGATCTTAAGTGCTCAGTTCTTGCAAGACAGTCCAGGAATTTACAGGAACTGGAGGCTTTTTGCCAAGAAGAATGGGCAGCTTTACCATCTGAGAAAATAAAGAGCCTCATCCACAACTACCACAAAAAACTTCAAGCTGTCATTGATCTTAGAGGGGGCAAAACACAGTATTAAGAAATGGAGTGTTTGGACTTTTAATCAGAGTCGTTTGGATGTTTTGGGTTGTCATTATGATTTAAAAAGAGAAAACACATTAGCTTGACAATAAATGGCTTCACCAAACCATTAACCATGAGTGGAGAAAAAGTTTTGGTGTTATCATTCATACTCTCTGAAAAAAGGTCAAGAAAGCAAAAATTCTGCTGGGGTATGTAAACTTTTGAGCACAAATATATATACAGTACAGACCAACTGTTCAGGAAACAGTGGGATATAAGAGCTTTTGCCTCTTTTCAAGCTGCCTCTATATCGACATATATTGGCACAGACCACAGATAGTATAGTATGTGGTCACTAGAAGAGTTTGGCGGATCGATTCGTGGCACATCTGGCAATCCGCCAGAGAATACCAGCCTGGCTGATTCCCTGGATGGTAAGCTTGAGAATCTCTTACCTTTCCATAATTCAAGGCATGGTTTTTGATTAGCCAAGTTGGCTCAACGTCATCTGGGTGTCACACCGCATTGATGATATTCCGCCAACCTGGCTAATCAAAAGCTCCATTGGGGATCCCAAAAGGTAAGAAATTCACAAACCTGTCCAGTGACCAGAGACTAATAACTTGGTCACTGTACCAAAGACCTTCAAATTAATCCACCACATAAACTGATTACAGATTCCCTTTAAAATATGCCCTTTATAAGAAAATCTACAGTGGCTTGTAAAACTATTCACCCCCTTGGCATTTTTTTGTGTGTTTTGCTACCTCACAACTTGGAATTTCACTTTTTTTTTTGAGGGATTGCATCAGTTCATGTAAAGATCATGCCTAAAACTGTGAACATTTGGTTTTCTTTTTATTGTGAAGCAAACCTCAAAAATGACAAAATAACTGAAAACTTCAGTGTGCGTAACTATTCACCCCTATAGTCAGTATTTTATAGAGCCTTCTTTTGGGGCAAATACAGCTGCAAGTCACTTTGGATATGTGTCTATGAGCTTTCCACATCTTGCCACTGGGATTTTTGCCCATTCCTCTGTCTTAAAGTCTGACAACAGATTCTCAATTGGATAAAGGTGTGGGTTTTTACTAGGCCACGCCAAAACATTTACATGTTTCCCCTTAAACCACTCAAGTGTTGCTTTAGCAGTATGCTTTGGATCATTGCCATGTTGGAAGGTGAATCTCCGTCCCGGTGTCAAATTACTGACAAACTGAAACAGGTTTTGCTCAAGAATATCCCTGTATTTCGCACCATCCATCTTCCCTTCGATATGGACCATTTTCCTTGTTCCTGCTGCCGAAAAGCATCTCCTCAGCATTATGCTGCCACCACCATGTCTCATTGTGGGGATGGTGTTCTTGGTGTGATGAGCTGTGTTGGTTTGGCACCAGACATAACATTTACCTTAGTTGCCAAAAAGTTCAGTTTTGATGTCATCTGACTACAGCATCTTCATCCATTCATTTGGGGAGTCTCCCACAAGTCTTTTGACAAACTCAAATTGAGCCTTATAATTTTTGTGTGTAAGTAACGGCATTTTTTGCTCACTATTCCATAAAGACCACCTTTATTGAGTGTACGACATATTGTGTTTGTATGGAAAGATACTCCCATCTCTGCTTGGGAACCCTGTAGCTCCTTCAGGGTTACCTTTGGTCTCTGTGCTGCCTCACTGATTAATGCCCTCATTCCCAGGGTTGCAATGTAACAAAATAGGTAAAAAGCCAAGGCGTTGAATGCTTTACTAAGCCACTTTATGACCCCTTGTTAAACGCAGCACAAATAGTGTCTAAAATAGTTAAACGAAGTCTGGAAAATGACACATCACTTAGTAAGCGACACAGCCCTAGTAAAAATAGTACCTTTAGGAAATGTGCAAATTTTAAGTATTTGCAGCAGAAATTTCTGCACCAAAAACACATCTCTTGGCAGGAAAATACTCACGATTTTGATGCAGTGTTTACTTGTATTCTTCCTTATTAATTTGAATGAGTGAAAAACACTGTAAAAATATTAAGGCTGTGTGCCCACGTAAGTGTGTTTGAAGCATTTACCCCAGTCAAAACGCTTCAAAAACGCATACAAGAAGCATCCCATTCATTTTAAACGAATTCCGCACTTTTTGTGCACATTGATGCATTTTTTCCGTGATAAAAACGCTCCACGGTAAAAAACGCAGAATGCTCATTAATTTTGCCGAAAAGTCTGCGCGTTTTTTTCGCAAAAATTGCACAGAAAACGCGTGTTTTCTGGGAAGGAATCCGGTTTTGAAGCACAAATTTTCTGCATACGTGGGCCCATAGCCTGAAAGAATTGACATGTTGAAGATTTGAAACTTGCAAATCTGCATGGAAAAAATAAGCAACATGTGCATGAGATTTCATAAATCTCATTGATTTTGCTGGTGCTGCAAACTTCTGGATTTTGGCATGGTAGGTTTGGTGCAGAAATTTCTGTTGCAAATACTTAATGTGTGCACATACCCCTTAGCGATCAAATTACGTTTTCTAGTAATTGTTCATATTGAAATACAGCTCTGGCAAAAAATTAAGAGATCACTGCAAAATGTTCAGTTTGTCTGATTTTTCTCTTTATAGGTATATTTCTGAGTAAAATGTAAATTGCTCTTTTATGCTATAAACTACTGACAACGTCACCGAATTTCCAAGCACTAAATTTTGTATTTATTTTCAGAGAATGAGAAATGGTCAAAATAACAAAAAAATGCAGTGCTTGCAGACCTCAAATAATGCTAAGAAAACAAGTTCATAATCATTTAGAAACAGCAATACTAATGGCGTAACCATGATTTTTAATCACAGCTTTCATGCGTCTTGGCTGCTTTCCATGAGTCTTTCACATTGCTTTTGGGTGACCTTATGCCACTCCTGGTACAAAAATTTAAGCAGTTCTTATTTTGATGGATTGTGACTATCCATCTTCCTCATGATTACATTCCAGAGGTTTTCAATGAGGTTCAGGTCTGGAGATTGGGCTGGCCATGAAAGAGATTTGATGTGGTGGTCCTTCTTCCACACATTGATTGACCTAGCTGTGTGGCATGGTGCATTGTCCTGCTGGAAAAAACAGATCTCAGAGTTGGGGAACACTGCATGAGCAGAAGGAATCAACTGTTTTTCTAGGATAACCTTGTATGTGGCTTGATTCATACATCCTTTGCAAAGATTAACCTGCCCAATTCCAGCCTTGCTGACGCATCCCCAGATCATCACCGATCCTCCACCAAATTTCACAGTGGGTGCAAGACACTGTGGCTTGTACGCCTCTCCAGGTGTCAGTCTAGCCATTAGACGACCAGGTGTTGGGCAAAGCTAAAAATTAGACTAATCAGAGAAGATTACCTTACTCTAGTCCTCTATGTCCTCTATGGTCCAATTCTTATGGTCTTTGGCAAACTTCAGCCTGGCTCTCCTTTACTTCTCATTGATGAAAGGCTTTTTTCTAGCTTTACATGACTTGATCCCTGCCTCAAGGAGCCTGTTACGAACTGTTCTTGCCATGCACTTCACCCCAGCTGCCATTTGCCATTCCTTTTGTAGGTCACTTGATGTCATCCTGCGGTTGCTGAGACTGCAGTCTTAGAAATGTTAAGGATGAAGGCAACATGACGCTCACTTTATCCCTCTGCTAGTAAAGCCAGAATTGAGCCCTTCTTTTCCTCACTGAAGACTTTTCTTTTCAACTCTTTTGGCATGGTTAAAAGTTATTTTTTCATTCCTATTACTTTTGGGATATTACTAGCACTTGTTTTGCCATCGAGCTTGTCCTATTGCAAGAGGATTGTGAACACCACAGCAGGGTTTTTTATACTTTCCTTTGTTAAATAAGATTTGGCTCAGGTAGTCACCTAATCAGAAGCACATTATGTAGAATGAGGTGCACTATGGTTATAATTCAAGTGACACTGGAATGGAATGGCTGTCAGACATGTAGAGAAGCTGAACTGAGAACTGTCCAGTGGTCTCTTAATTTTTGCAAGAGCTGTATGTTAATTAAATTTCCAGTGCACCCTGAGAGTGATTGAGCAGGTCAGTGCACCTATTTGTTTTCCATCTCCACCCTCCTGCGGCTCCAGTAAAGCCATAACTGTCAATTAAGGAAGGAGGGGGGTAGATACAAAACAAATAGGTGGGAAGGTGCGCTAAACTGCTCAACCAATCCCTGTGTGCCTCATTAGCATATCTGACTAAAGTACAGTTTTAATTAGTCATTTGTCCTCTACGAGGAGCTGTGCTTGAACAGTCACTTTGTATTGACTGGGTCCCTTTACTAGGTGTGGCATATATCAATGAATGTGGCACACAACCGTGACTAAGGGCTCTTTCACACGTCTGTGTCTCTAGGACACATGGTGAAAGTTTTCACATGTACTGGAGACACTGACACACGTAGACCTATTCAAGTGAATGGGTCTGTGGACATGTCAGTGTGTTTCCACGGAACGTGTGTTCGTAGCCAAAACATGCTGACATGTCCTCTTCGGGAAGGTGAGGAATACTGTTGTTTGTTTTTCTAACCTCTTTGCAGATGACGATGGCATCGGGGGAATAGGGAAGGTCGTAAGTATGGTTTAATTAAGAATATTAAAGGGGTCTCTTTCTTTCAATTAAAGTACTTTTTTCTGAGTGTCTGTGTTTTCTTACAATGTGACTATGGGGTTAGTAATGAGGCATCTTATTGACGCCCCTCCATTACTAACCTCAGGGCTTGATGTCACCTGACGGTGACATCAACCCCCCAACTATTAGCCTCTGTAGCGGTGGCAAGTGGGGTAAGTGCCAGAATTGGCGCATCTTAGAGATGCGCCTTTTCTGGGGAGGCTGGGAACTGATGTTTTTAGCCTGGAGGGAACCAGTATCCATGGCCCCTTCCTAGGCTATTAATATCAGCATGCAGCTGTCTGCATACCCTTTGCTGGTTATTAATTATAGAGGGACCCCACGTCTTTTTTGGGGGGTTCCCCATTTTAATAGCTGTGAGATGATATTAATAGCCTGGGAAGCTTTATGGGTATTAGCCCCTTCCCAGGCTATAAACATCTGCCCCCAGCTGTCGGCTTTCCCTCTGCTAGTTACAAAAATTGTGCCGGAGCCTGCGTCATTTTTTTCAGAAAAATATTTTATTAATTAAATACATGTACAGTAATTTGCACACACACTGAACTAATTTTATTTATCACTGACATCTATATATCTAGCTATTTTATTTGTATTTACTGTATGTAATCCATCTCTTCTATCCTATCAGCTTCTGCAGTGATTTCACAGAATACGGCAAATGAATTACCGGCTTTTCTTCTATCTATCTACTATGTAAAAAAAATAAATAAATATATATATTTCTATGTGTATATATCTATTCAATCTATTCTATTCCAACCTGTCAGTGTGATTTTACAGTATGCGCACATGAATTGCCGGCTTTTAATCTATCTATCTATCTATCTATCTATCTATCTATCTATCTATCTATCTATCTATCTATCTATATGTGTGTGCGTTTTGACGAATATTTCCTTTGAAAATGATGTGTAAATGACTTAGAGAACGGCTGTATGTAAAAGCTCATATTAAAATCGCATTGCATACGCATGTCATACGGATGCTGCATTTAAAAATCGCACAGCACTCGCATGACACTCGGCTGTTTTTTCGGTCCTGATATCGGAATGTTTTTTGTTTTTTACACATATAGGTATGAGCCCTTACTTATACAATTCTTGGTTCTCCAGGATTAACATCTGCTGAAAAATTTGCTCCGATGTTCTATTCTGAATAAGACAGTTGCCACTAGGTTTTCTGTTACCAGAAAATCAATGCACTCGGCTAAATACTAAATACTAATTTTGTGTATTTTTGCTGCCCTGTTGTTCATCTCAACCCTAGAACGAGTCTACTACCCATCTGCCATGTTGCATCTGAATAAGTAAGGACATGAATGGATGAATACATCGGTAGAAAAAATGAATATAATATAGATGTATACATGTAAATGTACCAATAAAGCTGAAATAACAATATTCCTAAAGTTACATCTCCTTGGCCCAGGGCATATACGCCAACAATATTTCTAATATTTACAATATTTAAATTGTTAAAACCCAGTAAATAAGCACACAATTTTCCTAGGACAGTAGGGTTTTTTTGATATGGAAATGTTAGATTTTTCCTAAGTCAGTCCCTCAATACAGCATAATGTGAAAACTTTGACAAACCTAGCGATTACCGAGCTCCCGTATCACATTTTCATTACAAGCAGTGCCCTTGATTAAGCCTTGGCCTTGCCTGTATTTTAACTTTCACAACACCTCCTGTTCAACAATTCCAGAGGCCTATTTTTCATATTAAAAAAAAAATGTGATCATGGTCTAGGCATTAAAATGTATGAGGAAGGTCGCACAATCTTTTGCTAGCAGAGAAGGAGGGGTAACAGATGAGCGCCGGCTTGCTGGTAAAGCCTAATTGTATTCCAGCGCTGAAGAGCGCCAGATGAGAGACGAGAAGAAAGGGTCCGAGAGAAGAGAGATCGCTGTGTTCCTGTAGTCCCTTGCATTGATTGTTGTTTTACCCGTTCTGTACCAAAATGCTGTGAAATAGAATGCTAACTATCTGAATACATTATCTGCAAGCTGCCTAATGGAACTGACCCAGCAATTTAAAAGAACACATAAAGGACACGGGGCTACTTCTAGCGCCCCTTTTTTTTTCTGTCTATGGTGTTTTGAAATCCATGACAAATGCATTGTAGAATGACAAGATTTTGTTTTATGTTTTTCATGGCATTTTTATTTTTGTTTTCTCTTTTTTTATTGTCAGTTTGATCATGTGCGTTTTCTTAAGTTTTGCAAGTTCTATAAAAAAAAGTATTTTGTGGGAAAAAATAGAAATAAATGAAAAAAATATATAATTTTCAGAGCATGCTGCATTTAAATGAAAATGCTTGTAAGCCAAAAAAAGAGAAAGCAAAAAAACACCAAAATTCAGCAAATTAAAATGGGGGTGCATCTTATAATGTGTATATACTTACCCGTACCGTTGCTGCAGGCCGCAGGCTGGGATGAGGGGGTATTAGGTGTTGCTGCGGGTGCCCGGTGGTGATACGGGGGGGGTCTGGATGGAGGTCTCTACACCAAGATCTCGAGAGATGCGATTTCATCTCTCGAAATCTTGGTGCTGAGATCTTCATCTGCACATGTGCAGTCCCCAGTGGCCATTTTCCCCAGAGTCCACCGCACTGGAAACCATGGAACTGCCAGGGCTTTGGCCTTTCATAAAATGTCTGCAGAGCCCTGGCAGCACTGGAAACACTGCAGCAGCACCGGGCAGCAGCGCCGGACACCCTCGTAGCACTGCGGGGCACCCACAGCACCGGAGACACCCACAGTAGCATCAGGCAGCACCGCCAGACACCCCTGTAGCACCGCTGGGCACCTACAGCACCTGAGACACCCACAGCAGCACCGGACACCGCAGCAGCACCAGACACCCACAGCGGCGCGCCGCACATCGGAACACCCCCTCATCCCAGCCTGCAGCATCACCCCACTCCTGCTTCCCCCGGCAGCGACCCAGGGACCCCGCTTCATTGCAGCCACCACCCTTGGTAAGCAATAAGACACATGAATTTTAAGAAGCACCACCATTTTATTTAAAAAAATCCTATTTTTCTCCTCAAAATTTGGGGTGCATCTTATAATCCTGAGCGTCTTATAATCCGAAAAATACGGTACATTGGGCCTCAGTTGTCAAAGCTGTAAAAACAAAACTTTTATCACCATATCAACCACCAATCATAGGACGGTTTTTATTTTAGAATCTGGCCAGCAGGCCAGAGTTTGACATACACTCACTGGCCACTTTATTAGGTACACCATGCTAGTAAGGGGTTGGACCCCCTTTTGCCTTCAGAACTGCCTCAATTCTTCGTGGCAGAGATTCAACAAGGTGCTGGAAGCATTCCTCAGAGATTTTGGACCATATTGACATGATGGCATCACACAGTTGGCGCAGATTTGTCGGCTGCACATCCCTGATGCGAATCTCCCGTTCCACCACATCCCAAAGATGCTCTATTGGATTGAGATCTGGTGACTGAGGAGGCCATTTGAGTACAGTAAACTCATTGTCATGTTCAAGAAACCAATCTGAGATGATTCGAGCTTTATGACATGGCGCATTATCCTGCTGAAAGTAGCCATCAGATGTTGGGTACATTGTGGTCATAAAGGGATGGACATGGTCATCAACAATACTCAGGTAGGCTGTGGCGTTGCAACGATGCTCAATTGGTACCAAGGGGCCCAAAGAGTGCCCAGAAAAAATTCCCCACACCATGACACCACCACCACCAGCCTGAACCGTTGATACAAGGCAGGATGGATCCATGCTTTCATGTTGTTTACGCCAAATTCTGACCCTACCATCCGAATGTCGCAGCAGAAATCGAGACTCATCAGACCAGGCAACGTTTTTCCAATCTTCTACTGTCCAATTTCGATGAGCTTGTGCAAATTGTAGCCTCAGTTTCCTGTTCTTAGCTGAGAGGAGTGGAACCCAGTGTGGTCTTCTGCTGCTGTAGCCCATCTGCCTCAAAGTTCGACGCACTGTGCGTTCAGAGATGCTCTTCTGCCTACCTTGGTTGTAACGGGTGGCAATTTGAGTCACTGTTGCCTTTCTATCAGCTCGAACCAGTCTGCCCATTCTCCTCTGACCTCTGGCATCAACATGGCATTTCCGGCCACAGAACTGCCGCTCACTGGATTTTTTTTCTTTTTCGGACCATTCTCTGTAAACCCTAGAGATGGTTGTGCGTGAAAATCCCAGTAGATCAGCAGTTTCTGAAATTCTCAGACCAGCCCTTCTGGCACCAACAATCATGCCACGTTCAAAGGCACTTAAATCACCTTTCTTCCCCATAATGATGCTCGGTTTGAACTGCAGGAGATTGTCTTGACCATGTCTACATGCCTAAATGCACTGAGTTGCCGCCATGTGATTGGCTGATTAGAAATTAAGTCTTAACACACAGTTGGACAGGTGTACCTAATAAAGTGGCCAGTGAGTGTATGTGCTTTAGAGGATGCCCTGACTGGTGGTCTTTGTATTATTGGCCACGTAGGATGAGACATCATAACAGGTGGGACCCTGTGAAGTGCCAAGGAAGGAAGAGTAGTCTTTTCTTACTTTGAACTTATTAGAAGATTTTTTCTAAAAAAAAAAGGTTGATTTTGCTGTGGATTACCCATGGAAGTGGCAAAATTCTGAAATATTTTTATTTAAAACAAAATAGGGTTTTGTTGCAGATTTTGACTTCTCAGTTGAACTCTGTGGGAAAAATTTGCAACAAATCTGTGCTCAGTTGGCATCAGAAATTGCTGTGAATGTAAAAATTTGTATACGCATTGGTTGAAATATCCTCCAATCTGTTGCTACAAAATTTTCATGAATCCATGGACTTGAAAAAGTGATTTTGAGCCACAGATCTGGCCAAAATCGGACATGTCATCTACATTTATATTTGTGGATATGCCCAACCACTATAATGGGTATATATTCTATCCCTGAAGAAAAAAAAAAAAATGGATAGAACATGGATTTAAATGGGACATAAGTGGCTGTATTGGTTCTAAAGATCCTGTTCAGGAATCAGGAAACTGATCCATGCCATACTGAATGGTACCGAATAAGAGTTCGATTTCTTATATATTGGTTTTAGGCTTTTTTTTTTTTTTTAGAACTCTATATGGCAGACCCAGAAAAATATGAGAACGGCAAGAGCTACTGTGTTTTTTTACACTATTGGTATTAGGAGGAAATCAAATTAATTCCTAGCTGCTGGGAACAGAAATGTTGTGTGCTGTGGTATAGGACATTTCATGGATTATAAAAAAAGTAGAAGTGAAATAACTTGCGGTAATAACGAAAAATAATACATTAGGTCATGTAGAAGTATCTGTAAATGATGCCATAGGTTTTTGGTTGTACCTGTCTTCAGGGTTAGTGTCTCCCTAGGGAACTGTAAAAATAATGCTATCTAACTTTTAATTATGTTGTTCATATAATTGCTTTGCCCATTTCTCCCATTTATTAGTCCTTAGAAAAAAGCTGCCTTCTATGGATTCAGTGTAATCATATATTTCATTCATTTAAATGATTGTCTTGTTATACTGCTGTTCCCCTACTGCAACAGCTGCAGGAATTGTGTGGCCGCTTGGCACTACCAGGTGTTTATTAGAGGGCTTCATTTTCAAGGGATAGTAGCCTTTCTTAAAGCACCACTCCAGCAGGTTCTTTTTTTCTCTGCTGAAGTGGTGTTTTTAAGCATAAATCCTCAGTTCCAGGTCATATACTCACCCTGCGGCGTCTTCACTGTTTTTCGGCGCCGGTCGGGAACCACGGTGCCATCTTGAGAGCGTAGTTTCTGCGTAGCTGGAAGTTAAAAGCTACGTCAAAAGCTCTCAATGAAAGTCTATAAGAGTCAGAATGAGGATCTCATAGACTTACATTAATTAGTGACCTGCAGCTTGCTCTATGAAACACTGGAGCAGCTGGCAGGTCACAAACTGCAGGAGACAGAAGGGAGAGGCAGCAAAAATAGATGAAATCCAACGGAAGGTGAGTATCAGGCAGGTGACAGGGGACTTGAATTTTCAACACTCCAGCGGTGAAATAAAAAAAAAACTTTCTGGAGTGGTGCTTTAAATGAATCGTCCAGTCGGAAAATCAATTTAAGGTTCTTCACAATAATTCAAAATTTACCACCGGTGAGCATTTTTCATATTATTGAGAGACTGCTTTAAAATTCACAGTAATCCATAAGCCTGCAGGGCCTAAAGACAACTTGTCAGCATGTTTTTACATATGGTAGCAGTGCTTTGAGCGTATGGGCTCTTTTCCCATAATGATAATGATACCTTTTTTTGTATGAAATAGAGAATGCAGGGATCTGTCACTGCTCTCATTCACACTCTGCAGTATCCAATGGTAATCTTCAAACAGAAGACTTGCAACAAGAACGATCTGATAGTGCTTAATAGGAAACAGTCCAATTGTGAATATGGTGCAAGAAGAAAAATAGGGCTCAGAGGAAGCGTGGTTTACATGCGAAACATCTGTCAGCCACTTTAGAATTTGGAGACAAAAAATGTCTGACAGATGTTTCTTGTGTAAACCGCACTTCCTCTGAGCCTTTGTATAGCTGTCATGAGTAATGTTGCATACAAGCCATCTGCAGACCATAGTCTAGAAATGCTGGGGGCAGGCCAGTGCACTTGGAAGAAGCAGCCCTAGAGTATTGACATGTTCCAGTGCACTCACAACTTAATTTGCATACGACTTCTATGATAGATTTCTTATGACCGGCAGATCTGAGTATCATCTTTATTGGGGGGGAGTGCCTATACAGTCATACCACTGCTTCCACATGTAAATGCCAACTGATAGGATCTCTTTAAAGGGTATGTATCAAGTTAGGGCTCATACTCGCGAGAGACTCGCATAACTCTCTTGCGAGTCTCCCGCATGAGAACTTGGCACTGCCGCCGTCACTTGGATCGGAGAGTGCGGCTGCATAGAAATACATGCTCTGGTCTGAGTGCTGGCGGCAGTGCCAGGTTTTCATGTGAGAGACTCACACGAGAATCATGCGAGTCTCTCGCAAGTGAGTATGAGCCCTTATTGACCATATTCCTGTTCATAGCGAAACCACAGGCTCCAACCATTCGGACTCCTACCGATTCCATAGAACACAGGACTCATCTGAATAGAAAGGAGATCAGGTACTTGTACCTCCACTTCATTCACTTTCAATGGAACTACCAGAGACTGCTGAGTACTATGCCTGGCAATTTGTGGCAATCCTTCAGACAATAAATATAGTGGCGTTGCGCATAGTAAACCTCTTCCCTGTTCAGAGTCATATCCTCATGATTGGTGGGGGTCTCAGTGGGTAAACCCTGACAGATAAGGGAGTAATCTCCTGTTTTGTGTATACAGGATAATTCCTATATTTGTTACAAACCCATTAAGCTTGGCTTCATTCATGGTGGTGATGATGCAGATCCCTGGAATCTGTGCCCTAGATTAATTAAAACTGACATTTTGTAAGCCAGTCTAGATAAGCAATGAATTGGAGTAAGATAATACACATTCATTAAGAAGCAGGCACAAAAATTTGAATGACTTTTGGCATAAATTTTGATAAGTTTTCCGAGCATGTTTGGTCACGCCACCACCCTACTAATCTCTGCTCACTTTTCCATATGTGAATACCAAATGATGGGATCCACCAGAGGGCATGTACCAAGCATGTAAGTTATCCCCTGTACATAGTGCAACTGCTGGGTCCAACTACTGGGACCCCCATTTTTCCAATACACTGGGGCTCTACAGAGCATCTCTGAATAATGAGGAAAGTGGGCAGAGCTGGCCGAGACTGGTGTAAAATGCCAACAGTCACTACATTTACAATGGCAAAAGCTGATTGATGAATCAGGGCCTATATGTTAACAATTTGTCTTTTGTATGATCGCAGAGCTGTTCTATCCGGCTGGGAACAATCACCTCATGAAACCACCAGGCTCATAAAATATGTGTCCAGTGTATTCTCCCTGAAAGCTCCAGCACCAATGATGCTTTAGAAAATAAGCTCATATTTGATAATTAGCACTTAGCCTTTATTCAGATAAAAGCTAAAACTATGTGAGTGCAGGACTTTTAGCTTTTCTGGTTGTACTGCTTTTTTTTTTTTTTTTTTACAATAATGACTTTTACAAGTTTCCATTCTTGTACTGGTATAATTAGTTCTGTAGACTTAGAGAAAGTACAAGTTCATCCTCTATACATAGAAAACTGTTTATGGAATGAAATCAGTTTAATTGAATACATCACTGACGCCCCAACTGTTTTCATAGCGAATAATATGAGATGGTATAATGGATAATTTATCTGCTCCTTGTGATGTATTATTGATGCTTCTCTGATTATCCCACTCTTTCACTTTATTTCATGACTGCTGGTCCTAACATGGAGGCTTTGCTAGAACAAAATGACTTTGGGGCTGTACAACAGATATAAGGTTCCACTTTTTCACTCACTGATGTAGTAAAATGAATCTTATTTTTGAAAAATATCTATGCTAAAATAAATAAAGAGCCAGAAATGATGATAAATCAACCAACATGACAATGGTTTAGAATTATACTGATGTATTGTACATTTCCTGTTTCATATAGTTGCCTTCATTCTCTATCACTTTTGGTTTTTTCTGTTTTTAAAAATTTACCTGAACAAAGTATTAGAAAGCTACAATAACATAAAATCTACCACATAGGACATGCTCATAGTGGTTATTCTTACTGAAATTATCATTAAAATTAAGGTCGATGGGTGGAAAGCTCATTGAGAGTGGATGGTTGTGGCTTCATTCACAGCATTAAAAAAAATGCGTTTTTCAGCATTTTGCCTGACCTTTTTTTTTTCTGCTAATTGTTGTTCATGATCCTTGTTATTACAGTGGGTATTTTCGGTAGCTTCGTGATATTGCTATTTTTTTGCAAAAAAAAACTTTAAATTTTATCTATAAGTAAATAGTGAAATATAAAATGCAATACAGGTAATTTTTTTTTTGTTTTTTTAATTACACTTTTTTTTGTATTTTCTAGGACTGAAGATTGAGAGAGCCACTGACAATATACTAATTAGTGTCGGAGTGGGAATGAAATTCAGCACCGGCAATGAGAGTACACAGGATATGCTGCATCCGCACACCCACTTCACCAGACTGGGGTCTCTATTATAAATATGCCCCTGCCTAACATTAAAGGATATCACCATTTACTGCGGGAACAAAATTACCATTGATAAAGCTATATAAGGGTAAATAATATCTTTCACACGTCAATGGCTCCGGTACGTGTAGTGACAGTTTTCTCATGTACCGGAGACACTGATGCACGTAGACTTATTCAAATGAATGGGTCTGTGCACATGTCAGCGTATTTTCATGGACTGTGTATCCGTGTGCAAAGTACACTGACATGTCCGTTTTAACACGGACACACTGACCACAACACGTGCTGCACACGTGCACATGGAGAACTGTTCACATTGTCCTCCGTGCTCCCAGACGGTGCTGGGAAGAAGCGGCTACAGTAAGCGCTGACCGTAGCCGTGATTCTTCTTTCCTGCTCTGCCGGCAGGAGAGAAGAATGAATGAAAACCCGACGTGGGGTCCCCCTCATTTTATGAACCAACCAGAAGAAACTTACAGCTGGGGGCTGCGACCCTCAGCTGTCAGCTTCAGCCAGGTTGGTTCTCAAGAATAGAGGGGTCCCCACGCTGTTTTTTTAATTATTTATTTAAATAAATAATTAAAGAAGTAGCGTGGGGACCCCTCTATTTTAGAGAACCAACCTTGCTGAAGCTGACAGCTGAGCTGTAAGTTTCATCTGGTTGAAGAATATATCAAGTGGGCACCATCATTATATTAGTGGAGAGAATAATATACATGGGATCACTAAATGCATGTGGCCTATGTCAGAACAATAAGAGAAAAGAGCATGCATATATTTAGGATCACCACACCAAATACCAGGAAATATATCAAAAATTAATTTAATTGTATACAAAACCAAAAAACAGCACACAATTAAAGCCACAGCTGGCATGTCACTCTCCGCAAGGAGAAACCTTACTTCTTAGACCCTAGTCCAGAGCCTCTCACCTTGCCAAATCAGATCTCATACTTTGCACTGACGAGAGCCAACCGCTCGAAACACCGTGTCTGCAAATTGAGATTCTGATTTGGCTTGTATCCTAAGTCATACTACAAGACTCGTTAAAGGGTTGGTTGTGACTTGTAGGATCGCTACTACCAATAGGTGGCGCTGTAGAGTAAAAGTCCTCTTTCTTTCTGAAGAGGCAATTTGCATATTATTTTCCCAGAGGAGCATTGCACGGCGAATAAGTCTCCTTACCTTGACAAGCCACAGCTGGCATGTCACTCTCCGCAAGGAGAAACCTTACTTCTTAGACCCTAGTCCAGAGCCTCTCACCTTGCCAAATCAGATCTCATACTTTGCACTGACGAGAGCCAACAGCTCGAAACACCGTGTCTGCAAATTGAGATTCTGATTTGGCTTGTATCCTAAGTCATACTACAAGACTCGTTAAAGGGTTGGTTGTGACTTGTAGGATCGCTACTACCAATAGGTGGCGCTGTAGAGTAAAAGTCCTCTTTCTTTCTGAAGAGGCAATTTGCATATTATTTTCCCAGAGGAGCATTGCACGGCGAATAAGTCTCCTTACCTTGACAAGCCACAGCTGGCATGTCACTCTCCGCAAGGAGAAACCTTACTTCTTAGACCCTAGTCCAGAGCCTCTCACCTTGCCAAATCAGATCTCATACTTTGCACTGACGAGAGCCAACAGCCCGAAACACCGTGTCTGCAAATTGAGATTCTGATTTGGCTTGTATCCTAAGTCATACTACAAGACTCGTTAAAGGGTTGGTTGTGACTTGTAGGATCGCTACTACCAATAGGTGGCGCTGTAGAGTAAAAGTCCTCTTTCTTTCTGAAGAGGCAATTTGCATATTATTTTCCCAGAGGAGCATTGCACGGCGAATAAGTCTCCTTACCTTGACAAGCCACAGCTGGCATGTCACTCTCCGCAAGGAGAAATCTTCTTAGACCCTAGTCCAGAGCCTCTCACCTTGCCAAATCAGATCTCATACTTTGCACTGACGAGAGTCAACAGCTCGAAACACCGTGTCTGCAAATTGAGATTCTGATTTGGCTTGTATCCTAAGTCATACTACAAGACTCGTTAAAGGGTTGGTTGTGACTTGTAGGATCGCTACTACCAATAGGTGGCGCTGTAGAGTAAAAGTCCTCTTTCTTTCTAAAGAGGCAATTTGCATTTTATTTTCCCAGAGGAGCATTGCACGGCGAATAAGTCTCCTTACCTTGACAAGCCACAGCTGGCATGTCACTCTCCGCAAGGAGAAACCTTACTTCTTAGACCCTAGTCCAGAGCCTCTCACCTTGCCAAATCAGATCTCATACTTTGCACTGACGAGAGCCAACAGCTCGAAACACCGTGTCTGCAAATTGAGATTCTGATTTGGCTTGTATCCTAAGTCATACTACAAGACTCGTTAAAGGGTTGGTTGTGACTTGTAGGATCGCTACTACCAATAGGTGGCGCTGTAGAGTAAAAGTCCTCTTTCTTTCTGAAGAGGCAATTTGCATATTATTTTCCCAGAGGAGCATTGCACGGCGAATAAGTCTCCTTACCTTGACAAGCCACAGCTGGCATGTCACTCTCCGCAAGGAGAAACCTTACTTCTTAGACCCTAGTCCAGAGCCTCTCACCTTGCCAAATCAGATCTCATACTTTGCACTGACGAGAGCCAACAGCTCGAAACACCGTGTCTGCAAATTGAGATTCTGATTTGGCTTGTATCCTAAGTTATACTACAAGACTCGTTAAAGGGTTGGTTGTGACTTGTAGGATCGCTACTACCAATAGGTGGCGCTGTAGAGTAAAAGTCCTCTTTCTTTCTGAAGAGGCAATTTGCACACAATTAAAAACACTTAAGAAATGCATTGAATCGGGACAAACATAGTCCCCAAGTCCACTGTTTTTTTTAATTATTTATTTAAATAAATAATTAAAAAAGCAGTGTGGGGTCCCCTCTATTTTTTAGAACCAACCTTGCTGAAGCTGACAGCTGAGGGCTGCAGCCCCCAGCTGTAAGTTTCGTCTGGTTGGTTCATAAAATGAGGGGGACCCGACGTTGGCTTTTCGTTCATTCTGCTCTCCTGCCTGCAGAGCAGGAAAGAAGAATCGCAGCCGCTTCTTCCCGGCGCCATCCGTGTGGTCCTGATGCGGCTCACGTGCGGCACATGGCTGCCATACGTGTGCCACACGGAGGCACCACATGTCCACATGGACACACGGACACGGATAGCCCCGGTATCGCTTTTTCTGGTACAAGAATTATATGGACATGTGAAACTGGCCTGACATCGTACTGATTGCTATCAAATGCAACTGTACCAAGATTAATATTAACCCCTTCCCAACTTTAGACGTAGCCATACATCTTTGTTGGGAAGGACTTCCCGACCTTGAATGTATGACTATGTCCTGTTGATTTTGCGCGCACAGGAGCTGTGCATGTGCTATCGGCGCCGGGTGTTCAGCGAATCTGACAGCTGACACACAGCTCTTACTGCCTTCACCGCTACTGGCAGTTTAACCACCTAATATCGATTGCAGCATTTAAAAGGCAGGGAGAGAGGGGGTCTCCCTCTCTCCGATCGGCGCCACTGCGACATCATTGCATGGGGATGATCTTTGCCATGGTGACCCAACATCATCATAATGACATCCAGGGCAAGCAAGCTTGTGAGACCTTGTGCAGGGCATGGTCTAACCAGCTTGTGCGAGAGCAGAATTGACAGTTTAGAAAGCATTGCAAAGTTTGTGCATAGCATGCTTTATAACTGTATCAGTCTGCAAAAAGTGACAGTTCCATAAAGGGACTAAGTAAAAAAAAAAGTAAAAATAATTAAGATAAAATGAAAATCCCAAAATAATGATACTAAAAAATAAAAATATGTTGTACCCATAAATAAGTATTTTTATGAAAAAACAAGAAAATATACATATTTCGTATCGCCACGACCTATAAAACTGTTGCACTAGTTAACCTCTTCAGTGAACACCGTAGAAAAATTAAATAAAAAAACAAGGCAAAAAACTATACTTTTTCATCAAACAAAAAGTGGAATAAAACACAATCAAAAACATGCATGTAAATAAAAATGGTACAACTGTCGGCAGAAGTATGGAAAAATTATAGCTCTCAAAATATGGTGAAAAATAGCAAGTGTTTTTTAGTGTGTCGCAGCTGCCAAACGTAAAAACCCAATATAAATCTGGTATCGCTGTAATTGTAGAAGAATAAAGTCACCTAATCACTTACACCGTACAAGGAACTGCGTAAAAAATAAAAACAATTCTAAACCTGCTGTTGATTTGTTCATTCTGCCTTCCAAAGATCACAGTAAGCCTCTGGCGCACAATTTTTGGGGCTTCCGTGTATTTCTCGCCAATATCCAAGAAGTATCGTTTCTCCTTGCAGAAATTGACATGCTAAGCATGCCGAGATGAGGAGACTTAAAGCTGCAATGCTCCTCTTGGAAATATGCAAATTATTTCTTCAGAGAGGAAGAGGACTAGAACTCTAGTGCCACTTATTGCTTTTTCCAATAGGTGGCACTAGAGCTCTAGTCTTCTTCCTCTCTGAAGAGACAATTCGTGTATTTCTCTGAAATACATGATTTAGACGGAACCCCTAGAGGAAGATTCCCTATAATAAGGCAGATGGAGTCATTAAGGACTGGCCTATGATTCAGCTGTGCCATCAGCCACACAGTTTTGTGCACCTCTGAAAAGGACACCGCTGAACAGAGGCCAAGATGGAATCCAGAGTAACTCTGCTGCCTTATTATAGCGATTAGATCCCTCAAGGTTTCATTTGAATCATGTTATTGGGAGGTTTAGATGGAAATTTCCATGTCTGTGCTATGTAAAATATTCCTAATAAAAGCTTCAATGCAATCCACAAAAAAAGCAAGTCCCACTCAGGTCCGTCATCTTTTAATGGAAATATAGGGGGCTTCCTCGTTACTGGCAGTACAAACACCCTGGAAAATCGCTATGGCTCCTCACTCCCCAAAAGATTTCCAGCCACACATTGTACCTAAACCACATTTAACGTCCACATGTTTGGCATTTCTGTAAAAATGAAAAAAATGAAAGCCTGCCTAATTTATGGGAGCATGTCTCCAGAAGCATAAGCTGGGCATAATGTACTGGGTACTACAACGTACTTGGCACTACAATGTACGGGCATTATAATAGCAGATTTGCAATTTTGACTCAGCAACATCAACTGCTGCTTGTTTCTGGAAAACACCCATGGAGTCAAAGCATCACTACACCTGTAGATAAATTCCCAAAAGGGGTATAATTTCCAAAATGGGGTCACTTGAGTAGGATATTCTGCTCTTCTAGCACTTAAGAGCTCTGTATATGGAGTCTGCAAACTATTGTAGGAAAATTTGTGCTCCAGAATTCAAATAGCACTCCAGGAGGCAAATAGTGCTCCATCCCTCTCGAATCTTGCCCTGTGGCTAAGCAGTTACTGTACAACCACATATGGGGTTTTTCCACATTCAGCAGAAATTGTGTGAAAAATTTTGGTGCCATTTTTACCCATTTTCCCTTGTGAAAATGTAAAATCTGGGGTTGAAACAAAATTTTGGTAGTAAAGATGTAATTAATTTACATCATCCGCGGATGACTGCGGATATTTGACGCTGCAAAAACTGCAACATGATGTGTTCTCCACGCCCTGCCGCATACTGCGAAACAATGCAACTGTACGCAAACGCATACAAACGCATTTCCCTGTGTACCCCATGTTAAAGATAGGTACGCAGGACGCATGCGGATGTATGCACATCAAACGCTGCAAATGTGAAACCGGCCTAACCAGTGCTGTAGGCAGCAATAGTGCCTGTTTTGTGTCCCTACACAGTACGTATGCCCTTTCTGTGCCTTCATATAGTAATAGAGCCACCTGGGCATGGCAAACAATAAAAATAAACTAATGCTCACCCTGCTCCCATGCCAAGCAGTAACGATGCACTCTTCCTCATTGCAGTCTTCTGCTCAACAACACAGATTGTGGGTTGAAATGCTATTCCCTGCATCACGTTTGATGGAGTAGGTGGAGCAGCGAGTTGATGGATCTTTGCTCCACCAGATTACCGGCCCAGCTCTGATCTATTGATGTTATCTTTTTGCTCATGGGGATATTTTTGTATTTTAGTTGCTCTTTATAAAATAAGCATATGGTGATGGTATTACACTATTTGCAGCTGTTTATGATTCTTGAAAAAATCTCATCGGACACATAGGAAGTCTAGTAAATCTAGATATCATTTAATGCTTTACCCAAAAGCTACAAGATCTACCTTTAATAGACCTTTTAGCCTTTAGTTTTGGAGCCTGCATAGTCTCTCCTGAGTTGACCCCATTCACACTGATCTGTCTAGATGATTAAGAAGCTATAAAAAATTTTATTTATCCTTATTATGCATCATCTCTAGGTTATTTTCTTATATGATTCTTTTTCTTTACAGTTTGGTATTACAATTTAGGGTGTTTTCAAGCATAGCAGATAAATTACGTTCTTTGTGAAAAACCTGTTTCCGCAACTAATCTGCTGTTTGTGGATATGACATAATAGAATCGAAACACTGGAAAACGTAGAAAAGCTGCTGCTGAAATAGTATAATTTAAGGTTTAGCACAAGAAAAGACCATTGTGATCTGTCTGGATTATTGGGAAATATAAATGGCATTACTATCAATATGTTTTACTTCTTCCTCTTTAAAGACGGAGAAACCATAATACCGAGGCAGAAAGGGTCGTAGCTGAGCTGAATTTTCTATTCAATATTTGAAATCCTTGTTGAGGCTACTGATCCCGAGCTTCAGCCTCAGACAAATATGTTCTGAGTCTTCTGACAATGTCATGGGACGCAGGGCCTGTTTGTTAAACAGTGGTAATGCTGTCTGGTTTGATATATGAGCAACTCGCTAGATACTTCTACTCACAGATTCCGCCAATAAATCACACGTAATGTGTTCGCCACGCATCTCTATTTCTCCCTTTCCTTTCTAATATTTTGTCCTTTGTCTGTTTTGCATCTCGTGCCCTTTCTATTGCCATCCCTGGTTTGTTTCTCCATAAGTTTTCTTGCTTACCTTTATCCATATCGCATTCTTATGGCACTATTATAACCACTTGTGTTTTCAAATATTTCTTAAACCAACTTTACATCTCTAGTGTTTTCAGTCCTTTGTATTTCCTTTATTCACTTCTTTTGTATATTTCCTTTGTGTTTTGTTTTATTCCCTTTAACCTATAAATGTCTTCTTTTTATTTCCCTGGGTTTACTTTACAGCCACCCTCTTAGCTCTCATCTAATTTTCAGTTATGTTCTTAGTCTCATTTTATTTTTCTTTACCGATATTTTTACTTTTCTTCATCATACCGTATACCATTATACAGCTCTTTAATTCTTTTAATCAGTTGTTTGTTGCAGTATCCTATCTTTTTCTGGTACTGTCTCCTTTGGGCAGTACTCTTTTATTTCTGTAATGCCTTTTACAAAAACATTCCTAATAAAATTAATTTTGTGAACTTAGAGCTTATAAATACAACAGAAATGTTTCTGTGTGATGGTGCAATGTGTGCTCATTTGGGGCCACACTTTAAACTTTTGCCCAGGGCCCCACTTTGTCTAAAACTGGCTTTGATCAGACCACATGACATTCTCCCAATACTCTTCTGGATAATCCAAATGCTCTGTAGCAAACTTCAGACAGGCCCGGACATGTACTGGCTTAACCAGGGGGACACTTCTGGCACTGCAGGCTCTGAGTCCCTGGCTGCGTAGTGTGTTATTGATGGTAACCTTTGTTATGGTGGTCCCAGCTCTATGCAGGTCATTCACTAGGTCCCCCTGTGTGGTTCTGGGATTTTTGCTCACAGTTCTTGTGATCATTTTGACCTCACGGGGTGAGATCTTGCGTGGAGCCCCAGATCGAGTGAGATTATCAGTGGTCTAGTATATCTTCCATTTTCTTATTATTGCTCCCGCAGTTGATTTCATCACACCAAACTGCTTGCCCATTGCAGATTCAGTCTTCCCTGCCTGGTGCAGGGCTACAATTTTGTTTCTGGTGTCCTTCGACAGCTCTTTGGTCTTCACCATAGTGTAGTTTGGAGTGTGACGTTTGAGGTTGTGGACAGGTGTCTTTGATACTGATAACAAGATCAAACAGGTGCCATTACAACAGGTAATGAGTGGAGGACAGAGGAGCCTCTTAAAGACGAAGTTACAGGTCTGTGAGAGCCAGAAATCTTGCATGTTTTTAGGTGACCAAATACTTACTTTCCACCTTAATTTGCAAAATAAATCTTGCCAAATCAAACAAGGCAAATCTCTGGATTTGTTTTCTCATTTTGACTCTCATAGTTGTAGTCTAACTATGATGTCAATTACAGACCTCTCATCTTTTTAAGTGGGAGAACTTGCACAATTGGTGGCTGAATAAATACTTTTTTCCCCACTGTATTTCACTGCTTTGGTTCTGACATTTGTCTTTATTTAGATTTTTGCCAGACATTAGCCGCATTGACCTTTCTGCATTTTACTAAAGTTACACTATTTGCAAAGCTTTTAATGCTTTTCAGATACTACATCAAGCGCAGAGTTATCACTTAATGCAGGGAGGACACCTTAAGATGATTTATATACACATTTTGTAAAGTCTCTATTGTTAACCTGACGGAAATTAATCGAAGAGAATTTGGTTTTAAATCCTATAATTGATTTTCCCAGCGGTGAACCAAGTAGATCATTACAGGGAACGCAAAATGCTTATTCATTGATAATTGAGAGTCTCAAATGGACTGGATCCAGCCAAAATCTCACGTGCTGAACATCTATTTCATTCTCTATTACCTGTCATATTTGTCCTGGCCTATGTCAAGCCATCTGCCCTCAGGTTTTCAGTACTCTGTAGGCATCTCTAGATGTATACTAGTAAAGCCTGCCAGATATTTTCTCCCTTCTGCTGTTTCTACAGGCAGTGATTGCTAGCAGGAGGTCCAAGGACCAGCTGTCCGTCTATATAGTTTGTACATTCACTGACCGCTACATGCTGGGTAGTGGGACTAGCAGCATGTATTCTGAGCAGGCAACGAGAAAATAGTGCTTCAAAATGTAGTTTACAGACAGCTCAAGGCCCTGCTTGATACAAGGAGATAAAGGCGGCTTGTTCCGTGTGTGTTATGCATACATTCTGGGTAATTTATGATGATTTTTCTATGCGCGGCACATATGATTTCCTTACGAACAAGCATTTGGAAAAGGCTCTGAATGGCAAATTTTGGGGTTTGCAAGAACCGTAATATGTGCAGTAGATATAAGGACTTGTGCAAGGAACACGTAGCTTTTTTTCGCGCTTTCTTGGCGGTTTTAAACGCGCGATTTTGCCGCGAAAATGTGAAAAATAAGCATCCTATGCATTCCTATGGGATTCCACAATGCTGTGCTAATGCTGCGTTTTTTTCCGCGGCAGAATCGATTCGCGGTAAAAAACGCAGCATGCTCATTAATTTTGCGGAATCGCGGCAATCCCGCACCCATAGGAATGCTTTGTTCTGCTTACTTTCTGCATGTGGCTGTGCACACCATGCGAAAAGTAAGCAGAAGATTTTCGGATGGTACCCATGGTCCGGAGGAGAGGAGACTGTCCTCCGGGCTCTGGGCACCATATCCCTGTAAAAAATAGAACTTAAAATAAAAAATATTGTTATTCTTACCTTCTGGTGTCCCGCGCAGCCTTCCCGCCGTCCTCCACTCTCCTGGTCCCAGTAATCTTTTGCGAGAATGACCGTGTTGGTGTCCGTTCTCGCGGGATCGCAACGTCTCGCGGTCATTCGCGATGACGTCAGAGCGCGACGTCATCGCGAATGACCGCAAGACATCACAATTCCGTGAGAACGGACGCCAACACGGTCATTCTCGCAAAGGATTACTGGGACCGGGAGTGTGGAGAGAGGCGGGAAGGCTGCGCGGGACGCCGGAAGGTAAGAATAACAATATTTTTTATTTTTTTTACATCCTATCTTTTACTACTGAGGCTGCATAGGCAGCCTCAGTAGTAAAAGGTTGGTCACAAGTGTGACCAACCTGTCAATCAGTTCTCCAAGCGCTGCTCCAGATCGCTTGGAAAACACTAGCATTCTGCAAGATAATTACGCTTGCAAAACGCTAGTTTTTTTGCGGGAAATTAGCGGGAATTTAAAATGCAATTTTCCAGCGGAATGGAATCTGGAATTCTCGCGGTAATTTCTGTGAGAGTTCCGCTACATGTGAACGTAGCCTTAATGTTATCCTGGAATTGGGGAAGAAAAATTAAAAAAAAAAAATTGAGTTAAAGGGTTGTTCCAGTTGTGACATTGTTTTGACAGCCTATAGTTACTGAGCTTAGCTTTCATGGACCTGTAGGTGGCACAAGACCACTGAGCCAGTTTTTGGCTGAAGTAGTAACTTGCTGTTGTTTTTTTAAAGAAATCAAACCTCTGGGCTATTAAAGTTGTAAACTAGAAAATCTCTTAAGGATATGTGCATCCAATGT
The DNA here is from genome assembly GCF_039654945.1 of Dendrobates tinctorius. Taxonomy (NCBI): domain Eukaryota; kingdom Metazoa; phylum Chordata; class Amphibia; order Anura; family Dendrobatidae; genus Dendrobates; species Dendrobates tinctorius. Next base: position 20,178,177 of record NW_027361719.1, read on the forward strand.
CATTTTCAGGCAAATTCTGCTTGTAAACCACCTGAAAAAGCTCTAAAAAATGACAAAATAATAAACAAAAGCACAGCAATGTCAAGGCCACTTGTTCTACATATGTTCTTTGAAACTTATTTTAGCTTTCTCAGGTACTGGAAAACATGAAACAGCTAAAACAAGTGACCGTTCCTTTCTTCTGGTGTTTTGGTGGCTTCCACTACTGTCTGATATTATATATGAATTAAAAAATTAAAGCAGCAAAGATGATGTAAATGACATGAGAGACTAGAAATGGGCTGATTGATCAGCAGAGGATTCAGTTTGAGACTGAAGCATCAGAGAGTGGGCTAATGTGTTTTCTGCTTGGCAATGAAGGTGTCTCCATAATGCCCTGCAGCTATGACCCCAATCAGATTATCATATCGTGTACTTTAGGGGCCAGTATCTGGGTAATCACAGGAGCAAAATGTGTATGGCAGAGTCGTTTTCCATCTTCAAAGTCACTGGGTAAGTGTCTTCTGTAGTGTGTAAGTTCTTATGGTCAATTGGGTGTAAGTTTTTATGTACAATAGGCTCCTTTCTCTGTCCTACAGAGTGTAAGTTCTTATGGTCAGCTAGGTCCTCTTTTCCTTCTGTTGAGTGTAAGCTCTTATGGTAAGTGTGGTTCTCTCTACGTCTCCTATAGAGTATAAGCTTTTATGGTCAGCGGCATTCTCTCTCTCTCCTGTTGAGTATAAGCTCATATGGTCATTAGGATCCTCTCTCACTATCCTATAGAGCAGGGGTGGGCACTTAATTTTGTCATGGGGCCGCATTAGAAATTTGGATGGTGTCAGAGGGCCAGACTAATATAATTAACTCAGTTGTACCCCAATACTATATATGTATATAATAGAGTATACTCTAAAGCTCTCATGGTAAGCAGCATTGTTTCTCTCCCATTGAGTGTAAGCTCTTATCATCTCTGGGGTCCTCCCACTCTCCTATAGAGTGTAACCTTTTAAGGTCAGCAGGTCTACTTTCTCACTTCTGTAGAGTGTAAGTTACTATGATCAGCAGGGTCCTCTCTCTCCTGTAGAATTTAAGCTCTTATGGTCAGCTAGATTCTCTCTCTCTCCCCTATGTGCATTTTCCAAGCAATTTCAAGCTGTCAAGTTTTGAGATTTATGCAGATGTATTCACCACAAATCAAATTATTTTGAAAATCCAATGAAATGGGAAGATTCTAATTTCAAAAGATCTGCTCATCGCTAACAAAGACATTTCAGAAAGAACACTGCCTGGGTTTTCCTGAAGTGTCTTTACAGCAAAAACGATGCAACTACGCCAGTATCTAAAAGTCATATGCTTTACCATATTCTAGAAGGCAACACCTTATTAAAAACAAAAGATTAAAGTGGCTACTCAGTTTGTCCAAATGTACTTAAATTTAATAAATTCCATCACACTGTCCAGCGCTTCTTTAAAGAATTTGTCCACTAGTTGGACAACTCCTTGTCATACCCCATGCTTGGTCTGGATAAAATTAAAAAGCTTATACTCAGCTCCCTTGCCGGTGCCCTTCCAGTGGTGACGGCATTCGCTCTCCCTGGGGCTACCGCGCTGTTATTATGACACGTGAAGCCGATGCCCAATCACGCTGTTATCACTGTCCCCACCTTCTGTCGAATTGAACATGAAGAAAACTTCAGAGACCACCTGCAGGCCAGACTTCCTCTTCATGTTCAGTTCTACAAAAGGAGGGGACAGTGACGCCAGTGCTGATTGGGTGACGGGCCCACGTGTCACAGCAGCATGACCGCGGGTGACAACACCACTGGAATGGCGTCAGCACGGGAAGTGAAAATAAGCTTTTTTTATTTTATCAGGGCCAAACATTTAGATCAAGAAAAGGTTGTTTTAGTATTGGACAACTTCCCCTTAGTGACAGAGACCCAATTTGGTACTAATTACCAAGCCAATTTTTACAAATCTGACCACTGTCAATTTATGAGGTTATAGGTCTAGAACGCTTCAGCGTATCCCACTGATTCTGAGAATATTTTTGTGACATATTGTACTTCATGTTAGTGGTAAATTTCTTAGAGATAACTTGCATTTATTTATGACAAAATGAAAATTTAGCAGAAATTTAGAAAATTTTGCAATTTTCAAATGTTTAATTTTTGTACCCTTAAATCAGAGAGTGCTGTCACACAAAATAGTCAATAAATAACATTTTCCATATTTCAACTTTACATCAGCACAATTTTGGAAACAAAATTGGTTTTTGTTAGCATGCTATAAGGGTTAAAAGTTGACCAGCGATTTCTCATTTTTCCAACAAAATTTACAAAGCCATTTTTTTAGGGACCACCTCACATTTGAAATGAGTTTGGTGAGTCAATATAACAGAAAATACCCAAAAGTGATATTGTTCTAAAAACTGCACCCCTCAAGCTGCACAAAACCACATTAAAGAAGTTTATTAACCCTTCAGGTGCTTCACAAGAACTAAAGCAATGTGGAAGGAAAAAATGAACATTTTACTTTTTCCACCAAAAATTTACTTTGAAACCAATTTGTTTTCACAAGGGTATCAGGAGAAAATGGGCCACAAAATTTGTTGTGCAATTTGTCCTGAGTATGCCGATACCCCATATGTGGGGGAAAGCCACTGTTTGTGTGCATGGCGGGGCTCAGAATGGAGGGAGCACCATTTGACTTTTTTAAACGCAAAATTGGCTGGCGCTATGTTGCGTTTGGAGACCCCCTGATGTATTATTATTTATATATCGCCATTACTTCCATGGTGCTGTACATGAGAAGGGGGGGGTTACATACAAAGTTATAGATATCGTTAACAGTAAACAAGTTTCCACAACAAATTTACAATGACAGACTGGTACAGAAGGGAGACGACCCTGTCCTTGCGGACTTACATTCTACGAGATAACGGGGAAGAGACAGAAGGTCGGGGGTGCAGCAGCTCTGGTGGTGATGAGGCAGCAGCTCAGGCGGTGGCAGCAGAATGATTATTGCAGTCTGTAAGCTTTCCTGAAAAGATGGGTTTTCAGGTTCCGTTTGAAGGATCCGAGGGTGGTGGATAATCGGACGTGTTGAGGCAAGGCATTTCAGAGGATAGGGGATATTCGGGAGAAATCTTGGAGACGGTTGTGTGAGGAATGAATAAGTGTTGAGGAGAGTAGGAGGTCTTGGGAGGATCGAAGATAATGTGAGGGAAGATATTGGGAGATTAGTTCAGAGATATAGGAAGGGGAAAGGTTGTGGATGGCTTTGTAGGTCAGTGTTAGTAGTTTGAACTGGATTCGTTGGGGAATTGGGAGCCAATGAAGTGATTTGCTGAGGGGAGAGACAGGGGAGTAGCGAGGAGAGAGGTAGATTAGTCGGGCAGCAGAATTGAGGACAGACTGGAGTAGTGCAAGAGAGTTAGCAGGGAGGCCACAGAGGAGGGTGTTGCAGTAGTCAAGGTGGGAGATGAGGGCATGTACAAGAGTTTTAGTAGATTGAGGACTGAGGAAGGGACGGATTCTGGAAATATTTTTGAGTTGGAGGCGACAGGAGGTGGCAAGAGATTGAATGTGCGGTTTGACGGACAGGACAGAGTCGAGAGTTACTCCAAGGTGGCGGATTTCAGGTGCGGGAGAGAGCATGATGCCATTTACCATAATAGATAGATTGGGTAGGGAAGATACGTGAGATGGAGGAAAGATAATGAGTTCAGTTTTGTCTACGTTGAGTTTTAGGAAGCGAGAGGTGAAAAAGGAGGATATGGCTGATAGACACTCCGGGATTCTGGACAGCAGAGAGGTGACATCTGGGCCAGAGAGGTAGATCTGAGTGTCATCTGCATACAGGTGGTACTGGAAGCCATGGGACTTTATGAGCTGTCCTAGGCCAAGAGTATAGATGGAAAAAAGTAGGGGCCCCAGGACAGAGCCTTGGTGGACTCTAACAGAGAGGGGGCGGGATGAGGAGGTAGTGTGGGAGTGGGAAACACTGAATGTGCAGTCAGAAAGGTATGAGGAAATACAGGACAGGGTGAGGTCTTTTATGCCAAGGGAAGAAAGAATCTGTAGCAGTAGGCAGTGGTCAACTGTGTTAAAGGCAGCGGACAGGTCAAGAAGGAGGAGGATGGAGAACTGTCTGTTAGCTTTGGCTGTGAGTAAGTCATTAGTAATTTTGGTCAGGGCAGTTTCAGTGGAGTGGTGGGGGCAGAAGTCAGATTGCAGGATGTCAAGGAGGGAGTTAGATGAGAGTTGGGAGGAAAGTTGAGTATGGACATGCTGTTCAAGGAGTTTGGAAGCAAACGGGAGCAGTGATATGGGGCGATAGCTGGGCAGAGCAGTTGGGTCAAGGTTTGATTTTTTTGAGGATGGGTGTGATGGTGGCATGTTTGAAGGCATAAGGGAAGGTACCAGAAGTTAGGGAAAGGTTGAAGAGATGGGTTAGGGCTGGAATGATCATGTTAGTGAGGTTGGGGAGCAGGTGGGAAGGGATGGGGTCAAGTGCACAGGTGGTGAGGCATGATTTGGAAAGTAAGCTCTCCTTCAGTGATGTTGGAGAGGGAGGATATTAGGGAAGGGCAGAGGTCTGGTATGTGGAGCGGTTGGGGTGGTGGAACTGTAAAGGTTTGCCTTACTTGGTCAATCTTGTTTTTGAAGTAGGTTTCAAAGTCCTCAGCAGAGATGAGGGGAGTTGGAGGTGGCAGTGGTGGGCGGAGGAGAGAGTTGAATGTGCTGAACAGTTGTTTTGGGTTGTGGGATAGTGAAGATAAAAGGTTTGTGAAATAGGTCTGTTTAGTAGAGGTGAGGGCTGATTTAAAGGCAAGTGTAGCTTGTCTGAAAGCAGTGAAGTCGTCTGGCAGGCGTGTTTTCTTCCAACGCCGCTCTGCGACCTTGGATGCTTGTCGAAGTTTTTTGGTGAGGTTGTTGTGCCAGGGTTGCCTATTGGTTTGTCGCACTTTGCCATGCATGAGACTGAGTATATGGCTGATGTGAGGGTGGCGTTGTAGAAAGCGGTGGCACTGTCCGTGTTGTGGAGTGAAGATATGGAGGACAGAGGTAGAAGAGTATGAGAGTCTGTGAATGTCTAGGTGTGCGAGGTTTCTGTGAGTATGTGCTAGTGGCTGGACATGGGGGGCAGGTGAGAAGGACAAGGCTGAGATGGTGGTCAGATGGGGAAGGGAGAGGTTGTGAGATTAGATAGGGAACAGAGGCGGGTGAAGATGAGGTCTAATGTATGTCCATCTGTGTGGGTGGCTGTGGAGGACCACTGAGTAAGTCCAAAAGATGAGGTAAGTGACAGGAGTTTGGAGTCTGCTGGCTGGTGGGTGTCAATGGGGATGTTGAAGTCCCCCATGATGATGGTGGGGATGTCAGCAGAGAGAATGTGGAGGAGCCAGGTGGAAAATTGGTCAATGAAGGTAGTGGCTGAGCTTGGTGGTCGGTATATGACAGCCATTTGGAGATTAGAGGGAGAGTAGGTACGGACAGAGTCAACCTCGAAAGAAGGGAGGATAAGGGAGGGTGGGGGTTGGATAGGGTTGAAGGAGTAGTTTTTAGAAAGGAGGAAACCCACTCCTCCACCTGATGTATGTAAACAGTGGAAACCCCAATTTTAACTCCAACCCTAACCCCAATACACCCCTAACACCTTAATCCCAACCCTATCCACAAACCTTACCCCAACACACTCCTAACCTTAATCACAACCCTAATCGTAATCACAACCCTAACTGTAACCCTAGCCACAAACCTAACCATAACACACCCCTAACCCTAATCCCAACCTTAACCGTAATTCTAACCATAACCACAACTCTAACCCTAGCCCAACCCTAACTTTAGCCCAACCCTAACTTCAGCTCAACCCTTACCCTAGCTCCGACCATAACTTTAGCCCAACCCTAACCTTAACTTTAGCCCAACTCTAACTTTAACCCAACTCTATCTTTAGCCCAACGCTAACCCTAATGGAAAAATGGAAATAAATACATTTTTTATTTCATTACTTTTCCCTAAGGGGGTGATAAAAGGGGGCTTGATTTACTATTTTTTTATTTTGATCACTGTGATAGGGTCTATCACAGTGGTCAAAGTGAACCAATAGGAAAAATGTCCTATTGTCTGCCATTTTCTTCCTGGAAGAAGACACTGGCAGCTAGGGGGACTTCACAGGGAGATGCAGGAACTCCAGAGGTACCAGTGGGATCGGGTGACCCCATTTCTCTCTCCTCTGATGTGCGATCACATCAGAAGAGAGAGAAATTAAATAGGAAATCAGACTTTTTTTGCGGTCACCATTATTCTGTTAATAACGGCGACCGCAACACTGGGGTTGGTAAAAACCAACCCGAATCATGTTCTCTGAGGTCTCAGCTACCCCTGTTAGCCAAGACCTGGGAGAAATTCCGACCCTGGAGGGCACTATACCCCTATTTCTCAGCGCCGTTAAAAAGCGGTGCTGAGGCATAAGTACTCTTAATAGCCGCTGTTAAAAGCTTCTTATTCTTGAAACACCACTCCTGCTTTTTTATTTTTTTATTTTACCACTGGAGTGGCATCACTAAGGTGTCACTAACCTGGTGTCACTAAGTTGCCTACCACTAGTATTGTACTTACCAGACACCATCTTCCTCTGTTATTGGCGCCACTCCAGTCTGTCTTCTGCAGTTTGTGACCTGCCAGATGGCTCCAGTGTTTGCTGAGTGAGCCGGAAGTTACAAGTCAATGTAGGTTCATGAGAGCCAGAAGGGGCCAAAATGAGGCTCCCATAGACTTGCATTGAGAGCTTGTGACCATTACCTCTGACTTCTGGTCAGCCAGAAGTTGCAGTCACAAGATGGCAGATTGGGACTGGAGCGGTGCTGGGAACAGCTCAAGGCAGCAGCTGGTTAGTTTAAAACTAGGGGCAGTGAATTTAGATTTTTGGCACCACTACAGTGCTGAAATAAAAAAAAACAAACATGCTGCAGTGGTGCTTTACATGGCAGTACCTCTAGGCAGCACTAGAAGGGTTACACATAAGTTCATAGTGCCCATAGAGAACGTTTGACATATTTGAAATATAATTTTATTTAGATTCAAAAGAGTTACAGTAGTTCAGCAAACTATAAATCCAACTGAAAACCTAAGTCTATGACATTCTGCAAGTAATACTTGTGTAGGAATAGCTGCAGCCTCGGGACTTGAAAGTTTGTGTGGGTATTTACGACCCCATAAACTTCAATGTGTTTCCCTCTCTTCTTTAAGGATTGTGGAAATAAAAATAACAACAACAACAGTAAAGAAGTAGTGGCTACCTAGGAACATGATATGCTAACACGACTGCGAGCACGGCCCAGAGGTCTCATGGGGATTGTTATGCTAAGATATATGTACAGATAGAACTGCTCTCCATAGGTCTAGGAAACGATGTTCTCTACTGTGCTGCATTGAGAAATCCAATCAAACTTTTTATATTCGGTGGCTATTTGGGGTTTACAATCAGGAACATACAACATATGAGGTGTCTCCACTTCAGCTTTATGGAAATTACATTTTTCTAGAGACACTATTTCCCTCAATTCTTATGTCTAGAATACTTATATCTGTACTGCTATATTAGATCTTTTTCTTAAAAAAAAAGTCTATATTAGGATGTTGAGGTTATTTTTTTATTGACATCAATATAAGCTTTTCTCACTTTTTGGTGACATATTAAACTGGTTCATCTCATGCTAGAGCGATGTAAATGTCTCCAAAAATAATTTGTAAACGTTCTATCCGTATGTAGTTGACGTTATAACCTTACATACACTTAAACCCCTCATACATATTAGATTGTCGTCCGAACCCTTCAATATCTATGTCATGATCCAGTGTTGGATCTGGCGGTATTAAATGCATTAAGTGAACTTTTTTCCCTTTGGTTCCAAAGTGTGTCGTGATTGCCCCCGGTGGCCATTAGAATTATCACGTGGTGTCGTTCATTCTAAGTTGCCCTGTGGTGGGGAATGGTATCGCACCTTAGGTTTAGGGTTGTTCACTTAATTATGGATCAGGTGTGACACCCTATATAGGTGTGCTCAGGGTGTTCACTCACTGCCTGTGATATTGTGAGATTGCTTTCACTTTGTGTGGGAGAGCCTGGAGGAAGGATGGAGCTAGTGAGGAGTCCTGCGCAGCTTAGCCAGGGGGGACGTGTTGCAGCTATGGTGTCTGGACGAAGGGCTCGCATGGCGTGGTGGGGTCGCAGTGATGGAGTCAGCGGGAAGTGTCTGCATGGTCTGGTGGAGTGGCTACTATGGAGAGTGGCACTCGCCATGTGGGACTTGGCCGCTGAGCTGGACTCAAGCATGCTTGACTTCGTGGCAGAAGCTGAACACTTCCTTGGGACTCTGGTACTAAGCAGCTGCAACTGGTGTTGGACTCTGCTCCAAGGCTGCACTAAGGTGGAGGATCCTGTTATGGTGATGGATCCAGGTGGAGGAGAAGATGCACTCAGGTGGAGGGCTCTGTTGCTAGGAGCGCACGCAACAGAGCAAAGCTAAGTGGTGTTTCCCCTGTATTGTCTCTTTCCTCATGTGTGTTATTAGTGCAGTGGTGGGATTAGTCTCCTCACCGACCCATTCCCTAGTGAGGGTTTAGGGTCAGGGAGAGCAAGGGCGTTAAGGTACGCGTGCGGTGACAGGTGCGGAGCCTGTTTAGGGAATGTCAGGAGTGCAGGGACACTGGCTCAGGGGAGCTTAGGAGGTCTCCACGTCCCCCATTCCCTATCGCAGGGCCCACCATTGTTAAAGTTACCCAGGTTCCCCCCTTTATTATTTAAATGCGCCTTACTGGAGGCGGTGTTTCCAGATATATGTATGCATGGCGTGTAATACCTAAATCCGCCAGGTGGAGGCGGCGTATCCACCTGCACGCTTTATTATTTAAGTTCGCCCCACTGGAGGCGGTGTATCCAGGGTCACGTGTGTTATGGGTCCGTCTTGCGGTATCATCTGCGTCCCGACACACGTGACCATGACAATCTAAGAGTTCAGATGACAGTCTAATGTGTTTGGGGGCTTCGCACAGAAATTTGTTGAGGGAGTTAAGGATCGGATGGCCGATACTTTTATTCTCCCTAAAATAAGCCACTGTCAAAGATTTATTGGTATTTTCAGAGGTCTCTCAGCAGAAGGAGCATTTCTGCATAAAATTAAATTTAATAAATTAAAAATTAAATAAATTTTCCCAAAAACAATTCGGTTGGGTCACGAGTTTATATGTAGCAAGTTGACTGTGCCTTTAAATAGATTGAAAAATTTCAGAAAATTATGTCATGGCTTTAGAAGTTTCTGATAAGCTCATTGATATCATTTATGTTAATTGATGGTGTACATGTGGCAGTATTTTAAGGCCTCATTCAGATGTCAGTTTTTTTTGGCATACAAGAAAAACGGACTGAGTTTCTTCGGATTATCATCAGGACGTCATCAGATTTTCATGAGAGCTTGGTCAGAGTTTTATCAGTTTTTCTCACTGATGAGAAAAAAAGTTTCTGCACTTTCTCCTATTAGTGTAAGGATAGCACATGGATGGCATCCAAATTCTGTCACTGACCCATAGATTTGCATTGTTGATTTTGATTTGACACTCAGATCAATATTGGATGTGTTTCCACAATTCTGTGAAGACCACTCGGTCTGAAGAAAAATATCTGACATTGGAACAGCTCCAAAGACTTTCATAGGTTCAAGTGATGTTTGTAAAAACAGATAGCACTAGGACGAGAAAAACTGTTTTTATGTGAATGAGCTCTAAAGCCTATTCAACCTGATGAAGATAGCATGCCTCTATTGAAAAGCGTTGTGGAATGTTTTAATAAAGATCTGTGTTTATTAATTAATAATTTGTAATTGCCTTGTCCCATTTTGCCTCAGCGCTTCTTAAGACCACAATATCTTTTCCTCCTACTTCATATTCCTCTGTTGAGGGCACGTGGCAGGAGCAGTTCCGGGCGCAGAAAGTCTTTCCTTGTCACCCAAAGGACATGTTCTCACGTGACTTGACTTTAGGACCTGCGGTCATGTGCTTCCAGCGTGGATCCAGCAAAGTCAGTCAGTGGTCACATGGTGTACCTCTGGTTCTACAACAGGATCAACCGCTGCACACGGGGAATCATTTCCCTCACGTTTCTCTTCACCGGGGTTATGCAGGAGTGCATAACCCCAGGAGGCTAGTGGCACCTGTCCTTTGTTTGCCTAATCCCTATTTATAACAGGTCCTTCTCATGTGCGCTCCATGCTTCTCTTTTTTTGCACGTATTCATCTTTCAAGGCCTGCTTGCCTCTTTATTTGACATAATGGGAAAATATATGAAAAAAAAGAATTGTGTCTGGTGTATCATTGAGAGCAAATATAGGAAGATGCCACGTTCATCTATTCAAACCACTGGACCATGCAACCGTCATAGCATTCAGGAAGAAGATGCATTCTTCCTCTCAGACTTTCACATAATTAGGTGCAAAAAATACAAATCAATGAAGAACAACAGTCATAGACATTGTATAGATGCTAGAAGAAATGGGTACAAAAAGTATCTTGTTCACAAATGCGTCTTCCAAATGATCAATGACCCCAAGCATACTTTCAAAGTTGTGACAAAATGGCTGGAGGACGACAAAGCGAAGGTAATGGAGAGGCCATCACAAAGTCCTGACTTCAATCCCATAGAGAATGTATAGTAATAACTGGAAAAGTGTGTCTGCACAAGAAGGCTACAAACCTGACTCATGTACACCAGTCCCATCAGGAAGAGTGGGACAAAATTCTACCAGAAATACATCTACCGGAAACATGACAATGTTAGACAGTTTAAAAGCAATGTTACCACAGAACTCCTGAGCTAGTGGGAGTGTGATGAAAGAAATAAAAGTTGAAATAAATAAGTTTCTCTATTATTTTTCTGACCTTTCATATTTTTGAAATAGTGTAATGATTCTAACTGGCCTAAGAGTGACAATGTGTACTATGATTAAATGTGCGGAATTCTGAAAAACTGAATTTAAATGGATGTGGCCAACTTCAACTGTATGAATTGATGTGACTTCAACTGTATGAATAAAATGCCATACAGTGCACAGATAATATTGCAATATAACACCCAGATACATGATACATCCTATCCCATGTCTTGATGCATTGGGTTCAAGATACTTTACCTAGAATATAAACATAATGAAAAGTAAGAAATTAAGCACTTCATTACACTGAATCATAGTGGGGTAATGTGGAGTGGGCCATAGGAACAGTTACCTGTGTGCAAAATTGTTATGGGAGCAATATAAAAAAAAAAAAAATAAGGGAGGAGTGTCAACCAGAGGGCCTAAGATCCTGGGCAGTGTATATGCAAAAGATTTCTGTTTCTTGGGTAAATTCCACTTTAAACAGTATGGACAACATCATAATGTCGAGACAGTTGGATTCTGTGTTGAAGCAGCGTGCTCCACCACTCTATTTTCTGTAGACTGCAGGCTACTGTAGGCCCAACATACACAATATGTAGCTGTCTGCTGAATAATTTGGCCAAATATTCCTGTGTTCTCTAGGAGAAAGCAGTTGCTAGGCTCTGCTGGCAGCAACGTAGCACAGGGAGGATAGAAGAATCAGCCATTCAAAATCGAACATGACAGATCCTTATCTTCCTGAGATAATATTTTAAGGGAAGCTATCGATGAGACTATTGGCTGATCCAGCCCTATTAGAAGGTCTAATGTGTAAGGGCACCTTAAGGCCTACAAGACCTCAGGGTCCTTTTACTGGAGGCGCAATGATGCCACTGCCTGGTGTTGACCCACTTTATGTGCAGGGGAGAACAAAACTCAGTTGTTCAGATAAAGTGAGTAGTGATAGGCGAATCTGATCAGTAAAGTTTAGGGTTTATACCGAACACCTAGTGTCCGTGCACGGACCCCCAACACGGACTTCTCCAGGAAGTCAGTGTTACTGTTTTGGGTCGGCACCCCGAATATCGGCTGTTTCCCACAAAGTCATCAGTATGACTGTGTGAGAACACCGGCGACTCTGGTGGTAAGATCATTGCTGCCGGTCAGAGCGCTGCATTTCTCACACTGTCAGATTACAGCATGTGGGTCAGCAGGTGTGACCAGCCGTAAAAAGGTAACAGCCTTTCACAGGCATCGGCTGATGACACTACTACTCTCATCATTCTACACCTGCTCTCGCTGATAGCAGTCAGAGCAGGCGAGGCTGATGAGAGTATTCAATGCTGCTGGCTCCATGTTGTCAACTTACCGCCGATCAGAACTTATGTTTAAAGAACTGTCACACAGATGACAGTGTGGCAAACAATGGATGTTTGGGTCCCTCATTCATCTGAATGGTGTCCAGGTTCGAATTCTGGCACTATTCTAGTACCCAAACTGAACTTTTTTAAAATGATCGGCCTAACCCGCCAGATCCTCATCACCATCACTAAATGCGAGTATAAACTCTATTTTTTCGTCATGGGTGTTGGCATTATTACTTTTGGTGGTTGCACACATAGAGCATCATTACTTTTTTAAAAGGAGAATTAAATGTTCAGTAATGCTTTCTAAACTCAGTGGGCATTATTGGTTTTACAAGGAACCTCAGGAGGCAATTGTACTAGGTTAGGAGCCTTAGCACCTGCCTTGCCTCATTGGTAACCCACGCTATGCCAATGCTAAGCTTTGTACATTTTTTTTTGTTCAATCTCTAGAATAAAAGAGCTAAATAAATATCCATTTCAATGTATTGTGAGTTAGGGTTTTTTAGCTGATGATCCCTCTTTTATAGTATCTAGCGGTATGTCTTATAATTAAGAAATTTCTAGTTGTACACTGCTTTAACATCACAATCTATGGCACACCCGAATGCCTAACACAATATAGCATGAGCAGATAATAAGATTATTGATCTAAATGCTGGAAGGCATTAATGTGTGAAGGGGGTGAGCTTTGTAAGCATAGATTTAAATTCAGTAAAAAGGCGTCAGTTTGAGTTTCATTTACCGTTTTTTGGATTCTTTTTCCAAATCCCAAGGAAATGTAAACATTTTTACAATATGCTATCACTAGTGAGGTTGGTGAGGACAGGTAAAACCATTGGGTAAAGCAGCAAAATAAGTCCCTTTGCCCTACCAAGGGTGCACTGGGCACTATGATTAGCATATTTGATAACACTTCAGTTTCTGCAGATTGTTTTTAGAACACTAAAAGTGCAGTTTTTATTGGAACTAACCCCCAAAAGGCTATGGGCTTTGTCATGATCCAGACCGGGTTTTGAGTTCTGTCTGCCCCTTTTCCCGGTCTGGTCATGTAGGGGTTAATTTTGCCTTGCCTCGTTTTGGTTTCAGGTCGGCATTTTCTCCCCGCTGCATCCTGCAGGCGATGTTAGTTATATTTACTGCCTATGGTATGAGTATCTGACTCTGGTAGTACCCTGATTTGTCCTGTTTTGCTTTCTGGCTTTGCCCGTGTCTGTTCCTTCCTCCATGCCTGTCCCGTCTGAGTATTTCCCTTTCTTTTTGGATTTCCCAGTGTTTGATTCGGCCTTGGCTCTGACCTGACTGGTTTTGACCCTCTGGCGCTCCGCTGACTCTGTGCTTCTTTTTTCTCTTTGTACTGCGTGACGGACTAGGTTTTGACTTGGCTTGTTTGACTACTTTGCTGCCACCCAGAGGGGTAGCCTCACTGCAGTGCTGCATGTCTGCTCTTGCATCTTGACATCTAGTAGAGCTTGCATCTACTTGCATAGCTGCAGCGTGCAAGGACATGCGTACGCATGCTTTCGAAAGGCATGCATTTTTCACATAATCATGTACGGGAAATGGCTCGTGTCAAGGAAATTCTCCGAACGCATGCGCTAAAAACGCAAACGCAGCGGTTTTTTGCCATCATGCATAAGCTGATGAGGATAAAAAACACGGCGTAAACATTTTGACATGTATTTGTGCATGCGCACACAAACGCTAATGTGAACTTAGCCTAAGTCTATACTGACTATTGGAGCTGACTGTCTTCTTGTAAAGACAAGAGTAAGCAATGAGAAGCATTCACAAGCATAGTTAGCCAAAATGGAGTAATTACCAAACTGAATATTACAAGCTGAAGCCCTGATTAGGATATTGAAATTACCAGCTGTAATAGGCTATAGATGTTTGTGATGGGCCAAGAGTCAGGACAAAGTATTTTGATGCCCTAGGCAGATTAAGCCAATGGCGCTCCCTCCTCAATCCATGGATCAAAGACTAAAGTAATAGGACCCCTAATGCACACACCCCCTTCCTCTCCGATGGGTTAGGTGGCAAACTCTGATGATCACTTCAACTAGCATTGTTACCTTTTTCACAAAAAAGTCCTCAAAAGTAAAAAAAAGTGGTGTACTTTAGTGATGTGACTTAGCAGGGAGAGCAATTTCAAAGTCTGATGATTTTTGCACCCATCATGTGATAAATACAGCTTGCACAGAACTGATGGTGGTTCTGTTGATGTATTCCAGTTCTGGTAACATTCATGTTGTGATGGTTAGAAAAAAAAAAAAAAAAAGAATAGTGGCAAGCATAATATACACATGGGTGAAACTATTCACACATAATGATGAAATTAGCATTAAATCATACACCACCCAAACTGCATATATGGACTATATCTGAACCAACTGCACATACTAGCAACAAGACCAAAGAAAACACAGTCATGAAGTCCCACTAGATAAAGAACTATGAAAATCTTTATTATTCATGTATTAAAATAGAACAAGTACAAAAGCACGGGAGGGGAATACAAATGCATACCTACAACCAGCATCAGAAAACTAGGCTGGAGGGACCATGTACTAAAAATCATATATATGCATATGTAATCATAGAATCATAGAATCGTAGAGTTGGAAGGGACCTCCTGGGCCATCTGGTCCAACCCCCTGCTCAAAGCAGGATTCGCTAAATCATCCCAGTTAGATGTCTGTCCAGCCTTTGTTTGAAGACTTCAATTGAATGAGAACTCACCACTTCTCGTGGCAGCCTGTTCCACTCATTGATCACTCTAACTGTCAAAAAGTTTTTTCTAATATCTAATCTGTGTCTCCTCCCATTCAGCTTCATCCCATTGCTTCTAGTCTTTCCTTGTGCAAATGAGAATAAAGTTGATCCTTCTACAATGTGACAGCCCTTTAGATATTTGTAGACAGCTATTAAGTCTCCTCTCAGTCTTCTCTTTTGCAAACTAAACATTCCCAAATCCTGCAACCTTTCCTCATAAGACAGGGTTTGCAGACCGGTCACCATTCTGGTCGCTCTTTTCTGAACTTGCTCCAGTTTGTTGATGTCTTTTTTAAAATGTGGTGCCCAAAATTGGACACAATATTCCAGATGAGGTCTGACCAAAGAGGAGTAGAGGGAAATAATTACTTCACGTGATCTAGACTGTATGCTTCTGTTAATACATCCTAGAATTGCATTTGCCTTTTTTGCTGCTGCATCACACTGTTGACTCATATTCAGTCTGTGATCTATTAGTATACCCAAGTCTTTTTCACATGTGCTGTCACTTAGCCCTATTCCTCCCATTCTATATATGCTTTTTTCATTTTTATTGCCCAGATGTAGTACTTTGCATTTCTCCCTGTTAAAAACCATTCTGTTAGTTGCTGCCCACTTCTCCAGTTTATTTAAATCTTTTTGAATCCTCTCTCTCTCTTCTCTAGTATTAGCTATCCCTCCTAGCTTTGTGTCATCAGCAAATTTAATCAGTTTACCCTCAATTCCTTCATCTAAATCGTTGATAAAGATGTTGAACAATACAGGGCCCAGGACAGAGCCCTGTGGTACCCCACTTGAGACATTCTTCCAACTGGATGTGCAGCCATTTACGACCACTCTTTGGGTCCGATCACTAAGCCAGTTATGAATCCACCTAACAGTTGCCTTGTCCATTCCATACTTAGTCATTTTTTCAATAAGGATTGTATGAGAGACTTTGTCAAATGCTTTGCTGAAGTCAAGATATACTATATCTACAGCATTTCCTTGATCCACCCAATCAGTAATACCATCATAGAAGGAAATTAAATTAGTCTGACATGACTTATTAGTTACAAACCCATGCTGACTCTGTTTAATCACTTCATTCTTATCCAGGTATTGACATACATGTTGTTTAATAATTTGTTCAAAGATCTTTCCTGGTATAGAAGTCAGACTCACCGGCCTATAGTTGCCTGGGTCCACCTTCTTCCCCTTTTTGAAGATAGGAACAACATTTGCTCTTCTCCAGTCTTCTGGCACTTCTCCTGTTCTCCAAGAATTTTCAAAGATTATGGAGAGGGGTTCAAAAATTTCTTCTGCTATCTCCTTCAGTACTCTGGGGTGTAATTCATCTGGACCTGGAGACTTGAATACATTTAGGTTAGCTAAGTGTTTCCTCACTATCTTTCTGTTTATAGATATCCTGGATTCTTCTATTCCCTTAATAGGACAGTGAATAACAGTTGATGTTACATTTCCTTTCTGAGAGAAAACAGATGCAAAATAGGAATTTAAAAGTTCAGCCTTCTCAACATCCTGTCTTACCATTTCATCATTTTCATCCTGTAAAAATCCTATAGCATCTTTGACTTTTCTTTTACTTTTGACATATCCCCAAAATCCTTTATTATTGCTTTTGACATCTCTTGCAAGCCTCAATTCATTTTCAGCTTTAGATAATCTGATTTGTGCCTTGCAGGTTCTGCAGACAGCATTATATTCTTCTTTAGATATGCCTCCTTCTTTCCATTTTATAAACATTTTTTGCTTCCTTTTTAGCATGTGCTTAAGTTCTGTGTTCATCCATCCTGGTTTCCTTAAATGCTTCCTATTCTTCCCTCTTTTCGGAATTGTTAACAACTGTGCTTTGAGAATTTCATTTTTCAAGATTTCCCATCCTTCCTGGACATTTTTGTCTTTAAGGATATCCAGCCATTGGATCCCTCCAATTATCTTTCTGAATCCCTTAAAATCTGCCTTTCTGAAATCTAACCTTGACGTCTGAGTCTTCACAGGTCTTCCGCCTCTAGTTATCCAAAATTCTAAAATAGCATGGTTGCTACCTCCAAGGGTCCCAGCCACTTTTACCTCCTCAACCATTTCCTCCCTGTTTATAAGGATTAGATCCAAGGTAGCAGTTCCCCTTGTTTTCTCCTTTACCTTTTGGAAGATAAAGTTGTCAGCAAGAGAGGATAAGAATTTCCTTGACCTGTTAGTTTTGCCTGAGAGAGATTCCCAACAAATGTCTGGATAGTTGAAATCTCCCATGACAACTATGTCATATTTTTTGGAGAACTTGGCCATTTGATGCATAAAGAGTTCATCCATATCTTCAGCTTGCACAGGCGGCCTGTAGTAAATGCCTACAATGGTGTCCTTTCCATTGTTCTGTCCTTGTATTCTTACCCAAACAGTTTCCACAGAACTCCCAGTCTCTGAAGCTTCAATCTCTGTGCAGATATACGCATTTCTAACATACAATGCGACACCCCCTCCTCGTTTATCAAGTCTGTTTCTTGCAAATAAGTTGTATCCTTCTAGTCTTGTATTCCAATCATGTGTATTGTCCCACCAAGTTTCAGTGATTCCAATGACATCGTATTTCTTTTCCTGTGTTAGTAGTTCCAATTCTCCTTGTTTGTTGCCCATGCTTTGTGCATTAGTATAGAAACATTTTAGTTTGTGATTGGTTTCTCTTTCTCCAATATTTTTTTTAATTAGATTCTTTCGTCTTTGTTCTTCCTTTCCACTTCTAATAGCAGAGTTCTCAGTAGCATTTGTCAGGTGTATGGCTTTTTCTGGTCTTTTGCTTCCCTTCCCATGTTGTTCTAGTTTAAAGCTCTCCTTACAAGTGTAGCAAGGCGACTTCCAAATACCTGCTTTCCAGTCTTCGTAAGGTGCACCCCATCTCTAGCAAGTAGTCCATCGTATAAGTAGTTCACTCCGTGATCCAGAAATCCAAATCGTTGCTGACGGCACCATCGACGTAGCCAGTTGTTCACCTGCAGAATCTTATTCCACCTCCTTGTTCCATGGCCATCCACTGGGAGGATGGAAGAGAAGACCACCTGCGCTCCCAGTTCTTTCACTTTCTTGCCTAAGTCTTCAAAGTCTCTGCAGATGGTTTCCAGGTCGTTTCTTGCGGTGTCATTTGTCCCCACATGTAGTAGCAGGAATGGGTAGTCATCTGTGCACCTGTGGTATTTATCAATATGTAAACTGGCCCATATGTCATAAAGATATAGATCACATAATTCAACATAAATTAAGGACCATATAAAAGGTACAAGTATACAAGTATATACCTGACAAGGCTAGTTTACATATTGATAAATACCACAGGTGCAATATTACATATGTATGTATATGATTTTTAGTACATGGTCCCTCCAGCCTAGATTTCTGATGCTTGTTATAGGTATGCATTTGTATTCCCCTCCCCTGCTTTTGTACTTGTTCTATTTTAATACATGAATAATAAAGATTTTCATAGTTGTTTATCTAGTTGGACTTCATGACTGTTTCCTTTGGTCTTGATAATGTGATGGTTGTTTTGGTGCTGTATTCATGTAGTGATGATGATTTTGCTGATATATTCATCACCAGAATCATCAGTACTTGAACACAAATCTAAAATCATTATTAGTACATACTTAGAGCACCAGAACCATCAATAGCACATGAATATGGCACCAGAACCAACATCAGTACATGAAAATATCACCAGAATCACCATTAGTACATGAATGGATCATTAAATTCACCATCAGTACATGAATACATCAACAGACCCACCATCAGCACTTGGTTACATCACCAGAACTTCCATCAATAAATTAGTACGTCACCAGAACCTCCATCAGTACATGAATAAGTCACCAGAGCCACCATAAGTACAGGAATCCATGACCAGAACCTAGAGTACTTGAATACAAGAACGAAACTTAGTATAATGATCAATTGTAATATCAAGTCAGCCCCATAAACAATTGTATCATATTAACCTAAAACTGTACAACTCCAAGTAATTCCTTATCAATGGTAAGGAAATACTGGGAGTTGTTGTTAACAGCCACCATCAGACTGCAGATCATACTGGAACCACAGTACTGATGAGAATTAGTCAATATCAGAAATAAACATTTATATCCGGGTATCTTATAGACTGCATCTTATCTTGAGTCATGTCTTTTTTCTCATCTCCATCTTGTCTAGATGACATGATGACTTTTCACATCCACAGGTGTTCGGTCTTGTGCAGCACATCGCGACACAGTGCCCTTAAAAATAGGGTTATTGAAATTTCCTCTGCATAAAAAATATCTGTCCATTTTATGACTCTAAATAATCTTCCTATAGTTTATGGCCTCCACAAAATCTATCATTATCTACTATAAGTGCCAGACTATTCGCCTTTATGAACCACGGCCTATACCATTGCTGTCCTCTCTCTTATTTTCCATTACTCTTTCTATATCTCCACACCTTCCCCCCATCATGCTAACCACTTTCCTTATTGTGCCTCCATTTCACGCTATCCCCTCTCCATACTGCCCAAGATGCTGTCCTCTTCAAACTGTAACCACCCCTCACACTGTCCTCCTTCACAGTATGATGGTCACCACAGCTGCCCATACGGTACGATATCCATAACAACCCCCAATATATTATATGATCACCACCACAGTCCCCCATATATAGCATGATGTCCACCACAGACCCCATAAATAGTATGATGTCAAAACAGCCCCCATGTATACTATGATGGCATCCACAACACCCCATACAGTTATGGCCCACAAACAAAACACCCCTAACAGTATGATATTCACCACAGCCCACTTTTCACTGTGGTCACGACAGCCCCCAGAAAAATGACCACCACAGTCCCATATGCAGGTCACCACAGCTCCTTATATACTTTGCTCTTCCCATTTCAACGCCCCTCAATTCATGGCCCAAACACACATCCCCTTATTTAATGGTCCCCGCACAGCCCCTCATTTCATGATCCCCCTGCAGAGCTCATCATTTTATGCCCCTCTGCACAGCCCCTCATTTTATACCCCTGCACATCCCCTAATTTTATTCCCCCATCTGCTTAAACCCTCATTTTATTCCCACCTCTGCACAGCCCCTCAGCTCATTTCCCCATCTGCACAGCCCCTTATTTTATTCCCCCCACAGTATTTTCTTGATTTCACTCTAGATCCCTTGATCTGGTCTAGCTGTTCATTTGACTCATTGTGGTTAACAGTGAACCAATTGTCTTTATATATTACCAACAAGTATACCGAGATACTCTTCCACATGGTTTTGTTTTCTATGTATGAAGTGCTGTTTATTACAAGCTTTTAGAGTATATAGATTAAAAGTTAAATTTTAATTCTAGTAATAGTGTACTGTTGCTGCTATCCTCCTCTTTATTGGTTATTTTTGATCAAAGTGTTTATCACTTTTACTGTACATCCTAATATAAATAAAAACAAAGTAACCCTTAACTTGTCAGACAGCACAACACTTTAGTAACATAGCCATGTATCACATAGTCTTATAAGTTATGGATTGTTACATGTGTATAGGATCAGAACCAATAACAGCAAAATCGTAAATCACCAGAACCACCAGCAGTACAGAAATTAATCACTAGAACCACCAGCAGTAATACATGTATATGACCCTCATTAGTAGAGAAACACAGCATGAAATCCCTCATCAATACAGAAATACATCACAAGAACCACTATCAGTACAGAAATTTGTCATCAGAACCACCAGCAGTAATACATCCATATGACCTTCATTAGTAGAGAAACACAGCATCAAATTCCTCATCAATACAGAAATACATCAAAAGAACCACCATCATTACAGAAATACATCACCAGGACCACTATCAATATATGAATACATCACTAGGAGCACCACCACTACATGGTATATCAATTGTAATGTCAGGTCAGACCCATATACATTTGTATCGTGTGAACCTACAACTTCCAATAAGTCCTTAACAATGGTAAGGAGATACTTGGAGTTCTTTCTGTCAATCATCATCAGGCTGGGGACTATACAGGAACTAAATTACTGATGAGAATTAGCCAGTATCACAAAAAAATTTACATCCAGGTGCTTTATATATGACGTTGTCTCTGATTGGTCGGTATCTTTCTTTTCTTCATCTTGTCCAGACACCATAATGACTTCTTACAGCCACAGCTCATCACTGCAGACTTCCATCCTCTATGGGCTTGTGCAGCACATCCCCATATGATACTCTTAAAAATAGTTATTTCATTATAAAGTTCCTGAATAAAAATATCTGTGCTTCTCTGAGCCCGAGAATAAATAATTGACCTTCACTATATTCGTTGAACAAAATATGACCCAAACACTGTCCTCTTACAAACTCCAAATATGACCTCTTATTGTACATACCCTCCACACTGACCCCTCTTTTCTATACTGGGCCCCCTCTTCAAACTGTTTTCTCACTGTGTCCCCCCTATAGGGCCCAGCCCCTGTACTGTGCCCCTCATCACACTTCCCCTCTTTGGCATACTGTCCTCTCCTGGCTGCGCTCTTACACTGTTCTCCCATGCTACACCACACCCTACTCAGTAACTAGTCTGTGCCACTCACACATTTCTCCCCTTAAACTGTCTCCTCACACTATTACCCTCAATAGTCTACTCACACATTTCTGTTGTGAACTCATTTTCTGGTCTGCCTCTGGTTTGTGGTGAGGGAACTGTTTGTGCTGACAGAGGAGTTGTGAGTTCTCTTTCCGGGCTCCCTCTGGTGGTGGCAGGAGGTAATGAAGCTGATCTAATTAACAGAGACCTGCCACCTGATAATGAGGATGACGATTGGACATCTGGAGTCTGACTGGATTTAAGACAGCCGACTCCCTATTCCCATGCTGGTGATTTTTTCCTGCCTCCTGAGGTCTTGGTTTCCAGCTCAGTTCCTGTCTTCTCAAGCTAAGTTTTCTCTGCTAATGTTCACATTTGATTTGGTTTTGTCTATTCAGTGTTTGTGTGGTCAGCCAGCCCCGGCTGGGGCTGTGCTGAATTTCCACTCTTATGTTACTGTATGCGCCAGTTTGCTTTTTGTCCCTTTATTAGATTGGCCTGTTTTTGCTCTGTTCTCAGAATATGCCAGAGTGTTGATATAGTGGGTGAAGTCTAGTGACTTCAGGGTTTTTTTTGCTATCAGAAGTGTTGGACATTTTTTGCAGGTTTTTTTGGCGTGATTGCAGACAGTCCTTTCTAGTTAATGTGGGCCCCATTGTTTGCGCAGCCTATTTTCCTACCTGTGTTTGTGCTTTCATCTTGTTTCACCATCAATACATGTGTGGGGGCTGTCTATTCCTTTGGGGTCTGCTCTGGGGCAGTTTAGATTTCCCCTTTTCTTGCTTTAGGCTTATTTAGTTCTCTGGCTGTGAGGAGGCATCTAGAATCATTGTAGGTACGCTCCACGGCTGCTGTTAGTTGTGTGGTTAGGATCAGGGGTCTGCAATCCGCGTAGTTACCAACCTCTCAGGTTTTCTGTGACTTAGCTTGGTTTTGGTTTCCTCTTCGGTGATCCAATCATAACACATTTCCCTCTCCATCCTCAAACTATCTCCTCTCACATCCCCCTGCTAAATATAATGTCATCTCACGTATATACCCCTTCGCTTTCCATACTGCCTCCTCAAACATCCCTTTGACTCACCATACTGTGTCTGCACCCATCCCATCAAACTCACTCCCCATAGTGTGTCTGCACCCATCCCCATGATCCCCATACTGTTTGCACCCACCATATCACCCTCGCTCCCTATACTGTGTCCACATACATTCTTCCTCTCACTGTGTCCGCACCCATCCCCTCACTCACCATACTGTGTATGCACCCATCCCCCTACTCACCAAACTGTGTCCGCACACATCCTTCACCATTCTGTGTCTGCAACTATGCCCCCTATGTTTCCTCATGCATGCACTCCATCTGCTTACTTGCTCCTCATACTGTGTACTCAAATTTCTATCGCTTGCCCCTCCACCTCCTAATATTGTATCCTCACCCATCTCTTCCTCGATTCCCAAACTGTGTCCTCAAATCCTATATTTTCTAACTCCCAAACCTTGTCCTCAAATCCTATTTCTTCTACCCTCCATACTATTGTAAAATCCAATTTCTTCTCTCCCCCAGATTGTGCACTGAAATATTATTCTTTCTCCCCACGCCCCAAACTGTGTCCTCAAATACCATTTCTTCTCTCTACCCCTCCCCCCGCCCATTACACTTAATCTTTGGTGTCTTCAGCTCCATTGAAGCACTTACCACCAATATTGTGCGAGCCTCTGCAGTGCCAGTAAGTGACGACAGCAGCGTGATTACATGACCTGATCATGCTGCTGACAGCACCCTTAATTGTACTTCAATCTGAAAGATGTGAGTACAATTGATTACTGGGAGCCAGCATGCTGCACCTTTTCTTTGCTGGCTGTCACTTTGACAGCTGCTCAAAGAGCGGCTGACTGCCAGTCCTCACTCCTCATACTGTCATCAAATTTCTCCCCCATGCTCCCCTTACTGTGTTCGCACCTATCCAGCCCCCTTGCTCCTCACACTTTTCTCAAATTTCTCCCCCCATACTGTCTTCAAATTTCTTACCCTGCTCCCCATATTGTGTCCCCAACCATCCCTTCCTAGCCCTCCAACTCAACTCTCCCCCTTTAATAAATCTTTGGTGTGTCTTCAGTTCCAGTAGAGCCTGGAGCACTTACCACCAACGCTGTGTCGTCTGCGCTTCTGCAGAGCCGGAAAGTGACATCAGCAGTGTGATCACATAACCTGATCATGCTGTTGACGTCGCCCTAACCTGGAAGTGCTGATGGTCAGGGCTTCAATTATACTTGCATCTGAAACACACAAGTACAGTTGATCACTGGGAGCCGGCAAGATGCACTTTCTCAAATCTGGCTGTCAGGTTGAATGGCAAACTTCCATGGCTGCGCCTGGGGCAAATGCCCAACCAAGCCACCCCTGGAAACGCCTCTAGAGTGATGTGACTATCATGATAGTAAGGTAAAGAAACAATCTAAAATCTCTGAAATATGTCTTTATGGTAGACTTCATGTTACAGTAACAAGTTTACATACTATTATATACATTATTCAGTAATATATACAGTAAGATTTTAAAATATATATATTTTCATTATTCAAGGATATAAATGGGAATAGCCTGTTAACATACAGTAGGTGACCCAGGAAGCTTCATAAATTTCACAGTAGAGTTGTGGACAAAAGTTTTGAAGACTCACACAAATTTTCTTTTTCAGTTTTTATAGTGGCGATTTGCATTAACTCTAGATTATTATGAAGAGTGAACTGCAAATGTAAGTCAAACATTTATCAGACCATTAAGAACTTCAAAGAGATAGGTTCAAATGCTGTAGAGAATACTTCAGGGTGCTCAAGACAGTCCAACAAGTGCCAGAACCGTCTCCTAAAGAGAATACAGCTAGAGGATTAATTCAAGTGCAGAGCAACAGAAATGTGACCATACAGAACTCACGGGGTCTCCATGACCAGTGAGGCAAGGGCTTTTAGAGGATAGTCTGATGTCAAGAAGGGCAGCAAAAAAATAATTCTCTCCAAGGAAAACTCAAGAAAAAAGTTATTTTCTCTGATGAAGCCCGCCTTCAGACCATTTGGGACATCTGGAAGAATGATTATTTAGAGTAGAAAATATGAGGGCTATCATGAGTCCTGTTTTTTTGCCAGCAGAAAAATGTCTTGACATTATTCATGTCTGAGGTTGCTTCTCAGCCAAGGAAGTGAGCTCAATCACAATTTGGCCTAAGTTAACTAACTTGAAAAAAGAATGGTATCTAAACATCCTCCAGAGCAAAATCTCCCTACAATCAAGGAGCAATTTGATGATGAACAATGCTTTTTCCATCATGATTGACACCATGTCACAATGCAAAAGTGATAAATAAGTTGCTCGCTGAATAAAACATGGAGATTTTGGATCCATGAAAAGAAAACTATGCAGATCTCGATCTCATTGAGAAACTGTGGTCAATCCTCAAAAAGTGGGTGGACAAACAAAAACACAGAAATTCTGATAGACTCCAAGCACTGATGAGATAATAACGAGGTTGCCATTAGTCAAGATTTGGCCCAGAAACTGATATACAGAATATTAGGGAGGATTGAAGTCTTGAAAAAAAGGTTAACACTTAATAATTTTGCAAGGTATGTTTGGCATAAAAACGACTTTGTGCATCACCAAAAGAATACCATACCTACAGAGGAGACAACTTTTAGCTTTGGGGCTATTTTTCACAAGCTGAAACTAGGGCTTTACTCAAGGGGTAGAGAATTATGAAAAGTTCAAAATACCAGTCAATTCTGCACCAAAACCTTCTGCTAAAAAGCTGAAGAGGAATTTCGCTATTCATCATGGCAATGATCCTAAACATATCTTAAAATCAACAAAAGAATGGTCCGGCCAGAGCCTAGACTTCATTCCAGTTATAGATAGAGGTTGATCCGAATAGGGTAACCTGGAGCACTACTGCAAGAAAGAGTGGGCAAATATTGCCAATTTTAGATGTGGAATACTGAAAGGCTGCATAAAATGCTGTCATAAGTTCAAAGAGTACTTCAACAAATTGTTAGTTTAAGGGTATGCAGTCATAGCAATGATTAAGGAAGTTTACATCTGAAACACATCAGATGTTAGAGGATCTGTGTTTAGTAGTTTTAGCACTTGGAATAAAGTTACAATAAACACAGGGTTTTCTTAAGAAGGACAGAGTGTCGGCTTTTTTCTTACTTGCTTATATTGATGTGCTCTGTACATGCTGCCGAGTACTCTTGATGAAACCATTACAGGTGTGGTGAGCTGTTGGTTTCATATGTTGGATAAACCCTAGAGAAAGTTTCACTTGAGCCGTATTTCATTTATTATTCAGGGTGCAATATCTATATTATCATCTAGCCACTTAACCATGTATTTAGTTAATATTAGCTACGACTAGCTCAATTATTCTACAATTTTGTTGAGGCTTTCCTTTAAAGCAGTGAAACCTCTAAAAAAGACCACTGTCACGACTCTGTTGTCGGATGTGCCGGGATCAGGGGCTCCTTCTCTGTCCCTAATGCTAGGGGTGCCCTAGCTCACCCTGTTCCCGGGATTACTTCTGATGGTGAAGACGCCTGCGCAGCATACCTTGCCTTAGCTCCTGAATCCGCCCTCAGTCTGTTTCCTTCCCCCACTCAGGTAAGAGTGGAGTAGTAGTGTGCCGTAATACATCAACCAGACTAACAAGGTAATATGAACAGAGGTAATGAAAAATACCAAACATACAAATATACTCACACAGACAATAGAGAAATGCAGCGGGCAGTGGAGGATGGGGTTAAACCAAAGTAGGAGAAGAAAGGGAATTATCACACACTCAAAACCTAGCAACAGTCAGAGATAAATCCACCAAACGCCTTCTCGAGTAACAGCCAACAACATCCTCCAGCCATGCAGCAAAAGCCACTCTGACAATGAATGCTAGCCAGGGCCCAGATTATATAGGAGATAGGAGTGGCTAACAGCTGAGCCTTAACACAGGAAAGCTTCCAGGAGCTCTCAACTGAGTAGATTAATCTCTGCACTACTAAAAGAAACCTGCATCATTTGATATGAAGGTGAGGTGCTTCTAATCAGTGCAGGAGTAGGAGAAATCAGACACTGTGGTCTTCTGGCTCCTCTATGTCATGGTAAACCTGTGACAGTACCTCCCCTTATACGAGGGACTTCCGGAGCATCAGAACCACATTTATCATGGTGTGCCACATGAAAAAGCCATCAGCCTGGCCACATGGACATCAGATCATGGTACCCACACCCTCTCTTCAGGACCGTATCCCTTCCAGTGTACCAGATACTGAAGTGATCAAAGAACTAAGCGAGAATCAACAATCTTAGCTATCTGAAATGCCATGAAATTTAAAATTTCCATCAACAATGACCGGAGATAGTGGTAGCGGTGATGGTACAGAGGATGCAATGTATTTTTTGAGTAGAGAGCGATGAAACACATTATGGATCCTAAAAGTGGGCTGCCAAGCAAGGCGGAATGCTATGGGATTGGCTAACAGTGAACTGCTAAGCCTTAACATTTAACCCCTGCACTGCTAGAAGAAACTTGCACCATTTAATATGAAGGTCAAGTGTTTCTAATCAGTGCAGGAGAGGGAGAAATCAGACGCTGAGGTCTTGTGGCTCCTCGCTGTCTCGGTAAACCTGTGACAACCACCTTTTTGAGATGGTCAACCTTTTACCAAATCCATTTTTTGCAACACATGTTTATCTCCCCTATATTTTCTGAATATTGGCCTCTTTTTTCAGAGGACCATGGAGGTAATTTTGAGGTGTTATCTTAAAATAGTTGCACTGTGTATGTATATATGAAATTATATTTCGCTTTACTGAATGTTGCAATACTTTGGGTTTCGTTACCTCTTCTGGTAGAAGTCATCATTGCTTCGTAAATGGCTGTCTACAAGTAGAGTTCTACTGCACCAAGACCAGTTCTTGTCTACTAGCTCCTGTAATGTGACTGCCTATCAAAATGGTTGTTCTATTGTGTAACAAGGAGTAAATTCAATAATATAATTGATAGATTTTGGTAATAGCTAGAATTGCTGTAAGCAGGCATACTCATTAAAAAGTACTGCAAGACCTAAATGATTGGCTAAAAGTCAGAAGACGATATTGTACCTCTCTTGGGTGAACAGATGGGGAAATACTTGTTTTTTCCAGAAAGCCTATTATAAACCAGACATCGTTTTCAGGCAATAAATTTACTCCTAAGTCTTCACATAATAATGGATCTCACTCCAAGAGACTGCACTATACGATATAATGAAGATAAAAGGTCATATACACCTGGGCAAACTACCACCATCTCCTCCTTACAGAGAACACATCTGCAAGGAAATAAATTTGCATTAGATGCTTCATTTTCTCTATAGCTACATCTGCAGACTACAGGTAGAAAACCAAAACGGAGCAATGGTGGACGGCCATGACATTTACTGGCTGACAGCCTCTGCTTTATAATAACTGACAGTGGAGGAAAAATATAATGCAGGATTATTGTCCTACCATCATCCTATTTCTGGCATTTGGCCATTGAAGAACATTTCACAGAAAGGCTAATACATTTCTTTTTACATCATTAACCTTTTTATTTCCAAAACAACCATGCTTTGTAAGCATTTTCAGTAAGCAAAGGCTTTACTCATTTGGATAGCTAGTCTGCCTGGGATTTAGCACCATCTGGGAAGAGAACTGGATGTTCCTGCCCAATTATATCTGCATTTTTACATCTTTCGTATTCTATTTTGTTGACATCATCATTGCTAAGAAGAGCAATTAAAGCGGGGCGGCACGTAAGATCCATTTCAGTATTGCTACTTGTATTGTACATGTGTGTACTCAGGGAGATAAATTCATAAAAACAAGTTTGATGGTAGAAAGTTTTAATGTTCTAAGTACATCTATACATAGAGTACTGGGCAAAAGTCTTAGGAAAGTGTGAAAAAATGCTGCAAAAAAGAATGCTTTCAAGCATAAAATTGTCAATAGTTTATGCTATCAATAAACAAAATGCAAAGTGAATGAACAAAAAAGAAATCTAGATTAAATCATTATTTGGTTTCACCTCCCACTGCCTTCAAAACGGCATCAAGATTCTTCTCGGTATACCTGCACACGGTTTTTTAAGGAACCCAGCAGGGAGTTTGCTCCAAACATCTTAGAGCTCTAACCACTGATCTTCAGTGAATGTAAGTTGTGTAAATCCTTCTGTCTTCTCATGTGATCATCACACAGACTAGATGATGTTGAGATCAGGGCTCTATGGGGGCCACATCATCACCTCCAGGACTCCTGGTTCTTCTATTTATTGAAGATGGTTCTTATTGACATTGGCTTTTATACTGTACCTGTGATTCCTCCTGCACAATAAATTGGTAGCCGATCAGACACCTCCCTTATAGTATTGCATCAAAAATAAGTATCTGCTGTAACTCTTCAAATGTACCTAGAAGAATTGATGTTTTGATGCTATTTTGAAGGCGATCACACCAAAAATTGATTTGATTTAAATTTATCTCGTGTTTATTCACTTTGAATTTTCCTAATTGATAAAATTAAACTAATATCACTTTTTTTATAGCATTCTTACTTTGCAGCAATTTTTCCACACCTGCCTAAACATTTTGCACACTAATGTATGTTACAAAAATTGTAATTTTTTTTATAACTTAGATCACTTATACAATCGCAGTCACGTCTACTGATACCTGTATACACATATCTAACGTTAGGAAACAATCATTTTTAGATCATTCTTAAAGTTTTGATAATTTTTTGGTTCAATCTAATGATTTTTTTAACTCTATAAGCCCTAAGTAAGCACAATGTGTGTATACATAATACATACAGTTGGGAAAATAAGTATTTGACGATTTTGCAAGTTTTCTCACCTACAAAGAATGGTGAGGTCTTCAATTTTTATTCTAGGTACGCTTCAACTGCGAGAGACAGAATCTTTAAAAAAAAGTTGATTTTTAAATAATTAAATTGCGTTTTATTGCATGAAATAAGTATCTGATCACCTAGCAACCAGCAAGAATTCTGTCTCTCACAGACCTGTTAGTTTTTCTTTAAGAAGCCCTACACTCTACACTCATTACCTGTATTTATTGCCCCTGTTTTAACTCGTTACCTGTACAAAAGACACCTGTCCACACACGCAACCAATTACACTCCAACCACTCCACCATGGCCAAGACCAAAGAGCTGTTTAAGGACACCAGGGACAAAATTGTAGACCTGCACAAGTCTGGGATGGGCTACAGTACCATAGGCAAGCAGCTTGGTGAGAAGGCAACTGTTGGTGCAATTATTAGAAAATGGAAGAGACACAAGATGTGGGTAGTTCAATCCTCTGTCTGGGGCTCCATGATAGATCTTGCCGATCGGCAGTGTACCAAATTCTTATTTTTCCCCCTGTGTGTATATATATATATATATATATATATATTTACAGCAACCTCTTATTTAATGTCCTCATTTTTATAACTGTTCTGGTTGGTTGTAGCTGTGACCACCAGATGAAGATGCAACTGATCCGTAGGGAATTAACCACTGTGTTCTCTTTAGGAGTCATATAAGATTGACTGTTCCGGGATCATGCATAAAATGCAGCTGATTAACAAACAGGCGGATATTATTTATTTTGTAGTCATAGTACGTTACTGGACAACCCTCTTTTAGCTAATGAAGTGTAGCATCACAAATGTACTCCAAGTAGGACTGTATTATCTATATATAATTGTCTTATTATGTCTGTCTGTAACCAAAATCCTGCGTCACTGATTGGTCGCGTCAGTTAGGCCGTGACCAATCAGCTACAGTCGCTTAGTCGTCGCGGCAGCACGGCCACATCGCTTATTGTACAGGCACATTACAGCCGTTAAAGGCATCACTGCTGCGTCGCTCATTACACAGGCACAGTCCTGTACATATACAATACATTAGGTAAGAGCAGAACAGTGACTGCAGCTCTGGGTGTAACAGGAGTACATTAGGTAACAGCAGAACAGTGACTGCTGATCTGGGTGTAACTGGAGTACAATACATTAGGTAACAGTAGAACAGTGACTGCAGCTCTGGGTGTAACTTGCGTACAATACATTAGGTAAGAGCAGAAAAGTGACTGCAGCTCTGGGTGTTACTGGAGTACAATACATTAGATAAGATCTGAACAGTGACTGCAGCTCTGGCTGTAACAGGAGTATAATACATTAGGTAAGAGCAGAATGGTGACTGTAGCTCTGGGTGTAACTGGACTACAATACATTAGGTAAAAGCAGAACAGTGACTGCAGCTCTGGGAGTAACTGGAGCACAATACATTAGGTAACAGCAGAACAGTGACTGCAGATCTGGGTGTAACTGCAGTACAATACATTAGGTAACAGCAGAACAGTGACTGCAGCTCTGGGTGTAACTTGCATACAATACATTAGGTAGAAGCAGAAAAGTGACTGCAGCTCTGGCTGTAACTTGAATACAATACATTAGGTACGATCTGAACAGTGACTGCAGATCTGGCTGTAACAGGAGTATAATACATTAGGTAAGAGCAGAACGGTGACTGCAGATCTGGCTGTAACAGGAGTATAATACATTAGGTAAGAGCAGAACGGTGACTGCAGCTCTGGGTGTAACTGGACTACACTACATTAGGTAACAGCAGAACAGTGACTACAGCTCTGGCTGTAACTGGAGTACAATACATTAGGTAACAGCAGAACAGTGACAGCAGCTCCGGGTGTAACAGAAGTATAATACACTAGATGGTGGCCCAATTCTATCGCATTGGGTATTTTAGAGTCTCTGTTAAAATAAAAAATAGTTATATACTCACCTTCCGACGGCCCCTGGACTCTTTCCCTCCTCTCACCACGCGCCCGGCATCTTCCAGTTCCAGCAATGATTAGCGAGAAGGGCTGAAGATGACGTCACTCTCGCGAGAGTGCGACGTCGTCAGCGGTGTTTCGTGCAAAGCATTACTGGAACCGGAAGATGAAGGGAGCATGGAGAGGAGAGAAAGAGTCCGGGGGCCATCGGAAGGTGAGTATATGACTATTTTTTATTTTAACAGAAACTCTAGAATACCCGATGCGATAGAATCGGGCCACCATCTAGTATCTTTATAAGCATTTATGGCACTTTTGTGGTGTTAATGGGGATGAATTTGTCAGCTGCACTAGGCCATTGCCACCAGAATTGTGGCAGAAATTGTTTGATGAATCAAGGCCTATATTTCCATTCTTTAAATGGCTAATATATTTATAATTTATTGTTAGATGATTACTGATCAGCTAGAAGTCCAGTGATACTAACATAACTTTCTAACTTTAGAACCCTAAAGTTTGGATTACTAATTTTACAGATTACTTTATGAGTATGCAGTCATACATACTTTCTAATTTTAGGTTGTAATTAACTACATTGTCACCATAAGTGGATAATGAAAACTATGGGTCATTCAACTTAATTTACTTTGATTGATGTAGTTCCAATTAAAATTTTGCTCAGACCGTCACACTCTAGCATTACAAGACAACCAGGAGAATTTCATTTGATGATCACTAAAAACTTTAGCCTTGAATGAGTTAAATGTCAGGCTCCTGTGTTTGCACAAGGCTAGCTCCTCTGGAATAAATGGAAGAATTGAGAATGTGGCAGTGAGAACAAGAGACTGACAGAGAAAAACTATGCAAAAGAGTCTGTAGGATTCACCCGTGTAAATGTCAAGCTGCAAAGAAACATATAAAAGTAAGGAAAAAGGCTATGAAGAGCCCAAGGGGAGGGAGAGATGAACACAGTCAAGAAAACTGACTTGTATCCTGTACAATTCTTCTACCAAAAGGAAACTTCTGCAGTGCTTTTATTAAAGAGGAAAAATTCATTATTTTTATATTGATACACAATTATTGGTTATCTATTAACATAAGACACAGAAAGTCACGCCATTGAGTGAAGCTCAAATATATTTAATGTCAAATGGCACAAATAAAATGAAAAACCAGAAGTATGTGCACAGACTCAATACTGTTAAAATTACTTATTCTTCATTAGTTTATACAAAACTATACAATTGCTCATAATAAAAGCAGTATACATAGATGGTAAACAAATCCATAAAATATTGGGGGGGAAAGGCTACCTTGTCTTAAAAAAGATAATCTCAAAGATGATCTGAGATCTCATTCTGTGCATGCGCCACCTCCAGCGTTATTCTCCTGAAGACCCCAGAAGTCAATCTGCGCATGCACTGGCATTTTTTTCATGAAGATTACCACCAGCAAGAGTGCCACATACAGCTAAGATGGCACCTGCCCAAAATTTAAATGAATGCAAGAGAGGCAGCAGAGGGGTCGTGGCTGAGCCCTATGAGGCGAAGAACCTACCAACAGTCCCGCCCACAAGTTCTACCAAGAAGCACTGATGAAACCGAAATTTATCATGATGATTGATCGAAAATCAGGCCACAGATTTTTACGCTAAAGATATGTATTAAAGCAGTATGACAGCGTTATACTGCCCATATCTTCAGTTTAAAATGGACAGCGTCATACTGCCCACATCTTTAGTTTAACATGCATGATCCTAGTGACTGGTTCTCTTTAAAATGCAGATCTCCTCAAAGTGCAAAATTCATCACTGCTCATTTATAGAATTCAAGCAGTAGGAGGTCTGCAGTATATACATCCCATAGGAGACACCAAAACTGCTGCATAAATCACATAGAGTACACAGGGGCTGCTATATTTACATCACATAGGAGACATGGAGATTGGTCTGTATATATCATACAGGAGACACTGGGGCTTAAACTTATACATAACAGGAGATGCTGGAGCATATACATCGTTGGAGGATATACATCACAGTAGGATATGCTGGGGCATCACAGGAGACGCTGGGGCATATACATCACAGCATGAGACACTGGTTCATATACATCACGGGCGACACTAGAGCATATAAATCTCTGGACAATATACATCACATCAGACTCTGAGGCATATACACCACAGCAGGAGATGATGGATTATGTGAATAGCAGGAGACGTTGGGGCATATACATCACAGGAGGAGATGCTGGGACATAAACATTGAAGCAGGAGGCGCTGGGACATCACAGGAGATTCTAGGGCATATACATCACAGCAGGGAATGCTGGGGCATATACATCTCAGCAGGAGATGCTGAGGCATGCACAGTATATCAAAGGAGATGGTGAGGCAGCGGCATCACAGCAGGAGACTCCAGGGCTGTTGTCTTTGTAGGTGGGTTGGGAGTGTAGACTGTACTGACTCATTCCACAAAATACTTCCTACCATTGAAATTGGCCAGTGTCAGGACAAACTTCTTCATTGCATGGGCCGCAGCGTTCAACAGTGAATGCTGCATGCGCGTGCTTGCTGTGTAAAGAGCAACAAAATTGGTCAGCAAAACATTTTGATACTGCTGGCCTGAGCACTGCGGTCCCTGGGAATCAGGCAGAGAAAAGGACATTGTGGACCATTTAGGAGCTGGAGGTTCCCCACCCTCATGGGATCACCTGCTGATGTAAAAGTAGTATTAATTGCTTATCCCAATAGCAGTAGTCTTATTTTACTCTTGTTTTTCATTCTACATGTAGCATTTTTAATTATTTTTGGATATATACTAATGAAATCTAAGCAATATTAGCTATATTGTAAGCATACTTTTCATTGTTTTTAAGACGTAGTAAAAAATGGAAGTCACTTGCTTAAAAGTTCAACATATTACAAATAATATCCACAATTAGATATCTTCTTTGATGGACCAAAAGGGAAAAATGTTGGACCAGGTCCTCGATGGTGCTGTTCATTATTCCTGGTAGCACTTTCTGCCATTGCCAAACTGTTAGTTAAGTGTCCGCTATACATGCCATAAATACGTTTATGCCACTGTATTTTAGAAGTTTAAAAACTAATGTAGTATCTATGGTAGAAGAGATTGCATTAAAGTTTTTGATCCTTAAACTTCTGCTGTGTATTTAATCACTCTGAAAAAGATCTAAGCTTTAAAAATGACAATGATGCAATTTAAAACAATACTACTGAGCACAGAAAATACAAATCTATGGAATGAGGTTCCCAGAGGCCTCAAATAAGCATCTATTGGGCTATGTGCACACGTAGTTTTTGGTGGTGTGGATTTTTCTGCGCAGATTTTGGAAAAACCGCAGGACAAAAAGACCTGCGGTTTACCTGCAGATTAGCCTGCGGTTTCACACCTCTACAATGGAGGAGATGTGAAACCGCAGTGGATTCCGAACAAACATTGTAACCCGCAGCAAATCCGCGCTGAAAAATCCACAGCATGTGCACAGCGTTTTTGGTTTTACCATTGGAAACAATGGTTCTGTACAACGCAGCAGAAACTGCTGTGGACCAGAATCCGCACCATGCGCACATAGCCTTATACCAAGGAAAAATCTGATGTCCGAAACATTACAGCGAACTTTTGATTTTAAGGCAGTGATGGCTTCCATTGCCAATAATCAAATAGTAAAGCCAGCTAAACAGATTTTCCTGTTATCACAAGTAATTTTATAGCGCAACATTTTTCAATAACCTGTAGGTAGGGTTCTGAATTTGGCCCCCCCAATCCTCACAATGAAGGATTACTTAAATTCATTTCCTTGTCCGTGGAGCTCCCGCAACATGCTATGCAGAAAACTGTTATATAACTTTCCAATAACTATGTCTCCAGAAAGATATACAAATATAAGCGACAAAATGGCACTTAGAAAAACTTCTGTTCAGCTCACAAAAATCTAGACATCGTATAACAAAGTCTCTGGAAAAATAAAAATCTTACGGTAGTTATGGCTATGAATGTGGAAAGGTGAAAACAAAATTTCTTTTGACTGTTTAAACAAGTGTATCACCAATTTACCATAGGTAAAAGGATAGTTACTCCCCAAGTTTCCAAAAAGTTGAGACACTGTAAAATATATGCAATAATTTGGAAATCTCCTATAGCTCTGTTTTATTTATGACAAATCCTAGACAATAATCAGAAGGTGAAAGGTACACATTTTTCTATTACAATTGGTAAAAATATCCATTTTTAGAAATTGATGGTAACGACTAGAGTTGAGCGATACCGTCCGATACTTCAAAGTATCGGATCGGAATGGATCGGCCGATCTTTAAAAAAAGTATCGGTATCGCCGATTCCGATACCGGAAGTCCCATTCAAGTCTATGGGACTTCCGGTATCGGAATAAGAAAAACCCTGTTTTTGCCTTGTACAGCCTTTCTGGGGTCTGTACGGGCCTTTCGGGGGGCTGTGCCGGCCTGCCAGGGGGTCTGTGCAGGCTCCGGTGGTCTGTGCCGGCCTGCCGGGGGGCTGTGCCGGCCTGCCGGTGGTCTGTGCAGGCTCCGGTGGGCTGTGCCGGCCTGCCGGGGGGCTGTGCCGGCCTGCCGGTGGTCTGTGCAGGCTCCGGGGGGCTGTGCCGGCCTGCCGGGGGGCTGTGCCGGCCTGCCGGTGGTCTGTGCAGGCTCCGGGGGGCTGTGCCGGTCTGCCGGGGGGCTGTGCCGGCCTGCCGGTGGTCTGTGCAGGCTTCGGGGGTCTGTGCAGGCATCGTCCGATGGGACTACAAGTCCCATCGGGCAATGCCTGCTACCATGACAGTGATTGACACATTAGCCAATGATGGGACAGTAGTAGTCCCATCATCCGGCTAATGTGTTGAATGTAAAAAAAAAAAAAAAAAATTACATGCTACATACATGCTACATACATACAACATGCATACTACATACATGCTACATTCATACTACATACTACATACATGCTACATTCATACTACATAAATACTACATACATACTACATATATACTACATGCATGCTACATACATACAACATGCATACTACATACATGCTACATTCATACTACATAAATACTACATGCAACATACATACTACATATATACTACATGCATGCTACATACATACTGCATGCTACATACATACTACATGCTACATACATACCACATATACTACATACATACTACATGCATGCTACATACATACCACATACATACTACATACATACTACATACATACTACATGCATGCTACATGCTACAAACATAACACATATATACTACATGCATGCTACATACATACTACATGCTACATACATACCACATACATACTACATGCATGCTACATACATACTACATGCATGCTACATACATACTACATGCTACATACTACATATATACTACATGCATGCTACATACATACTACATGCTACATACATACTACATATATACTACATGCATGCTACATACATACTACATGCTACATACATACTACATATATACTACATGCATGCTACATACTACATACATACTACATATATACTACATGCATGCTACATACATACTACATGCTACATACACACTACATATATACTACATGCATGCTACATACATACTACATACATACTACATGCATGCTACATACATACTACATGCTACATACATACCACATACATACTACATATATACTACATGCATGCTACATACATACTGCATGCTACATGCATGCTACATACATACTACATACATACTACATGCTACATACATACCACATATATACTACATACATACAATACATTCATACAATACATACATAGACATACAGTACATATAACATAGAGTAACATACTTACCAATACTTGTCACATTGTTCCCCGAAGCCATTGTCTTTTCCGGAATAAATATTAACATAACAAACCACAAAAATACTCACCCACGATCCGAAGCAGTCCACGAGTGTGTCCCACGACGATCTTGGGTAGAGAACGGCAGCATCAGCTGATGCTGCCGTTCTCTACGGGCTGCAGGAATCCAATGACGGAAGGTAGGTATCCTTCCGCACTGTATTCCTCCGCCACTTAAAAAAAAAAAAAGTCCCTAGTCTCACTTTATGCCATTGCTGTGTGGGAAATTCCCACGCAGCAATGGCATAAAGTGAGACTAGGGACTTTTTTTTTTTTTAAGTGGCGGAGGAATACAGTGCGGAAGGATACCTACCTTCCGTCATTGGATTCCTGCAGCCCGTAGAGAACGGCAGCATCATCTGATGCTGCAGTTCTCTACCCAAGATCGTCGTGGGACACACTCGTGGACTGCTTCGGATCGTGGGTGAGTATTTTTGTGGTTTGTTATGTTAATATTTATTCCGGAAAAGACAATGGCTTCGGGGAACAATGTGACAAGTATTGGTAAGTATGTTACTCTATGTTATATGTACTGTATGTCTATGTATGTATTGTATGAATGTATTGTATGTATGTAGTATATATGTGGTATGTATGTAGCATGTAGTATGTATGTAGTATGTATGTAGCATGCATGTAGCATGCAGTATGTATGTAGCATGCATGTAGTATATATGTAGTATGTATGTAGCATGCATGTAGTATATATGTAGTATGTATGTAGCATGTAGCATGTATGTAGTATGTATGTGGCATGTATGTAGCATGTAGTATGTATGTAGCATGCATGTAGTATATATGTAGTATGTATGTAGCATGTAGTATGTATGTAGTATGTATGTAGTATGTATGTGGTATGTATGTAGCATGTAGTATGTATGTAGCATGCATGTAGCATGCATGTAGTATGTATGTAGAATGTATGTAGTATGTATGTAGTATGTATGTAGCATGTAGCATGTATGTAGTATGTATGTGGTATGTATGTAGCATGTAGTATGTATGTAGCATGCATGTAGTATATATGTATTATGTATGTAGCATGTAGTATGTATGCAGTATGTATGTAGTATGTATGTGGTATGTATGTAGCATGCAGTATGTATGTAGCATGTATGTAGTATATATGTAGTATGTATGTAGTATATATGTAGTATGTATGTAGCATGTAGTATGTATGTAGCATGCATGTAGTATATATTTAGTATGTATGTAGCATGTAGCATGTATGTAGCATGCATGTAGTATATATGTAGTATGTATGTAGCATGTAGTATGTATGTAGCATGTAGTATGTATGTAGCATGCATGTAGTATGTATGTAGTATTTTTTTTTTTTTTAACATTTAACACATTAGCCGGATGATGGGACTACTACTGTCCCATCATTGGCTAATGTGTCAATCACTGTCATGGTAGCAGGCATCGCCAGATGGGACTTGTAGTCCCATCGGACGATGCTTGCACAGACCACCGCACATCAGCACAGCCCCCCGGCAGGCCGGCACAGCCCCCCGGCAGGCCGGTACAGACCCCCACAGGGTGCACAGACCACCGGCAGGCCGGCACAGCCCCCCGGCAGGCCGGTACAGACCCCCACAGGGTGCACAGACCACCGGCAGGCCGGCACAGCCCCCCGGCAGGCCGGTACAGACCCCGGGCAGTCCACACAGCCCCCTGGCAGGCCGGCAGAGACCCCCGGAAGGCCCGAAATGACGGCGCATCATGATGCGCACACACCGCGCATCATGATGACGTCAGGCTGTCAATCAACTTTGAACTTCCGATTCCGATGCCGAGGTCCGATATTGAAAAAATATCGGAAGTCGGTATCGGAATTCCGATACAGCAAGTACCGGCCGATACCCGATACTTGCGGTATCGGAATGCTCAACACTAGTAACGACACATCCCAAAGAAGTTAAGGGAGGGCCATGTCTACCCCTTCTTTTTATAACAGTCTGTATACCTCTGGGAAATGAGGAGACCATGTGCCAGAGTTGTTCCTTGTGCACGCGGATTTCTCTAGAATCTCTTTTGATAACAGGAAAAATATATGTCTTCGTATCGGGTTAGCCAGTAGATAGAAAAATATTAAAATTTAAAAGTCCTCAATGGTTGATACCATTTGATGGCTAACTTAAAAGATGGTAACAAATTGCAAGCTTTGGAGACTACTCAGGTCTCTTCGTCAGGTATTGACTAATGCAAAATCTGAAGAGTCACATATTTATGCACAAGATACAGGAATAATGCAATAGATAAAACAAGTGACGTTAAGCAAAACAATCAGTATAGGAAGGGGAGAAACAGTTGTGGCCAAAATTTTTTTTAATGTTTTTCCAGATTCTCTGAATCTCTTGATATTATGTAGAGTAGATGGTTGGATATTCAAAGTCTTCACAATTTTACATTGAGAAACATTTTTCTGAATTTGTCACACAGTTTTTAGACACAGTAGTTCTGACTATCTTTACTTCAGAGAGACTCTACCTCTCTAACATGCTCTTTTTATACACAGTCTTATGACTTAATTGAAAATTGACCCTTCAGCATTTTTTTATTACTTTTCAAGCCTATTGTTAGCCCTCTCCCAACTTTTTTGGAGATGTGTTGAGGCCTTCAATTTCTAAATGAGTTATTCTTTTAAAATTAAGTGGAAAAATGTCTAACTTCAACCTTCTGATCTGTGCTCTATGTTCTGTTGTCAATAAAATATGGCCATAAAAGATTTCCGCATCATTGTATTCTTGTTTTCTTTTTC
Source organism: Dendrobates tinctorius (assembly GCF_039654945.1). NCBI lineage: Eukaryota > Metazoa > Chordata > Amphibia > Anura > Dendrobatidae > Dendrobates > Dendrobates tinctorius. The sequence goes on from NW_027361719.1 coordinate 20,218,375, forward strand.
ATTTGACACTACTGTGTGGTTGAACTTTGTTCATCCACAGTTGCAACTTTTTTAGAACTGTGGTTGAACAAAGTTTGTGGCAAAAATCAGCATCTCTCTATTTACAGGGTATGTTTACACATTGCAGCTTTATAGCCATTTTTGGCCAAAAATTGCATGCTATTTTTCATATATGTGTAAGTTTTGGTTCACATTTGTATGGATTATGTGCATATACAGGTATGTCATTAAAGGTATATATGTATAGTGCATATACAGGATATGTCCATAATAGGTATATGCACGAGTAGGTCTATTTAAATGCTCTTGTGTAATTATATATACAGTATATATATATATGTGTGTGTGTGTGTGTGTGTGAGTGTATTCGTCTAATTTGTATTTGCATGGGTAAAAAGCATGTATGTTATATATGCTTGTGTATAGGTGTGTACAGATCTAGAAAATGTCATCTAGATTTAGACAACACAGCACTAGGATATCGTAGCAGTAGATTTTCAAATCTAACCTGATGTCAATCAGTGACTCTCAAGTCTCAATGTCAAGTTATCTTAAAAGGGTTGCCCACTACTAGGACACCTTCTCACTCTGAATGTTTGCCACATTCAAATAGAAAGACCTATCCTCACATCCCGTGCTGACACCGTGACCTCGGTGTCAGCACTCATATTTCTGGGGCTCATGTGAGGTTGTTACTTGTTAAGTCACGTGAGCCCTGCGCCCAATCAGTGCTGACGTCACAGTTCCTGCCTTCGGACAAATAAGTAATCAAGAGGAAGTGGGTGGTCAGTCTCAGATATCACATCCTCTTGATTACTGCTGCTATGCAAGTAGATGCAAGCTCCACTAGATGGCAATAGAGTGGAGGGAGGACTGCACACAGCAATAGGAGGCCTGGATCGCAGCAGCGAGGCTACCACCAGGTAGCAGCGGAATAGTCAAACAAGCTGGGTCGATATTATTCTGCAGCACAGTACCAAAGGAATAAACAAGCACAGAGTCAGAAACAAGCCAAATGGGCAGATATGCCAAAGACAAGAGACAAACAGCAGGTCAGGGTCCAAGCCAAGTCAAATACCAGGGAGTCAAAACATGAGGTGGGGAACACAGAGTCTGGATGGGAAGAGCGGAATAAACAGACACGGGTTCAGTCAGTAAAAGCAGCAGGACAAAGTAGGGAAAACAGAGTCAGCTACACACGCTGTAGGCAGAAACTATAACTGACACCACCTGCAGGATGCAGTGGGGAGAAATAGGCGGCCTGAAGCCAGAATGAGGCAGAGAAAAGTTAACTCTCGACATGATCAGACCAGGAAAGAGAGACATGATACAAAACCCGGCCTGGACCATGACAATTACATATACATCCGAAGGCGGGGACAGTGACACCAGCACTGATTGGGCACATGTGACATAACGACATCACAAGGGCCCCAGGAGCATGAGTGCCGACACTGCAGGAATGATGCCGTCACGGGAGGCGAGTATAAATGTTTTTATTTTAATGGAGGCAGACATTCGGAACGAGAAGGAGTAGTGACTTTAACTGAAGTGACTGAGCCATGATAACATTCGTTACATCTATCCTATATATACATGTAAGTGTAATGTGTATCTGTATGTAGAATGTTTAACTGTATGAGTAATATATATGTATACTTTATATCTATGTGGAATGTGTACGTGTGTACTTTTTATATATGGCTATGTACACACAAGACAGGTGTAAGGGTGGCCCCATATTCACATCCTTCACCCTTTGCTGTGTTTGGACAGTATGTACGACAAATTTCACCCTCTGCAGATATTAAATCTGTAGCACGTCCTAAATTATTTTGTGGTGTTTGAGAATTTCTTTTTTTCTTTAAATCTCCTCCACAATTCTGGTAATTTATTATGCAGCATATTTTCCGTCTGGTATATCCACTGTGTATCTGATCTGTATGAACATACCCTCACAGTCTGAGTTATATGTCTTGTATATTGCATGGCACACTGAGTACTTAAGATTTTTTTTTTTTAATTGGCAAACCACACAAAAAAAGTTACCAACCCTTTCTCTACAGGTAGCAGCGCCGGGTGCTGGAAACTGTTTGTTCTCAAGTCAGCATCAGTTCTCATACATTTAAATACAGAGCTCAAACTTTAGTTCAAATGAGTAATTATCAGAGATCAGATGTTTGAGTCATCCAAAAATTTTTACCGCTCCGCTAATGAAATTAGTGTTCTGGTCATCATTTTATTATTGCGTGTAAGCAAAGATCAATTGATGGTCACCAGAATTATTAGCCCATATAGAAACACGTTAATTTTTGCATAATTACTTACAATATCTGTGTCTTCTTTGCATATTTCATACATCAAGCAGTACAAAGGATGTGGAAAACGGTGGATTTTAGTAACAAAGCTAAATGTAAGAGACTTTGGTTAAAAAGGCAGACGTGATGGAATAAAGCTCCTGATTAATTTCCATTTCTGTACTCTCGTCTAACCTCTGTACCCTCCAGAGAGGTGCTAATTAACTTTCCACAGTACCTGCCCTGCACGGTTCCCCACTGCAGCCAGTTACACGGACCTGATGTGCCTGTGGAATTAAGCTTTCTGTTTTTGACCTGGAACATTTTTTGCAGAGGTAGACCAACGACGGTCTCTACAGGCTCCCCTTCATTTCTGCAGACGCTGCTGTTACTCTAATTCTCTTGAACTAATTATTTGTGAAGGAACATATAGTACTCAAGCTGAATATGATGTTATCCGCGGCATGTGAGTTTAGTTCTTGTATAGCACCCTAAGGCCTCATGCACACATTCAATATTTGGTGAGTTTTTTTTTACCTCAGTATTTTTGTAAGCCAAACCCAGGATTGGAACTGTCAGAGGAAAAGTAGAATAGAAACATTTGCAGCACTTCTGAATTTTTCACCCATTCCTGGTTTTGGCTTACAAATACTGGGGTAAAAAACTCACCAAATACTGGATGTGTTCATGTGGCCTAAGAGTATTCATTCAAGGGGCAAATACAGAAGGGATTTTCCATCCAAATTTTCCAGGTGGAAAGTATATTTGTATAGTGCAACAGAATAGTGTATAGATAAAATGCTAGCAAATTTTATTCAGACGTTTTAGGAAAACTTTGCAGCACAAATTGCCTGACTTTAAAGGGAATGTGACAGCTGATACATTCTGCCCAATCTACATATGATTTCACCCATGTGTATGTATGACTCTGAAATGTTTTTCAGAGAAAAATGTACTTTCAAGCTGTGTGCCCACGATGCGATTTTTAAGCATTTTTGCAGGGATTTTCGGCGCGAAAACGCTGTGAAAACGTTTAAAAATCGTGTACAGAACGCCCCCCCATGCATTCCTATGGCATTCCGCACATGCTGTGCTAATGCTGCGCTTTTTTCCGCGGCGGAATTGCATCATGCTCATTCTTTTGTGCGAAATCGCAAAGAATTGCCGCGATTACGCACCTATAGGAATGCATGAGAATGGCTTACTTCCCGCATGTGGCTATGCCCACCATGCACGAAGATAAGCGTCTCATGTGCGATTGGTACCCATGGTGTGGAGGAGAGGAGACTGTCCTCCAGGCCCTGGGTACCATACCCCTGTAAAAAAAAAGAATGAAAAATAAAAAATCGGGGTATATTTACCTTTCGACGTCACGCGCTGCCACCCCGGGCCTCAGCGTTCCCAGTAATGCCTTGCGGTAAGGTCCTGTAATGACGTAGTCTTGCGTGACTCTAGCGGTCTCGTGAGATCGCTATAGCAACGCAAGACCAACGTCATCACAGGTCTCGCAAGGCATTACTGGGAACGCTGAGGCCCGAGATGGCAGCGCGGGACGTCAGAAGGTAAATATACCCCGATTTTGTATTTTTTAATTATTTTGTACTTTCTTTCTTTCTTTTACTATTGAGGCCGCATAGGCGGCCTCAATAGTAAAACCCTGGTCACACTTACATAGTGTTTGACGAGTGTGACCAACCTGTCAATCACTTTCCAAGCGATGCTCCATATAGCTTGGAAAGTGCTTGAATATCGCATGCGAAAATCGTGGCAAAATCGAGAACATAATCGCGCGATTTCTGGGAAGGAGTCTGGTTTTCAGTGTCCGGATTTAAACGCTACGTGGACACATAGCCTAAAACCTGCCGGGGTCCGATCCGCACAAAATTAGTCAGAAAGGCAGGCTCCTGATGGCTTCTACCCTCCCGATCACCTTAAGTGATAGGTCTCTGTGTGTGTATAGTGAGAGACCTGTAAGTCACTGAAAGCAGGTGGGAAGAAGCCGCCAAGGACCTGCCTTTTTTTTATCTTGTCTGCAATGCAGCTCTGTCCCCAATCAGCTTCTAATGTATATTCGTCTCTGAAAACACCCGAGAGTTTCAGAATCTGAAACCATGCAACCAGTGTCTAATACAGACTGTCCATAGATCAAAAGCAGCATGTATCAGCAGTCAGGTTCCTTTTTATTCTATAACATGTCAAAGGATGCCACAGATTATCACTGCAGAGTTCACCCTTTTCAATGCAAAGAGTGAAAGTTGTTGGAAATCTGCAGCATTTTTGCAGCAAAATCCAAACTACTTGTATTTGTTCCAGAAAATCTGCAGCTGATCAGTTCTATGCAGAGGTACAGTGGGGCAAAAAAGTATTTAGTCAGTCAGCAATAGTGCAAGTTCCACCACTTAAAAAGATGAGAGGCGTCTGTAATTTACATCATAGATAGACCTCAACTATGGGAGACAAACTGAGAAAAAAAAAATCCAGAAAATCACATTGTCTGTTTTTTTTTCATTTTATTTGCATATTATGGTGGAAAATAAGTATTTGGTCAGAAACAAAATTTCATCTCAATACTTTGTGATATATCCTTTGTTGGCAATGACAGAGGTCAAACGTTTTCTGTAAGTCTTCACAAGGTTGCCACACACTGTTGTTGGTATGTTGGCCCATTCCTCCATGCAGATCTCCTCTAGAGCAGTGATGTTTTTGGCTTTTCGCTTGGCAACACGGACTTTCAACTCCCTCCAAAGGTTTTCTATAGGGTTGAGATCTGGAGACTGGCTAGGCCACTCCAGGACCTTGAAATGCTTCTTACGAAGCCACTCCTTCGTTGCCCTGGCGGTGTGCTTTGGATCATTGTCATGTTGAAAGACCCAGCCACGTTTCATCTTCAATGCCCTTGCTGATGGAAGGAGGTTTTCACTCAAAATCTCACGATACATGGCCCCATTCATTCTTTCATGTACCCGGATCAGTCGTCCTGGCCCCTTTGCAGAGAAACAGCCCCAAAGCATGATGTTTCCACCACCATGCTTTACAGTAGGTATGGTGTTTGATGGATGCAACTCAGTATTCTTTTTCCTCCAAACACGACAAGTTGTGTTTCTACCAAACAGTTCCAGTTTGGTTTCATCAGACTATAGGACATTCTCCCAAAACTCCTCTGGATCATCCAAATGCTCTCTAGCAAACTTCAGACGGGCCCGGACATGTACAGGCTTAAGCAGTGGGACACGTCTGGCACTGCAGGATCTGAGTCCATGGTGGCGTAGTGTGTTACTTATGGTAGGCCTTGTTACATTGGTCCCAACTCTCTGCAGTTCATTCACTAGGTCCCCCCGCGTGGTTCTGGGATTTTTGCTCACCGTTCTTGTGATCATTCTGACCCCACGGGGTGGGATTTTGCGTGGAGCACCAGATCGAGGGAGATTATCAGTGGTCTTGTATGTCTTCCATTTTCTAATTATTGCTCCCACAGTTGATTTCTTCACTCCAAGCTGGTTGGCTATTGCAGATTCAGTCTTCCCAGCCTGGTGCAGGGCTACAATTTTGTTTCTGGTGTCCTTTGACAGCTCTTTGGTCTTCACCATAGTGGAGTTTGGAGTCAGACTGTTTGAGGGTGTGCACAGGTGTCTTTTTATACTGATAACAAGTTTAAACAGGTGCCATTACTACAGGTAATGAGTGGAGGAAAGAGGAGACTCTTAAAGAAGAAGTTACAGGTCTGTGAGAGCCAGAAATCTTGATTGCTTGTTTCTGACCAAATACTTATTTTCCACCATAATATGCAAATAAAATGAAAAAAAAACAGACAATGTGATTTTCTGGATTTTTTTTTCTCAGTTTGTCTCCCATAGTTGAGGTCTACCTATGATGTAAATTACAGACGCCTCTCATCTTTTTAAGTGGTGGAACTTGCACTATTGCTGACTGACTAAATACTTTTTTGCCCCACTGTATACTACTAGGAGTATGTGTACACAGGTCACATATGCTGCAGAACGTCCTTAGGGGCACTAAACTGTACGGATTCTTTTGTATTTTCAGCTGTGGAAATGTGACTATACCATAGACTTCACCATTTGCATCGCAAAGAGTAAAATCTACTGTGAATTTTACTGTATGGAGACCGAATAATACTACATACAAGGGACAAATACCACCACACCATGACCAGACCACATAGTGACTGAATAATACTGCATACAAGGAACAAATAGCACCACACCATAACCAGACAACATAGTGACCGAATAATATTACATACAAGGGACAAATACCGCCACACCATGACCATACCACATATTACCACCACATAGTGATCAAATAATATGACATATTACCAGCATATAGGGACCAAATAATACCACATGCAAGGAGAAATACTGCCACACCATGACCAGACCACAAATTACCACCACATAGTGACCAAATACTACAATACTGATTATGAATACAAACCACAATACTAACAACACTGTTATTCCCCAGGTATACAGTACAGACCAAAAGTTTGGACACACCTTCTCATTCAAAGAGTTTTCTTTATTTTCATGACTATGAAAATTGTTGATTCACTCTGAAGGCATCAAAACTATAAATTAACACGTGCAATTATATAATTAGCAAAAAAGTGTGAAACAACTGAAAATATGTCTTAAATTCTAGGTTCTTCAAAGTAGCCACCTTTTGCTTTGATCACTGCTTTGCACACTCTTGGCATTCTCTTGATGAGCTTCAAGAGGTAGTCACCGTAAATGGTCTTCCAACAGTCTTGAAGGAGTTCCCAGAGATGCTTAGCACTTGTTGGCCCTTTTTCCTTCACTCTGCGGTCCAGCTCACCCCAAACCATCTCGATTGGGTTCAGGTCTGGTGACTGTGGAGGTCAGGTCATCTGGCGTAGCACCCCATCACTCTCCTTCTTGGTCAAATAGCCCTTACACCTGGAGGTGTGTTTGGGGTCAGAGTAAATCTATAATTTTCATAGTCATGATAATAAAGAAAACTCTTTGAATGAGAAGGTGTGTCCAAACTTTTGGTCTGTACTGTACATACTGGCCCTCATATGTCCATTGCCCTGCCTCACTATATATCTCTCCTGGACCCGCATATATCCTTCCTGGTACCTTGTCCTGGCTCCCTCTCATATATCCATCCTGGCCCCTCCCCATATATCTGCAGCCTGGTCCCTTGCCCTGCCCCCTCACCCATAAATCTATCTTGGACCCCCATATATATGCATCCTGGCTCCTCGTATATCCATCCTGGTCCCTTGTACTGCCCTTCCCTCCATATATTCATCCTGGCCCCCCATATATGCATTCTTGCTCCCTCATATATATCCATCCTGCCCCCCATCCATATATTCATCCTGGCCACCACCTCCCCCCATATATCCATCCTGGCTGCCCCATAAATGCATGCTGGCCTGCCATTTTTATGCAACCAGGCCCCCCAATATATATGCATACTGGTCCCTTGTCCTGCCCTTCCCCCATATATCTGTCCTGGCCCGCCATATATACATTCTTGCCCCCTCATATATATCCATCCTGCCCCCCTCCATATATCCATCCTGGCCACCCCCCATATATCCTTCCAGGCCCCCCATATATATGCATCCTGATCCATTGTCCTGCCCCTCCCCAATATATCCATCCTAGCCACTCCATATATGCATCCTGACCCACCATATATATGCATCCTGGTCCCTTGTCCTGTCCCCCTCATAAATCCATCCTGGCCCCCACATATATGCATCCTGGCACCCTCATATATCCATCCTTGTCTCTTATCCTGCCCCTCATATATCTGTCCTGGCCCCCCATATGTATCCATCTGGCCCTTTGTCCTGCCACATGTATCCATCTGGGCCCACCACATGTATCCATCCTGCCCCCCAAATGTGTATCCATTCAGGCCTCTTGTCCTGCCCCTGCCCCCCATGTGTGTATCCATCCTGGCCCCTTGTCCTGCCCCTGGCCCCATGTGTATCCATCCTGGCCCCCCCGTACATGTATCCATCCTGGCCCCCCTGTACAATCACCCATCCTGGGCCTCCCTTGTATGTGCATCCATCCAGGGCTTCCCCCTCCCCTGTAAATGCATCCATGCAAGGCCCCCTCCCCTGTATGTGCATCCATGCAAGGCCCCCCTTCCCTGTATGTGCATCCATTCAATTCCCCCTTCCCCTATATGTGCATCCATCCAGGGCCTCCCTCCCCTGTATATGTATCCATCCAGGGCCCCCCTCCCCTGTATGTGCATCCATCCAGGCCCCCCCTGTATGTGCATTTATGCAAGGCCCCCCTTCACTGTATGTGCATCCATTCAAGGCCCCCCTACCCTGTATGGGCACCGATCCAATTCCCCCCTCCCCTATATGTGCATCCATTCAGGGCCTCCCTCCCCTGTATATGCATCCATCCAGGGACCCCCTCCCCTGTATGTGCATCCATCCAGGCCCCCTCCCCTGTATGTGCATCCATCCAGGCCCCCTCCCCTGTTTGTGCATCCATCCAGGCCCCCCTCCCCTGTATGTGCATCCATCCAGGCCCCCTCCCCTGTGTGTGCATCCTTCCAGGCCCCCCTCCCCTGTAGGTGCATCCATCCAGGCCCCCCCTGTATGTGCATCCATTCAGGCCCCCCTCCCCTGTGTGTGCATCCATCCAGGCCCACCTCCTCTGTATGTGCATCCATCCAGGCCCCCCTCCCCTGTATGTGCATACATCCAGGTCCCCCTCCCCTGTATGTGCATCCTTCCAGGGCCCCCATCCCCTGTATGTGAATCCATCCAGCCTTCCCCTCCCCTGTACAGTATGTGCATCCATCCAGCCCCCCCTCCCCTGTCAGTGCATCCATCCAGCCCCCCCTCCCCTGTATGTGCATCCTTCCAGGGCCCCCCATCCCCAGTATGTGCATCCATCCAGCCCCCCATCCCCTGTATGTGCATCCATCCAGCCCAACCCCTCCCCTGTATGTGCATTCTTCCAGGGCTCCCCATCCCCTGTAAATGCATACATCCCGGCCCCCTCCTGTATGTGCATCCTCTCAGCCCCCCCCTGTATGTGCATCCATCCAGGCCCCCCCTCCCCTATCTGAGAGAGAGATAGATAGCTAGATAGATAGATAAGAAAAAAATAATAATCTTTTACTATTACCTGCCTACGCTCTCGGCGGCGTCCTCCTCCCCTGCAGATTGGCGTGCTCATTGTAAAATAGCCGCCGACACAGCAGAGGCCAGCGGTGGATGTGTGCGCCCATCGCATGACACTGACGTCTTACGCTGGGCGCATGCCCACTGAAAAAGACCTGGGTATAAGGGTGGACGACAAACTCACATTTAGTGGCCAGTGTCAGGCAGCTGCTGCAAAGGCAAATAAAATAATGGGATGCATTAAAAGAGGCATAGATGCTCATGAGGAGAACATAATTTTACCTCTATATAAGTCACTAGTGCGACCACACTTAGAATACTGTGTACAGTTCTGGTCTCCGGTGTATAAGATAGACATAGCTGAACTGGAGCGGGTGCAGAGAAGAGCGACCAAGGTTATTAGGGAACTAGGGGGTCTGCAATACCAAGACAGGTTATTACACTTGGGGTTATTTAGTTTGGAAAATCGAAGGCTTAGGGGTGATCTTATTACAATGTATAAATATATGCGGGGACAATACAAAGATCTTTCTAATGATCTTTTTACTCTTAGACCTGTGACGGGGACAAGGGGGCATACTCTACGTCAGGAGGAAAGAAGGTTTAAGCATACTCGCAGACACGGATTCTTTACTGTAAGAGCAGTGAGACTATGGAACTCTCTGCCATATGATGTTGTAATGAGTGATTCCCTAATAAAATTTAAGAAAGGACTGGATGCCTTTCTTGAAAAGTATAATATTACAGGGTATATACACTAGTTTCCTTAATATTGCGTTGATCCAGGGAGCTAGTCTGATTGCCGTATGTGGAGTCGGGAAGGAATTTTTTTCCCCAATGTGAAGCTTACTGTTTGCCGCATGGGTTTTTTTTGCCTTCCTCTGGATCAACATGTTAGGGCAAGTTAGGATAGGATATGGGTTGAACTAGATGGACTTAAAGTCTTCCTTCAACCTTAATAACTATGTTACTATGTTACAAACCTCTCTGGTTTTCTGTGGCTTAGCTTGGTCTTGCTGTCCTCCTCGGTGACCCAATCATGACACCTGGCTGTCTTTAGAAAGACCGTATGGACCTGGGCTAATCCCACTGAATGCCTGATCTTTTCCCATGGACAAAACACTACTCAGACAACACAGGGCGAGGGTAAAACCATGTGGCAATAATTTATTGTTTGTTGGGTTTAATAAATTATTGCCACATTGTTTTAACCTCAACTTGTGCTGTCTGATTAGTGTTATGCCCATGGGAAAAGAGAGGCAGGCATTCAGTGCAGAGTCCTGGTCCATGCAGTCTTTCTAAAGACAGAGTCTACCTTGTCATGGTGTCAGGCTTAAAAAAATATTTTGGCCAAAACAAAAGCTGATGGCTATGTATGTGTCATGGTGTTTGATGAGAACTGTTACTGTGTGATTTTTGAGGATGTGGTACAGAAGTGGCCAGTGGGTCTGTGGAATGTTTGAGGGGTGGAGGTGGAGCTAAGTTGGAACTTGGGTGGAGTCTCAATAGAGTCCAAAAATTTTGCCAGTATGGGACCCTGAAATTTCTGGTGGCGGCCCTGCCCTCCATAACCTCTAACCAGATCTCCCTGGGTTCACCCACACTGGTCTACTCCTTGGCTGACAATTATCGAACACCCAGCAATCATACTGACTATACACCTTGACCATTATAGGTGATGGAGGACCCGTAAATGGAGGACCACGCAAATTTCTTGCAACACATGGTGACATGGTGAATCCAGATATCTTTTTTATTACATCCTTACATTAAAATATTTAGATTTGAGACTACTCAGTGGTTGATACCTTTTAATGGCTAACTGAAAAATATAAACCACTGAGGACTCTTACATCTAATTATTTTTATATCTATTGGCTAACACAGTACAAAGATATATATCTTTCCGGTATCATCCTTGAATCAATTCACTACTACAAAATATAGGGAGTACCTGGGGATGACTGAAGGCTGATGGGACATGTTGTCTCACTAATAGAGTTATCAATCACTTAATGCTGAGTGGTGCTTTTTGTTCTGTTTTTAAATTCAGTGCTGTTGTGGTGCCACTAATGTAAGTTGTCTGAGCTCAGTCTTATACTTACCAGCCGCCGTCTTCGGCTGTTCCCGTCACTGCTCTGGTCTCAGTATGCCATCTTGTGACTGCAACTTCTGACTGACCAGAAAACTGAGGTAAAGGTTATAAGCTCTCAGTGTAAGTCTATGAATGGCTTCTTCTGGCTCTCATAGACTTACATTGAGTAGCGACTTCTAGATCGCTCATCAAACAATGGAGCCGATCCGGTCTGACACAAACTGCAGAAGATGACCGGAGCGACACCAATAACAGATGAAGACCGCGGTGGGTAAGTATAATACTAGGTCCAGGAAGTTAGATTACGGTAGTTAAATCACTCCAGAGCTGCAAAAAAAAAATAGCACAAGTGGTGCTTTAAACAGAACGATAGGTACTAGTATGTCAAATTGAATCAATGTCATTGAATTCCAATCCCTTTATGTGTTATGAGACTTGTGAATAGTTTGCATTGTTTCATACCAAACCCTTTGCACAGATTGTACAGTGTTTTGGCTGGTGCATAGAATCAGGTGGAGCAGGTTGTAGAATCCGGGCACGTATTAGAAAATGTAGTTTGAAATGAATGTGAATTTTTTGAATTTCATTAACAGTCACTTAAATTAATAGTGTTGTAGCTGATAATGCATTCTGTGCTGCACAGCTACAGTCTTGATATTTAAGATTAAAGTGGCCATGCAACCTTCTTTAATGCAGGGCAGGACTGAAAAATGGGAACTTCATGTTTGTATTGATTCTACTGCACAAGAGTGTAATGTTTTCTAAGCATGTCCTGGATTAACACAGAAGAGAGGGATATGGGTAATCACTTTCCCGATGCTTTGTCCTGTTTAATTGTGATTTAACTTTCCGATTTCTTTTAAATGTTATTACCATTTGACCTACAAGGAAAATAGGTTCAACCAAATCCAATTGATTTAAATTGTTCAGTAATTTAAGTAGATGAAGAACATAATGTGTAAATTCTACTTCACCTGTTATAAATTACATGGATTATGGAGCAAATCACAGAGGAAAGACAACGTTCAACCCTGGTGATATCAATCCCACATATACGGTAATCTTTATTGGGCTTAACGTGACACAAGGTATGTGATAAGATTTTTAAAATTTCATCTATGTGGTGCGCATATTTTCCAGCCTAAAAAATTTGTATTTTGTTGAATTTAGAAAACTGCAGGAATTCATTTTCTGCTGTTGTTTTTTAGGGAAGATATCCAATTTTTTATGTAGTGGTGTGAAATTAGTAGTGAACCAGAATCCGTATGTAACATATACAGGAACATGCTGATAGACTCTTGAGAATTGACCCACTGTAGATTTTCATAGCTGAAAACTCTGGGGTATGGGAACACAACATCTTTTAGATGCTTGCATACCCTTTAAGTTTTTCTTGCAGAAGATGCTTTAGGAAAACGCCAGCTGTGTTTTTCCTAAAGTGTCTTTTTCATGTCTTTTCAAAATTTATTTTACGGTGGCTTGGCCGATGGTTGTTTTTCTTCTTAGTTAACGTCTTCTAAGTGGAAACTACCAGAAGAATGGTCAAGTCACTTTCAAGTCACTCCCAATTAAAGTCACACCCATTTTTGTTAACCACACCCATTTTCACGCACATTTTCCTCATCCTCAAATTCCAAGTAACAGGAGCTAAAAGTAAAAGCGCTTTCCCTTTCTTGCCCTACCTCTGCCTTCATAGTTAGTTTCATTGCCTCCTGTGCACGTTGGTCCAGTTATTGTCACTCACTTCTTTTTCTATAGTCAGTTGAATTAAATGATTTTCTACAAGTTTTCAAAATGAATACTAAAAGCGTGCTCAAATAGGAAAGGATGACCTCCTGTTCATCTGTCACCTCAACTATCTGCTGCACCTAATATTTGAAAAAAAAACGCACGTATGAAATGAAAAGTAGACTCACCAAAACCTTGACTAATGCAGTAGCAGGATGCAGCAGACCTCCACTGCTAAAGGCTGGGGCAGCACAGGTGCATCCCACTGGTCAACCAACTAGGACATCAGTCACACAGATAAGAGCGGTGCAAAGTGTCTGCACAGCCTATTAATGGCGCCAATAATATTAAGCAGGCGGGCCGCTCAGCACTATATATATGCATCACACAGAAAAAATGGAGCTGGCTACTAGTGGGAAAATGCACAAAAATAAGGCTTACAGACCAAGCCAACATAAAGAGGCCTAGCTGCATCCTGCAAAAATGATAAAAAGTGCAAAAATGATGAAAATACATGGGGTATAGTTACTATTTTGGCCAAATTAAAAAAAACGCACATATGAAATGAAAAGTAGACTCAGCTCCTCCATTATTTATATATGTATAGTGTAGCATACTGTATATATAGTGCTGAGCGGTCCATTTGCTAAATATTATGGGCATCATTAATAGGCTGTGCAGACACTTTGCACCGCACTTATCTGTGTGACTGATGTCATTAGTCAAGGTTTTGGTGAGTCTACTTTTCATCTCATATGTGTGTTTTTTATATTTTTTCTATGTTCATTGCACCTAATATTTGGCCTCAGCAATCACAATCCAAATATTTGCAAAATATAACCACACCATGACCAGACAACATATTACCACCACATAGTGACCAAATACCACTAAAAACAGTGGGGAAAATAAGCTTTTGATACACTGCTGATTTTGCAAGGTTTCCCACCTACAAAGAATTGAGAGGTCTATAATTTTTATCGTAGGTACACTTCAAGTATGAGAGACAGAAACTTAAAAAAAATCCAGAAAAAAAATCCAGAAAATCACATTGTATCATTTTTACATCATTATTTTGCATGAAATAAGTATTTGTTACAATAGTAAAACAGAACTTAATATTTAATACAGAAAGCTTTGTTTGCAATTACAGAGGTCAGACATTTGCTGTAGTTCTTGACTAAGTTTGCACACACTGCAGCAGGGATTTTGGCTCACTCCTTCATACAGATCTTCAACAGATCTTTCAGGTTTCGGGACTGTTGCTGAGCAACATTGAGTTTAGTGTCCTTAGTGTCCTGACTGTGTGTTTGGGGTCACTGTCATTCTAGAAGACCCAGCCGCGACCCATCTTCAATGCTGTTATTGAGGGAATGAGGTTGTTGGCCAAAATCTTGCGATACATGACCTCATCCATCCTCCCTTCAATACGGTGCGGTTAAACATTTAAACATGTGTGTATTGTTGAGTGAAGTATTAACGGGTGTTACAGTAAAGGTGTCTCTTATTAAAGTTACAGTCAAGGTGTTAGTATTAATGTCAGCAAACATTACAGGTACATAACATTACAGGTCCATTTAAGTTAACGGCTTAAACCATTTTGTCTTGTCATGCCACATGTCCAATATTCAAAACAAAGTAGGCAGCAAATTTATCCCTCATTTGGGCAACTTCCACTGTTGTCCTCAGAGGGTGATCTTGGTAATCCTGCAATGTGGTATTAACAGGTTCCTCAAGTTCTAAGTTGGGTTGCTCTTTTGCCAGGATGTAATTGTGCAGAACAACACCAGGGGAAGAGTCTTGAGGAGATCATTTGCATATTCCCAGTGCCTTCTGGGATAAGTGAAGAGTCTCCGCGAGCTCAACGATCACTGGGTTTTGGCCGTTGCAGCTGAAAAGAGGAAATCGGAAAACCAGGGGAAGAGTCTTGAGGAGATCATTTGCATATTCCCAGTGCCTTCTGGGAAGTGAAGAGTCTCCGCGAGCTCAACGATCACTGGGTTTTGGCCGTTGCAGCTGAAAAGAGGAAATCGGAAAACCAGGGGAAGAGTCTTGAGGAGATCATTTGCATATTCCCAGTGCCTTCTGGGATAAGTGAAGAGTCTCCGCGAGCTCAACGATCACTGGGTTTTGGCCGTTGCAGCTGAAAAGAGGAAATCGGAAAAACCGAATTTGGGTTCATCTTTCATCGTTTTTAAGAAATCTCAAGATGGAAGAGGCCAGGAGCCATTTGGTGAGCTGCATTTCTTGCTACATGTTCACAGACTTACCAGTGGAAAAGCCAAACTTCACATGCCACAAATGCAAGCTTGTGTCCCTGTTGGAGGAAAAGTTGCAAAATCTCGAAGAGAGGTTAGCTACGTTGAAGATCATTAAGGAAGGTGAAGAGTTCTTGGACAGAACAGAATTATCTCTTCATGTTACAGAAAGAGAAGAAATTCGAAGTGCACCTGAAGAAACAGAGGAATGGAGACATGTGACCCAGAGAAGCAGGAGGATCAGGAGGCAGTCAGCACCCATACTGCTCAGAAACCAGTACCAGGCTCTCACGCAGGAAAACAATGAAGAAATACATCAGGATAAGACTTTGCCAACAAGCAGCAACCTTGTACGCCTTCAGAGTCCTCCTGGATGGAGAAAGAAAAATGTTGTGAAGAAGAAACGGAGAGTGGTGGTCATGGGGGATTCCCTGTTGAGAGGAACTGAGGCCGCTATCTGCAGACCGGATATAACTTCAAGAGAAATGTGTTGTCTTCCAGGTGCAAAAATTAAAGATGTGTCTGACAGGATATCAGGACTCTTCAGACCTACAGATGACTACCCATTCCTGCTACTACATGTGGGGACAAATGACACTGCAAGAAACGACCTGGAAACCATCTGCAGAGACTTTGAAGACTTAGGCAAGAAAGTGAAAGAACTGGGAGCGCAGGTGGTCTTCTCTTCCATCCTCCCAGTGGATGGCCATGGAACAAGGAGGTGGAATAAGATTCTGCAGGTAAACAACTGGCTACGTCGATGGTGCCGTCAGCAACGATTTGGATTTCTGGATCACGGAGTGAACTACTTATACGATGGACTACTTGCTAGAGATGGGGTGCACCTTACGAAGACTGGTAAGCATGTATTTGGAAGTCGCCTTGCTACACTTGTAAGGAGAGCTTTAAACTAGAACAACATGGGAAGGGAAGCAAAAGACCAGAAAAAGCCATACACCTGACAAATGCTATTGAGAACTCTGCTATTAGAAGTGGAAAGGAAGAACAAAGACGAAAGAATCTAATTAATAAAAATATTGGAGAAAGAGATACCAATCACAAACTAAAATGTTTCTATACTAATGCACAAAGCATGGGCAACAAACAAGGAGAATTGGAACTACTAACACAGGAAAAGAAATATGATGTCATTGGAATCACTGAAACTTGGTGGGACAATACACATGATTGGAATACAAGACTAGAAGGATACAACTTATTTGCAAGAAACAGACTTGATAAACGAGGAGGGGGTGTCGCATTGTATGTTAGAAACGCGTATATCTGCACAGAGATTGAAGCTTCAGAGACTGGGAGTTCTGTGGAAACTGTTTGGGTAAGAATACAAGGACAGAACAATGGAAAGGACACCATTGTAGGCATTTACTACAGGCCGCCTGTGCAAGCTGAAGCTATGGATGAACTCTTTATGCATCAAATGGCCAAGTTCTCCAAAAAATATGACATAGTTGTCATGGGAGATTTCAACTATCCAGACATTTGTTGGGAATCTCTCTCAGGCAAAACTAACAGGTCAAGGAAATTCGTATCCTCTCTTGCTGACAACTTTATCTTCCAAAAGGTAAGGGAGAAAACAAGGGGAACTGCTACCTTGGATCTAATCCTTATAAACAGGGAGGAAATGGTTGAGGAGGTAAAAGTGGCTGGGACCCTAGGAGGTAGCGACCATGCTATTTTAGAATTTTGGATAACTAGAGGCGGAAGACCTGTGAAGACTCAGACGTCAAGGTTAGATTTCAGAAAGGCAGATTTTAAGGGATTCAGAAAGAGAATTGGAGGGATCCAATGGCTGGATATCCTTAAAGACAAAAATGTCCAGGAAGGATGGGAAATCTTGAAAAATGAAATTCTCAAAGCACAGTTGTTAACAATTCCAAAAAGAGGGAAGAATAGGAAGCAGTTAAGGAAACCAGGATGGATGAACACAGAACTTAAGCACATGCTAAAAAGGAAGAAAAAAATGTTTATAAAATGGAAAGAGGGAGGCATATCTAAAGAAGAATATAATGCTGTCTGCAGAACCTGCAGGGCACAAATCAGATTATCTAAAGCTGAAAATGAATTGAGGCTTGCAAGAGATGTCAAAAGCAATAATAAAGGATTTTGGGGATATGTCAAAAGTAAAAGAAAAGTCAAAGATGCTATAGGATTTTTACAGGATGAAAATGATGAAATGGTAAGACAGGATGTTGAGAAGGCTGAACTTTTAAATTCCTATTTTGCATCTGTTTTCTCTCAGAAAGGAAATGTAACATCAACTGTTATTCACTGTCCTATTAAGGGAATAGAAGAATCCAGGATATCTATAAACAGAAAGATAGTGAGGAAACACTTAGCTAGCCTAAATGAATTCAAGTCTCCAGGTCCAGATGAATTACACCCCAGAGTACTGAAGGAGATAGCAGAAGAAATTTTTGAACCCCTCTCTATAATCTTTGAAAATTCTTGGAGAACAGGAGAAGTGCCAGAAGACTGGAGAAGAGCAAATGTTGTTCCTATCTTCAAAAAGGGGAAGAAGGTGGACCCAGGTAACTATAGGCCGGTGAGTCTGACTTCTATACCAGGAAAGATCTTTGAACAAATTATTAAACAACATGTATGTCAGTACCTGGATAAGAATGAAGTGATTAAACAGAGTCAGCATGGGTTTGTAACTAATAAGTCATGTCAGACTAACTTAATTTCCTTCTATGACGGTATCACTGATTGGGTGGATCAAGGAAATGCTGTAGATATAGTATATCTTGACTTCAGCAAAGCATTTGACAAAGTCTCTCATACAATCCTTATTGAAAAAATGACTAAGTATGGAATGGACAAGGCAACTGTTAGGTGGATTCATAACTGGCTTAGTGATCGGACCCAAAGAGTGGTCGTAAATGGCTGCACATCCAGTTGGAAGAATGTCTCAAGTGGGGTACCACAGGGCTCTGTCCTGGGCCCTGTATTGTTCAATATCTTTATCAACGATTTAGATGAAGGAATTGAGGGTAAACTGATTAAATTTGCTGATGACACAAAGCTAGGAGGGATAGCTAATACTAGAGAAGAGAGAGAGAGGATTCAAAAAGATTTAAATAAACTGGAGAAGTGGGCAGCAACAAACAGAATGGTTTTTAACAGGGAGAAATGCAAAGTACTACATCTGGGCAATAAAAATGAAAAAAGCATATATAGAATGGGAGGAATAGGGCTAAGTGACAGCACATGTGAAAAAGACTTGGGTATACTAATAGATCACAGACTGAATATGAGTCAACAGTGTGATGCAGCAGCAAAAAAGGCAAATGCAATTCTAGGATGTATTAACAGAAGCATACAGTCTAGATCACGTGAAGTCATTATTTCCCTCTACTCCTCTTTGGTCAGACCTCATCTGGAATATTGTGTCCAGTTTTGGGCACCACATTTTAAAAAAGACATCAACAAACTGGAGCAAGTTCAGAAAAGAGCGACCAGAATGGTGACCGGTCTGCAAACCCTGTCTTATGAGGAAAGGTTGCAGGATTTGGGAATGTTTAGTTTGCAAAAGAGAAGACTGAGAGGAGACTTAATAGCTGTCTACAAATATCTAAAGGGCTGTCACATTGTAGAAGGATCAACTTTATTCTCATTTGCACAAGGAAAGACTAGAAGCAATGGGATGAAACTGAATGGGAGGAGACACAGATTAGATATTAGAAAAAACTTTTTGACAGTTAGAGTGATCAATGAGTGGAACAGGCTGCCACGAGAAGTGGTGAGTTCTCCTTCAATGGAAGTCTTCAAACAGAGGCTGGACAGACATCTGACTGGGATGATTTAGCGAATCCTGCTTTGAGCAGGGGGTTGGACCAGATGGCCCAGGAGGTCCCTTCCAACTCTACGATTCTATGATAACACACGATTTCACAACCTCAAAAACTGTCTCAATTTTTAGATTGATGTCTGTTCCCAAAATGAGTCATTTAGAGACCAGCAATCCAAAGGCACACTCCACAGTTCTTCGTGCCCTTGTCAGTCGGTAGTTTATAAATCCTTTTGGTATGATTCAAGTCCCAACTTGAGTACTATTTTATGAGGTTGGCACACATTTGAAACTCCTCATCCCCAACCACAACAAATGGCATTGGCGGTCCTTCAGTGTTCGGAAGAGGTCGTGGCTGTGGAAAATTGAAATTATTTCCATACAAACGTTGGCCAGTGTCAGAGTTTTTGAAAGTCTGTGAGTTATTTCCTCGTCCAAATGAGCCAACGTCCATGGCGATGAATCAACAGTCAGCATCTTCAATCGCCATGAGAAAAATAGAAAAGTATTTTTTGTAATTGAAATACTCTGATCCACTTCTAGCAAGTTTCATAATCCAAATGTGTTTGCCATCCACAGCCCCCAAGCAGTTAGGAAAATTACAAATGTCCTGGAATTTTGTAGCATTTTCCAGCCAGAGTTCAGTTGTGGGTTGGGAGAGGAATTCTTCATGCAGAACGTCACATAAAGCACGGCAGGGGTCTCCAACAATCCCAGAAAGCGTGGACACTCCAATCTGGAATTGAAAATGTAGCGATGATAAGGTCTCTCCGGTAGCCAGGAATCTGCTGAACAGAAAATGGGAAAAAAATTAAGTACATGGCTTTTATAACAATAATAATAACAAAATATGTTTGCTTTTCAAAATTACATACCTCAGGGTCACCAACAGACATTCCTCACCAGGAATTGCTCAACGTAGCTGTGTGTCCTGCCTGGTGATAAATCCTAGGACACATAGCAGCAAGTCATTGAAGCTCTGTTCCGACATTTTTGTGTACTCTAAAAACGTCTCCGGGTTTTAATTCAGCTCAGTGTACAAGGAGTGGTAGGCTGTTGTGAATTCTCTTGATATGACTTCTGAGTCAGGGCTCCCTCTGGTGGTTACTGCGGGTAGTGGAGCTGGCCAGGTTGATAGAAGTCTACCACCTGACGATGATGATTGGAAATCAGGGGTTACTGACTGGGAGGACATAAGTGAGCAGGCTTCCTTCAGTTGCTGCTGGTGATTGTTTCCTCCTGTGCATTTTGAGGTCTGCTGTCTCCTGCCTTATCATGCATTTTTCAGTTAAGTTGTTCCTTTGCTAATCCTTTGCATCTGATCTGGTTTTGTCTCTTTCTGCTTTGCTGTGAGAGTTCAGCGTGCTCCTTGCTGGGGCAGTGCTGGGCCCCGCTCCATATGTTACAGATTGTGTCATTTTGTTCAGTCCCCTGTTATATTAGTCCTTTTTGCTTTACTGCCAGTTCACACCAGAATGCTGATATAGCGGGGGAGAGGTCGTGAGACCTCAGTGTTTTTTGTACATCAGACGTGTTGGATTTTTTAGGGTTTTTGCATGATTGCAGACAGTGTCTTTCCTTTCCTATCCTATCTAGACAGTTTGGGCCCCATCATTTGCTCATTCTATTTTCTGCCTGTGTTTGTGCCTCATCGTGTCTCACCGACAATATATGTTTGGGGGCTAGCTATTTCTTTGGGGTTCTATTCCGGGGCAGTTTAGATTTCACCTTTCTTGCTTTAAGTTTAGTTAGTTCTCCGGCTGTGTCAAGGCGTCTAGGGCATCGTAGGTATGCCCCACGGCAACTGCTAGTTGTGTTGTTAGGATTAGGTGTCTGCAATGTGCTGAGTTAACAACCTTTCTGGTTTCCTGGTGGCCTAGCCTATTCCTGCTATCCTCCTTGGTGACCTATTCATAACAGTAGGCTCCACGGCTTTTTCGGACTTCAACGATGAGGTGTTGCCAATAGTGACGACGACATCTTCTCCATTTATCCAGGGGTGAACCTAGCCTCTCTGCTGCCTCAGGCGAACAGCAAAATGGTGCCCCCCCACACACAAAGTAAATTCTCATATCTATCCTGTAAAACTGAGTACAGTAGTGGACATTTTGATTTAGATAAATAGAAAAAAAAGGTGTCCAAACACAAGGATGTCAGCGGCATCACACGCACATAGAAGAAAAACACAGAAGTATCTAGAACAAGGGTCATTAATGGCAATGGTAGGCTTGGCACAGGGCCAGACTGGGACAAAAAAGCAGCCCTGCCACACAAATCCCACCAGCCCACAAACTATAAGACTCCTCACCCCGATCAGTGAATTTTAGCTACACTTTGTTGTCCCCTCATCACTCTCCTTAAGGAGTTATTTGAAGAGCCACATGTGAATGGCACCACAGTGCGTATGACTGACCACAGCTCCATTTATATGGTGCTCTTCAAAGCTATGTTTCCCAGGATCATGGGGTCCCAGCGGTCAGATCCACAACAAACATAAAGTCATCCCCTATCCCCACATAATGCTCCATACAGTATTATGTGCCCCATATATTACTTCGTACAGTATAATGGGCCCCATATAATGCTCCATACAGCATAATGGGCCCCATATATTACTTCGTACAGTATAATGGGCCCCATATAATGCTCCATACAGTATAATGGGCCCCATATATTAATTCGTACAGTATAATGGGCCCCATATATTACTCCATACAGTATAATGGGCCCCATATAATGCTCCATACAGTATAATGGGCCCCATATATTACTTTGTACAGTATAATGTGCCCCATATAATGCTCCATACAGTATAATGGGCCCCATATATTACTTTGTACAGTATAATGTGCCCCATATAATGCTCCATACAGTATAATGGGCCCCATATATTACTTCATACAGTATAATGGGCCCCATATAATGCTCCATACAGTATAATGGGCTCCATATATTACTTCATACAGCATATTGGACCCCATATATTACTTCATACAGTATAATGGGCCCCAAATATTACTTCATACAGTATAATGGGCCCCATATAATGCTCCATACAGCATAATGGGCCCCATATATTACTTCATACAGCATATTGGGCCCCATATATTACTTCATACAGTATAATGGGCACCATATATTACTTCATACAGCATAATGGGCACCATATATTGCTGCCTACAGTATAATGGGCCCAATATATTACTTCATACAGTATAATGGGCACCATATATTACTGCATACAGTATAATGGTCCCCATATATTACTTCATACAGTATAATGGTCCCCATATATTACTTCATACAGCATAATGGACACCAAATATTACTTCATACAGTATAATGGGCCCCATATAATTCTTCTCCCCACACCCCGCTGCTCTGGTCTCCTCCGTGTATTCTGATCCTCCACACTGCTTGGCACAGGGACATCATTAACTTTACGTATATAATTGTCCACTTGGACTGATAGTAAAAGTGATTTGTTTGTACTCTGTTGTCTGGGGCTGGCCCATTTTATGGGGGTGTGCAGGGTATATGATTATACACCAGTAGAAAGTATGAGAGGCTCAATATGACCAGTGTCACCTAGTTTCCTACCCCTTTTATTCTACTGGTACTGTGGGCACACTGACTGGTACTGAGGAAAAGAAAGAACAGAGAGAAAAAAAAACAGAGAGAAAGAAAGAACAAATAGAGAAAGAAAGCGGGGAAAGAAAGAAAGACGAGAGAGAGAGAAAGAAAGAGGGGAAAGAAAGAAACAGAGAGAGAAAGAAAAAACCAAGAGAGAGAAAAAAAAAGAAAGATTAGAGAGATAAAGAAACAGAGAGAGAAAAATTTTATAAAGATACTATAGCAGCCCGGCTCCCACTGTAGTGCCCACCTGAGCTTCCCGATGCAGGACATATCATGATCCACTTACATGGCCGGCAACCCCGAGTCTAAGGCGATCCTGCTGTCCGCGCTGTTGGAGGAGGACACGGTGATGGATCTGAAACATTCCCTGAAGTGCCTCCATGGTTCCGTCACAATCTCCTCTCGAAATTACCTAATTTCCGTTCAGCTTCTAGCACATCACTTCCGGTAGAACGTCACATGCGAATTTTAAAGTACACCGCGGGGGTCCGCCGTGTACTCCTGTGTCCGCGGGAAAAGTAAGCTCCCAGGCGGGGCAGTGGGACAGAATCTCTCTCAAAATCGGGATTGTCCCGCTGGGAGGTATGAATGCTCCCCACCATACACCTTGTACACGTATGGCTCTGCACACATCATAAACACACGGTTCCGCTTTTTATGCCTCGCACACACACAGCTCCGCTCTGTACACCTCGCACACACACGGCTCCACGCAGTACACACATGGCTCCACTCTGTAAACCTCGTACACATGCGGCTTTGCTCCGTACACCTTGTACACACGTGGCCACGCACTGTAAACCTTGTATACAAATGGCTCCACTCCGTAAACCTTGTACACATGCGGCTTTGCTCCATACACCTTGTACACTCGCAGTTCCACTCCGTACACCTCGCACACATGCGGCTCCGTACACCTCACACATGTGCGACTCTACTCCGTACACCTCGTACACGTGTGGCTCTGCTCTTTACACCTCGCACGCATCTCTGCTCCGTACACGTGCGGCTCCGCTCTGTGAACCTCGTACACGTGCGGCTCCACTCCGTGCACCTCGTACACGTGCGGCTCCGCTCCGTGCACCTCATACACACGCACGGCTCCGCTCCGTGCACCTCGTACACACGCACGGCTCCGCTCCATGCACCTCATACACACGCACGGCTCCGCTCCGTACACCTCGTACACATGCACGGCTCCGCTCCGTACACCTCGTACACACGCACGGCTCCGCTCTGTACACCTCGTACACACGCACGGCTCTGCTACTTACACCTCGCACACACACGGCTCCGCTCCATACACCTCGTACACACGCGGCTCTGCTCCTTACACAGGGCCGGGCTGAGACCAAAAAGCAGCCCTGACACAAAAAAAAATTCACCAGCCCACATGCAATGAATGTCCTCATCCAAATCGTAGAACACTGTCAGGTTGTGCCAACTTTTGCTTTAGCTCACACACACACACACACACACACACACACATGCATCACACAGCTCACACAAGTAGCTCACACACAGCTCACACGTATCAAACACACACACAGCTCACACGTATCACACACAGCTCACACCACTCACACGTATCGCACACACACAGATCACACGTATCACACACAGCTCACACGTATCACACACCACAGCTCACACGTATCGCACACACACACACACACACAGCTCACACGTATCACACACACAGCTCACACGTATCACACACAGCTCACACATCGCACACACACACAGCTCACACCTCACACGTATCGCGCACACACACAGCTCACACGTATCGCACACACACACAGCTCGCATGTATCACACACACAACTCACACATATCACACACACAGCTCGCACGTATCACATACACAGCTCGCACGTATCACGCACCCAGCTCACACGTATCACACACTCAGCTCACACGTATCACACACACAGCTCACACACAGCTCACACACACACACAGCTCACACGTATCACACACAGCTCACACGTATCACACACAGCTCACACGTATCACACACACAGCTCACACCTCACATGTATCGCACACACACAGCTCACACATATCACACACAGCTCACACGTATCACACACAACTCACACGTATCACACACACAGCTCGCACGTATCACACACACACAGCTCGCACGTATCACACACCCAGCTCACACGTATCATACACCCAGCTCACACGTATCACACACACACAGCTCACACGTATCACACACACACAGCTCACACGTATCACACACAGCTCACACATATCTCACACACACACAGCTCACATGTATCGCACGCACACACACACACAGCTCACACGTATCACACACACAGCTCACACATATCACACGCACACACAGCTCACACGTATCACACACACAGCTCACACATATCACACACACACACAGCTCACATGTATCACACACACAGCTCACACGTATCACACACACTGCTCACACGTATCTCACACACACACAGCTCACACGTATCACACACACACAGCTCACACGTATCACACACACACAGCTCACACGTATCACACACACACAGCTCACACGTATCACACACACACAGCTCACAAGTATCACACACACAGCTCACACGTATCACACACACACAGCTCACACATATCATACACACACAGCTCACATGTATCACACACACAGCTCACACGTATCACACACCCAGCTCACACGTATCACACACAGCTCACACATATCGCACACACACACACAGCTCACACATATCGCACACACACAGCTCACATGTATCGCACGCACACACAGCTCACACGTATCACACACACAGCTCACACGTATCACACACACAGCTCACACGTATCACACACACACACAGCTCACATGTATCACACACACCGCTCACACGTATCACACACACACAGCTCACATGTATCGTACACACACACAGCTCACACGTATCACACACAGCTCACACGTATCACACACAGCTCACACATATCACACACACACACAGAGCTCACACGTATCACACACACCGCTCATACGTATCACACACACCGCTCACACGTATCTCACACACACACAGCTCACACGTATCACACACACAAACAGCTCACATGTATCACACACACAAGCAGCTCACATGTATCACACACACAAACAGCTCACATGTATCACACACACAGCTCACACGTATCACACACACAGCTCACATGTATCACACACACACAGCTCACATGTATCACACACACAGCTCAAACGTATCACACACACACAGCTCACACGTATCACACACACACAGCTCACACGTATCACACACACAGCTCACACGTATCACACACACACAGCTCACATGTATCACACACACAGCTCAAACGTATCACACACACACAGCTCACACGTATCACACACACACAGCTCACACATATCACACACACAGCTCACATGTATCACACACACACAGCTCACATGTATCACACATAGCTCACATGTATCACACACTCAGCTCACACGTATCACACACCCAGCTCACACGTATCACACACCCAGCTCACACGTATCACACTCCCAGCTCACACGTATCACACACACAGCTCACACATATCGCACACACACACAGCTCACACATATCGCACACACACAGCTCGCGTGTATCGCACGCACACACACACAGCTCACACGTATCACACACAGCTCACATGTATCACACACACAGCTCACATGTATCACACACACCGCTCACACGTATCTCACACACACACAGCTCACACGTATCACACACACACAGATCACACACACACAGCTCACACGTATCACACACACACTGTTCACATGTATCAAACACACACAGCTCACACGTATCACACAAACACAGCTCACATGTATCACACACAGCTCACATGTATCACACACAGCTCACATGTATCACACACCCAGCTCACACGTATCACACACCCAGCTCACACGTATCACACACCCAGCTCACACATATCACACAAACACACAGCTCACACGTATCACACACACAGCTCACACGTTTCACACACACAGCTCACACGTATCACACACCCAGCTCACACGTATCACACACCCAGCTCACACGTATCACACACACACACAGCTCACACATATCACACCCACACACATCTCACACGTATCACACACCCAGCTCACATGTACCACACACCCAGCTCACACGTATTATACACCCAGCTCACATGTATCACACACCCAGCTCACACGTATCACACACACAGCTCACACGTATCACACACACAGTTCACACACGCATGTATCACAGCTCATACACACAAGTAGCTCACTCACGATGACAGACAGCAGTCCTGCATAAACCAAGGAATGATGCGCAAAGGACCTGTGATGAGGTTACAGGAGGGGAGGAGTCATGGGTCACATGACCAGGGGGCCCTGACACCTTCCCTCCTGTGACCGCATCAATTACAGCCTCTTGCATGACCGCAGCATCAGCGTGCAGAGGCTAAATTGTAGGTGTTGCTGGTAGAGGAGCGCATAATGCCGCCCCCTGCTGCCTGCCGCTTGAGCAGCTGGTGCAAATCGCCTCATTATAGGTGCGGCCCTGCGTCTATCACTTCTTTCTTTTTCACAAGTAAAAGCAAAGGCAAGATCCAATTTCATTGACAAATCAAGATGAACAAGGAAGCTCTCCACGCTCAGATCGATACAGCAGCAAAAGATGAGGATTTCATCTGTGCAGTGTGTGTATAAATAGAATTCCCATGAGACACGCCCATTGGGTGTCTGGTGTCATATTGAATGCATGTGCATAAACAATGCAAATGTATGCAAAAACGTATACAAACGCTTGCATACGCAGCGTTTTTTTTCCATCATGCGTAAGATGATGCGGATAAAGAAAGCTGCATAAACATGCGTTTTGCATGCGTTTGTGCATGCAGATGATACACTGCGGACCCAAACGCTAAAGTGAACCTAGCCTTACTGCACCTCAAGCAATGTAGAATACTGTATATTGCATACAACAATGATCAGAGTTCCTTCCTATAGTCATGAGAATACTCCAGTAATGATCTTCAAGACTTTTTATTGCATGAATGTAATTCCATACATTTTTTTAGTGGCTCTTCGTTTCACAAAGCCCTAAGAACAGTGAAGTAGCCGTCATCTCCAGCTCATGTAGTAAAGCTCTGCTCTGATGTTAGTGGAATACCGATGTGCACACTACGATAACAATCTGATGAGAAGAAAGAAGGGAATGTAGAGACAAATGAGATTAGCAAACAAACAAGCTGAGCCTATTCAGATTTTTCGATAGCCCAAGCAATGTGCTTTTACCAATGTTATTCTGAGTATTTAAACATATTGTACTGCCATTTGTTTCTGAATTTTCTCATTATAGGACACAATAAAAGAAGCAACTTAATAAATAATCACAAATTAGTTTCATACATATCTATGAGAACTGACTTTGGGTTCTGTTGCTCTAATCATTAAACATTTTAAAAATAACAGTTGACACCCTAATGTTTGGAGGGATCGTTGAGCCCCTACGTACCTAATTATTATTAAATTTGCATAGTATTTGTTAAAAACCCTTTATTGAGGTCCCGCCCATTTATCATTTACACATATTTTTACACATGACATTGCATTTTTGATGAACATGCTTGACTTTTAAAGGTTGCAAAGAAAAAGGAGAGCGCACATGAGTAGAACCTGGTGTTCTAGGGAGCTTTATAGCTAGATGGGCCAAAGGGCCACTAACCTCAA
This sequence comes from Dendrobates tinctorius, assembly GCF_039654945.1. Classification (NCBI taxonomy): domain Eukaryota; kingdom Metazoa; phylum Chordata; class Amphibia; order Anura; family Dendrobatidae; genus Dendrobates; species Dendrobates tinctorius. The sequence goes on from NW_027361719.1 coordinate 20,247,102, forward strand.
GTGGTTGTGCACCCCTGCACAACCCCAGTAGGAGCGAGGAGGAGAGTAGGATGGACCTCCGTGCTGAACGGCTCTTCCTGCTGGCGTCATGGGGTCTGAACACGTGACTGTGGGGAGGTGTTACTGGAATCATGTGAATACAGGTCTTACCGCCTGAGGAAGATAGCGTGTCGCTATTGAAATGCGTTGTGGAGTGCAAAGAAGTCTAATAAAGGTTTGTGCCTTCAACCATTCATACACTATTTATATAATGTTTCCCTTTGCCCCAGCGCTCCTATAGACTGCACCTTTTCCTGATTTCCCTGACTATTAAAGATTGTCATATGACAGAATATTACAGTTAGTACTAATGTGCTGATTCCAGGTTCCAGTTGTGGTCTTGATGCTTTCTCATATCATGGTTGCACTGATAGAAAATTTTCAGAAGAGAGGGATAGGTGTCTCTGGTATGTATGTCACACAGAAAGAATGGCTATGCATCCAAGAAGATATTGACATGTTCACCTTTTAAGAACCTTTGAAAGTCACAGCATGAACAACATGAGGAAATATTAGTTAATGCTTCCCTCATTCTAGAACCTTGCTGTGATCCTCATTTTGATCTAAAAAGACTTTCGGGAGAATTGATCCGCTATGTGTGTAAAAAAATGACTACTCTAATATAAGAAGAAATGGAGTGGGGCCCTACAAAATAATGCTGGTGTTCTCTACTTTTATTTATATTCACATAGTTTCTTTTACACGGGACAGTAAAAGTTAATACAGTTGTCATATGGGAGGTAGAAACACTAACAGTGAGCCAAAGGCTGTACTATTGGACATGGGAGGATTTTACCAAAAAACCTAAATGGTTCTTTATAGATATAATCTATTTGCATATGATAATATGTCTCTATGTTGTCAGTACTTCACTACTTAAGGTATAAAAAGGAATCAAATGTAACGGTTATATTTCATCCACAAGATAAGTTAACTTATTACTATTTAGCTTATATTTTTAGCAAATTGTAGCTTAAAAAACTACATCTCATCTTGCAATAAGCAAGAACTCATAAAGATATACCTATATAAAAATAGTTGGGTCTCACACCTAAGAATGTCGAAAGGTAAAAAAAAAAAATAAAAATCTTCTGGCCAAATGATCAAGAACAACACCAACAGTTACTGAAAGTAAAAAGTTTAAATCACACATCGCTGCATCTTTCTTTCTTACTGCACATGACATGTTTTGGTGCTTTTTGTAACAATGATAGGAAAATATATTTATATTATATATACAGAAAGCACATGTTCAAAGAGAATGCAGCAAAAACCGTGACAAAAATGGTACTAGCGCCGATTAATATTATGTAGTATATCAAATGGTTATGTTTATTGTCTGCTTAGTGGCCAGTGTGAAAACTAGAATATTTCACAAGACATTTATATGGATAGTCATAGTTAAAAAAAATACCATTGCCAAATAATGTCATTTTCTGTTCACACATTACCTAAATGGCTGCAAAATCTTATAATAATGTCAGCAGCTTGTTCTGAATAAATCCTCTACGCATTTCTAACGTCAATCTTGATGAAGCGCCCGCTGACGTAAGATATTCCAAATTCATGCAGAGATATGACCTTTAATTGAATTTGTCACATCTTTCAGCTGTCATGCACCCGGTATAAGAAATACGAAATGTTCTCCATACCCCTACCCACTGATCTCACTTTTGAAAAACTTGTCGGAGCTGCCTTAAAAACGAGATGGGAAAGTCACAAAAGTTTAACGCTAATGAACATTCTGCAAATGTCTAAGAAGAAAGTTTGTGTGCTGTGTTCCAAATTGATGAGTTTCTTTTAACCCTGATCACCCAGTTTCTAGGATACCTAGGTGGACAAGCGAATGGTGGTTAAAGGGTCGTTCGTTGGTGGACAAAAAAAATCTCAGAATTCATTGGCCATATTGAATTATTTTGGCTGATGATAAAGCCAAGGCTTATAAAATAAGAAATGTTCATTAGATCGCCATTGTTCGAAATAAACAATAGTTAATTTCTCCAATACAGTCATTGATCATTTGCTACAGTTGAAATTATTGGACATTTTGGCACAATATTCTTTGATGTGAAGATCCCTAGTGCGGGGAGCATGACTGCAAGTATGCAATTTGCATGCATGCAGTCATGTGCTGACTAGACGTTCGCAGCCTCGCTCAAGGAAAGTAAATTGATTGAGACTGGGCAAATTTAGTTGGAATGTGGCAGGCAGTATACATACATGTACATAGTATACATACATACTGCGATCACATAACTGCCTGCTCCTGGTGCTGGCACTAGAGAATCCTCACTGAGTGCAATGTGCCCACTGTGAGGATTTCCAATTCCGCAGTCACATCGTGTGACCAGACTTGTAGCCTATGACCAGACAATCGCTTTAACTCTCCAAGTCTATGGTTGGTTTCCATATCTATTGCCTATCTGTACTAAAGATGGCAAATAAGTCTAAATTAGCTTTAATATATGACTAAAGGACATATAAGAACAATTTGCATGCCTACAATCCCAAAAAATAAGGAATCATTTTCTAGTTGTGTGGACATGTCCTAGAAGTTAGCATGAAAATATAACTTTGGTAAATTACTTTGGAAAATAGGATCTTAATTTGTAATATTACCACTCTTAATACTCTTAATCACAAGAGTAAAGATTGAAAATGTTATCTAGGAACAAGGCTAATTTACTTAATGCACCCAATTGGACATATCACACAAAAATGTGGCAATTTTTCTCTAACAGGGAAACCTGACAAGACAAACTCCATGTTTTGGTCAAAAAAAGGGTGCCTTGAAGGAGCTAGTATGTGTGCCGACAGTGAGTAGTAACTCCACCAATCTGCCTAAGAAATCAACAGTAAAGCTGATAAGTAGTGTTGAGCATTCCGATACCGCAAGTATCGGGTATCGGCCGATATTAGCGGTATCGGAATTCCGATACTGACTTCCGATACTTTTGTCATATCGGATACCGGAATCGGAATCGGAAGTTCCCATCATGCTATGAGCCTGCTTGCTTTGATTAAGAAAATGGGAATCCTCCGAAGTGTGGGCACATCCTGTTAGGCATGTAGGCATGTTAACTATTGGCATGGCTGTGATTGGCTGCCGAAATGATGTCATGATGCACTATAAAAGCCACCGCAGCCGCCATTTCTAGTTCACTCTGCTGTGAATTCAGTTAGGGACAGGCTGCTGTAGAAGACTGTGAGGGACAGTTAGAAATAGCGATTCCACCAAACATCTAGTGCTTTACCCAGGCTACATAAACCACCACTGTAGCCTTCTTTGCCCTAGCAGCAGTGTTCACAGCTGTCTGCAAGGGCTGTGTGAGTGCAGCTCACGCTGTGGAGTGGGTCCTGCAGCCACGTCAGGTTGTAGGCTGCCCAGCGTGCCTCACTGCTGCCTCATACATCTTTTAATTTTTGAGCTGCATTTTTTACATAATTTCAATCTAGTGTGCTTCCATCCGTATCCATATACGTTGGTTGCCAACACTTGTAGTAGACAGCGGAGCCTATCTGCAGCCTTTCAGTGCTAGTGTCCACTTTGCTGCACTGTTCACGGCTGTCTGAGAGGTCTCTGACTGTGTGTGAGTGCAGCTCACGCTGAGTAGTGTGTCCTGCAGCTACGTCTGGTTGTAGGACGCTCAGCGTGTCACTGCCTCACACATTTTTCTTTTATTGCAGCTCATTTTTTCTTCTATTAGTGTGCATCCATCCGTCTCCATCTACGGTGGTTGCAAACACTATATAGGAGTACACAGCGGAGCCTTTCTGCAGCCTGTCAGTGCCAGTGCCCACTTAGCTGCACTGTTCACGGCTGTCTGAGAGGTCTCTGACTGTGTGTGAGTGCAGCTCACGCAGAGTAGAGTGTCCTGCAGCTACGTCTGGTTGTAGGACGCTCAACGTGCGTCACTGCCTCACACATATTTGTCTTTGAGTGCAGCTCATTTTTTCTTCTCCTATTAGTGTGCATCCATCCGTATCCATCAACATTGGTTGGTTGCAAACACTATATAGGAGTAGATAGAGGAGCCTTTTTTTCTGGCTTGTGCCCTGCCGGCGCAGCCAGATTAGTATTACCCAATTTTTTTGGAGCCTCATCTTTTGCATTGTAGGTAACCTGCCTGCATTGTAATAGCTCCAAAAAGTTGGTGATACTATCAGTTTCAATTCTTTGTTCACATACTTTGAGTTTGTTTCCAACAAAGAAACCACAAAAAAAGTTCACCAAACACTACATTTGGAACTTGTGTAGGCCACATCAGCTCCTATTAAAGTGTAGTCCACACACACACTTCATAAAATTAGTGTTTCTTGTACCTGTAACCAGCTGTTCAGGAATAAGCACACTAAGGCCCCCCTTTGTACTTTTCTGCCTATCTTAAGCAGTCTGGCAAGATGAAGAAGGCAGGGAGTAAGGCGCGTGGGCATGGGCATGGAGTTTCAGCAGGGAGAGGACGTGGGGATTCTGCAGGGAGCGGACGTGGGGATTCTGCAGGTAGAGGACGTGGGGATTCTGGGCCTGCTGCGGGCACCAGTGGATCAGCATCCCCCAGTTTTAGCAGGCAACAGTCCTTTATGCGCAGCTTTGTAGGACCTCAACGTACCCCACTTCTGCGGGAGGAACAAATTGAAGCCGTTGTCGGATGGATGGCAGCTAACGCATCGACTTCAATTACTTCCACAGCCTCTCAGGACCAGAGCACCGAAGAGCAACCATCTGTCTCTTCACCACCTGCCAAAGTGCCCAGGCAGTCAGAGAGACATGGACAGGAGCCATCACAGTCTCTACTTCTGTTCTCGGAATCTGTTGGCTTGGAAAGAGGGGGCCAGCCAAGCAGCATTCCTGAATGTGAAGAAGAGGGAGTATGCAGTGATGCGCAACTTCTTTGTCCTTCTGAATCTGAAGAGGCGAGTGGGCCAGTGCCTATGGTCAGCACACCTCAGTATGCATCAGATGATGACGAGACTCAGTTGCCACTTTCTGGTGCGTACGGTGCTGGCGAGACAACCCCGGAGAAGCAGCTGTTTGAAGAGGGGAGGGAAGATGATGAGGTCCTTGACCCATCATGGCGTGAGGAACAGGAAGGTGGTGGGAGCAGCTCGGAGGAAGAGATTCCCCTACCGGCCAAAACAGGAGGCAGAGGGAGGGGGAAGACTTGGTTGCCTGTACCCTCCACTTCGGCACCCGTTAGGAGCATTCCTCATTCCAAAGGCAAAACGGGCGCTCCCAAGACTTGCAGTGCGTGGTCCTTTTTTGACACAGTTGCAGATGACATTTGCTTTGTCAAATGCAAGCTGTGTCATCAGATAGTCAAAAGAGGGAGAAATGTCAGCAACCTCAATACCACAAATATGTGGAAACATGTGCGCACCAAGCACGAGTTGGAGTTGCAGAGACACCCTGAAGACGTAGGCCAACGTACAGCACCACCTACCACCTCTTCAGTTCGTGTTGGGGCCTCTTCCTCCAGCTCACACACTGCTGGTTCGGCTTCCTCACATGATCGCCAAGGAAGAACCTCTGCCACTGTTGTCCGGAGACCCTGTCAGATTCCACCCATAGCAGCACGTTCCCATCCATCACAGCCATCGGTAGCACAGGCATGGGATAAAAGGCGCCCTTACTCGGCAAACCATCCCCGAGCACAGTCTCTGAATGCTGGCATTGCCAAACTTCTGGCAGTTGAAATGCTGTCATTCAGGCTGGTGGACACTGACACTTTCCGGGACTTAATGGCATTGGCAGTCCCCCAATACAACGTGCCCAGCCGCTTTTTTTTCAGCAGGCGAGCCGTCCCTGCCCTGCAGAAACATGTTGAGGGCAAAATAAAACATGCGCTACTAAACGCCGTTAGTAGCAAGGTTCACCTGACCACCGATGCGTGGACCAGTAACCATGGACAGGGACGATACCTTTCCCTCACTGCCCACTGGGTCAATGTTGTGGAGCCGGGTACAGATCTGGAGAGTGGCGCTGTACGTGTTCTTCCAATGCCATGGATTGCAGGACTCCAGTCTGTACACATAGACTCCTCCTCCTACTCAAGTTCCTCAGAAACAGCAGAGCAGGAGCCTGTTACGACCGATATGAGCACAGCCGTGGCCAAACGTCAACAGGCTGTACTCAAATTAATTTCTTTGGGGAATCGAAGCCACACAGCGCAGGAGCTCTGGAATGCTATCAAGCAGGAGAGCGATGTGTGGTTTGGGCCAGCGAATCTCCAGCCGGACTTGGTAGTGTGTGACAATGGCCGAAATCTGGTGGCAGCTCTTGGCCTAGGCAACCTCACACACATCCCATGTCTGGCACATGTGCTTAACTTGGTCGTGCAGAGCTTTCTGAGGGACTATCCGGATCTTGATGCACTGTTGCACAAGGTCCGCATAGAGTGCGCTCACTTGCGGCGTTCCAGCACGGCAAGATCGCGCCTCGCTGCTCTGCAGCGACGATTTGGCCTTCCGGAACATCGCATCATATGTGACCTACCCACCCGGTGGAATTCAACGTTACATATGTTGGAGCGGTTGTGTGAGCAGCAGGCAGCCGTCATGGAGTACCAGCTGCAGCAGGCGCAAACAAGTCGCACTGTGCGCCGTTCACACTTCAGCACCATTGAGTGGGCCTCTATGAAGGACATCTGCCTCGTTTTGCGTGCCTTCGATGAATCCACGCGGATGGCGAGTGCAGATGATGCACTAGTCAGCATGACTGTCCCCCTTATCTGCCTGCTTCAACAAACACTGCAAGCACTAAGGGATGAGGTTTCGGAAGAGGTGGAGGATGAGGGGTCCCAAATGCCATCTGCTTCTGGACAGTCTGCGCTACGTGTTTCCTCACAAAGGCCTAGGCAGGGGACACTTTGTGAGGAGGATGAGGAGGAGTCGATGGAGGAGGAAGACATCTCTCCAGAGGAGGGAGGTACACAAACCTCTACTCAGTATGTACAGCGAGGGTGGGGTGATGCAGAGCAGGCCGAGGTCACGCCTCAAACAGGGGACAGCGGTTCTTTGGCAGTTGGGAGTCTGCAGCACATGGTTGATTTCATGCTGCAGTGCCTGAGAAACGACCGCCGCATCGCCCACATTCTCGTCTCGGCTGATTATTGGGTGTACACCCTCCTAGATCCTCGCTACCGGGACAGCGTACAAAGGCTCATACCAACGTTGAACCGGGAGCGTAAACTGCGGGAGTACGAAGAGTCACTGGTGCAGTCCATAATGTTTTCCATTCCTAATCCTGGGCTCCAACAGCGTCAGTTGGTGTTCAGAAGTGTCATCTCCACAGAGCCAAACACATTCGTTCAAGTGTTAGTGGGGTTCAGCACTGCCAGCTGTTCCCCTGCTGTGGAGATGGCAAGTCTCCTGCTGCCTTCACCTGCCAAAATCCAGTAGGCCCCAGCCTGCTCCTCGCCTAATCCTGGGCTCCAACAGCGTCAGTTGGTGTTCAGAAGTGTCATCTCCACAGAGCCAAACACATTCGTTCAAGTGTTAGTGGGGTTCAGCACTGCCAGCTGTTCCCCTGCTGTGGAGATGGCAAGTCTCCTGCTGCCTTCACCTGCCAAAAGCAACAGGCCCCAGCCTGCTCCTTGCCTAATCCTGGGCTCCAACAGCGTCAGTTGGTGTTCAGAAGTGTCATCTCCACAGAGCCAAACACATTCGTTCAAGTGTTAGTGGGGTTCAGCACTGACAGCTGTTCCCCTGCTGTGGAGATGGCAGTCTCTCCTGCTGTCTCCGCATTCCAAAGACAGTAGGCCTCTGCCTACACCCTCCTATTTCCTGGGCTTCAACACAGCCAGTTGTAGCTCGGAAGTGCCGTCCACACGGAAAGAGACACTTGCTCCCGTGTCTCAGTGGGGTTCAGTAACGTCAGCTGATCCCCTGCTGTGTGGATGGCAGTCTCTCCTGCTGTCACCACATTCCAAATACAGTAGGCCTCTGCCTACACCCTCCTATTTCCTGGGCTTCAACACAGCCAGTTGTAGCTCGGAAGTGCCGTCCACACGGAAAGAGACACTTGCTCCCGTGTCTCAGTGGGGTTCAGTAACGTCAGCTGATCCCCTGCTGTGTGGATGGCAGTCTCTCCTGCTGTCACCATATTCCAAATACAGTAGGCCTCTGCCTACACCCTCCTATTTCCTGGGCTTCAACACAGCCAGTTGTAGCTCGGAAGTGCCGTCCACACGGAAAGAGACACTTGCTCCCGTGTCTCAGTGGGGTTCAGTAACGTCAGCTGATCCCCTGCTGTGTGGATGGCAGTCTCTCCTGCTGTCACCACATTCCAAATACAGTAGGCCTCTGCCTACACCCTCCTATTTCCTGGGCTTCAACACAGCCAGTTGTAGCTCGGAAGTGCCGTCCACACGGAAAGAGACACTTGCTCCCGTGTCTCAGTGGGGTTCAGTAACATCAGCTGATCCCCTGCTGTGTGGATGGCAAAGTCTCCTGCTGCCTACACAGTCGTACTACTACTGATTTTTAACCGTGCTCCAATTAGGCCTGTGGCTCCACTGTCTCTCGTATTTCCCCTGTCCTCCAACCCTGCCAGTTACAGCTCCGAAGTGGCGTCTGCACAATCCACACTTGTTCCTGTGTTACAGGTGTTCAGTCCGGTCAGTTAATCCCCTGATGTGTGTCCGGCAATGTCACTTGCTCTGTCCACATTCCCATAACTAGTTATGGGAATGTGGACAGAGCAGGCGACATTGCCGGACACACATCAGGGGATTAACTGACCGGACTGAACACCTGTAACAAAGGAACAAGTGTGGATTGTGCAGACGCCACTTCAGAGCTGTAACTGGCGGGGTTGGAGGACAGGGGAAATACGAAAATCAGTGAAGCCACAGGCCTAAGTGGAGCTTGGTTAAAATTAGTAGAAGTCTACAACCGATCTTAAAATTTCTTCAATGCAGCCTCAGCCTGCTCCGTGCTTGTCCCTGGGCTTCAACACAGCCAGTTGTTGCTCGGAAGTGCCATCTTCACAGAGTAAAACACTAGCTCCTGTGTTTGTGGGGTTCAGTAACGTCAGCTGTTCCCCTGCTGTTTTGATGGCAATCTGTCCTGCTGCCTCCCAATTGACAGCACATCAGGCCTCAGCCTGCTAAGTGCTTGTCCCTGGGCTCCAACATCGCCAGTTGCTGCTCATAACTGACTTTGGCACGGGTACTCCCTCCTGCCCAGCTTGGTTCCAGCCCTGCCTGCTGTTTCCGGGAAGTGTCAATGTCAGTTTGCCACCCCAAGTTGCCATGTCGTGTTGCAGTTGGGTTAGCCGAGGCTAGGGTGCCAGCAGTTTAGGTGCTTCCTATGTGGACTGCGGGTTCTGGTAAGAAAGGCTTGTTCCGTAGTGCCAGTAGGACAAGCACCCCCTGTAGGACTGTGTGATTCGGTAACTGCGGCCAGCTGGCGGCATGCCAACTTTGCTTTTCAGGGGTAACTTCAGCTGCCCCTCCGGGTTCCAGCACCGTCAGCTGGTTCTCGTCAGAGCCTTTGGCCTAGGTGCCTCCATCTCGGTATCCGAGTTCCGGCAACGTCTGCTGGTCCTTGGTAGTGCTTTGTAGCACAGGTACCTCCTGCTTAGTAACCGGGTTCCAGCACCGTCAGCTGGTCCTCGGTTGTGCCATTGGCTCTTATTCCTTCTGCTGCCCCTCCGGGTGCCAGCACTGTCAGCTGGTCCTCGCTATTTCCATTTGCTCTTGCAGCTTATGCTACCCCTCCGGGTTCCAGCACCGTCAGCTGGTTCTCGTCAGAGCCTTTGGCCTAGGTGCCTCCATCTCGGTATCCGAGTTCCGGCAACGTCTGCTGGTCCTTGGTAGTGCTTTGTAGCACAGGTACCTCCTGCTTAGTAACTGGGTTCCAGCACCATCAGCTGGTCCTCGGTTGTGCCATTGGCTCTTATTCCTTCTGCTGCCCCTCTGGGTGCCAGCACTGTCAGCTGGTCCTCGCTATTTCGATTTGCTCTTGCAGCTTATGCTACCCCTCCGGGTTCCAGCACCGTCAGCTGGTTCTCGTCAGAGCCTTTGGCCTAGGTGCCTCCATCTCGGTATCCGAGTTCCGGCAACGTCTGCTGGTCCTTGGTAGTGCTTTGTAGCACAGGTACCTCCTGCTTAGTAACCGGGTTCAAGCACCGTCAGCTGGTCCTCGGTAGTGCCATTGGCTCTTGTTCCTTCTGCTGCCCCTACGGGTGCCAGTACCGTCAGCTGGTTCAAGAGGACAAAGAACAGGAAGACAACCACCAAGATGCAGAACAACAAGAGAGAGAAGACAAAGAAGCATAAAAAAACAAAGCAGAAGAACATTAAGCATAAGACTAATACTCTGAGCAAATGATATTATCTTATTTATAAGCAGAAGAAGACTAAGCAGTGTATGGGGGTGAGTCCGTTCCTCCTCGTGGTGCCCCTGGAAAAGGCCTGCTGCTGCAGGCCAAACTGAACGCGGACAAATCCTGTTGTAAATCTTTTGTGACAGGCAGAAGGGAAGGTGTAAACTTCTAACTTTTCTAGATAACAACTACAGGAATGCCTGACACAAACAAGAATATGATGAAGAAGAATAGGAAGAAGATGAAGAAGTTGAATATGTAGAATAATAATTGTTGAATAAGAAGAATATGAAGAATGTAAGAAAAGGAAGAAGAAGAAGAATGTAAAAAAAGGAAGTAGAAGAATTTAAAAAAAGGAAGAAGAAGAAGAATGTAAAAAAAGGAATAAGAAGAAGAATGTAAAAAAAGGAAGTAGAAGAATGTAAAAAAAGGAAGAAGAAGAATGTAAAAAAAGGAATAATAAGAAGAAGAAGGTAAAAAAAGGAAGAAGAATAAGAAAGAAGAAGAAAGAAGAAAGAAAAAGAAGACATACATGTCTGGCAAAATATAAATGAGGCTAAGGCTGGTTTCACATTCGCGCTTTTTAAGCGCACGCATGGCCGGGGGTAGCTCCGCCCCCGAGCCGGCTCTCTGCCCGGCGTGCCCGCCCCTTCCTTGTAGCGCCGCCTCCTAGCGCACAGCGGCGCCTGCGATCGGCGCACCCTATCTTTAGCATAGGGTGCGCAGATCGTGCGCAGGCCGTGCGCTAGTTGCGCTTTGACCTGCGCTGCGCACTTTTGACGGTGCGCCGTGCACGCCAAAATCAAACTTTTCGGATTTTGGCGCGCACGGCGCACCGTCAAAAGTGCGCAGCGCAGGTCAAAGCGCAACTAGCGCACGGCCTGCGCACGATCTGCGCACCCTATGCTAAAGATAGGGTGCGCCGATCGCAGGCGCCGCTGTGCGCTAGGAGGCGGCGCTACAAGGAAGGGGCGGGCACGCCGGGCAGAGAGCCGGCTCGGGGGCGGAGCTACCCCCGGCCGTGCGTGCGCTTAAAAAGCGCGAATGTGAAACCAGCCTAACATAGTCAATATCTTTGTAACTCCTAACGTCTTTGAAAAAAAAAGTTTAATTCCTGCTATTCCATTTGATTGGGCTAAACCTCTATGGCTTTAATGTCTCCTCCACCTCCCACAATACATTCTACATTATTCTTAGTTGTTTTTCTTCATGTAGAATTAACCTACAAGGAAAGAAAGGGTTTTTTTTAATTCCGATATTTTGGCCCCATTGACTTGCATTGGTTCCCGGTATCGGAATCGGCGATATCGATACTTTTTTTTAAGATCGGCCGATCCATTCAGATCCGATATTTTCAAGTATCGGCTGGTATCGCTCAACTCTACTGATAAGGCATAGACGTAATGTGGACAGTAATATATGGGGGTGGCTTGAACATTCCTTACAAGGAGCTTCAGGGAAAAGGGTTGGTTTTCAATTTTAATCAAAATAGTCCCAAAGAACAATTGTAATTCTAGACACGTCGCAACATAAATATACCACCAAAACAACAAGGGATAAAGCATATCTACCTTAGGTGTATGAAGAGATTCCAGCAGTAAGGCTAAAAAATTATTTTATTAAATTAGTGCATAAAAACAAGTACAGAATACAATGACAGGGAAAGAAAAAAGCCCAAAAAGAGAGAGACAAAAATTCCTACAGAAGTAGAAAAAACAATAGAAAGGTCCATATACATAGGAGTGCCAAGGGTATGGATACCTAAAAGTGCCAGTGCTGTGCTTTTAGAATTGAGTAAATTAAGCCCACCTAACTTGTTAACCATGCAGTGACCTAATAGTGACTCGCCCCTGGAAAAAGTGAGGCAAAATGGCGTTAGGGTGGTGGGACACAGAGCCTTTAGACCTCTTTGGGAGGCACATTTGCTATAGGTAATATAAAAATTGCTTATATGTATGCTACCCTGAGGCAACACAACATATAAGATCACTGCCTGTTTAGCAAGTTAGATGGGATTAATTTACCCAATTCTAAAATCACAGCATTAGCACTTTTAGATATCCATACTCTTGGCATGCCTATGTATATTGACCTTTACAATGGTTTTTCGACTTTTCTGGGGATTTCTATATCTCTCTTTTGGAGCTTTTTTCTTTCCCTGTCATTGTATTCTGTATTTGTTTTCATGCACTAATTTAATAAAAATATTTTTTAACTTTACTGCTAGAATCTCTTCATACACCTTGGGTAGATATGCATTATCCCTTGGTGATTTGGTGGTATATTGGTTTTCAATATGTCTGATACGTCTTGGTAACTAAGCCACAGTTTTTAGACAGTTTCTTATTTCCCTCTATCTCTTAAAATAATTTATTTCTTACGCTTTTCTTATATAGCACAAACATATTACGCAGCGCTTTACAGACATTATCATCACTGTCCCCATCGGGGCTCACAATCTAAATTCCCTATCAGTATGTCTTTGGAGTGTGTAAGGAAACCGGAGAACTCAGAGGAAACCCACCAAACATGAAGAGAACATACAAACTCCTTGCAGGTGGTGGAATTTGAACCCAGGACCCAACAGCTGCAAAACAACAATGCTAACCACTGAGCCACCGTGCTGCCCTAAATAATGATATATATGTTTGGCCAAGTTGAACATCTAAGTTTAAGTTTATTGATAAGTTACAGTATCAACTGAATAATCATTTGTACAGATTAGCAAATCTTAGAAAATTCAAATTTACCAAATCTTGCCAAAAAATTAGATTCAATGAGATTTAAGTGAATTTCTATACTCGAAAGGTTGTAATTTCTCAGAAAACACACGTGGGGCAGAGGAGAGAGAGAGAACACAGCTAACCATAAAAGCTTACACAATACAGAAGAGAGAAGACCCTGCTGACCATAAGAGCTTACACTCTACAGAAGAGAGAGGACCCTGCTGACCATAAGAGCTTATGCACTACGGGAGAAAGAGGAGCCCACTGACCATAAGAGCTTACACTCTATAGAAGAGAAAGAGGACCCCGCTGACTGTAAGAGCTTACACTCTACATGAGAGAGAGAGGATGCTGCTGACCATAAGAGCTTACACTCTACAGGAGAGAAAGAGGACCCCGCTGACCGTAAGAGCTTACACTCTACATGAGAGAGAGGATGCTGCTGACCATAAGAGCTTACACTCTACAGGAGAGAAAGAGGACCCCACTGACCGTAAGAGCTTACACTCTACATGAGAGAGAGAGGATGCTGCTGACCATAAGAGCTTACACTCTACATGAGAGAGAGAGGATGCTGCTGACCATAAGAGCTTACACTCTACAGGAGAGAAAGAGGACCCCGCTGACCGTAAGAGCTTACACTCTACATGAGAGAGAGGATGCTGCTGACCATAAGAGCTTACACTCTACAGGAGAGAAAGAGGACCCCACTGACCGTAAGAGCTTACACTCTACATGAGAGAGAGAGGACCCTGCTGACCATAAGAGCTTACACTCTACAGGAGAGAGATGACCCTGCTGACCGTAAGAGCTTACACTCTACAGGAGAGAGATGACCCTGCTGACCGTAAGAGCTTACACTCTACATGAGAGAAAGAGGACCCCGCTGACCGTAAGAGCTTACACTCTACAGGAGAGAGAGAGGACCCTGCTGACCATAAGAGCTTACAGTCTACAGAAGAGAGAAAAAGGAAACCGCTGATCATAAGAGCATACACGTTACAGGAGAGAGAAGACCCCACTGACCTTAAGAGCTTACACTCTACGGAATAGAGAGAGGACACTGCTGATTATAAGAGCTTACACTCTACAGGAGAGAGACTTGAACTGTGACTGTGGAGATGCAAAATGCCATACAAACTGTGCTTCAATGGAAACTGCTGATCTGTGATGGCCCAAGTACTGTCCACCACTGTACAATGTATGATAACCTGTAAGATGTCATACCTGCAAGACATTATGGGGAATCACATCTCGAAATGTTCTAATTCATCTGGAACTAGGAATTTCAGGAAATGTGATCCTTCGAAATTCGATCCTGTCATCTCGAATTTTTGGGTTTTATGTATATCTAATATTGAATTTTAAGTTTTTGCTATAGTTGTGATTTAGGTTTTCACTCAGCAACCTAAACTTTTTAAGCAGTTTAGAAAAATTCCACCTATGACGTATAAAGAATCAATATATATAAAATATTAGTAATAACTATACTTATTAGTAGAATATTATTATTTTGACAACTATAATTGGAAGGCACTTCATGTTGTATGTTAGCTGCAGCTGCAGGTCTGAATTTTATTTGCATAAAGTTAAAATAATATTATAATATTAATTATAAATTAACTTTATGAATTACAAAATAAAATGGATCTGAAAAGACAATAAAGCCCTGCAGTACAATCATCAGGTAACAGTGACAGGTCATAGAAAGATGATAGGATTTCTGTACGCTACTAGGCTAAGGTGACAGACATGAAAGTCAGGGCTTTTATGTGGTAAGATGCAGCAAAATGAATAGCGCCAATCCAGTTCCCACCGTTGTGCGCTCTCGGTGGACTTCAGTTTGCTATCTCGCCCTTTTCTCCCCTTCGCCGCCCCTCCTCTCTTGGTTATACATGCAGGAAAGAGATAAAACAGAATTATAAAGTACTGGCAGCACTCATAGCAAAGAAGCCATTATCGATCTTAAAAGTATGTCTTTTTTCTCGTCTCCTTTTCAAGCAGATGCCATCAAGTTGAATGGTTTGAGGTGAATGATAGAAATAAAGAAGAAGAGTTGAAAAAAAAAACAACAAAAAGTGTAGAGGAAAAGAAACAGGCAGAGTTATGTAAAAAGACAAAGAAAAATAAAGGGGCGCTGCTCATAAAGCTATAAGGGGAATACAGAACCGGAAAGTGCGTGGGCTGCGCTTTTACTGTAATCTGTTTGTGATCTGGACGCCGTGACAGGATAATGAACACCAATCACGCCCGTTCCGGGATATTCTTACTTCATGTACCTACAAGAATGATGGCATAATTAGGCAGCAAATTGCAAGAAGAACGTAAAGCAGGACTTATGTAGCAATTGAAAAATATGTGATTTACAGAGGTCAACTAGGGCCGGCAGTGGTAGAGCGAGAATTAGAGATATATGACCTCTGACCTTTATTAACGTAGCTGTGAAACAAACCAATCCATTAAATCCGATGGCACCAAACAAATCTTTACTTGGTGATAAATGAAGCCAAATATTTTACACAGACAAATTACCACTTTGTGTAAACTGCAAGTTGCACAATGTCGATGTCAATAATTGCGTGTTCTGTAAATACTATGGTATAATAATCACGATCAGTATATAAGGTTGGGGGTTAAGAATAAAATAAAATAAAATAAAAAATAAATAAAAATACGTTGGGGATTATAGAGAAATCGCAAAAAAGACAAAAACACACCGGCGCTGCAAATACACAGTCAATAGATAAGCTGCTGGCACACCTGGCAAATTAAGTGTGCTATCTGCCACTAGAAAAAACAACTGCAACAAAACTGAAGGTGGCCGCGCTTATAACGCTGTGTAATGAATATATCACCCAAACTGAAAGTAGCAGTCAAACTTTAAAAACAGGCATTACTCACTGTTGCGAAGGCTAATTATGGCTGATCATGTCGCTCTTGTATTCACAATTGTTGGAAAGAAAAATCTCTAAACTAAAGCAAAAACAGGGAGCGTCCTCCCGTTTGCAAAAAAGAAACAGCTCCCCGCAAGAGAGCGCGTCCCCCTGGGCGGCAGACAGCCACGGCCGATGGCGCCGCCGAACAGTAGCGTGGTGAGCAGGGGGCGTGACTGGCGGGGGACGTGAATTGTGGGTGGTGACGTCACCGTGCAAGAACCAATCCTGACGCGTTTCGGGGAAGCCGTCCCCCTTCCTCAAAGCTACTGTCCGGCGGCGCCATCGGCCGTGGCTGTCTGCCGCCCAGGGGGACGCGCTCTCTTGCGGGGAGCTGTTTCTTTTTTGCAAACGGGAGGACGCTCCCTGTTTTTGCTTTAGTTTAGAGATTTTTCTTTCCAGCAATTGTGAATATAAGAGCGACATGATCAGCCATAATTAGCCTTCGCAACAGTGAGTAATGCCTGTTTTTAAAGTTTGACTGCTACTTTCAGTTTGGGTGATATATTCATTACACAGCGTTATAAGCGCGGCCACCTTCAGTTTTGTTGCGATTATAGAGAAATCGTCTGCGCCTACGTACTGGTGACGATAGAAATACACTAGCTATAGTCAAATGCTTTACATGAGATGGTGATCTTGCAGCACCATTTACATATTTAGGTCTCATGCTCACAACTTCATAATAAATGCATTTACCATAAAAACCAGATTCAAACAATAGATCATTTTCTGATGACACATTCCATTTAACAGACGTCCTGACATGCATTTTTGGAAAATACTTGTATTGTTCATGCCATAATCTGGATAATCTATTCAACTTTTTGTTGTACCCCCTTATTAGCAATTATTGAATTGTATGGATTAATTGACAACTGGGCTTTCCCTTGTAAATAGAGTGTGTTCCTATACAGTCTAATACAGTCAGCTCTGACTGGATACTCCTAGATTATAGGAGCATACTCCCAATACATATCACTTAGGAATGACACAAAGTATAGTGATGAGAAAAGTTGTTTCAGAATTGTGATTTCTTGAAAAATCCAAGAATTTACTAAATCAGGCAGGTAATGATAGACATCTTTTTAAAAAGCGTAGCTGTCAGCTCACTTTCTTTCTTCAGGAGCGTAGCACTCCCCTATCTCCTGGCTTCCACCGTGGCGGGAGCAGTGTGCTCCCAGAGGCATGTCTATGCCAATGGTCCATACTGTACGCACTTCAATGCTACTAGCATTAGAGGATCATAAGGTCTCTGAAGCTTGCCAAATCCACCAATCCAGGCATCTTTAGAGATCTCTCCTTGTCTACATTGTAAACTACCTATGATTTGCTGTAGAGGTGGGTGGTAACCTAGGCAGTAAACTGTAGAATTAAAAATCCATCAGTTGTTGAAAAGTGAGAGGATTGTAAATTAGAGGTTAATTGTAAATTTGCCTGTTTCTAAAATTAGCATGCAATTTTACCCACCCATGAGAGAGGCCCTTTATAGGGTATCTGTCAGTAGGATCAGCCATCCTAATGACGGATTAGAATCTGCCTCCAGAGGTTATTTTAATTGAAAGTTGGCGTTACCAGTGTGAGACATGTAATGACTGACAGACTGATGTCCTGAGCTACATGTCTCACACTGGTAATGCCGCCTTTCATTTAAAATAAGCTCTGGAGGCAGATTCTTATGTAGATCAGTGTCCGCCCATAGATTCTTAACAGCTCATTTACATATCAAGAAAAACATGGATTTCTCTGGAATAAGATATGGGATTGCAGATATCAAGATATCATTTTTTTTAACTTCCTATGACCTTCATGCCCATGAAGATGGCTTAGAATGGTTGATCTTACTAACAGATTCCCTTTAACTAAGTCATACAGATGGTCCCTGAATAGTTTTCTCTCACACACTGGGCTTATTGTAGCCATATATTGAGGATATTCTATCAATATTAGATTTTTTAGGGGTCTATCTCCTGGCACCTGCCGATCAGTTGATTAAAAGAGTCACAGCACTCTATTATGTACCTATTCTGTTTACCAGGCACAATGCCTTACATTTCGTCGTAGTGACTGATGGGTATTGCACCTTAGTCTGTTTTACTTATATGAGATTAAGCAGGGCTACCAGGCACAGCAACTAAAATGTATGTAATTGTGCCTCGTAAAAACTAAAAGCTATGCAGCACTTCAGAGTGCCGGGGCACCTTCAATCAGCTATCTTGGGGGTGCCAAGTGTCTGACCCCCTTCAATCAGATATTGATAGTCTATCTTCAGGATAGCCAAACCATCATTGTACTACATAAAACCTATACTGCATGAATTAAATCACAAGGTTTTACGTAGTACCTAAGTGCAAAGTATCATGTCCTACTTTTCTGGAAACTACATTTAGGCCGGGATCACACTACCATATGCGATGCGAGAAACTCGCACAAGTCTCTCACATCAACACCTGGCACTGCCGCCGGCACTCAGGACCGTAGCTGCGGCTGCATGTATTTCTATGCAGCCTCAGCTCCGGTCCTGAGTGCCGGCGGCAGTGCCAGGTGTTGATGCGAGAGACTCATGCGAGTTTCTCGCATCACACATGATAGTTTAATCCCGTCCTTAAAGTGAAGCTGTCATCAGAAAATCACCTATTGTTTAAATCAGATTTTTGTTTGACATGTATTTTTTTTCTTTTTTTTTTTAACATTTTTGGAGAAAAACATCAAAACAAATAATAATCCCCAATAAACCAATAATAATTATAGGTGCTGCATAAACACTATCAGGCACCAAACGTATAAAAATGTGGACTATATTATCCCTGTATTATTCTAATCGGCCAGAGTACCATTCACGATATAAAGACACATAGGAGACATGAATCGAGTCTAAACCAGCCAGACATAAACTCACTGCTACAAGCCCAATTAGATGAGCTGGTATAGGACAATACTAATTGTGTCCTAAACATGATCATACATCAAAACTAGTGTCAGCTCAAACAGAAAGTATCAAACAAATAAGACAATTTTATATCCTGTAATGACTAACAAAAAACTATATTCAACACAATAGGTGGAAAATAGAATAATAAAGCGTGCTTTGCAGATATAGTCTATATTGATGAAAAGATAGGGGTTGCTTATCTCATGTTTTACTGCCTCAAAATAGATTAATAAAGTGCGCATGTTTTGTAAATCTGGTTCATGCTGATGCATAAACAGGGGCTACTTATCTCATGTTTACTGCCTCAACACATTTCCCCATTGGCAGTTCATCAGGAGGTCAGATAAAGGATCAAAGACGCTGTATTGTGTGTCATGGATGTTCACTTTAAATACGGTGCCTAAGTTTTGATGAAGGACTGCACTTCTGGAGACCAATTATAAAATATTGTCTCTGCGTACTGCAGTGCGCGTGCGCCAGATATTTTATCCACTGGAGGCAGCATTGTTCAATCAAATTACATCATATAAATTCCTCACTTTACATGTATCTCTTACCATTATCTTATCCCTATCAGGGTGAATTTATTATGGGGCTAGCAAACTACTCTAGCAAAATTTGCTCCAAAAACAAAATATTGCTCTTGCATTCTTAGCCCTGACGTGTGGCCTAACACTAGTTTGCCACAACAGATAGGGCATCACCAGATTAAGGAGAAAGTGATCAATAAATTGTGGGATCCACTTTCAGATATTATACTTGTGTAACTAATTTGCAGCAAAATAAAATACAATTTTTGCCACAAGAATGTTACATTTACACTTCCCAATGTTGAAAAATTCTTTGAGGTAACAAATTTACACTTCAAAAATGTAATAGTGCTCTTTCCTTTCCAATCCCAGCTATGCCTCAAAACATCTGTTTTTGACAATATATGGGGTATCATCACATTCTTTAGAAATTATGTAACAAATTAGAGGGTCCATTTTCTCCTATTATTTATTGTGAAAATTACAAACTTGGGGCTAAAACAACTTTTTAGCGGAAAAAGCATATTTTTCTTTTTCACATTCACACTTTCTAAATTTCTGTTAAGCACCCTGTAAGTAAGCTCGACACTCCCCTAAATGAATTCCTCTATGGGTCTAGTTTCCAAAAAGGGGTCCCTTGTGGGGGTTTCTGCTGTTTTGAACCCTCAGGTGAGATACAAATGAGACATGGTGTCTGGTAATCTATTTCAACTAAATTTGCATTCGAAATGCCAAATGTTGCTTCCTCTCTTCCGAGCCCTACATTGTGTTAAAAAAAACTTTTTGACTACATGTGTGGTATTGCAAGTGGGTAACAAGCTGTGGAGTCTACTTTTTCATTTTAGCTCGCTCTTAACTTTAGCGGGATGTTGCACCAAGTATCATCTTATTTTTATTTGCGTCTTGAGGTTTTTTCCTTTTTTTGTTTTTTCCTCTCTTTTCTTTTTTTTTTATTCCTATCTGTTATCATTTCCTTCTTTACTCTCTTCTTTACAGTCTTTTCTTCTCCTGTTTCTTTTTATGGGTTGCACTGCCATTTCTGGCTATTGTCTAGTATCCAATTAAGAGAAAATATTTGCAAATTTGGGGCTAAAGCAATATTTTTGTGAAAAAAAAATGAAAATTTTCAAAATGACGACCAAACGTTATCAAATTGTGTAATACCTGTAAGTTCAAAATGCTTGCTATTTCCCCGGATAAAATCCTTGAGAGGTGTAGTTTCCAATATGAAGTTACTTGTGGGGGATTTCTGCTGTTTTGCATGTCAGGCGCTCTCCAAATGCAATATGACATTCACAATCTATTTCAGCCAAAATTGTGTTCCAAAATTCAAATGGTGCTCCTTCCCTATTGAGCCCTACTGTTTGTCCAGTAAAAAGGTTTCTGACCAGATAGGAAGTACTAGCGTGCTCAGAAGAAACTGGGTAACAAAGTTTGGGGTTCATTATCTCATTCTATTCCTTGTAAAAGTGACAAATTTGGGGCTATATCAACATTTTCATGAAAAAAAAGTGAAAATTTTTAATATGACTTCCTAATGTCATAAAACTCTGTATAATACCTGTGTGTTGAAAATTCTCACTATACCCCTGGATAAAATCTTTAAGGGATGTAGTTTCCAAAATGGGAGCACTTGTGGGGGTTTTTCACTGTTTAGTTACAAATGCAATATGGTGACCGGGATCTACTTCAGCCAAATTTTTGTTCCAAAATTCAAATCATGATCCTTCCCTTCTGAGCCCTGACGATTGTCCAAACAGAGGTTTCTGGGAACATACATGATACCAGCGCTCTCACAAGAGAGTAGGTAACAAATTTTGCAGTCCATTTTGTCATGTTATCCCTTGTAGAAGTGAAACAATTAGGGTAACATTTTAGAGATCAAATTTAAAATTATTTATTTTTATTCCACTTTGCATTAATTCTTGTGTAGCACCTGAAGGTTTAAAAAATTATCCTGACAATTGTTTTGAAGTATTTGAGGGATGCAGTTTTTGAAATGGGTATCTTGTTTAGGAACTTTCCAATTTATAGGCCCTTCAAAGTCCATATAATTCTGAATATTATGTCAGATTTTACTAGATTATGTCATCCGTGTATAATCATTGTGGACGTGTGTTGATAAAAAAACAGACATGTCAACGTGTTTTTCCCATGGACACACGGTCCATGGAAACAATGATGTGCGCAGACCCTGTGAAAAATGTCACCACAAGTACCGAACACACAGACATGTGAAGAAGGTTTCAAAGGCATATCGGCGGGTGTTAAAGTTGAATACATTAGTCCATCTAAATATCTGAATAATCCAGAAATGTTTTAAAGAACTTGTCTTCAGATACTTTATTGTAAGACCGTGCGTTTGTAAGGGGGTGAAGAGGAAGAAGAGCCAGAAGGGGGTTACCTCTCCTGCTCCGTGTCCGGAACCACATAGCCGGGCAGCAGGGTTGCCGGGGGGGAAGACTTACTGACTTGGACAAGGGTTGCCGGGGGGAAGACTTACTGACTTGGACCAACTGCACCATGTGACTGAAAGGGGCAGTGGGGGAAGAGAAGGGGCTGTGGATTGGAAGGTGTGCAGGCTGAGGGCGCGAAAGAAGAGTGCACCAGAGGCAGAGCAGCGCACGTTACGTAAGAAGCAGGCTGCAGCATCGCGTTCCAGGAGAGAGAACTCCCCGTCAGAGGACGGGGGCTGAAGGACGAGATATAGAAAGTGCTGTCTGTGAGTACGTGGACTCGGTAGCCCCTGTGACCAGAGGTGGCATTCCCTCTGACAGTGCAGAGACAGTGACCTGTGCGCGCAGCCCCGGTGCCTGCGGTGACAGGCCAGAGCCCCTGAGTATGGCAGAGAGACTTTTCAGTGTGTGCAGCTTCATTCCTGCGGAGAGACTATTAGCTTTACATACAGAGATTTACAGCAGGGGATACTCAGGTTCACAGCGTCGCCCTGCTTCCTGCTTTAACCCCGGAGTTCCCGGTTTCAAATAGAGGAGAGACTACAAAGACTTCAAGTGCCGCTGTTGACGGTGCCAATGTTGGAGAAAGAGACCCTGCAATCAAGACATCACTGGACTGATAAGTTACAAGAATTCCTGTTTAACCATTTCTACTCTGCTTAACTGTTTCATAGCTTTACTTAGCCTTTTGTGTACCGTTTTACCGTTTACCCTATCACTTTTAACCCCCACTGCTTCTCCCTGCATGGAGAGTCTATCCCCTGTAATTAAACCCTTTAACTCTTGATCTTTCTCTGATCCGTGGTAACATCATCAGTACCTGCAGATTATTACACGTCTGCTCAGCTATCCTAGATGGCTTCTTCCTTGAATTTCACGTGACTAGCAGTGATCAAAGAAATTTCTGCTTCCTGGGAGAGTGGGGGTCCTTTTTATAATAACACCCTGTACACATAACAAGTAATCTAGAGTTTGAGGTTTGCTCACAGATTCCCTTGAAGGTACAAAATCACGTCCCCTTCCTGCTCAGGTTTATATCATACATTGTCTTTTGTATGAATTAGATCCAAACTTACAGACTTGCACTTCATAACCCCAATTAATACAGGATCAAAGTGTTAATTAAAGTTTAAAACTCTCATTCATTATGCCTTAATCAGTGAGAAGGTTATACTTGTTATACAGTATGTGACTTTTACTATACAGTACTATCGTACCTTCTCACTGCTAAATACCTTTTTCCCTCATTTTGGTTTGTGCTATTAAAATTAAAGTGATTTGCTGAAGGTGATAGACGTGCATACAGAAGACAGCAAGAAGAAAGTGCATTTTACTGTATTTCCCTATCTAACCATCAGGTATATTCGAGCATAATCTTCTATCCAGGTCAATATTTATATCAGAGGAACAGAACATTTATATCACAGGAGCGCTGCGGATAAACATTGAAAGCGTGACAGAGGTCTATTAATCTTTATCTGGAACTTGGGCACCTCTGTCTCTAGAAAGGCAATGAAAAATCTTATTTTCCAGTCTAGGACAGCCCAAGGATTACTGCCAGCCCTGCTGCTAATTGTTTTGTTTGTGTCTTATGCCCTTGAGCCATGATAAAAATACACATAGAGCCGTGCAATCATTTGTCTGCAAGTACCCTGTACAATGGAGAGCTTGGCTCTGTTCACACTGGTGTTGGCCTCCGTTCTGCCATCTTTCATGGTTTCAGCATTGTAAGAATTGCATAGTCTACTAGGAATATTTTTGTCATAACAAAATAGAAACCCAATGGAGATCAGGCACAACCTTGATAAACCAGATGGTTTACGAAGCTACGCTATGTCAAAGTTGTCATGACTCTGGGAACACAGCCTTTAGGCCGAGGTAACACTTGCGAGTGCAATGCAAGAAACTCGTGTGAGTCTCTTGCATCAATACCCACGATTAGAAGAGACTGAATGTGTGGCTCCCCTGAGGGTCCAGTCGCCACAGAGGTACTGCACCTCACCCAAAGGTGTGGTATCCCACAACCAGGTAAGGTGAGTGCACCCGACCAAAGTCTAACACTCACATCCCACACACACCAGTAGTGTAGCAGAGCACCCTTTATGGCTCCCTACTTGGAACACGAAGAGTTCCGGGAGGTGGGCAGAGCATAGCTTAGAGCTGAGCAGGATAGAAAGTGAGATCAGATCCCTCTGAGGGAGGGAAAGCAGAAGGACTTGACTGCAGCAGCTCTACTGCTTAGAGGCTGCTGAACGGATTGGAATACAAGGGAAGCTCCCTAGGAAAGAAGGTTCTTCTGGGACATGGCTGGAGCGAACTCCCCGTGGGTCCCTTATCCAGGTCAGGTGGAGGTAGAAACTGGTCACTAAGGGAACGGCCCCTAGCCTAGATCGCAATCTTCAGGGTGCCACTAGCAAGCCGACAGCTTTGGTTACTTTATGGACCATCGCCCCTACCACAGCTAGACCGACTGGAAAGGCGCTATATAGAATCACAGAAACGGTGAGGCACTGTCTGAACAGGATTCGCAGCTGCTGGCCCAGAACGATAACTGTGAAATGTTGGAGTGGAAGGAAGGAGTTTTAGCAGCAAATTGTTTGGTAACGACCAGGAAAGGCACACACTTACTGGGAAAGCTGGAAAGGTGCATTTCATCTTATCTGGAAGATGGCTGGACCCCTCTCCTTGAGGACGCACCAGTGAAGCGTGGCATCTGTGTGTACAGCAGAACTGTGATTAAAGCCCATTGAACTGCAAGCCATTATGTCCTCCGCATTCTTTCTGCTCCACTCGTCCAGCACTGCTACATCTTCCTCTCTACATAACCTCACTATCTACCAACTCATCTCTATTGCCCTGGGACTACAGCTCTACCTGTGGAGGGCTTCAACATCTTAGCTGCACCCAACATCTATCCCAGGGAAGCAACACTGCAGCGCTGGTCAATCTGACCAGAAACCACAGGTGGCGTCACAAATCACTTCATAAACTTTATCCCCATCAATTCTACCCCCTTTTACATGACCGTCTGAGGCCATGGACCGGGTGACTGCCACTGTGACATTTCCCATTGAAGTTAACGGGCCCGGTGCCGAGTATCCCAAGGCCTCTGGGGCGCGTCAAATTCACTGATGCCCAACCACTTGTTCTGTTGGAAGATGAGTATATGGGAGGAGTAGTGCAAACAATCAGTGGATCATAGCAGCAAATCTCTGATAATGATGAAACACAGGTGGCAACTGGTGCAGCTTTCTGCTGTATGCAATCTGGCAAGAAGGGCAGGGGTGACGACTCGGTGTAACATCATGCAGAGGATTATTATTATTATTTTTTAGAGCAGCATTGATTCCATGGTGCTGTACATAAGGAGGTGGTACATATAAAACTCAAATATAAATTACAATGAACAAACTAATAGTGACAGATGGATACAGAGGAGAGAGGACCCTACCCTTGTGGCCTTACATTCTACAGGATAATGGGGAAGGAGACAGTAGGTTCAGAGGTTGCAGCAGCTCCGGTGTTAGTGAGGTGGCAGTTCTGTTAGTTGTGAAGTGGCAGAGGGGTAATTGCAGGCTGTAAGCTGTTCTGAAGACATGGGTTTTCAGGTTCCGCTTGAGAGTTCCAAATGTAGGGGATAATTGTATGTGGTGGGACACAGATTGGGATACAAGTGATTGGATGAAGAATGTACGATAGAGGAGGAGAGAAGGAGGTCTTGGGAGGACCAGAGATTATGTAGTGGGAGATACTGGAAGATTATTTTCAGAGATACATGGGGGAGACAGATTATGGACGGCTTTGTAGGTCAGTGTTAGTAGCTTGAAGTGGATATGATATGGAATTAGAAGACAATGAAGGGATTTGCAGAAGGGAAAAGCAGAGGAGTAGCAAGAACATACTGGAGAGATGTGATGATGCGATAGGAGATGATGAGGTCCTAGATCCCACATGGAGTCAAGGCCATCCGAGTGACGTGGGCAGTATGGAGGAAGAGGTGGTGGTCACGCTGCAGTTCACGCTGCCGCAGCTGCACAGCAAATGAGGGAGCAAGGTGCAAAAGCGCCGAGGCCGACCCCTAGCCATTAAGTTGGCTGCTACTTCACACTGCGGCTGTCCCCTAGCCTTTTCTCAGTCCCATATTGCCTTCTCCTCCTACTCCACTTCCTTCATTGTCTCCTCATCTGGTCATAAAGTGCAGGCCGCATGTGCGTGGTTTTGGTGTTCTCACTCTGCTGCTGCTTGCCTGCCTGCGGTGCAGCATCACTTCTGCCTTCTTGCTCTCTGCCTCATATGTGACATATGAACAAGGTGGAACACCACCTTGCACATTCTGGAGAGACTGCGCGAGCATAGCACATGATAGTGGAGTTTCAGCTGCATCATGCAGTCGCATTATATTTATGTGGTTCCCCATAGCTGCATGTCTACTAGATGGGTTCAATTATTCTCAGCCTTATCAGATGCACATCAGTTGACAAATTGTAAGGTTTTAATATTAGAAGTTAGGACCATTTCAAATTGGGCCACCATGACATGGTGGGATGACTTTTACATTTTTTGATAAAAATTATGTTAACTAAATACCCTATATTATTTTCATGCATTTTTGTTGTTTATATATTTAATGCAGGATATTTGCTTATTATGTTTTTATCTTAGGTTTTACCACCAACTTCCGCACAGCCAGGATTAAAATACAGCAGGCTGTTCTGGAAATCATCTGCTTGTGGGAAATATCCCACACCGCGTAATAGCTGTGGATGGGGATCAAAGAACAGACAGCTGTGTGGTTGGTGCCGATAAACTTTAAGCCCATCCAGCACCACCATCTTATACAGTGTTAGCAGAAGGCAGCCTTTGTTTTATGCCTGTGTAGCAACTCACTGGGGATTAACAGGCTACACACTAAAAAAGGTATAGGTGGACAATTGAAAACACATGTGCTAAGCTAGACAAAATGCAGCCAGAAAACAGAGCCCAAACACCCAGAGAAAAGGTGTGTCTCCTGTGGCCCGGCAGAAAGAGAGGCTGACCACAAAAACACAAGTTCAAGGGATCAAATCCATGAGGATGACAGTTTCAACAACACGTTGGAAGAGTAGGTATCCACATGTCTCCACATACTAAGTGATGGGTCTGGCCCATTTATCTTCTGGGTCTCCAAATTGGAGGTGTTGGCCTGCTCTGTGGAAAGTGCACTATTGGAATGTGTGTTTAGCACGACATACGCCTGTCCACAGCCAATGTGGGCAAGCTCACATTCATAAAAATGAATCAGATGATCTCACAGGACTTTGTTCGTACCTTTGGCTGAATATAGAAGTATATCAGCTGCTCCCAGTCACTGTTACACTTAGGCTGGTTTCAGACTTGCGTTCAGGAGGGCTGCGGATGGCAGCCTACTTCCTCCTTTCTTCCTCTGTGAAGCTCCGCCTACTGCCGCATACGTCCAGCGTTTCCCTGCATACCTATCTTTAACATTGGGTATGCAGGGACATGCGTTGTATGTGGATGCGTCCGCATGCGGCGATTTGACGTGTGCGGCGACCGCACGGAAATGCAAACACCACTACTCCCAAAAAAAAAAGGCTGCATTGTAGAATTACTTTTTTGGACCAAAAATGGCAAAGACAGAGTTGGAGAGTAGAATTATTTTTTGGACACACTAATTGTACAGACACAGCTGCAGAGTACACAGAGGCTTCTTGAAACAGTGCTCCCACACACAGGGGTGCAGAGTACGTATAGAGGCTTAAAGGCACAGCAATCCCACAGGCAGGGTTACAGAATGCACACAGCAACTTTATGGCACATTACTTCAACATATATATGTACAGAATATACTCAGCTTCTTTTTGGTACAGTACTACCACTGAGACATGTGCAGGAAACACTAAGAGGAGGCTTTTTGCAGAATACGCAGTATAATGCACTCCAGCTGTGTCCTGTCCCGACAACTAATCAGAGCAAAATGGCAGCGGCATTCGTGATTCGACATTTATACAGGTCGGGTCACGTGGTACACTGGCTGACTGTGATAGTTCAGGATGTGCACACAACCTAAAAACTTGTTGATTGGCTGCATTGCATCTTTTCAAAAAAACTTTATTAGGCATCTGAAGCCGAACAGCAAACATGACATCATGCTAAAAGTCCATGTTCGGGGTTCCATAATGGATACTAGGTGTCCGGTACAAACCCTGAACTTTATAGTTTGGGTTTGTTCATCCCTAGTATTGAACACATGAAGAAAGAGATGTGCAACCCTGCTACTTAGTGAAAAATAATATCAACTGGCTCATCTGATGGCCTATAAAAGGTGTCTCATTACCAAGGTGCCATAAAAGAAACATCTCATGAAAGGTAAAACCAGGGAGCCGTCTCAAACCTTTGCAACCTTATTCTTGCAAAACATACTTATGACATTAATTACATAAGAATTTCTAAACTACTAAGTCCCAGTGAGCACTGTTGGGGCCATAATCGGGAAGTGGAAAGAACATAATTTCAACAGAAACTGGCCATGCCCAGGTGCTCCCCTGGAATCAACAGGTACAATTGTTTCAAAGAAAACAGTAAGTAATGCACTCAACCTCCATGGTTTGTATGCATGTTCACACTCCATTGCTGAACAAAAAGCATGCTTAAAGCGCATTTACAGTTTGCTCAATAATATTTAGACAAGTCTGTGAAATACTGGGAGAATATAGTCTGGCCAAATGAGACCAAAATTGAATTCTGTGGATGTCATAATACATACCATATTTGGAGGCCAAAAGGTACTGCATATTTCCCCAAAACAGTATCCCAACAATGAAGTTTGGAGGTGGGGACATCATGGTGTGGCGCTGAGACATTCTTGATAAAAATCTGCTGCAATCTACCAAGAGGATGAAGATGAAATGAGGGTGGACATGTAAGCAAGACAATGATCCCAAACTCATAGCCAAGGAAGCTCTCAATTTGTTTCATTTGTTTCAGAAAAAGAAAATAAAGCTGCTAGAATGGCCCAGCTAATCAACTGATCTGAAGCCAATAGAAAATGTATGGAAGGAACTAGAACTCAGTTCATAGAATGAGACCATGGAGCCTTCAGGATTTGAAGAGTGTGTGTAAGAATGGGCCAAAATCACACCTGAGCAATATATGCAACTACTTTCTTCATACAGGAGGCTTGACTATGAAGTAGTAAATAAATTTCAGTAAGCGTGTTCAATACTTTTTTCCTGTGTCATTTCTCATTATATTACACGTAACTTAATTTATGGACATCTATAATTTGATTTCTTTACTTGTGTGGGTTCGATGGGTTGTTGCCGACATCTGGTGAGAATGTCATGTCAACAGTACCTTTACAAATACATTTATGTAGAATATTGGTGGTGTTCAATATTGATTTTCTTTGCAGTATTTCCATTCCTGGACACAAATGGTCATGGTGCATCAATCTACTGTAAAGTGTAAATGTGCTTGTCCAAACATCAGTAAACTACCAATATCGTGTAGTGGAAAATGGGAAAAAAATTCCAAGTGCAGTTGCACTACAAAAAGTGCAATTCCACAGTTGTTGCTTTTTTTACCATGTTCACTAAATGCTAATCACTAAACTGACCTGCCTCAGGAACTGAGCCGACTTCATAACAGACACATGCGGGCCCGGTTACAATAGCCGGCACCTCCTTGTACTGCAGACACTGGAGCCTGCTCTGGCCCGTCACTGCAGTTTAACCATTGTGGGGATTTTCTCCGGTAGGCAATGGCATGGATGCAGTAAAGAGGCACATGCAGTTTTTCAGTTCAAGCTCTTACGTCAGACAAAGCAAAAGTCCAGTCTATTTCAACCACACAGGTTAGGGCCTAGAAATACCAGTCAGTAAAGGTCTATTGCCCCCAAAACCCAGAATAGCAGAGAAGGTCCAGGCCAGATCTTGACCTCCTTCCCTGCTGTTTACCAGTGTGAAAGGCTCTTGCTGAAAGGAATATATCTCCCATCCAGCACCATACCCCTCATTGTGTCACACCATTTAAATGCCACTATCCATCTCTGACAGGAGCATTTACATAATGCAAACGATGCATTTGTGGGGAACCAATGAGATACCATGGCAGCAACTGACATCTTGGTCCTCCTTAAAGCCCAGCAAAAGGCTAGGCTTCATAGAAAACAAGCAATTTCTCTGTATCTTCTAATATTTAAAAAAAAAAATCCTATAAAAAGAAATAAAAATGTCATGTCTACCCCAAAATGGTATCAATAAAAGCATAAGCTCAATTTGTAAAGAACAAGCTCTGACACAGCTCTTTGGATCTAAAAATAAAAATTACAAGTCCCAGAAAATGGCAACACAAACAGCATTTTTTCAGATTTTTTTTCACCACTAAAAAAATTAAAAACTAGACAAGCTTTATATCTTTGTTATCGTACTGAACAATCCAATTTTGTTAGGTGTTTTTTTTTTACCACACGTTGAATACTTTAAAAGTAAAACCCCAAAACCAATGATAGAATTGCATTTTTTTTTTCACAATTTCACTGCAATTGGATTTTCTTCCTACCTTCCAGAATCTTGTATGGTAAATGAATGCTATCATTTAAAATTACAACTTATCCTGAAAAAAATACTAAATACCCGTTTTTGTTATCATTTTTTTTTACTAGCACTTGCTGTTTACTGTTACATATATTTATTACAACAGAGTATTTTTACACATTTGTTATACTGCGTTTTTTCTGTGTTTTATCCTGAAAAAAGTAGCTTTCTTATGAAAGGCTATACTGAAAAATAAAAAAAAGTTATGCCTCTTGGAGCAAAGGGAGGGAAAAACAAAACTGAAAAGTAGAAAATTCAAAGGTCCTTAAGAGGTTAAAGAAAATATTTTTTGAAATGGACAAGCCCTTTAGGCTACGTTCCCACAACAAGTGTTTAGTGAGTTTTCGATGTTTTATTGATTTCTGCACCTGTTAGGTTAATTCATTACTTGTGTATTTTTCATAGCATTTTTTAGTTCACTTTTTGTGCATTTTGAAAACTGCTTTTTTTTGTCTCTTTTTGGTATGTCATGTGCTTAATTAAAGGGAACGTGTCACCAGCAAAAACTCAAATTGGCTTAATCTGCAAGTTAATAGCATTACTTAGGCTAGTTTCACACTAGCATATGGAGGAGCTGCGGAGGGATGCAGACTTCCTCCGTGAAGCTCCGCCCACGGCTGCACCTCCTCCGGTCAGCTCTGCCTCTGTTGGCATGCAGTCTGCGTACCCTATCTTTAGCATTGCCGATGTATGCAGATGCCTCTGCATGCGTCGTTTTGACGGTGCGGCGAGTGCACCAAAATGCAACATGTTGCATTCGGCACAGGTTGCCGCACCGTCAAAACGATGCATGCGGAGGCATCTGCATGGACAAACGGTGGACACGGTGTCCAGGAGGACCAAGCTCATACTCTTTCCTACATGCACTAAGATTCAATCTACTTTATCACTGAGCAACTTACTAATTGTGTCAGTCACAGGACATCATCTGAGCGCCCTTCATTAATCTATAAACTACATTTAGTACGTAACTGATGAAGGTCAAGTCGACCAAAACATTTAATTTGGTACTACAATAAATTACCTTCACAGCATTAAGTTGAGTGCCAGGTTTTCTTTTGCTACGCATACATCGGCACGGCCTGCGTACCTAATGCTAAAGATAGGGTACGGAGGCCGCATGCCGACGGAGGCGGAGCTGACCAGAGGAGGTCCAGCCATGGGCAGAGCTTCACGGAGGAAGTCTGCATCCCTCCGCAGCTCCTCCATATGCTAGTGTGAAACTAGCCTAAGCTGCCCGGCGCCTGCACATAGCCGAACACGGGGGGGGGGAAGAAAATTAATGTTATTCTCCCTTGTAGCATTTGAGTTTCAGTTAAGGAGGGGGTGCTGGCACGGGTTCAGTCACCATACCTCCGGCCCTGAATAACACTGGTTCTACATTGGGGCCAGCCGGTCAGTTTACGCTGCATGAAAAAAAACGCATGAGCTTTCTATAAATTGCAGCCATTTTCCTCAAACTGTAAGAGACTGGGTTTTTTGCACAGCCAAAAGACGCAGCAAAAAAAAAACTCATCAAAAATTAATTGTTGAAACTTAGCTTAGGAAAAAAAAGTTGGGGGGAGATGACAAAGTTTGAATATCCCATTTCAAAAAACCTTTAAATTTTGCATTCACCATTAGTGAAAGTTAAATTTTTTAATACGTACAGAACATTCTCTAGTTTCTTACCGTTTAAACTGAACAAGTTCCTATATTTCTCATCTCCCTTCATACTGTGCCCTCTAGTTCTCTCCCTTGAGCTCTATTCGTGATGCTTTGCTTGTGGAATATAATTCACACAGACAGGATCCTGAGCTTTTGCCACTGACCTTAATCAGTTTACTTAACTTTCAAATTGCTCTGTCGACAACAATGATCAGAGGAACACCAGGTCCACCCGGGCGGGGAGGCTCTATATAACAACAAAAGGGGCCTATTGATTACAAATATCATTTTGAATAAATTGTCGGAGCCATGGATAATATCAGAAATGGAATACTGCCATAAAAAAATTATAACAATGTGCTTAGTTATCGTGTAGTGGGGTCACATATGTAGAATTTCAACAATTCAAGTAATAATGTTCCATCCATACACATATATATACAGGATATACAGGGTGGGCCATTTACAGTATATGGATACACCTAAATAAAATGGGAATGGTTGGTGATATCATCTTCCTGTTTGTGGCACATTGGCATATGGGAGGGGGGAACTTTTCAAGATGAGTGGTGACCATGTTGGCCATTTTGGATCCAACTTTAATTTTTCCAATGGGAAGAGGGTCATGTGACACATCAAACTTATTGAGAATTTCACAAGAAACACAATGGTGTGCTTGGTTTTAATGTAACTTTATTCTTTATTTACAAGTTTATGACCACTTATAAAATGTGTTCAAAGTGCTGCCCATTGTGTTGGATTGTCAATGCAACCCTCTTCTCCCACTCTTGATACACTGATAGCAACACTGCAGAAGAAATGCTAGCACAGGCTTCCAGTATCTGTTGTTTCAGATGCTGCATGTATCGTATCTTCACAGCATAGACAATTGCCTTCAGATGACCCCAAAGATAAAAGTCTAAGGGGGTCATTTTATTTAGGTCTATCCATATAAATGGCCCACCATTTATATTAGATAGAATAAAAGCTGGGAATTCATGTACCGCGTACAGTAAAGTCACAGAGTGACAGGGTAGAATAGAATAGATAGATTAGATATATACACATAGAATACATAGACATATAGATGTCAGAGACACACAAATATATATACTGTACATATATATATATTACATATGATAGATAGATAGATAGATAGATAGATAGATAGATAGATAGAAGAAAAGCTGGCAATTCATCTGTGAAATCACTGCAAGAGCTGACAGGATAGAATAAATGGATTAAATACAGTAAATACAAATAGAATAGTTTAAACAAAATGATACTCACGCTGTGAATCAATGGAGAATAAAAAAAAAAAAAATATATATATATATATATATATATATATATATATATATAGTTACCTGTAGGATCAAGACAATAAACTCACAAGCATTAAATGCTAGAAGATACTGAGTATTGATAGATCAAACTACAAAAAAGACAGAACAAAACATAGGTTTAAAAAAAAGTGAAGTGTCCGGGATAGGCTCTAGTGACTAAGAACATGGTTGGTATTGCGTTCTAATAGTTAATTAAAAACACCTACCATATAACTATGCAGACATAAATAAAAACAGAAACAAACACACTGGGGGGAACCATAAAGTGCTATAAATGTAACTTGCACCTACCCCCACTGTGACTATTACCTCTGAATAGGAGTGCAGTGGAAAACGCCAGGTGGTTCACTAATGTGAACAGACTTTTAAGCAGTAGATTCACCGCCGTGAAAATATATTTATTCTCCATTGAGTCACTGCGCAAGTATCATTTTGTTTAAATTGTTTATTTTCACCCCTGGTGGTGAGGGGGTTTCTTACTCGCTGCTGAATCAACCCTGCACACTAGCGCCGTTGGTATATTATATATTTTACAAATAGAATAGGTAGATACAGTGAGGAAAAAAAATATTTAGTCAGCCACCAATTGTGCATGTTCTCCCACTTAAAAAGATGAGAGAGGCCTGTAATTGACATCATAGGTAGACCACAACTATGAGTCAAAATGAGAAAACAAATCCAGAAAATCACCTTGTTTGATTTGGCAAGATTTATTTTGCAAATTATGGTGGAAAATGGTCATTAACAAAAGTTCATCTCAATAATTTGTTATATATCCTTTGTTGGCAATGACAGAGGTCGAACGTTTTCTGTAAGTCTTCACAAGGGTGGCACACACTGTTGGAGGTATGTTGGCCCATTCTTCCATGCAGATCTCCTCTAGAGCAGTGATGTTTTGGGCCTGTAGCTGGGCAACACGGACGTTCTAATCCCTCCAAAGGTTTTCTATGGGTTTGGGATCTGGATTCTGGCTAGGCCACTCAAGGACCTTCATATGCTTCTTACGAAGCCACTCCTTCATTGCCCTGGCAGAGTGCTTGGGATCATTATCATGCTGAAAACTCATCCACGTTTCATCTTCAATGCCCTTGCTGATGGAAGGAGGTTACATAGTAACATAGTAACATAGTTTTGAAGGCTGAAGGAAGACCTTATGTCCATCTAGTTCAGCCTATTTTTAGTGCAGCTGTTCTGCATTGTTGATCCTGGGGAAGGCAAAAAACCCACAGAGTAGAAGCCAATTTTCTCCATAGGGAAAGAAATTCCTTCCCCTAAGCTGGGTCAACCATCTACCTATAATATTCTGTTATTCGTAACTTTCTATACTGTTACTCACAGTTTCATGATACATGGCCCCATTAATTCTTTCATGTACACGGATCAGTCGCCCTGGTCCCTTGCAGAGAAACAACACCAAAGCATGATGTTGCCACCCCCATGCTTCACAGTAGGTATGGTGTTCTTTAGATGCATCTCAGCATTCTGTCTCTTCCAAACACGATGAGTTTTGTTTCTACCAAAAAGTTCTACTTTGGTTTCATCAGACCATATGACATTCTCCCAATACTGTTCTGGATAATCCAGATGTTATCCAGCGAACTTCTGACGGGCCCGGATATGTACTGGCTTAAGCAAGGGGACATGTCTGGCACTGCAGCATCTGAGTCCCTGGTGGCGTAGTGTGTTACTGATGGTAGCCTTTGTTACAATGGTCCCAGCTCTATGCAGGTCATTCACTAGGTACCACCATGTAGTTCTGGGATTTTTGCTCACTGTTCTTGCGATCATTTTGACCCCACGGAATGAGATCTTGCGTGGAGCCCTAGATCGAGGGAGATTATAAGTGGTCTTGTATGTCTTCCACTTTCTTATTATTGCTCCCACAGTTGATTTTATCACACCAAGCTGCTTGCCTATTGCAGATTCAGTCTTCCCAGCCTGGTGCAGGGCTACAATTTTGTTTCTGTTGTCCTTCGACAGCTCTTTGGTCTTCACCATAGTGGAGTTTGGAGTGTGACTGTTTGAGGTTGTGGACGTGTGTCTTTTATACTGATAACAAGTTCAAACAGGTGCCATTACTACAGGTAATGAGTCGAGGACAGAGGAGCCTCTTAAAGGAGAAGTTACTGGTCTGTGAGAGTCACAAATCTTGCATGTTTTTAGGTGACCAAATACTTATTTTCCACCATAATTTGCAAAAAAAAGTTGCCAAATCAGACAAGGTGGTTTTCTGGATTTGTTTTCTCATTTTGACTCTCATAGTTGTCGTCTACCTATGATGTCAATTACAGGCCTCTCATCTTTTTAAGTGGGAGAACTTGCACAATTGGTGACTAACTAAATACTTTTTTCCCCACTGTATACAGATGTCAGTAGCATATACAATTAGTACAGTGTGTGCAGCTTACTGAACATGTATTTAATTATTAAAGATTATTTTCTGTAAAAAATCGTGTGGGCTCCTGCTTAATTTTAATAACCAGCAGAGGAAAAGCCAACTGCTGGGGGCAGATGTTTATAACCTGGGAAGGGGGTAATACCCATGCAGCTTCCCAGGCTATTAATATCAGCTCACAGCTGTATAATTAGCATTTACTGGCTATTAAAATGGGGGACCCCAAAAAAATGATGTGGGGTCCCCCTATAATTAATAACCAGCAAAGGTTATGCAGACAGCTGCGATATTAATAGACTAGGAAGGGGCCATGGATACTGCCCCCCCAGGCTAAAAACATCAGCTTTCAGTCGCCCCAGAAAAGGTGCATCTCTAAGATGCACCAATTCTGGCACTTAGCCTCGCTCTTCCCACTTGCCCTGTAGTGGTGGCAAGTGGGGTGATAGTTGGGGGGTTGATGTCACCTTTGTATTAGTCTGACTCTGGCCAGAGAAATAGGATTTTTCTTCTTCCTTCATGTTGCTAACATGCGTTTTATGTTCTGTCAGGACACATTACAGGATATACAGCAGTAACCTGACAGAGGCTATGTAATAACTGTCCTGGCTTTTCTTTGGATCCGTAGAGATTCCTAATGTTATGCAGGTTTCACACTTGCGAGAAACTCTCACGAGTCTCGAGTCTCAATACCCGGCACTGCCGCCGGCATTTGGACCAGAGCGCTCAGCTGCATAGAAATACATGCAGCCGCACACTCCGGTCCCGAGTGCTGACGGCTGTGCCGGGAGTTGAGATGCGAGACTCGTGCGAGTTTCTTGCAAGTGTGACCCCGGCCTTAGTCACATATTTCAGACAGTGTAAGAAACTGAGTTGTAATTTCTTATATTATAATCTCTGTAATCAAAATCTCCAGCAGAGAGACAATGGGGGAAATTCATCAAAACGATTACTTAGCAGAGAACTGCTTTCAGAGTAGCGGAATGACTACACTTCTCCCCTCTGTCACCCAGACACCAGGATCTCCCCTGGAGCCAGCACTTGCTTGCTATTACTATTAATAATTACAAGAGTGAGATCTAGTTTTCCTGCTGTTTCCTATTATCTATAATATAGAACTTGTACATTTAGCATTTTCAGTCTCTTTACTTAGTAACTCTCTGATTTCTTTCAATCCCACAAATGGCGGAGGAGCTCAAACATGCAGCCACTTCGGAGTAATAAGTGAGTTGTATAAGTGTATGATACAATTGGCTATAAAAACTAATATATTGAGTGGATTGTGTGATACAAGTATTGATAATATTCAAGTCTAGAGAGAAAAGAAACTAAGGATTTACAGCATAAGTTAATTTTCATTGTCTTAGTAATAATTGCCAGAAGTTCGATGTGCTCAGGAGCCTTGTTAATGACTAAGTACATCCAAAATGTGAATAGATTTAGAGAACTAGCAAGAAATAAATATAATAAAAAGTTTATAAATAAACATTATTACCAGGGATGAGCGAACGTGCTTGGTGATATTCGATTATCACACAAGTAACATGATGCTCGGTTGGGCACATTACTCGGAGAGTAATGAGCTGTGGTCAATGTAAAACTTGAATCCCCGCCCCGCATCTTTGGCACCTGTTGCCCAACCAATAAGCATGTGGGAATTGCCTGTAATGCCATAGCCATCTTGGTTGTGGTATTACTGTGATTGGCTGGCCATGTGACATCATCAGAGATTATAAAAAGACAGGCGCCACCCAGCTTGGCACACTGATGCCATTGCACAGCTCTGTGACACTTCGTATTGTAGGGAGAGTGTTAGGCGTCGGGTCCCTGCTGCGGCAAGGCGGAAGTCCAGAGCCTTGCATTCGGCAGTCTCCCATTCTGCTTCGACTGCAGAGGATCCTGCTCAGCAGTCTCGTCGTTCCCGATGCTCTGCTCAGACCTGCTCTGTGGGTCTGGCTATTGCTGCCACCTCTGGGCAATAGCAATAGCAATGCAGGCTGTTCAGCAGCAAGCCACTCCAGAGGCTAAGTCCTTCTGTCGCTCCACTGAGCATGCTCATGGGACGATCTCCCATTGGAGATCGGGAGTCACATGCACAGGTCCTTCTCCAGATCTGATTAGTCCATCACAGGGATCTGAAAGCTTCCGGAAGGTCTCGGCTATAAAAGGTTCGCATGGCCGCCACATGTGTGAATGATGACGAATGCATGGAACTGCGAATGACTCATTAAGATTCCCCTCCCTCTGATATTACATGTGTGGACAGGGAACTAGAGATAGAGTCAGCGCCAGTCAGTGGCAAGCTACAGGCCACGGTGCATATCATTCCACTGTACTAGCGTCCGATGGTGTGGCCCATTACAGGGCATTATCGAACCGCGACAGTGTCTGTCGCCTCGCTGCAGTCTACAGCAGCTATTGGCATTCACGGCTGCGATGCCGCATGCATGGTAGGTCTAGAGGGACGCTGACCCTGTGCCTTGGGCCAGAGTCCTGTGACTGTATACTGGGCGTGCCACTCGCTGAGCTCTGTGAGCTTGAACAGGCTCAGTATTTGTGTTTTGTGCTTCGGCGACTCTGTGATGTAACAGAGCCCACACAGCACACACCGCGTGACGTTCAACCCACATGTGTTATACCGCCATATTGTGCATCCGCCATTGCATAGCAGCAGCGTAACACCTCTGCACGGTGGACCCCGGGTGGTGAACGCACCTACTATTATTTTATAATTTGGTGCGTTCTGCCAGCCCTAACAGAGAGAGTGCTTGTCTAGGCCTGTGTGCAGAGTATAACCAATCAGAGGCCTGTAGTGTTGATACTGGTTCTGAAGGTGAGCCATTATACTAACAGCCCTTCTTAGCGCTGAGTCAGATGGCCATATAACTCGTGCGAGAATTGCATCGCGCTGCAATGACTGGCCAGGCACCTCTCCTGACCTGAGCAAGACAGCAAGATGGATTACTATGCAGTTGTCAAGTTCAGGTCAGGAGAGCCGACAGCCAGTACGAGGTTTGCGATGCGATTGTCACACGAGAAATACGGCAGTCTGTCTCTGCCCTTAGGGCTGCCCTAATCATTTGCAGCACATTCAATCTGCATTTAGTGTAGGGACAGAGAGTCGCAGGAGCAGGGAGTGTGACAGGATCCAGTCTGTAGACAGGAATTAGGTCTGTGCAGTCCGTTGTCAAATATCTAGCTGCATTTTTGTGGGCGCTGGAAAAATTGAATGTATTTTGATTCATCAAGTATTAAGTGCTTTGAGTTCCTTTTTGTGTTATATAACATACCCAAAAATTGTTGAAACATTTTCCTGGGCTACATTTCTCAGCCATACATTATTCCGTAGCGTGGAGTAAATTTCTGTGATATTTCCATTATTCTGTAGTGTGGAGTAAATTTCTGTGATCTCAGTGAACAAAAGCTTTTAAAAAATTTTGTAGACCTCTATTTCTCAGCCATACAGTGTTATGTGATCTGTGAACAATTATGTGATTTGTAAAACTGCAAAAAAAAGCCTTTAAAAATTTTGTAGGCTTCCATTTCTCAGATATACAGTGTTACGTGGTCTGTGAATATTTCTGTGATCTCTAAAACTGAGGAAAAGCATTGAAATATTTTTCTAGATTGAATTTGACTGTCATTCATATACTTTTGCATTCTTTCTGCTACATTTCAGTGGTGTAAACTCACAAAAAACACTTTTAGTGCTGCAGGTGACCGATTTTTTCTTTTATTAGAATTAAACTTGGTTTCAAGATACCTAGCAATTACAAAATGCATAATGCGTGCATTAAGGGATAGGGAAATGAAAGTGCTGATGATGGCACACACGAGGACACGGGGCAGGCGTGACTATGCCTGTGGCTGAAGCTCAAGAAACACGCATATCCACGACACATAGGTTCATGTCCCACTTTGCAGGGAGGCAAGGTACACCACTCTGAAGCCAGAGCAGTGCGAACAGGTGGTCAGTTGGATAGCAGATAATAGTTCCAGTAGGCTTGCCAGCACCACACAGTTTTCTACACTGTCCTGTCTCACCAGCCTAAAGTCTGTAACACTTAATTATTACCATAATCTTCCTCCCATCATGTTGAGTCCCAGGAGACTAGTGATCCCACACTAGGACACTCAGAGGAGCTGTTTACCACAACATTTCTTGATTGAGCAGTGGCTCAAAAAGAAGCACATTAAGGTCATGGAGTGGCCTAGCCTGTCTCCAGACCTTAATCCCATAAAAAACTTATGGAGGGAGTTGAAGCTCCGAGTTGTCAAGCAACAGCCTCAAAATCTTAATGATTTAAAGATAATCTGCAAAGAGGAGTGTACCATGTCCTCCTGACATGTGCAAACCTCAACATCAACTGCAAAAAGTCTGACTGCTGTGCTTGCCAACAAGGGTTTTGCCACCAAGTATTAAGTCTTGTTTGCCAGAGGGATCAAATACTTATTTCTCACTGCAAAATGCAAATTTATATAATTTATACAATGTGATTTTCTGGATTTTATTTTTGATATTCTATCTCTCAAAGTTAAAATTAACCAACCCTTAAATTTATATACTGTTCATGTCTTTGTCAGTGGGAAAAGTTACAAAATCAGCAAGGGATCAAATTTCCCCCACTGTACGTATTTATATATACAGTACATATATTGAAACATATGTATTCAGTTAGGTCCATATATATTTGGACAGAGACAACATTTTTCTAATTTTGGTTCTAGACATTACCACAATGAATTTTAAACAAAACAATTCAGATGCAGTTGAAGTTCAGACTTTCAGCTTTCATTTGAGGGTATCCACATTAAAATTGGATGAAGGGTTTAGGAGTTTCAGCTCCTTAACATGTGCCACCCTGTTTTTAAAGGGACCAAAAGTAATTGGACAATTGACTCCAAGGCTACTTCATGGACAGGTGTGAGCAATCCCTTCGTTATGTCATTCTCAATTTAGCAGATAAAAGGCCTGGAGTTGATTTGAGGTGTGGTACTTGCATTTGGAAGGTTTTGCTGTGAAGGAAACATGTGGTCAAAGGAGCTCTCCATGCAGGTGAAACAAGCCATCCTTAGGCTGCAAAAACAGAAAAAAACCCAGCCGAGAAATTGCTACAACATTAGGAGTGGCAAAATCTACAGTTTAGTACATCCTGAGAAAGAAAGAAAGCACTGGTGAACTCATCAATGCAAAAAGACCTGGGCGCCCACGGAAGACAACAGTGGTGGATGATCGCAGAATAATCTCCATGGTGAAGAGAAACCCCTTCACAACAGCCAACCAAGTGAACAACACTCTCCAGGAGGTAGGTGTATCAATATTCAAATCTACCATAAACAGAAGACTGCATAAAAGTAAATACAGAGGGTTCACTGCACGGTGCAAGCCACTCATAAGCATCAAGAATCAAAAGGCTAGACTGGACTTCGCTAAAAAAACATCTAAAAAAGCCAGCACAGTTCTGGAAGAACATTCTTTGGACAGATGAAACCAAGATCAACCTCTACCAGAATGATGGAAAGAGAAAAGTATGGCAAAGGTGTGGTACAGCTCATGATCCAAAGCATACCACATCATCTGTAAAACATGGCGGAGGCAGTGTGATGGCTTGGGCATGCATGTCTGCCAGTGGCACTGGGTCACTAGTGTTTATTGATGATGTGACACAGGACAGAAGCAGCCGAATGAATTCTGAGGTATTCAGAGCCATACTGTGCTCAGATCCAGCCAAATGCAGCCAAACTGATTGGTCGTCATTTCATACTACAGATGGACAATGACCCAAAACATAAAGCCAACGCAACCCAGGAGTTTATTAAAGCAAAGAAGTGGAATATTCTTGAATGGCCAATTCAGTCACCTGATCTCAACCCAATTGAACATGCATTTTACTTGTTAAAGTCTAAACTTCAGATAGAAAAGGCCCACAAGCAAACAGCAACTGAAAACCACCACAGTGAAGGCCTGGCAGAGCATCAAAAAGGAGGAAACACAGCGTCTGGTGATGTCCATGAGTTCAAGACTTCAGGCAGTCATTGCCAACAAAGGGTTTTCAACCAAGTACTAGAAGTGAACATTTTATTTACAATTATTTAATCTGTCCAATTACTTTTGGTCCCTTTAAAAACAGGGTGGCACATGTTAAGGAGCTGAAACTCCTAAACCCTTCATCCAATGTTAATGTGGATACCCTCAAATGAAAGCTGAAAGTCTGAACTTCAACTGCATCTGAATTGTTGTGTTTAAAATTCATTGTGGTAATGTCTAGAACCAAAATTAGAAAAATGTTGTCTCTGTCCAAATATATATGGACCTAACTGTATATGTATATGTTTGCAGTAGTTTTGGAAGATGTAAAAGGGTTAGCCACTATTTTTTCTTGACGGCATATCCTTATGATAAGCCATCAATTTCTGATAAATGGGGTGTGACAA
Source organism: Dendrobates tinctorius (assembly GCF_039654945.1). Classification (NCBI taxonomy): domain Eukaryota; kingdom Metazoa; phylum Chordata; class Amphibia; order Anura; family Dendrobatidae; genus Dendrobates; species Dendrobates tinctorius. Next base: position 20,289,459 of record NW_027361719.1, read on the forward strand.
CTTGGCACCCTCGCCGATCAGTTGTTACCAGCAGTCGGAAGTTGTCAGATGCTGCCAGACAAAACTAGAGCTCATTCATTTCTATAGTGTCCACAGCTGAATAATATAGATCCACCCCTTATTCAAATAAATAGGTTGTGGATCAACTTCAACTTCTATGACATATATGCCCATATAAACTGCTTAGGAGGGTTGATCCTACAGACAAATTCCCTTTAATGAAAAAATAAGGTTCTAACATTTTATAACAAGTCATCTAATGTTTAATTACCTCAAGTGTATAAGTAATAGTGTGTGAACAGGTGTCTTTTATACAAGTAACGAGTTCAAGTCCAGTTAATACATGTAATGAGCGCAGAGTAGGAGGGCTTCTTAAAGAAAAAGTGACAGGCCTATGAGAGCCAGAATTCTTGCTGGTTGGTAGGTGATCAAATTATTTCATGCAATAAAATGCAATTTAATGATGTAAAAATAATACAATGTGATTTTCTGGTTTTTATTTTTTGATTCTGTCACTCAAACTTAATGTGTACCTACAATGAAAATTACAGACCTTCCCATTCTTTGTAGGTGGGAAAACTTGCAAAATCGGCAGTGTATCAAATCCTTATTTTCCTCACTGTATATAAAGTTGTATTTAATTGCTTTAGTAGCCTGGCAAACGGTTAAGACTACAGTGGCGAGGGCTGTCCGAGAGGATTAATTACAGCCAGAATCCCATCATGGATAATTGTTTCGCTAACAAGCAGCAGTTAAAAAAACCTGACAGCAGCACACATATAAGATTAACAAGAGAAGGTAAGTCATTTACCACTGGACTTCACAATAGTAATGAGTGCTAACAGGTTTTTTTTCTTTTTCTATTTTTTACTTGCTTATTCAGTTTCTTTGTGACTAGTTTTTCAGCTCTACATGTGATTTACAAAATAATAGAGCAACCTCAATAAAAGGGCAATTAAGTGCTCTATATGATGGACTATATAAGTAATAATGTGGGTATCATCAATTGAAAAAGGGGCAAACTTCAGAGAGTGGAAGAAGGATTTCACGGTAAGCGCTAAACTAAAACAAATTGGTCAAAGATCAATCCAGTAAAAATATTCTTGCACGGTAGAATAATACAGGGTCAAGCTAAAGGCTACTGATACGCAACCATAAGTAATGATGTTGACTTTGATTTTTACTGCACATATACAAGCGTATATACTGTACACTGTATGGCTTATAGTTGCTTGTGTCTGCTTATATAAATGTAAATTTCTGTATAAAAATAACCTTTGACCACTATTCACACAAATCATTGTAAGCTATAAATCATTATAAGCTATAGGTTGCAGTTGATGGACTTATATCTACTGTGACGCAGTGACCCCTGTTACAGCTAGGGGGCACTGTGTATGCTCTTCACGGTGCGCTTGGAGGCATAATTATGATGGTGAATTAGGGACTGACATTATTGTAAATGGCCGGTATGTGTCGCAGAGATTCTCTGCTCTGTAAGCCCAAAATGATATGGTTATACTGGGACTTATAGTTCCACAAGTGTTTGTTGTGTATTACTTATAAGGGGGGGCTTATAGGGTTAGTCAAAGAGCTGGGCGGGAGTTGACTAACCACATATGCACAGCCCGTCCATGGGGGTGGTTACAATCATATAGTGTGACTGAGGTCTGGTCACATGGGCAGAGTGTATGGACCTGAATGGGTCTGAGTGTTACGTCCTGGAAGGTCTGTGTTGAAAGGTGGGGATAAACTTCCTGAAGAGCACGCAGTGAGACCTTGGACCTGCTGGCCTGGGTGTTGGACGATTGTCCTGAATAGCACCCGGACAGACCACATGTGTGTGCAGAGCCTGGGACAACCCTACAATGAGAAAGATGCTGTCCTGTTGAGGACTTGGACTGATGAGGAGTCAGCCTGTGGAGCAGGAGCTCCTGAAAGGTAACCCCAGGTATGGGGAAGGAACTATGTGTACTGGCAAAGGTCATTTACTGAACTGTGCGGTCACCCAGTGACTGGAGAGAGTCAGGCTTGACTAGTGAATGCTGTGCAAAACCATACGTGATGAAGTAATTGACTATGTGTAAGCCAGTGATGTTCAACCTGGCTTACGGTGCGGTTTATGACGTTTAAATAAACCGTATTGACTGTTGTGTGAAAAACCGTGCCTGACTACGTTAATCCACTGCCAAGCGAGCGTTCCCCAACACACACAGTAGGCGCTATACCACATTTGGTGCGAGACTGCGGGAAATGGTTCAGAAAGCACATGTGAGGTGTTTGCTGTGGCTCGGTGGGGTCACAAAGTTGTTTTTCTCAAGTCAGCTTGCTGTGCTCGGCAAGGTCACGAAGAGTACAAGCAGCTGGCTGTAACTCGGTGGAGTTATGAAGTTTGCTGTGGATCAGTGGGTCCACAAAGTCAGCGCAGCGGAAGCGTGCAGGGCCTTGTTGTAGCAGGAGCTGCAGTTACAGTTGCAGCAAGAGGTTCTGCCGCAGCAGGAGCTGCAGTGACACCAGTAGCAGCTTGTGATTGGCAGCCGGAGGTGCCGATGGTTTTGTGGCTACAGCAGGAGCTGTTGCATTGCCAGTCGGAGCTGGTTGGAGTCGTAAGAGGACATCAGAGGTCCAGAGCATACAACCTCTTAAAGGACCAGTACAAGCCATGAGAGACATAAGTGTTCTGTGGGAACTCAGACCTGAGAGTACCATGGGGGGTCCATGGGGTGTACCCCAGGGAGGGGGTGGTGTCCCTAAACAGGGTGGTGTCCCAAAAGTGGGCGGTAACCCAAACAGAGATGGTTGCCCAAAAAAGGTGGAGTCCCAAAAGGGGGCAGTATCCCAAATGTGAGTAGTTGCCCAAAAAGGGGTGGTGTCCCGGGGAATGGTAGTTATCCAAAAGAGGCGGAACATCCCAAAGTTAAAGGGGTGGCACAGATAGACTGTTGCCAGGGTCAAGTGTACTATGTGTGTCCAGTCTGCTATATGAACTACCCACCCGGTGAGAGGCTTCGGGGGTGTGCCCTGCTGATGAATGGAGAGGATGTTTTTGGACTGGTCAATTCTGGGAGTTCGGTGACCCTAGTGAGGACTGTGCCAGATAAATTTATAATATCCAAAAGGAAGATCATGGTCACCTGCATCCATGGGTGCACTAGGGACTATTCAGTAGCCTTGGTGATCCTCGAGACAGACAGGGACATTAAAAACCATGAAGTCGCTATAGTCCTGAACTTATCCTGTCCGGTGATAGTAGGCCGGGACACTAGGCTGTTCTCAGACTTGTAGGAGGGGGGAGCTCCCCTACAGCAGGAGAATGGAGGCCTCTCAACTGATGGGGTTGACGTACATTTAAGCAGTAACACCTCCCAAAATGGACCGGTCAGACATAAGTGTGACCGGAGGAAGGGATGCGTCTGCCGAACTTACTGACCTGAGGTCCCCTGAAGTATACGACAGTGTGGTTGATACAGATGTAGTAGGTAAACAGAGTGGAGCTGACACCCAGATAGAGAGTATCTTGAGGGTTCGCCATACTGTGTGGTGTGACTGTGTTGTGTTATTGCCAGTAGCAACCACTAGGACTGAGTATAATGTTGTGCAGACAGAAGCTCGTACTCAAGGGAATAACAGTGCTCCAGGAGTAGGGTTCGACACCGTTAGAAATGAATACTGCTGGTTCCAGGATGACCGATTGGGTGGTGGTGACTCCCATTCAGACGGTGACAACAATGGAAAAGAGTGCAGTAAGACTGACTCAGGTCTAAATGGCAAGTCTTCCTCCCGTTGCCGGAGGCATAAAGGCCGAAAAGGGGCTGAACAAACTGCACCCTCTGAGATGATAGATAAAGAGGAGACAGGGACAGGTGCCAACAAGGTTAGTGTCCTTGAGAAACATGTCACGTTACCACTGACAAAACCCAGCACTGAGGTAGTCGAGGATGTGAAAAACATAAAACTGACCCAGGGTGGGAGTAGAGTTCCAACAGCTAAAAACGCAGGTGGAGAACAACTCCCAGACAAAATAGAAGGGCTGCAGGAGAAGCTGTCCAATTTGACCGCTGTCACATGACAATTAGAGGAACAAATTGACAAGCTGACAAAGGAAATGTGCACGTGGAAAGAGCGAGCTGACAGTTTCCACCAGGCAGAAGCACATGTCTAAAGCTTGGAGAAAGAGCGCAAAGAGGTCTGTCAACAGCTGGCGAAGGAGAGCTTGAAGGTGGCAGTATTACAGGCCAAAGTAAAGACAATAAAAGAGCATGTCGAACAGGAAAAGGCGCTGAGACAGATGGCTGAGCACCAAATGGATGAGCTGGTGAAGGAAGTCTCGAAGTTCAGAGGTCACGTGTCAACATGGCAAATTGTAAATGAGGCCTAAAGGGAAGATGTGGAAGTACTCAGAGATGCCTTAAGAAGTCTTTTGCAAGAAGGGAAGTTGGTGGTCGAAAACTTACAACGGCCGTATCCGAGAGATAACAAGGCCGAACTACAAATACCCATCTTAGCGAGGGGGCCTGAAGAGAGTAAAACTAAGGAAGATGGTACACTGAGAATGGAACAAGACAATCCCCCGGTCATAGTAGAGGTCTTGATGGAAAAGTTTGTGGCAAAGCGGGAGCCTTCTGTCCATGAAGAGAGTGAGCCCTCGATAGAGGTACCCGAAGAGGTGCAAGAAGCCTGTACCAGGGAGGATGTGCATGAGGCCTTTAAAAAGGCAGTCGAAACATGGAGGGTGTACTGGACGCCCGAGACTCAGCAGTTGGTTCTAATGTCGACCAGGGAAGACACAGTGAAGCGGGTGGCTGTCCTGAGGGATATGCATCTACAATGTCTCCGCACGAAACAGATTATCATGTTGAGTAATATGAAAGCCGCTCGACGTCTGGAGTTTGTGAGGGAATACAGAAATCGGCTAGGCTTTGTGGAAGACGTAATTCCGGTACCCAGACATCTGATGGGGAAAGTCATTGGAAGGCGTGGAAAAGTAATGCAAGAGCTTGTGAAGAGATCCGGTGTGGTGAGAGTGAGGATCCCACCTGATGGTGAAGTCCAGATAGCTGTTGAAGATGGCATGGTTCCAATCATTGTTGTGGGCTCCGTGGAAAGCCTTAGGAACATCCGAATGCTCCTGGAATATTGGGTAACGTACCTGAGGGAGATAGAGCAGTTAAGAGTGGACCGACTGCAGATTAATAAACAGATGCAGAACATGAGGTAGTGGCCTCCTTCAACCCAAGGTATAAGGACCAGAAGGGACCCTCCAGATAATGAAATGGCAGGTAGCCGAAGACTTTCAGCAAGACAAGAACGTCAAGAATCTGTAAGTGGTAGTTCTACTCTCAGTATGAGACTGGGAGACCTGGACAGTAGCTCCTGTGATGTACTAGACGGGTCAGACTCAGACCAGACAGTCGGCTCAACTGTAAGTGGGACTTATTACTGTATCAACCAGGGGAGCCGGCCATGGAAAGAAAAGTCGGGTGACGGGGCAAACTCAAAAAGTGTGGAGACTAAAAAGGGTCTAGTAACACAGACAGACTGTGACTTGAGGGTCAAAGCTCAAGACCTACATACAGACCGCTGGGGGTGGGGAAGGTTTAACAAAATGACAATGGTGGACTACGTCTTGGGAACAGGCACTCGAAGACGGCTGAGAGGGCCCTCTCGACTGGTAGGGCAAAGTAACATGTATGCCCGGTCTCGAGACCCCTGGTATATGACAAGTGTTCAACCCCACAAGTTTGAACAGAGGGGAGAGTATGAGATGTAGTGACCCCTGTTACAGCTAGGGGGCACTGTGTAAGCGCTTCAGGATGCACTTGGAGGCATAATTATGATGGTGAATTAGGGACTGACATTATTGTAAATGGCCAGCATGTATCGCAGAGGTTCTCTGCTCTGTAAGCCCAAAATGATATGGTTATACTGGGACTCATAGTTCCACAAGAGTTTGTAGTGTATTACTTATAAGGGGGGTTATAGGGTTAGTCAGAGAGCTGGGCAGGAATTGACTAACCACACGTGCACCGCCCATCCATGGGGGTGGTTACAACCATATAATGTGACTGAGGTCTGGTCACATGGGCAGAGTGTATGGACCTGAATGGTTCAGAGTGCTAGGTCCTGGAAGGTCTGTGTCGGAAAGTCTCTGGTGGGGATGAACTTCCTGAAGAGCACACGGTGAGACCTTGGACCTGGTGGCCTGGGTGTTGGACGAATAGCCTGTGGAGCTGGAGCTCCTGAAAGGTAATCCCGGGTATGGGGAAGGAATTATGTGCACTGACAAAGGTCAGTTGCTGAATTGTGCGGTCACCCGGTGACTGGAGAGAGTCAGGCGTGACTAGTGAATGCTGTGTAAAGCCATATGTGATGAAGTGATGGACTATGTGTAAGTCGGTGATGTGCGGTTTATAGCGTGTAAATAAACTGTATGGACTGTTTTGTGTGAAAAACCGTGCCTGACTACGTTAATCCGCTGCCAAGTGAGTGTTCCCCAAGACACACAGTAGGCGCTACGCCACACTACCTTCAACCTTAAAAACTATTAAACTATTTCCAAGGACACAAAATCTTCCTGCTTCTTCCAGAATCCTGTATGAAACTGACACATAAAAAAAACCTATCTTAACTTTCCCTGATGAGTATTTGCTGAGTTTTTGCTTAAAACACAGTTCCAGCAAAGTGGATGGGATTTATAGAAATCTCATGCCCACTGTGCTTTTTTTTTCCACAGTGTAAACTGACCCGTTGAGCATGTTTAAAATCCGCAGCATGTCAATCTTGTGGGTACGCTACGTTTTCTGTGCAGATTTTCCCCACAGACTTGCGTTAGATGCGAAAAATCTGCAGTTAAAAAACGCACATGCATTTTTAGTGGGTTTCCGCTATGGAAAGGCATTAAAAATACATGTAATCTGCACATGTCTGTCAATAAGGTATTGTCAAAGCCAAATACCAGGAAGCATCAAAAACAAAGCAGCTTTTTTTAACATGATATACCAAAAAGGGACAAAAACACATGTAAAAAAAATGCACTCAAAAACGCAATGAATAAGCGAAAGTAGCCTAATTTACCTAATAAGTGTAGAAAATCTGCAACATCAAATTCTCATTGTGGGAACTTAGTCTTAGAAATCCTAATTTCAGTTCAGTGCACCAATGAGAATATACAGATGCTTCTCACAAAATTAGAATATGCTTGATTGGCCAGCAAACTCGCCTGACCTTAACCCCATGGGGTATTGTCAAGAGGAAGATAAGAGAGAGACACCTTACCCAACATTGCAGATGAGCTGAAGGCTGCTATCAATGCAACCTGGGCTTCCATAACACCTCAGCAGTGCCACAGGCTGATTGCTTCCATGCCACGCCACATTGATGCAGTAATTGATACAAAAGGAGCCCTGACCAAGTATTGGGTGCATTTACTGAACACACATTTCAGTCGGCCAACATTTTGGATTTTAAAATAATTTTTCAGGCTGGTGTTATAAAGTATTCTAATTTAATGAGATAATGAATTTTGGATTTTCATTGGCTGTAAGCCATAATCATCCACATTATCAGAAATAGACACGTGAAATAGATCACTCTGTTTATAATGACTCTATATATTATATGAATTTCACTTTTTGTACTGAAAAACTGAATTAAATTAACTTTTTGATGATATTCTAATTTTGTGCGAAACACCTGTATCTATCCCTATAACAAGTGACGTCACCAGCCTCCACAGAGTGGACATCCAAGAATCGCAGTGTCTTTTTCTATGTAATGGTCCAAAACTCTGGACTAAATGCGTGATTCAACATTTGTCAGGATTTATTATTTTAAGTCACTTTTCTTTTTTTATGTGGTGGCATTTGCTGACATTTTTGTGCCAAATTTATCAAAATGCTACAGACGGTTTATGAAGTTTAGTGCAAAAAGTCGTAGGTTTTAAACAATGTAGCAAAAATTGATCCAAAATTTCTGGTGTACATAAAATCAATCCAGGTTAGGCTGGGTTCATACTGCGTTTAGGCAGTCTGTTAAATGGACTGCGTTACACCGTGGCATAACGCGGTGTAACGCAGTCTTTTAACGCTGCCATTGCCCTCTATTGTCGGGCGAATCGCGACGCATGCCGTAAAGCGGCACGCGTTCACGATGTGCCGTCATTCAGTGACAGAGCCTCGGATGCGGGCTTCAGCATTTGAGGCTCCGTCTCCGCTAGCGCTGATGAATCATCAGCGCTAGCGGGTATAGCATAACGTGATCGCGTTATGCTATACCGTTTAACCAGCCTGTCAATGCTATGCGTTGAACGGGCTGGTTAAACGCAATGTGAACCTGGCCTTAGGGGGTCCGTAGTATATTCGCTACAACTTTTGAGACTTTTTGAAAAGTCGCAAATGAGGAATCGTGTGAAAACACCTAGAAACTCCAAATCGTGACTATGGTGGAGAACTAAAAAAAAAAAACAACAGGCAAACACATATAAAATAGACTAAAAGAAGATGGATTTAGTAATCAAAAATAGGGGCAAATGCAATAATGAATCAGACTCTAGATGCTTATATGGCGGTATAAATGCTGCAGCATGGCTCTCAGAGATCTAATGGGCCATACTGTAACCTCATAGGCCTCCAATCTCATGCCACACAGTGTGAAACTTTTTTTTAGGTCTGATTTCTTGTAAATCCAAGGGAAAACAGACAGAGTCTATCAGATGTAATCTTATTTAGAAGCATTGCCTCTAACATAGAAAAGCAGAGTAAAGCCCCCGTTACACACTGCGGTATCGCTAGCAATATCGCTGTAAAGTCACCGATTTTGTGACGTAGCAGCGATATCGCTACATGTGATACTTACCTCCGACTGGCTCCCCCGCTGATTATCGCTGGTCGTGCGAGAAGGTCCTGGATCATTTCTCGTCGGGCGCTTCCTGCTGGGCTTCCTGTGGCGCCGACGAGCGACGCGTGGACGAGGGTGGGAGGACGTCAGGATCACCGCATCTGACAGGTAAGTAGCGACCCCCGACCCCAGCGATGTCACTGGTGAGATCTGCCTGTGTGGCAGCTCACTAGCGACCACTTAGCGATGCACCAGCGATCCATATCGTTGTCGGGATCGCTTGTGCATCGCTAAGTGTAACGGTACCCTAATACAATACTGATTCCAACACAAGAAGTGCCTGTAGCTCCATAATACGGAGCCAAGGGACTATATGGGTCTCTGTACAGGCTCTCTGCACATGGCTCTGCCATATGTATGAGGCCTTAAAGACAAAATTAAAATTTTGTTATCAAATAGCAAATACGGAAATTCTATTCATTTTGTATGCATGAGTTTCTAGCGTACAAGTTAAGAATAATAATAATCTTATTACCAATAATAAATGCAGTGTATTTGGACAATTGTAATAGTTTCCATTATATTATACATCATCTTGGTGAAGTTTCCTAATTGACTTTCAGAAATTCAGTGAAAAGATTCTAGAGGGATCGTACACAATGTCTAAGCCCTTCGCATTTGTTTTACAATTTTATGGCTTTGCATTAAGTTTTGTTCTTATGTGTACTAATGTAAAATTTATACCTCTAAAAAGCATAAAAAGTCTTAAACTTTATCTGCCCGGCTTTTTATATGGCACGCTATAACTCAGGAGGTTTAGATTACTTAGTAGATTTACTAAACCACTAATGAGTTATTGTGATTTTACGGTACCAAAGGACAAGCCGAGCTCGGTGGCATCTGTGTAACAAAATGATTTTTTACTTCGGTGAGGTATTACTTCTGTGGCGCTTCATCAGTCAGAAAGACATTCCTATTAAGGTCAAGTTACAAAACCACCATTTCCATATCCTTCAGATTACCTGGAATTTTGTGTCAAATATGTCCGCAACTAAAACCTATGAATCTTAATTTTGGCAGGACACCTTCATCCAATAACAGAACTTTAAGCATGCGAGCTCCAATACAAAATGTCCAAAAGGACTCCCATCTATCACAGTGTTGGTCTTCTCTTATGGGTCAGTGGGACCTTTCGGGATCTCCTTAGGTTCCAGGACCCATGGACGATGGCAACCCATGAAAACACTATACAGTAGCTACACCCTTTCTATTTATCTGCATATTCTTATCCATAGTACGCAATACTTCATTTGTGGGTGATGGGTAGGTATGTGTAGGTCACGTATGGCTTTTAGGAGTGAAGCTCTTTTCTATTCCATCTTTGCAAAGTCAAATAGTGGAAAACATGCATACAATACACCAATTTAACTTCCAATAATCTAAACTAAAGGGTTATTCAAGCTGATGGCTTATCCTAATAATAAGCTAGCAATTTTTGGGGCAGATGCAGACGACCATGTGTTATCATATTTGAGAGAAACGGGTCAATTATGCAAATCACACCCTGATCAAACTCTGATCAGAGGGTGACCCTATTTTCTCAGATGAGGAAAAGATGGTGAAAAAGTGTTCTCCATTCTGTACAATCCGATGGTGCCCATAGACTCATTGACTTGCATGGCCGAGGGTGATCTAAATCGGATAAAAATTAGGCATGCAATGATTTTTTCCTCGGACCTATGTGGCCCGAGGAAAGAATCTGACTTGTGCACGGCCCTATAGAATATCATTTGTCCAGGAGCGAACCAATGTTGGCTTGCACTCGGACCTAAAATACGCTCATCTCCACCTGCCCTTAGGTCAATGGGTTTTTGTTTTTTCATACCTCCTCCAATCAGTTGCTTAAATAGGTCACAGCCCTTGAGCATGTACTGCAGTCACTGCAATGTATACACCAGTTTCAGGCTGGTTGTACTCACAAACACTATACTTTTCTTAGTAAAAATAAAATGTATTGCCACATTGTCAATTAAGATGAAATGAGCAGCACAATACCTTGTAATGAACACTGTGGAGCCCAATAACAGCTGAATGACAAGAGACACACTAATCTAAACATTGGTGGCTCACCCCCTTAGGATATGCTCACACTTTCAGAATTTGCAGCAGAAAAATCTGCCACAAATTTTGGATTGTGGGTAGAAAACTCATGGTTTTTCCACATTTTTGAGCGCATTTTTGAGGAGGGTTTTTATGCATTTTTATGCATTTTATTCCCATTCATTTGAAGAGGTGAAAAACACTTAAAAAATACTGAAAGTATTGACTTGCTGCAGATTTGAAACTGCTTCAAATTTGTAAGGATAAAATAAACAGCAAATCTCATTCAATGTGCTGTTACAGTAAAACTCTGCAAACACGAGTGAAAAATAAAAAAAAAACAGGGAAAAATGCAACGTGTGAACATGCCCTTAGTCTGCTGGTGCCAATGACAGATGTCCTACAAAAAAAATCAAAATAGGCGTTTAAAATAGGATTGTCCACAAATTGAGCATGGTGCGGTAAGATTTGTTGGACCTGCATGAAGAAATGCCAAGTACAGAACAAGAAAACTTTTTCACCAAGCTTGTAATGTAAAGGGTTTGAGCCAGGTTTAAAAGTTATCCCCAATCAATAGAATAGGAGATAGCTTAGTGATTTCTGGGAGTCTGACCTCTGATTCTCAGAATTAAGCTCCAAAAACACCACCTGAATGGAGCAGAGGTTGATCACATGCTCCATTCTTTCTCTATGGGACTGGTAGAGATAACCCAGTTAATGCTCAGCTATTTCCGACTTTTCCCACAGAGAATGACTAGAGCAGAGGTGCAGAGGTTCAGTCTCTGCTCCAGTCAGTCCTCGAGATAAGTGGGGTTCCAAATGATCAAATTATCCCATGTCCAATTGATAGGTGGTAACTTATTATCTTGGAAAAAACCTTGAAATTCTTAGAAATCAGATTTATCCAATCCTCAAATTCTTGAATCTTTTGAAGGTTGCTGGACTACAAAACATAAATTTGCTGCTTAAAACATGTTATGCACCAGAAAGCAAAGATATATATATAGATGGCAAATAAGTATAATATATCCGTCAGAGATAGACCTCGGCAGAAGACCTTCCTTTGATACAACACCTCAGAGCAGTCTGTAAATGAGCTTGACAAGAAAGGCAGAGAAGCAAATGTCATAGTGAATTACCTTTGACTATAAAAAGATTGAACAATTCCACCGTCACGCAGAAGACGGAGCAAATATACAAGAGTCAATCTTTTTTCTATGGAAACTCAGGAGTCAGGTATATTATATCTTCAGAGACCATAGTCATGTCAAGTTGTGCATCTGTTGATTCCAGTGTTAACGCCATGGCAGTCAATCAAATAGACTTACTCTTAGTTGGCCATGAAGTGGTTAAGTACTCCTCCTCAGCCTCAGGTCACCCTCTGTGAGAATGTTCTAGGGTAAAATAGAAAAATTCCTCAGGTACTCAGGTCCTCATTAAGAGCTGTGGATGAGAGCCCAGCAGGACAGGGCCTGGGGAAAGTTAATTAGCACTTCTAAGAAGTGTTCACCATCTCACTTCCAGCTCTTTTCAGACTTCCATTCTTCTTTCTTTCCCTATTTTTGTACCAATGAACAATTTTGTATTAATGAAAATTACTTACACCACCGTATGACTTTTTTTTACATATCGTAGGAGAGTCGATTCAAAGAGAATATAAACCAAATAGCTAATGACTTCATCAAAAACCTCACGGCTCCTGAAAATATCTCAGATGTGAATCTGCTGGCCAGTCCTAATGCCGGGTCCACAAATTTGCTGCAGAAATTCAGTTGCAGAATATGCAGGGAAGGTACAGTACCATGATAGTGAAAAAGGATTCAAAAATCCCCATTCTTTCACAGCCTAAAATAATGTGCGGAGGATTCCAGGCATGTTGACTTCCGAGTCTAAAAACTGTAGATAATGGAGTCTAGGAGTGATGAGAGAGTATACTCGTTGCTCGGGTGGTCACCGAGTATTTTGATGTGCGCGGAGACTTAGTTTTCATCGCCTCAGCTGCATGATTTGTGGCTGCTAGACAGGTTGAATACATGTGTGGAATGCCTGTTTGTTAGGGAATCCCCACATGTATTCAGCCTGTCTACAAGTCGCAAATCCTGCAGCTGAGACGGCGAAAACTAAATCTCCGAGCGCGCCAAAATACTCGGAGGACACCCGAGCATGCTTGGGAAAACCCGAGCAACGAGTATACTCGCTCATCACTAGAGTCTATAAATGAATTAAGGGATCAAGATTGTGGACTGAAACTTAGCGCAATTTTATTAATGATAGAAACAGAATATCATGTAAAAATCATGTTTTTCTATGACAAAGTGTTCACAGCATTTAAAGGGAATCTGGAACCAGAATTTTACTACCCCATCTGACAGCAGCATGATGTACGGGCAGAGACTCTGATTCCAGGAATGTATCACTTACTGCTTGCTACAGTTTTGATAAAATCAATGTTTTATTTGCTACAGATCTAGTAGTTCTCTGACTGCTGAGCTGTGTATGACTCCACCCACACCACTGCATGACAACTTTCTCTGTATACTGTGCATAGGCAGAAAATTGTCAATAAGTGGTGGGGCGGGCTTATACATCTCATGAATATGAAGGACTACATGGCAGCAGGTTTACTAATTTTCTAGCGAATATCTCCTGCTGATAAAACAGTGATTTTATCAAAACTACTGCAAGCAGCCCAGTTACTTACACATCACTAGAATCAGAGTCTCTGTCTCTAAGTTATGCTTCTGTAAGATTATATTCATTTTCAATAAGGAAATATTTTCACCTTATTTAAGTGAAACTCCTTTCAGAAGCAAAAATATTAATATTTTATAGCATTTAATGAAAACTAGTAAGTGCCCGTAAATGTACTGTCCAACAGTAATCTGCCTTACGCTGTCGGATTAACATTTAGGCCTAGTAGGCATTGGCCTACGGACCCAACGTCTTTTGTGACCGCGCACATTAGATGAATAATAATATTGATTTGATATTGCTAGAAAATTACAATCAGCATGCCGCCCAACTGGCTGACATTGGACATTGTTTCGATGGGAACATTACAGCAAGCCGCAGTGAAATGATGTATTGGCTGTAGTTGGGTATATTCAAGAATTAACATGTAGTAGAGAATGGGCATCTACGCGATCAGTCATGGCACCTGTGCACTGGAAGACACAGACTGAAAAAGGCTCCTGTGCAAGGACCGTAAATGGGTCCGTTACAGTCGAATAGCTCATCATAATGCACATTTTCACCAGCTTTGGGAGTTGGTAGTGGCCACCTCACCTCTTGGGTCTATGTGTGACTGCACAGGTTGTGCCAATGGTATGTCCACCCTTGCAACTGTGTGATTGGCTGAAACATGGAGGAGCCGTGTGTGGCCGTGAGTTCTCAACAACTCTAGATCTTGATAGAACATTCATGAGTAGAAGGTTTGGGAACACAGATGAGTATATGAAGGCCTACACTCGAGGTCGACAATAGTTCCCATTCTTGGTTATAATGAAGTTCGATTAACTTAAATGTATTAACAAAAATGTAAATACTTAAGTTAATTTTTATTAAATAGAACGAAAATTAAGTGTATTAGGAAATAATTAGCTGAAGAAGCCCCAAGATTTCAACTGCCTAGGGGCCACCTCGGGGTTTAATTCTTGCTACTGTATTGCATTTTTTTTTAAGTCTATGATCTTCTTTTGCTTTTTTCAGTGGTTTAGTATATACTTACATTTGTATCTTTGTAGTCACTAATAGTTTCTTTAAAAAAAAAATGATGCCACTCAGTCATTTTGTGTCATTACTTTTGCTGTTTTTCTGTACAAAGACATAGTAAATAAATATCAGCCATATTATTTGCACCATAGTCTTGTGTAGTTAAGTACCTGAGGCAGCTCGGCACATGCAGACTTACGCATCGGCAATCTGAAAAAACTGGCATAATCCTCCTGTGCTTTAATCTTTGTCTTTCGTCTTTCATCTATTCATTTCCCTTTATCTCCACATTCCTTATAACCCACTGTACTCAGCCCCTCATCAACAATATGTTGGTAACACATTCCTGCAGTGTCCCACAGAGGACGACATCACTTTCCTCCTTTGAAATATAAGTTGATGAGTTGAGTCTTTTTTTAGGCATCATCATCATGGGGAGTTATTTTCTCTTTTTTTAATTGGTGTGCAACCATCTCGCAGCTGGAGATACAGACCCCCTGCAAGTGATTATGAATGAAATTAAAAAGTTCAACTCTGTACCCCGCTGGTTACAACATACACCACCTCGGAGTTAAGAGTAGATCATTCTGCTTCTGGTCTTCAATACAGGGAACGCTCTGCGTTCTTTTATTTCTCCAAACATGCAGAGATGGTAGCATGGAGGATCAGCAAATTACGGCGCTGATGTTTTGATATGTGATCCTGTCAATATGTCCCAGTGAGTTACATTTCGGCAGGCGGCACAAATACTTTCATACAGTCAGCGGTAGAATCGGCTCTAATTTAAAGCACACATGATAATAGAATGAATCAATGTATTGGTATGGTACTATTTTTTGCCTTTATATACATGTCAGATAAAGCTTTGGGCTAGACTTTGCCACCACTGGGCTTAACAAAGACTTGTGTTTCATCCCATGCAGATGCCAAAATATAGAGAAGTAAATCACTCGCGAGATGTAGAACTTTATCACAGACTCGCTGATTAACTGCACCCTTGTGCTTTATAAAACAGCAATGTCAGTGTGCGCGATATCAAGACACGACGCCTTTTGTACATGGAGCTGTAAGATATTTAATGCTCTGAACGCTCAAACAAGTTTGTATTGATGTTATTTTTTTAAGAAAGTGCTTTTCTATTAAAATTTTTAGATTCATTCTATATAACATAAATTTAAAATAGTTATCTTGGACTATATATATATATATATATATATATATATACTAGCTGAAGAGCCCGGCGTTGCCCGGGCATAGTAACTAACTGTGGTTAGTTATAACAAATTGTAATGATTATATTGCACATAAAAACATTTCACATCATATATTCATCACCACAGATTTGCAACACAAATTAACTAGTCAACTACCTAAGTATTAATAGTATTTTATTTTCAACTCATTCAAGATCCTTTTGATAAACAGCATTTTTGTTTTTTCCTTTCGGTGCAAAGATGAACAGATTTTTGGCAGTTCCAACTCTTGAACAGACCACGTAAAGTTGACCATGAGAAAAGCATGAAGATTGCAAATCCATCCCTACTACATTCAAGGATTGTTCCTGAGCCTTGTTAATGGACATTGCAAATGCCAGTTGAAGTGGAAACTGGAGGTGTTTAAAATCCTCTCCTTTGGCACATCCTGTTGCTGAGCTGTGTATCTAATTCTGTCCTGTGTGATACTGTCTGCTGAGCTGTGTATCTAATCCTGTCCTGTGTGATATTGTTTGCTGAGCTGTGTAGCTAAACCTATCCTGTGTGATACTGTCTGCTGAGCCGTGTAGCTAATCCTCTCCTGTGTGATACTGTCTGCTGAGCCGTGTCTCTAATCCTATCCTGTGTGATACTGACTGCTGAACCGTGTATCTAATCTAATCCTGTCCTGTGTGATACTGTCTGCCGAGCCGTGTATCTAATCCTATCCTGTGTGATACTGTCTGCCGGGCCATGTATCTAATCCTATCCTGTGTGATACTATCTGCTGAGCCATGTATCTAATCCTATCCTGTGTGATACTGTCTGCTGAGCCATCTATCTAATCCTATCCTGTGCGATACAGTCTGCTGAGCTGTGCATCTAATCCTATCCTGTGTGATATTGTCTGCTGAGCCGTGTATCTAATCGCATCCAGTGTGATACTGTGTGCTGAGCCGTGTATCTAATCCTATCCTGTGTGATACTGTCTGCTGAGCCATCTATCTAATCCTATCCTGTGTGTTACTGTCTGCTGAGCCGTGTATCTAATCCTCTCCTGTGCGATACAGTCTGCTGAGCTGTGCATCTAATCCTATACTGTGTGTTACTGTCTGCTGAGCTGTGTATCTAATCCTATGCTGTGTGATACTGACTACAGAACCATGTATCTAATTTTGTCCTGTGTGATACCATTTGCTGAGCCGTGCATCTAATCCTATCCTGTGTGATATTGTCTGCTGAGCCGTGTATCTAATCTCATCCTGTGTGATACTGTGTGCTAAGCCGTGTATCTAATCCTATCCTGTGTGATACTGTCTGCTGAGCCATCTATCTAATCCTATCTTGTGTGTTACTGTCTGCTGAGCCGTGTATCTAATCCTCTCCTGTGCGATACAGTCTGCTGAGCTGTGCATCTTATCCTATACTATGTGTTACTGTCTGCTGAACTGTGTATCTGATCCCAGCAAAGAGCAAACAGATGAACGGCAGACTAGGGCACACAAATCACCACATTAACAGACGGAGCTATTTATCTGAAGTATTGCGGTATATATTTCAGTCAAAAAACGAAGGTGCTTGCATGAAAAAACATGAATGTTTCAATGTGAACTGAAAAAAGAAGAAATATGCAGCACTTACCAATATAGCTGAAAAACTGCGTCTTTATTTCACATGAATTCCATCAATGGATATGTGGACATGCAGGACGTTAGAGGAATGCTAGGGGAGGGAGGTGCCGGACAACGGCCGTTTCGCGATTACTCACTTCTACGGGTCCAGGTGACACCTGATTGACAATCAGTTTCATATGCTGTTGTGCAAATGGAATAGACAACATGATGGAAATTATTGGCAATTATCATGGCACCCTCAATAAAGGAGTGGTTCTGCTGGTGGGGACCACAGACCACATCTCAGTGCCAATGCTTTCTGGCTGATGTTTTGCTCACTTTTCAATGTTGGTTGTGCTTTCACACTCGTGGTAGCATGAGGCGGACTCTACAACCCACACAAGTGGCTCTGGTAGTGCAGCTCTTCCAGGATGGCACATCAATGCAAGCTGTGGCAAGAAGGTTTGCTGTGTTTGTCAGCATAGTGTCCAGAGGCTGGATGCGCTATGGGTGTGGGTTGTAGAGCTTGTGTCATGCTACCACTAGTGTGAAAGCATAACCAACATTTAAAAGTGACCAAAACATCAGCCAGAAAGCATTGGCAATCGCCAATAATTTCGATCTGTTGTCTATTCCATTTGCACAACAGCATGTGAAATTGATTGTCAATCAGTGTTGCTTCCAAAGTGGACAGTTTGATTCCTCAGAAGTTTGATTTACTTGGAGTTCTATTCTGTTGTTAAGTGTTCCCCTTTTTTGAGCAGTGTGTATATATATATATATATATATATATATATATACACTCGAGTATAAGCTGACCCGAGTATAAGCCACCCACATAATTTTGCCACAAAAAACTGGGAAAACTTATTGACTCGAGTATAAGCCTAGGGTGGAAAATGCAGCAGCTAATGGTAAATTTAAAAAATAAAAATAGATACCAATAAAAGTAAAATTAATTGAGACATCAGTAGGTTAAATGTTTTTGAATAGCCATATTGAATCAGGAGCCCCATATAATGCTCCATACAAAATACACCCCATATAATGCTGCACAAAGGCTAATAATGGCCCCATAAGATGCTCCATAGAATATGCCCCATTTGCTGCTCCATAAAGGCTATGGCCCCATAAGATGCTCCATAGATTATGCCCCATATGCTGCCCCATAAAATGCTCCATAGATTATGCCCCATATGCTGCCCCATAAGATGCTCCAGAGATTATGCCCCATAAGATGCTCCATAGATTATGCCCCATATGCTGCCCCATAAGAAGCTCCATAAATTATGCCCCATATGCTGCCCCATAAGATGCTCCATAGATTACGGTATGCCCCATATGCTGCGCCGAATGTTATGGCCCATATGCTGCTGCGAATAAAAAAAAGACATACTCACCTCTCATCACTGGGGGCCAGGTGCCGGTGTCCTGAGCAGGCGGGGACACTGGCGTGCTATGGGGGACAGGTGCCGGTGTCACTGCTGGCTCAGGGCCCCAGCACCTGCTATATTCACCTGTCCTCGCTCTATCGCTGCGCGCTGCTCTGTCTTCCGGGTTCTCTGTCAGTGACTGTTCAGGCAGCCAGAGGACGCAGAGGACAGAGCGGCGCACGGTGGTGGAATGGGGACAGATGAATATAGCATATACTTACCCCCCTCCTGGTGTGGTCTCTGCAGTCCCTGCTTCTCCCATGGTCTCCCTTCCTCCCTTCAGTGGTCACGTGTACCGTTCATTAAATTCATGAATATGCGCATATTCATGGCTTTAATGAGCGGTACCACATGACCGCTGAAAGAAGGTGCCGGAGACCTTGGGAGAAGCAGGGGGGCTGCAGAGACGTGCCAGGAGGGGGTAAGTATAACTTGAGTATAAGCCGAGAGGGGCACATTCAGCCTTTAAAAACGGGCTGAAAATGTCAGCTTATACTCGAGTATATATGGTGTGTGTGTGTGTCTGTGTGTGTATATATATATATATATATGGAGTATGTGTATCAGTGTCCAGCTGCAGCAATGAGACTCATGGGTCTTTCCATCTGGTAATCAAGTACCTGCACGGACTGGATTAGGAGTAGATCCTTCAATAGGAAAACAAAAGGGAAATCCAGCAAGAACTCAGCAAACCAGGATTGGAGTAAAATGATGCTTTTCTTTATTTCTTCAACAAGGTATAAAAACGACCCACAAGAATCAGAAACCAGAGTACATGGCAGAAATGAGCGCAAATGGGACTACGCGTTTCGGCGGCCTAATCCGCCTTCTTCACGGTCCAAACCTAATCTGCTCCTTGTATGTGGAGCCATATAAAAGGCAATCCTGAATAAAATTAGTGCAAATAATTACAAACATATGTGCAGAAAAAGGGTTTAACACATTCGCTACTGTGGATTAACTAACAGCATTGCTACAAAAAAGACAACTTTTTCTTATGTAATAAAAAATACAAGTAAACGTCCTAGTTAATGGCATGATGTATAGGATGATGAGAAAAAAAAAAACTACCAAAGGAAAAAAAAAATCACAAAAAAAAAAAAAAAAATCACAAAAAACAAAACAAAATTTTTTTTTTATTTGACATGAATAAAATAAACGTCACTGAAACCTCAATAATGCAGAATAATATCTGTACGGCTATTAAATCCTATAGGAGTTCTTGTACCCATTTCAAAAATCCATTTGCTTTCTCTAGCTAGAACCTTCCTGCGTAAGTCCCCCCCTCTAAGAGGTTTTTTTACTTGTTCAATTCCCATGAAGGAAAAACTAGATAAATTACCACTATGAATTTTGGAGAAATGGCGTGAAACAACTGAAGCTCCAACCAAAGGTAAATTTTTAGCATCAGATATGTGTTTTCTCATCCTGGTTTTCAATGAATTCATAGTACAACCAATATACTGAAGTCTACACGAGCTGCAGCTGATCAAATAGATCACATTTTCAGTGTTGCAGTTAATGAAAGATGCAACACTAAACTCTTTATTATTAGAAAAAGAAGAAAAAACTTTTGATTTATTAGCAAAGCCGCAGCAGATGCAGACATTAGCTCCACATTTGAAGAAACCCACAGTTTGTATAGTTTTTAACCAATTATTAGACTTCTTATTCTGATCAATAAACATGCTAGGAGACAATAAAGACGCTAAGGTAGGTGCCCGTTTAGCTACAAACGCCACATTATGATTATTCACAATATTTTTTAAAACATCATCCTGCATTAAGAGTGGCAAGTACCGTTTTATAATGCTAACTATGGTATTATATTGTGGGCTGTAATTAGTACTGAATACCACCTTCGAATCAAATGAATTCATTGAACGTATCTCAGTTTTCTCCTGAAGAAGTGAACTTCTATCAATATTATTAACAATTCCTTTAGCTCTGCTAAGTGACCACTTAGAATATCCTCTTTTTAGTAGGTTAGTGCAGGTTTTATTAGCTTCCATCTCAAAGTCCGTATCCAAGGTGCTGTTTCTTTTTAATCTAGTAAGTTCACCTACTGGAATATTTTTTATAACATGTTTGGGATGGTTAGAAGTTGCCATGAGAATGCTGTTGCATGCCGTAGGTTTCCTATAAGGGGCCACAATAACTTTATTCCCACTGCTGTCTCCAAATAGTTTTAAATCCAGAAAATTGATGGAACACATGTCACTAGAGCTAGTAAAGCATAAATTGAAATTATTGTTAGGCCGGGATCACACTGGCGATTTAAACGGCCGAGTTTCGCATGGTAATACACGGCGCTGCCGCCGGGACTCAGGAGCAGGGCGTGCAGCTCCATGTATTGCTATGCGGCCGCACGCCCCGCTCCTGAGTCCCGGCGGCAATTACCATGCGAAACTCGGGCCTTTTAAATCGCCAGTGTGACTCCGGCCTTATTCAGATAAACAACAAACTCATCCAAAGATAGGGTGTCACCCCTCCAGATAAACATCAAGTCATCTATATAGCGGCCCAGCCATATAATGTTGTCCTTAAAGGGATTATCCTCAATATAAATATATTTTTCCTTCCAAACGGACATAACAATGTTGGCTAGGGACGGAGAAAATTTCGCACCCATACTCACACCCTGTATCTGGAGAAAATACCTCTCATCAAAGGAAAAGTAATTATGCATTAGTAAGAATCGTATGGCCTTCAAAAGGAAAATTTGAATATGAGCTGGATATTTGCTGTACTTAGATAGATAGTATTCGGCACAGCTTATAGCAACATGATGGGGGATAGAAGGATATAGTCCTACTACATCACAAGAGAGCCAGGAATAGTCAGCCTGCCATTGAATTTTCTCTAATATAGAAACAGTGACTTTTGTGTCTCTCAAATAACTTGGTGTCAAAGGTACCAAAGGTTGGAGGTAGTGATCCACCCATTCCCCCAATCTCTCACTAAATGAACCTATCCCTGAGACTATTGGTCTAAAAGGAGGGGGAAAAATTTCTTTATGTACCTTGGGAAGTGAGTGGTACACTGGAATAATAGGTGAATCACAATAGATATACTTTTGTATTTTTTCAGAAATAGCACCCTCGTTAACACCCTCTTGTAACAGCTGGGATAATTTTAAATTGAAAAAGGAGGTCGGATTAGAATGTAATTGATTATAAACATTAGCATCTTCTAGACTGGAAAGAAGTTTTTCCTTCATGGGAATTGAACAAGTAGAAAAACCTCTTAGAGGGGGGGACTTACGCAGGAAGGTTCTAGCTAGAGAAGGCAAATGGATTTTTGAAATGGGTACAAGAACTCCTTTAGGATTTAATAGCTGTACAGATATTATTCTGCATTATTGAGGTTTCAGTGGCGTTTATTTTATTCATGTCAAATAAAAATTTTTTTAGTTTTTTGTTTTTTTTTTTTGTGATTTTTTTTTTTTTTTGGTAGTTTTTTTTTTTCCTCATCATCCTATACATCATGCCATTAACTAGGACGTTTACTTGTATTTTTTATTACATAAGAAAAAGTTGTCTTTTTTGTAGCAATGCTGCTAGTTAATCCACAGTAGCGAATGTGTTAAACCCTTTTTCTGCACATATGTTTGTAATTATTTGCACTAATTTTATTCAGGATTGCCTTTTATATGGCTCCACATACAAGGAGCAGATTAGATTTGGACCGTGAAGAAGGCGGATTAGGCCGCCGAAACGCGTAGTCCCATTTGCGCTCATTTCTGCCACGCACTTTGGTTCCTGATTCTTGTGGGTCGTTTTATACCTTGTTGAAGAAATAAAGAAAAGCATCATTTTACTCCAATCCTGGTTTGCTGAGTTCTTGCTGGATTTCCTTTTTGTTTTTATATATATATATATATATATATATACACTCACTGGCCACTTTATTAGGTACACCTGTCCAACTGTGTGTTAAGACTTAATTTCTAATCAGCCAATCACATGGCGGCAACTCAGTGCATTTAGGCATGTAGACATGGTCAAGACAATCTCCTGCAGTTCAAACCGAGCATCAGTATGGGGAAGAAAGGTGATTTGAGTGCCTTTGAACGTGGCATGATTGTTGGTGCCAGAAGGGCTGGTCTGAGTATTTCAGAAACTGCTGATCTACTGGGATTTTCACGCACAACCATCTCTAGGGTTTACAGAGAATGGTCCGAAAAAGAAAAAAAATCCAGTGAGCGGCAGTTCTGTGGCCGGAAATGCCTTGTTGATGCCAGAGGTCAGAGGAGAATGGGCAGACTGGTTCGAGCTGATAGAAAGGCAACAGTGACTCAAATTGCCACCCGTTACAACCAAGGTAGGCAGAAGAGCATCTCTGAACGCACAGTGCGTCGAACTTTGAGGCAGATGGGCTACAGCAGCAGAAGACCACACTGGGTACCACTCCTCTCAGCTAAGAACAGGAAACTGAGGCTACAATTTGCACAAGCTCATCGAAATTGGACAGTAGAAGATTGGAAAAACGTTGCCTGGTCTGATGAGTCTCGATTTCTGCTGCGACATTCGGATGGTAGGGTCAGAATTTGGCGTAAACAACATGAAAGCATGGATCCATCCTGCCTTGTATCAACGGTTCAGGCTGGTGGTGGTGGTGTCATGGTGTGGGGAATTTTTTCTTGGCACTCTTTGGGCCCCTTGGTACCAATTGAGCATCGTTGCAACGCCACAGCCTACCTGAGTATTGTTGCTGACCATGTCCATCCCTTTATGACCACAATGTACCCAACATCTGATGGCTACTTTCAGCAGGATAATGCGCCATGTCATAAAGCTCGAATCATCTCAGATTGGTTTCTTGAACATGACAATGAGTTCACTGTACTCAAATGGCCTCCTCAGTCACCAGATCTCAATCCAATAGAGCATCTTTGGGATGTGGTGGAACGGGAGATTCGCATCAGGGATGTGCAGCCGACAAATCTGCGCCAACTGTGTGATGCCATCATGTCAATATGGTCCAAAATCTCTGAGGAATGCTTCCAGCACCTTGTTGAATCTCTGCCACGAAGAATTGAGGCAGTTCTGAAGGCAAAAGGGGGTCCAACCCCTTACTAGCATGGTGTACCTAATAAAGTGGCCAGTGAGTGTATATATATATATATATATATAAATCCAACAATGTAGACCAGCTCACTCCTGTGAACCACCTGGAACCTCAGCTAACCTGGTTAACTCCGTTGTGCCCGGATCAGGATGTAGGAGTCCATCCACTTGTCCTATCTGCACTACTTTCCTGCGTTATTGCTATTTTGAACTGCTTGGACCATTGTATTTTAATGGATTTATGAATAAAAAGAAAGAAAAATTTTTTAACAGCATCCTGGATTGCTCACGTTATTGCTGGACCTTGCTTTGCCGTTGTTCATATATATCACCAATTTTCTAAGTACACTAGTGCCCAAAATTGTGGATACTTTTCAAATTTGTCATTTGTCAAGAAGAAGTTACAGGTCTGTGAGAGACAGAAATCTTGCATGTTTTTAGGTGACCAAATACTTATATTCCACCATAATTTGCAAAATAAATCTTGCCAAATCAGACAAGGCGATTTTCTAAATTTGTTTTCTCATTTTGACTCTCATAGTTGTGATTAGAGTTGAGCGATACCGTCCGATACTTCAAAGTATCGGATCGGAATGGATCGGCCGATATTAAAAAAAAGTATCGGTATCGCCGATTCCGATACCGGAAGTCCCATTCAAGTCTATGGGACTTCCGGTATCGGAATAAGAAAAATCCTGTTTTTCCCTTGTACAGCCTCTCTGGGGTCTGTACGGGCCTTTCGGGGGGCTGTGCCGGCCTGCCAGGGGGTCTGTGCAGGCTCCGGTGGTCTGTGCCGGCCTGCCGGGGGGCTGTGCCGGCCTGCCAGGGGGGCTGTGCAGGCTCCGGTGGGCTGTGCCGGCCTGCCGGGGGGCTGTGCCGGCCTGCCAGGGGGGCTGTGCAGGCTCCGGTGGGCTGTGCAGGCTTCGGGGGTCTGTGCAGGCATCGTCCGATGGGACTACAAGTCCCATCGGGCGATGCCTGCTACCATGACAGTGATTGACACATTAGCCAATGATGGGACAGTAGTAGTCCCATCATCCGGCTAATGTGTTGAAAGTACAAAAAAAAAAAAAAAAAATTACATGCTACATACATACAACATGCATACTACATACATGCTACATTCATACTACATACTACATACATGCTACATTCATACTACATATATACTACATGCAACATACATACTACATATATACTACATGCAACATACATACTACATATATACTACATGCATGCAACATGCATACTACATATATACTGCATGCATGCAACATGCATACTACATTTATACTACATGCTACATACATACTACATATATGCTACATACATACTACATATATACTACATGCATGCTACATACATACTACATGCTACATACATACTACATATATACTACATACATACTACATACATACTACATGCATGCTACATACATACTACATGCTACATACATACTACATATATACTACATGCATGCTACATACATACTACATGCTACATACATACTACATATATACTACATACATACTACATACATACTACATGCATGCTACATACATACTACATGCTACATACATACTACATATATACTACATGCATGCTACATACATACTACATGCTACATGCATGCTACATACTACATACATACTACATGCATGCTACATACATACTACATATATACTACATGCATGCTACATACATACTACATGCTACATACATACTACATATATACTACATGCATGCTACATACATACTGCATGTTACATGCATGCTACATACATACTACATACATACTACATGCTACATACATACCACATATATACTACATACATACTACATACAATACATTCATACAATACATACATAGACATACAGTACATATAACATAGAGTAACATACTTACCAATACTTGTCACATTGTTCCCCGAAGCCATTGTCTTTTACGGAATAAATATTAACATAACAAACCACAAAAATACTCACCCACGATCCGAAGCAGTCCACGAGTGTGTCCCATGACGATCTTGGGTAGAGAACTGCAGCATCAGCTGTTGCTGCCGTTCTCTACGGGCTGCAGGAATCCAATGACGGAAGGTAGGTATCCTTCCGCACTGTATTCCTCCGCCACTTAAAAAAAAAAAAGTCCCTAGTCTCACTTTATGCCATTGCTGCGTGGGAATTTCCCACACAGCAATGGCATAAAGTGAGACTAGGGACTTTTTTTTTTTTTAAGTGGCGGAGGAATACAGTGCAGAAGGATACCTACCTTCCGTCATTGGATTCCTGCAGCCCGTAGAGAACGGCAGCAACAGCTGATGCTGCAGTTCTCTACCCAAGATCGTCGTGGGACACACTCGTGGACTGCTTCGGATCGTGGGTGAGTATTTTTGTGGTTTGTTATGTTAATATTTATTCCGTAAAAGACAATGGCTTCGGGGAACAATGTGACAAGTATTGGTAAGTATGTTACTCTATGTTATATGTACTGTATGTCTATGTATGTATTGTATGAATGTATTGTATGTAGTATGTATGTAGTATATGTGTGGTATGTATGTAGCATGTAGTATGTATGTAGTATGTATGTAGCATGCATGTAGCATGCAGTATGTATGTAGCATGCATGTAGTATGTATGTAGTATGTATGTAGTATGTATGTAGTATGTATGTAGTATATATGTAGCATGTAGTATGTATGTAGTATGTATGTAGCATGCATGTAGTATATATGTAGTATATATGTAGTATGTATGTAGTATGTATGTAGTATATATGTAGTATGTATGTAGTATGTATGTAGTATATATGTAGTATGTATGTAGTATGTATGTAGTATATATGTAGTATGTATGTATGTATGTAGTATGTATGTAGTATGTATGTAGTATGTATGTAGTATATATGTGTTATGTATGTAGTATGTATGTAGTATGTATGTAGTATATATGTGGTATGTATGTAGTATGTATGTAGTATGTATGTAGTATGTATGTAGCATGTAGTATGTATGTAGCATGCATGTAGTATGTATGTAGTATGTATGTAGCATGCAGTATGTATGTAGCATGCATGTAGTATATATGTAGTATGTATGTAGCATGTATGTAGTATGTATGTAGTATGTATGTAGTATGTATGTAGTATGTATGTAGCATGCAGTATGTATGTAGCATGCATGTAGTATATATGTAGTATGTATGTAGCATGTATGTAGTATGTATGTAGTATGTATGTAGTATGTATGTAGCATGCAGTATGTATGTAGCATGCATGTAGTATATATGTAGTATGTATGTAGCATGCATGTAGTATATATGTAGTATGTATGTAGTATGTATGTAGTATGTATGTAGCATGTAGTATGTATGTAGCATGCATGTAGTATATATGTAGTATGTATGTAGTATGTATGTAGTATGTATGTAGCATGTAGTATGTATGTAGCATGCATGTAGTATGTATGTAGTATTTTTTTTTTTTTTTTTTAACATTTAACACATTAGCCGGATGATGGGACTACTACTGTCCCATCATTGGCTAATGTGTCAATCACTGTCATGGTAGCAGGCATCGCCAGATGGGACTTGTAGTCCCATCGGACGATGCTTGCACAGACCCCCCGGACATCAGCACAGCCCCCCGGCAGGCCGGCACAGCCCCCCGGCAGGCCGGCACAGACCCCCACAGGGTGCACAGACCACCGGCAGGCCGGCACAGCCCCCCGGCAGGCCGGTACAGACCCCCACAGGGTGCACAGACCACCGGCAGGCCGGCACAGCCCCCCGGCAGGCCGGTACAGACCCCCACAGGGTGCACAGACCACCGGCAGGCCGGCACAGCCCCCCGGCAGGCCGGTACAGACCCCCACAGGGTGCACAGACCACCGGCAGGCCGGCACATCCCCCCGGCAGGCCGGTACAGACCCCGGGCAGTCCACAAAGCCCCCCGGCAGGCCGGCACAGCCCCCCGGCAGGCCGGCAGAGACCCCCGGAAGGCCCGAAATGACGGCGCATCATGATGCGCACACACCGCGCATCATGATGACGTCAGGCTGTCAATCAACTTTGAACTTCCGATTCCGATGCCGACTTCCGATATTGAAAAAATATCGGAAGTCGGTATCGGAATTCCGATACAGCAAGTATCGGCCGATACCCGATACTTGCGGTATCGGAATGCTCAACACTAGTTGTGATCTACCTATGATGTCAATTACAGGCCTCTCTCATCTTTTTAAGTGGGAGAACATGCACAATTGGTGGCTGACTAAATACTTTTTCCCCACTGTATCAAAAGCGTAATTGACCAGAGTGACTCTAAAAAGTTCTATGTCTCTTGTCACTCTAGTCAACTACTACTATACATATATTTATTATCACTACATTCATAGATTGTCTATTGCACAGCCACTTTATTTATTATTGAGTATTTTTTTTACCATGTATTTTATACCCATATACATGATACATTTTTTCACTATTTTCCTTTATATGATTTTCCCCATTGTTAATATGGCTTTTTATGTCATTTTTGTGTATGTTCTGCTTAAATTGAATTAAAGTAAAAAAAATATTTTGGAGTGGCTATTTATTCCTTGTAGGTTACTGAATGAAATACAAGTTATACTGAATCTTTAGCCACAAAACTTTACTTAACCTGCTCTATAACCGACTACCGCAGATCAGACACCATAATCAACACGGCAGGTTTCCTTTAAGACTGAATTATGCTTTCCAGAAAAAGCTTTTACTTTACCTTTTCATAGTGAAAATACGTGACCTGGCACTTAATGTGCATTTTTTATGATTTGATTAGACAGTAATTACAATCTGTTATAAAGGAAAAGTAATTGGTTCATTGTGTTGCATTGTAATGGTTAACGTAACCAATCTGTTTCTTGAATAAAGTGCTGTAAAGGGCCATGATTCACTGGCAGAAATGTACATGTATTATGTAGGGGGCACAGTATATGATGTAAGCAAACTCCTGTAGTGTTCTGTGCTGCCATATAACATTAGCCACAATTTCAGGAGCTCATTAGAGCTCATTAAACAGCAAAGCACCTGACGGGGCTCATTAGCTTATGGTAACCAAACTCCTGCAGGTGCCTGTATGATATAGCAGCCGTGCCTCATTGCTCATTAACGCACAGTGCACCTTGCATGTTCATCAGTAATAGAAATGTTTCCTAGGGGTAAAGAGTTGTTAATGCAATTAAGCCATTCACCCAGAAGATCCATGAATTCTTCCGAAGAATCCTATAATGAGCTCTGCAGACACCTCTCTGCTGGCCGATCCACTACTGATCGCAGTGAGAAAGGAAGGAAGGCATTGTTGGAAATCTGTGATCAATATTTGAACAAAGACACATCAGACAGTGATTTTCTGGCTCTATGCATCTGTTGCTCTGAATAGTGCTCTTTATGCTTGTCAATGTACCAGGGTCTCCTAAGGCTGCCCTGGTCACCCAGAGAGCTGACGGACGCAGATACAGTTACTAGTTTAGTACTTACTGTGCGTGACATAAATCTGCCTGTTATTTCCTAATGAAGATGGGATTTGAGAGTGGTAACTATGAAAAAGTATGATTTACACTTTACACTTAAAGGGGTTTTCCACTACACTAGTATCAGCTCAGTAGTTGTCCAACACTCTGCGCACACAGCAAACTGTTGTAAGCAGCAACCATATAAAAACAGTAGAAGACCACTGCACCATCACACTGATAAGTAGCAGATCAGCTACTATTTAGTTTGAGATGATCCGTGGTACTCAGGAGTGACTACTAAGCAGTGTGATTGAGCGATGGTGTCTCGCTCCATACTCTGTTTATATCCAGAGCTACTAACAGCTGATCAGCAGGGTGCCACGTGTTGTACCCCAGCCATTGTGAAATAGATGACCTATCAATGGTTGAGATGTGTGAATTTCTTCCAGGCAAATTAAATGTACCACTATCTTGTTTATTTACAAAGTGCTGGGAATAGGTGCGAAAAAAACCTCATTACTCTCTTGTTCCCTCCATCTGGTCTTCTGCACAGCTCTCTCTGACATCGTGCATGTGACATTCTTTTCAGCTCTTCTGGCATCGTCTCTCACCACCGGAGCTTCCATGACTGAGTAGGCCTCTGATGCCACTGACATTGCACATCATGACGTCATTATATTGCAATGCACATCGAGACGTCAGAGGCCTACATAGTGTCAGAAGCTGTGGCGTGAAGATGTTGGGAGAGCTAAAGAAGCCATCTTGGGCAGCGGTAGAAGGAGCTCCAAAAAGAACAGAACGAGAAACGATGGCACAGGTGAGAGGTGAGGTGAGGTTTTTTTTTTACCCTACATTTATTTGGAATAAATGAATAACTTTGATGCTAATTCATTCAGCCAAATTCAAGGAGTTAGAATTTTGCAGATGTACTCATCCCTAATCAATAGTAAGGCAAGGAAGCTTAGGAACAAGAGACGAGAATCGATCCATGGAGGATATAGCTTGAGTAAAATTTCCTGCAAATTCTTATCCCCTCTTGCTGACAACTTTATCTTCCAAAAGGTAGGGGAGAAAACAAGGGGATCTGCTACCTTGGATCTAATCCTTATAAAGAGGGAGGAAATGATTGAGGAGGTAAGAGTGGCTGGAACCCTAGGAAGTAGCGACCATGCTATTTTAGAATTTTGGATAACTAGAGGAGGAAGACATGTGAAGACTCAGACTTCAAAGTTAGATTTCAGAAAGGCAGATTTTAAGGGACTCAGAAAGAGAATTGGAGGGATCCAATGGCTGGATATTCTTAAGGACAAAAATGTCCAGGGAAGGATGGGAGATCTTGAAAAATGAGATTCTCAAAGCACAATCGTTTACAATTGCAAAAAGAGGTAACAATACGAAGCATTGAAGGAAACCAGTATGGATGAACCAAGAACATATGCTAAAAAGGAAGAAAGAAATGTTTATGAAATGGAAAGAGGGAGGCATATCTAAAGAATATAATGCTGCCTGCAGAACATGCAGGGCATAAATCAGATTATCTAAAGTTGACAATGAATTCAGGCATGCAAGAGACATCAAAAGCAACATAAAAGGATTTTGGGGATATGTCAAAAGAAAAGAAAAGTCAAAGATGATATAGAATTTTTACTGGATGAAAATAATGAAATGATAAGAAAGGATGTTGAGAAGGCTGAACTTTTAAATTCCTATTTTGCATCTGTTTTCTCTCAGAAAGGAAATGTAACATCAACTGCTTTTCACTGTCCTATTAAAGGAATAGAAGAATCCAGGATATCTTTAAACAGAAAGATAGTGAGGGAATACTTAGCTAACATAAATGAATTCAAGTCTCCAGGTCCAGATGAATTACAACCCAGAGTACTGAAGGAGATAGCAGAAGAAATTTTTGAACCACTCTCCATAATCTTTAAAAATTCTTAGAGAACAGGAGAAGTCCCAGAAGACTGGAGAAGAGCAAATGTTGTTCCTATCTTCAAAAAGGGGAAGAAGGTGGACCCAGGGAACTATAGTTAGTCTGACTTCAATACCAGGAAAGATCTTTGAACAAATTATTAAACATGTATTTAAGTACCTGGATAAGAATGAAGTGATTAACCAGATGCAGCATGGGTTTGTAACTAATAAGTCAAGTCAGACTAACCTAATTTCCTTCTATGACAGAATCACTGACTGGGTGGATCAGGGAAATGCTGTAACTATAGTATATCTTGACTTCAGAGAAAGAAATTTGAGAAAGTATCTCACACAATCCTTATTGAAAAAATGACTTAGTTTTGATATGGACAAGGCAACTGTTAGGTGGATTCATTACTGGCTTAGTGATCGGACCCAAAAAGTGGTCGTAAATGGCTGCACATCCAGTTGGAAGAATGTCTCAAGTGGGATACCACAGGGTTATGTCCCGGGCCCTGTATTGTTCAACATCTTTATCAATGATTTTGATGAAGGAATTGAGGGTAAACTGATTAAATTTGCTGATGACACAAAGTTAAGAGGGATAGCTAATACTAGAGAAGAGAGAGAGGATTCAAAAAGATATAAGTAAACTGGCGCAGTGGGCAGCAACTAACAAAAGGTTTTTAACAGGGAAAAATGCAAAGTATTACATCAGGGCTATAAAAATGAAAAAAGCATATACAGAATGGGAGAAATAGGGCTAAGCAACAGCACATGTGAAAAAGACTTGGGTATACTAATAGATCATAAAATGAACATGATGCAACAGTGTGATGCAGCAGCAAAAGGGCAAATACAATTCTGGGATGTATTAACAGAAGCATAAAGCCTAGATCACATGAAGTCATTATTGCCCTTTACGCCTCTTTGGTCAGACCTCATCTGGAAAACTGTGTCCAGTTTTGGGCACAACATTTTAAAAAAGACCAACAAACTGGAGCAGGTTCAGAGAAGAATGACCAGAATTGTGACCGGTCTGCAGAACCTGCAGGGCATAAATCAGATTATCTAAAGTTGACAATGAATTAAGGCATGCAAAAGACATCAAAAGCAATAAAAAAATATTTTTATATAACATCAACTGATTTTCACTGTCCTATTAAAGGAATAGAAGAATCCAGGATATCTATAAACAGAAAGATAGTGAGGGAATACTTAGCTAACATAAATGAATTCAAGTCTCCAGGTCCAGATGAATTACAACCCAGAGTACTGAAGGAGATAGCAGAAGAAATTTTTGAACCCCTCTCTATAATCTTTGAAAATTTTTAGAGAACAGGAAAAGTCCCAGAAGACTGGAGAAGAGCAAATGTTGTTCCTATCTTCAAATAGGGGAAGAAGGTGGACCCAGGGAACTATAGGTCAGTGAGTCTGACTTCTATACCAGGAAACATCTTAGATCAAATTTTTAAACAACATGTATGTAAGTACCTGGATAAGAATGAAGTGATTAACCAGATGCAGCATGGGTTTATAACTAATAAGTCATGTCAGATTAACTTAATTTCCTTCTATGACAGAGTCACTGATTGGGTGGATCAGGGAAATGCTGTAGATATAGAATATCTTGACTTCAGCATAGCATTTGACAAAGTATCTCACACCATCCTTATAAAAAAAATGACTATGTATGGAATGGGCAAGGCAACTGTTAGGTGGATTCATAACTGGCTTAGTGATCGTACCCAAAGCATGGTCGTAAATGGCTGCACATCCAGTTGGAAGAATGTCTCAATTGGGGTACCACAGGGTTCTGTCCTGGGCCCTGTATTGTTCAACATCTTTATCAATGATTTAGATCAGTGGTTCCCAAGCTCCAGTCCTTGCGGACCCCAACAGGTCATGTTTTCAGGATTTCCATAGTGTTACACATGTGAGAGAATTCCTGATGCCTTGATGATACTTCCATCACCTGAGAAATACTAAGGAAATTCTGAAAACATGACATGTTGGGGGCCGTGAGGACTAGAGTTTGGGAAACACTGATTTAGATGAAGGAATTGAGGGTACACTGGTTAGATTTGCTGATGACACAAAGTTAGGAGGGATAGCTAATACTAGAGAAGAGAGAGGATTCAAAAAGATATAAATAAACTGGAGCAGTGGGGGAGCAACTAACAGAATGGTCTTTAATAGGGAAAAAAGCAAAATATTACATCTAGGCAATAAAAATGAAAATAGCATATACAGAATGGGAGGAATAGGGCTAAGCAACAGCACATGTGAAAAAGACTTGGGTATACTAATAGATCATAAACTGAACATGAGTCAACAGTGTGAAGCAGCAGCAAAAAAGGCAAATGCAATTCTGGGATGTATTAACAGAATCATACAGTCTAGATCACGTGAACTCATTATTGCCCTCTTCTCCTCTTTGGTCAGACCTCATCTAGAATACTGTGTTCAGTTGTGGGCACCACATTTTAAGAAAGATCAACAAACTGGAGCAAGTTCAGAGAAGAGCGACCAGAATTGTGACCATTCTGCAAACCATATCCTATGAGGAACGGTTACAGGATTTGGGATTGTTTAGCTTGCAAAAAAGAAGACTGAGAGGAGACTTAATAGATGTCTACAAATATCTCACAGGCTGTGACATTGTAGAAGGATCATCTTTATTCCCATTTCCACAAGGAAAGACTAGAAGCAATGGGATCAAACTGAATGGGAGACACAGATTGGATATTAGAAAAAACTCTTTAGCAGTGAGGGTGATCAATAAGTGGAACAAGCTGCCACGAAAGGTGATGATTTCTCCTTCCAAGGAAGCCTTCAAAACAGAGGCTGCACAGACATCTGTCTGGGATGATTTAATGGATCCTGCTTTGAGCAGGGGGTTGGACCAGATGACCCAGGAGGTCCCTTCCAACTCTACCATTCTATGATTCTATGTATAAGATCACAAATGTGGATAACATGAAAACGCATCCAAAAGATGGATAGAGTTTCTGCATGCTCTATAGAATAAATAGGGCTGTGAATTTTCCTCAGTGAAAAACACATGACAAGATTTTGTTTCAGAAATGCAGTGGCTCTGCGGTTTCTTTCATCTAGATGGAAAACCTACTGTGTATGTGGCCAATGTGCACATACGCATAGGTAATCTAATCCAAAAAAAAATCAATCTGTCAATATCTGGTTGAGTAGATAAAAATTTACATATTTTCTTTAACTAATTTTTAAAAAAGATTTTCAATATCAGAAAAGCAGTATTATTTTGAAAAAAATTGATGGAAGAAAGGATCCAAACATCCATAATAATAGTAGAAAATAACAGATAAAAGGTTCACATGGCAGCATATATCCATACATCTCTGTCATACTACCAAACAGCCAACAACACCAATAACAGCCAATAGCTCAGAAAGAAATCGGCAAAATGGCAATATGCCTATGTAAAAGTTGCATATAGCATATTGTGAGGCAGTGACTGGTGTCACATGTAGGGTTGCCGTGTGTTCCCCTCAGGATGCGCACGAAGGCATATTGAGGTCATAGGAGTATACTGCAGTCACAGGTGTAGCAGTGATTGCAATGCAGAATAAAATTGCTTATAGGTCTTGGACATGCTATTTGTCCAGGGCAGATTTAAGAAAACCTGCTGGGTTTTTATTTTTTTATTTTTGAAATGGACTACAGGATGGTAGTGGGCAGTCCGTTTCCTCCCCCAACCCAGGTTTTCCACGTGGCCCATGGCGACAGATTCCAGTTAAAAACCCTGCAGTAAAGGGTTTGGGTGTGTTAGGGTCAGTTTGGTGTTTTGCAAGAGTGCAGAGCAGAAGGCTCTGCAGAGCTCCAACTGTGCAAGTCAACACAGGCAAGTGGAGCCAAACAGCCAAGGGAGTTGAAAGGCTTGGCATCCACAGCGTACACGGCAGTGCAGTTGCCCATGGTAACGATCTCGTAGGTGGACTGTCTTGTGCCCGGCAGCAATCCGAACGATATCCTATACTGTCTTTATGTGAGTTGAGCATTAAAGAGACTTGTGTTTTGGAACTTTGCTGGGTCACTGCCTCATCACTGCACAGCGTGGATACTGGATACCACTGCACTACAATATCAAAAAACATAGCTTTTGACAGTATTGTTCCCACAAAGCCATAACATCTATCACATCTTCCCCATGCAACAATGCCAACCATCGTATTGTCCCCACACAGCAATGCCTCATGGTAAATTATCCATAAAAGTCAGTGTTACTTAATGTAGAGTCCCAACACATTAATACACATAGCACATAATTCAAGCACAGCAGTACCATCTAACATATTGCCGATATAACACAATGCCAAAAAGGCATTTCTTCATGCAAAGTACTGTAGTGTCACATACTAGTGTATTGTCTGTCCATAGCCTAAGAGAATATTTACACTGGCCAGTTATCATGTAACTGGCCTACAAT
Source organism: Dendrobates tinctorius (assembly GCF_039654945.1). Classification (NCBI taxonomy): domain Eukaryota; kingdom Metazoa; phylum Chordata; class Amphibia; order Anura; family Dendrobatidae; genus Dendrobates; species Dendrobates tinctorius. The sequence goes on from NW_027361719.1 coordinate 20,325,284, forward strand.
CGACACATTAGGGAAATTAGGAACCCTGTATGAAACTGAATATTGCAAAACCTGTTTCCCTCCCAATAAAAGCATGCAGTGCAATCAGGTTTCTAATTGAATGAAGAATAAGCAAAATGCTCGAGTGTCAGAGTAAAAAATTTTTAGTTTGTTAAAAATCATCTTTCTCGTTAGCACATTGTCATGTATAAGCAAGACACGTGCTGCCGAGAACAATGACAGTCAATAAGCACCTTACGATTAAGTACTGATTGTCCTGCAAGTACGGGAAGTGTCTGTCTCTCAAAACTGAATATTAACCCCTTCATGACTTTAGACATATAGAAACATCAAAGGTGTGTCCCTCCCTTTGATGCAGGCTCCGGCAATGAGCCAGCATCTTTTTTCTCTAACAGCCATGGGTGGAATCGTGATCCACCCACGGCTTTTAACATGTTAAATGTTGCTGTCAATCACTGACAGCAGCATTTAACTAGAGTGCACCAGAACCGTGTCATAAGACCCGTCCATTGGCACCTCTGTCACATGATTGCGGGGCGCTGATGGGTTAGCATAACGGCCAGAAATCTGCAGATGCTTGTCATTGCAGATCTCCTATTCATGGGAGATGATGATTTCTAATACACATTGCAAGGCTGAAGCACTGCTAGGTGTAGGACAAGCGATCGGTTGATCGCAGCTTCAAATCTGCTATTGATTCCTATAAAAAGTAAAAAAAAAATGTTTTTAAATTTTTTTAAAAAATATAAACGTTCAAATCACCCCCTTTTACCCAATTAAAAAAAGCAAAAAAAATTCTTATTTGGTATCGCTTGTGTTGAGAAACGCCCAATCTATCAAAATATAAAGTAAATTAATGCGGTTGGTAAACGGTGTAACGAGAAAAAAGATTAAAAACTCCAGAATTATGATAATAATTGCAATAAAATGTAATGACAGGCAATCAAAACATTGTAAAAGAAAAAGGGTCCAGCTTTGCAAATTCAAGTCCAATTTATTAAAAACAAGTCCAAAACAGAGCAAAAAATAGTGTGTCAACATGAGTAACAAGTAGTAGATTACTCGTTTCGAACAATAGCTTGTTCTTTCTCAAAACTACTTCACCTGGGTGTTACTGCAATATATACTCTTTCCACAAACACATGGTGTGAAGGGAGGAAAAAAAAAAGGGGGGGAGAGGGAAACATGTGTGAAATATAAAATATAAAAAATAATGTGACAAAGAAAAACACAATGTTTATATTTTATATTTCACATGTTTCCCTCTCCCCCCCCCTTTTTTTTTTTCTCCCTTCACACCATGTGTTTGTAATTTACTGGGTGGAAAGAGTATATATTGCAGTAACACCCAGGGGAAGTAGTTTTGAGAAAGAACAAGCTATTGTTCGAAACGCGTAATCTACTACTTGTTACTCATGTGAACACACTATTTTTTGCTCTGTTTTGGACTTGTTTTTAACAATAAATTGGACTTGAATTTGCAAAGCTGGACCCTTTTTCTTTTTCCTTGGTTACTGCGTGAAGACTGCACGTGGTCCGGGCTATCCACTACACATGCCTTCAGGTGAGCTGGCTTCTATTTCTCTTTTTGAATGTTTTACAGTTTTTTGGCCGTGCACACCAATAGCTATATTTTTAAGGAATGCTCTATAATAATTAATAGCTATATGGCATAGTGTATGTGTTAAAGTCCTATTTTTTGAACAAATCATAATGAGCACAAGTCCAGAAAGAGTGTGCAAAGCGGCTCAATTATTTACTTCAGATGGATCCACATTTGCAGGTTGCTTGGAATCTGATCCATTTGTGACAGATATTAGCAAGTTAGAGAAAACAATGATTAATGAAACCAAAGTATGGTGGGACTATACAACCCTTGAGATCTATGTCCATAAAAACATGATTCCAAGGGGTTTACGCATAAAAAAGATTCCAACTACTGTGTACTCCCAAGACTTTGTCAAAGAATGGAATCTGATTCTCAGCAATTGCTCCATACAGCTCATGCAATTAATCATGAGATATGAGTCCACCAAGCTAAAGGATTTTCAAACTGAAATTGACCAAATTAAGTCAAAGCTGGAGTCGAATAATAATGCTAAGTTTGAGGAAGAACTTGCCAACATAAAAAAATCTATCTCCAAGTTGGAAGAAATTATTATAAAACGTAGGCGGAATAAGTTCCAGCGTGACTTGGATCATTATCAGATGGATCAAGCTTATGAATGGGGAAGATGGCAGAAACCTCAAAAAACTCCCAGATCAATTTTAAAACGCAGCTATGTTTTTTCTAACACACCTGAACGACGGGTTTCCTTTGGCTCCTCAGATGTGGAATCCACTGATATTAGCTCAAATGATATTCAGAGTGATACCAGCATGAATGGCATGAGTAACACCAATTCTTACTATAGAAAACCTAAAAGGTAATTTTCAAAAAACGCAAAAGGTGGGGGGGGGGGGGGCGGAAGCACCGTAATAAATACACGGATGACAACACGCAACAACAAAAAATAGCTTCAACCTCTCAAAATGATTTTTCTAATATTTCAAACATCTCTGGCTACAATCTTACAATGGAACAACTTCAGGTATTGACATTGGGATTAAGTTTTGCACCAGATCAACATTTCAACCTTTTTAATACACTTTTGGACATAAATAAATTTGTACGAAATCTAACTGTTAAAAAGCATTTTTAAGCACACAAATCTGACTCTATTGCTAGAAAATCCCTGCACAAAATGAATACAATGGTCTTAATTTTTCTGAGCAAATGGCATTAAAAATTTGAATGAACTAGACTCTACTAATATTATTGTGTGTAAGGATGTTTTTCAAGGAGAAAATTTATGCATAAAAAATCTGAGTTTCTATCCTGTCCAATCCAGAGCAGAATGCATGGACAAGTTTCAGAGTGTTATGGAGTGTGAACTTAGAAAATTGGATTCTTCAATCAAAACTCAACAACAAAATAACAACTTGAGCTACAAACAACGAAAAGCTATTGATGAAATTAAGAAAACTACTGAAATAACAGTCAAAAGTGCAGGTAAGGGTGGTTTGATTGTGATCATGGACACTGCCCAATATAGAGATCAAATGAATGTTCTACTGAGTGACAGTTCTACATATAGAAAATTGCCTCATGATCCTATGAAGGATTTTCAAAGAAAAATTTTCAAACTAATTGAAGAGGGGGCAGCATTGGGTGTTCTGACAAAGGCTCAGGTAGATTTTTTAAAAATTGATTCTCCAACTATTCCTACAATCTATGGGCTTCCTAAGGTTCATAAAAATATATCACCACCTCCTATGCGCCCAATTGTTTCAGGCATTGGGTCTCTCACGGAACACCTCAGCCAATGGGTAGATTCTTTGCTACAGCCTCTGGTTACACGAGTTCCGGGGTTCCTGAGAGACTTAAAAGACTTATTACATCAATTTTCTAATGTAGTTTGGAATAGTGATTTTCAGTGGATTAGCTGTGACGTTACTGCTCTTTACACCTCTATTCCTCAATCCTTGCAATCAGAGCATTGGAATTTCACCTGCATAAATATAGTAACTATACTAATGAATTGTGTAATTATATCATGCAGGTTATTTATTTCCTAATGCTTCACAATTATTTCTTTTTTGATGGAGATTATCCTAAGTCATTTTACAAGACTCGTTAAGGGGTTGATTGTGACTTGTAGGAGTGCTACTACCAACAGGTGGCGCTATAGAGTTAAGGTCCTCTTCCTCTCTGAAGAGGCAATTTGCATATTATTTTCCCAGAGAAGCATTGCACAGCGAATAAGCCTCCTTACCTTGACAAACCAGAGCTGGTATGTCACTCTCCACAAGGAGAAACCTTACCCCTTAGACCAAAAATCTTAAGATATTTTAAAGTGTGTTTTTGCCAAAAAATTGGTGATAACACCTTGATGAAGTGGGTGGGCCCAAAGTGTCTAAGGCTAGTTTCACAATAGCGTTTGGAGGCGCAGCGTACGCTCGCCGTGAAGCTCTGCCCCCTGCCGCGCTTCGTCCAGTCAGCTCCGCCTATGGGCGCATGGCGCTGCATGCGACCTGCGTACCCTATCTTTGGCATTGGGTATGCAGGCCGTGCACAGTTATGCTTTTGCTGTCGCATGCACCCTTTTGACTGTGCGCCGGCCGCACCAAAATGCAACACGATGCGTTTGGCGCAGGTCGGCAATATAGTGCCACAATGTGGATGTTTCTACTTAGTAGCACAGAAGTGTCAGCTTGGTCATGAAAGTTGTATGAAGAGTCAATGATTTGATATAATGATATTAGTTATTACAACTGAAATGCGGGATGTGTAGATTCCATTAGTATTACTTACAGCTCATTAAGAAGCAGATTCACTTGTGCAAACAGCCATTTGCTGATAAGAACATTATATCAATGAATGTCAACTGAACGGGAATAACCCAATTTGTTTTACTATTGTTCATATCTCATCTCGCAGATGAAGCAAAGTCTGCCTATCAAACACTGACCAACATATAAATGATGTCAATCTATTATCCAGATGCATTGACAAGTGCCAAGGAGGTATGAGAACACATAATTATAAACTAAATTATTAATAAGCAATCTGCAAGGGACAAATTACTGATATTATAATAGATGTATGCAGAACTGAAGGGCACAGTGTAGGAGATTTGATACGACAGGGGATGTGTGTTACAATGTAATACATTATAGGGCTAACACAGATTACAATATAGGTGTTATTATTTTACTGGGGGGGAACCTGGGGATTCAGAATGGGTTGACCAAGTAGTGGACAACCTCTTTAAAGGGAATCTGTCACTCTATTTTTTTCTATTTTGTCAGCACCGACATCAGGGGCTTAACTACAGCATTCTGTAATGCTGTAGATAAGCCCCCGATGTAACCTGGAAGATAAGAAAAATGAGTTATATTATACTCACCCAGGGGCGTTCTGGGTCCAGTCTTGGTCCGATGGGTGTCACGGTCCGGTTCAGCGCCTCCCTTCTTCTAACGGTGACGTTTTCTTCTTTGCTGCCTGTCATGGCTCCTGCACAGGTGCACTGCTCTGCCCTGTTGAGGTCCGACGCCTGTGCACTGCAGTATTCTGCTCTGCCCTCAACAGGGCAGAGCAGTGCACCTGCACAGGAGCCGCAATGGGAAGGAAAAATGAGGACGTCATCATTAGAAGAACGGAGGCGCCGGACCGGATCGCGACACCCATCGGACCAAGACCGGACCCAGAATACCCCAGGGTGAGTATAATATAACTCATTTTTCTTATCTTTCAGGTTACATCAGGGGCTTATCTACAGCATTACAGAATGCTGTAGATAAGCCCCTGATGTCGGTGCCGGCAGCTGATAGGCAAAAAATAGGGTGACAGACTCCCTTTAATAGTATATATGATTAGATTAATAGCAGATCTATAATGTTATGATATTTCCAGTGTTCTCCTATTACACAATAATGTGCATAGTTTCACAAAATACCAAACACAGGTATTGCCATAAAGACCCAGGAGCTTACTGTCATGGCATTCTACTTAGGGTACATTTTTGTGATCCATGACAACCGTGATAGGGTGAGCCGCCCCTTCCAAAAAGTGCCTGCATTCCTCAAATGCCAGCTTGACCGCAAGAAGTTCTCTATTGCCTACATCATAGTTTTTCTCAGCTGAGGAGAACTTCTTGGAGAAGAAGGCACAGGGTTTGAGATTGGTAAGGGTGGCCGGACCCTGGGACAGCATAGCCCCCACCCCCACTTCAGAAGCATCCACCTCCACAATGAATGGTTTGGACGGGTCTGGTTGTACCAACACCGGGGCAGACATGAAACATTTCTTAATCGCTGAGAAGGAATCCTTAGCGAGTACAGACCAATTTTTTACATCAGCGCCCTTCTGGGTAAGATCTGTGAGTGGTTTAACCACTTGTGAGAAACCTTTAATGAATCTTCGACAATAGTTCGCAAATCCTAAGAAGCGCTGGAGCCCCTTGAGATCTCGAGGCTGAACCCAGTCAGCGATCGCCAGCACTTTCTTAGGATCCATACGAAACCCCTCACAGGACACAATCAACCCCAAAAAAGACAGTTCCTGTACAAAAAACGAACATTTTTCCGATTTAGCGAACAATTGGTTCTCCCTGAGTGTCTGGAGAACTGTCTGTAGATGTTGCAAGTGAGATTGGCTGTCCGGGGAAAACACCAAAATGTCATCTAAATAAATAATAACAAAATGGCCTATCAGGTCAGAAAACACAACATTGATGAAATTCTGGAAAATAGCGGGTGCATTAGTTAATCCAAACGGCATTACCAGGTTTTCAAAGAGTCCTTCTGTTGTGAGGAACGCAGTTTTCCACTCGTCCCCTTCCCTAAACCTTATCAGATTGTAGGCCCTCCGCAGATCTAACTTGGAGAACCATTGGGCCCCAGCTAACTGGTTACATAAGTCTGGGATGAGGGGAAGCGGGTAAGTGTTCCTAACCGTTATCTTGTTCAGTTCCCGAAAGTCGAGGCACGGCCGCAAACCACCATCTTTCTTCTTCACAAAGAAGAATCCTGCTTCCACAGGTGACACAGAAGGCCTGATATGCTCTTTGCGGAGACTCTCAGCTATGTACTCCTTCATGGCTTGGCGCTCAGGCCCAGACAAATTGAACAATCGAGCCTTAGGTAACTTGACTCCGGGTACTAAATCAATGGCGCAATCGTAGGGTCTATGTGGTGGCAGCGCCTCAGCCTCACTTTCGGAAAAAACGTCTTCAAAATCCTTCAGGTACTCCGGAATACCTTCCAGACCGACAGACGACACAGATACGGATTTAACAGCGTTAAGAAGATGTCCCAGGTTACCACATTTATCCTTACATCCCCATTGAGTGATCTCCCCTGTAACCCAATCAATGGTAGGATTATGGCATTGAAGCCAAGGCATCCCCAGTACCAGTCCTGCAGGCAAGTTATCTAGCACAAGACAACTTAGTTTTTCCACATGAGTGGAAACCACTTTTAGAGAAAAAAGTTCAGACCTGCAACAGATACCGTCCTGGGTAAGAGTAGACGAGTCAATTGCCACAAGTTTAACAGGATCCTGAAGCCTGACTGTCCCTATCTTATTAAGAGTCATAACTTTGGTATCAATCAGGTTCACAGCAGAACCACAGTCAACAAAAGCAGTAGTCTGAACTGGACCATTACCAAGTTCCAGTTCCACCTGCAGCACCATTTTTGCACGTGAGGAAAATGTACCTGAAGGTCTGGGTAGCCTCCTCGACAACTACCCAGACCTAGTCGTTTCCCGCCATCTTGGAGGATGATGGACAGGAGGGGCAGTACTTCTTCCAGTGTCCAGATTCCCCACAATAGAATCACAACTGCTTCTCCCGACGGCGTCTTCTTTCCTTTTCCTCACAGGTGACAGCGCTCACCTCCATAGCCACAGGAAGAGTCCAGGTCTCATCTCCACTGAAGAATAAAGGTGTTTCCCGTTGCATAACGCCTCTAACCCGCAGTCTGCGATCCATGCGAACCGCTTGGGTCATGGCATCCTCCAGGGAGTCAGGCGGAGGATGGAGTGCCAAAGCATCCTTCAGACGTTCACACAGGCCTCTACGGAACAGCCCCTGAAGGGCGGCATCACTCCAGGAAATCTCGGCTGCCCAACATCTGAATTCAGTACAGAACCATTCGGCCGAGTGCTCCCCCTGACAGACACTCATCACCTTGTCCTCAGCCAAACGCACTCTATCCGGCTCATCATAAATAAGCCCTAAGGCTTCAAAAAACGCATCAACAGACATTCTCTCAGGGGCAGAGGAGGAAAGCGAAAATGCCCAGACTTGTGGGGACTCCCTAAGCTAGGACATAACCACCCCCACCCTCTGTTTCTCATCCCCTGAGGAGCGGGGTCTCAAAGAGAAAAAGAGCTTACAGCCCTCCTTTTTTTCCCCTATGTGCGCTGTTCAGATTTAGTGTTAGGGACTCACAATATCTGGGAACCCTTGACGTTGGGTTGTGAGCTTATCTGCTTTGGCCAAAATAGTAACTAATACCCCATGTCTATTTATCTATTTATCTTTTTGCACTTTTTATCATTTTTGCAGGATGCAGCTAGAGCCTTTCGTGTTGGCTTGGTTTTTTCTGTGTGATGCATATGTATGGTGCTGAGCGGCCCGCCTGCTAATACTATGGGCGTCATTAATAGGCTGCTCGGACACTTTGCATCGCACTTATCTGTGTGACTTATGTCTTATGCAAGCCTTATTTGTGTGCATTTTTTCCACTAGGCAGCCACACCATGATGGGTTACTGGCTGTTCTCATCAGTGGAATGCACCTGTGGGGCACCAGCCTTTATCACAGGGGCTCTGCTGCATCCTGCCAGTGCATCAGTCAGGGTTTTTGGTGAGTTACCTTTCAAATGTGAGTTTTTTTGAATTTTGGAATTTTTTTCCCTATGAGCCCTCCTTAAATGCTCTGAAATCATCTTTGTTACCAGAAAACGTATCTGGCAATTTAACCGGGGATTTGGGTGGGACTAAAATGACATCTCTATTCCCCACCTGCTGGAAGCCTGCGGAAAGTACCCCCTGAACTGAGTCCTCAACCCGCCATTGGGACTGGGCCAGAGCTTGGTGTTCCAAACTAAGCTTCTGCAGAGACTGAGTCAAGCATTTCACCTGTTCAGATAAAGCACACATTGGGTCCATGCTGCAGAAGTGAGGAGAGAAAAAAAAATAGCAGGCCAGTTATAATGTCAGGAACACCGCACTGAACTTGCTCACTGAGCCAGTGCGCGTGTCCTGAGTAAAGCGAACTGTGCTCAAAGATCCCTGTGGAGCGGGCGGCAGCCGAGTAGATGCGTACTTCAGAACCACAGGACCTGAAGAACGTGACTGCTAGGGGCGTGGCCTAAACTCCAGAGAGCTAGGAGCTGCAAGAGAACTCCTAGCAGGGTAACTGCGAGACAAAGTTACCAAGGGGCATAGACAGGGAGGATAGTCAGGACGTAGCCAATGAGTCATATACAGAGATAGCTGCAAGGTACAAGAGGGGCGAGCAGAGAGTAGTCGGATCACAGGCAATGAGTCATACACAGAGAGGATAGTGTAGTACAGAATCAACAGGCAAACTCACAATGGGAAACAGAACCGGGTCAGAACCATTTAAACAAGCTATAACAGCAAACAGGCACACAGAGGTCAGCACTCTTGGCCAAAGGCAAAAGTATAACTGGCAGGGATTGGAGCTTCCCAGGGGTTTAAGAAGCTCTCCCAGAACCAGAAAGAGGCCACAATCATTAACCCCAGGTGTGCAGGTCAAAACCTGCACTGAGCTCCAGACATTAACCCCTGACATGCAGCTCAAAAACCTGCAGTGGGATCATGACAGTAATGTGTGGGGACAGAGCCTCATGTGGTAATGTGTGAGGACGGAGCCTCGTGTGGTAATGTGTGAGGACGGAGCCTCGTGTGGTAATGTGTGGGGACAGAGCCTCATGTGGTAATGTCGGGGGATGGAGCCTCGTGTGTTAATGTGTGAGGATGGAGCCTCGGGTGGTAATGTGTGGGGATGCAGCCTCGTGTGGTAATGTGTGAGGACGGAGCCTCGTGTGGTAATGTGTGGGGACGGAGCCTCGTGTGGTAATGTGTGGGAACGGAGCCTCATGTGGTAATGTGGGGGGACGGAGCCTCGTGTGGTAATGTGTGGGGACGGAGCCTCATGTGGTAATGTGCGGGGATGGAGCCTTGTGTGGTAATGTGGGGGAACGGAGCCTCGTGTGGTAATTGTTAGGGCTGGCGGAACGCACCAAATTATAAATACTGTAATAGTAGGTGCATTCGCAGCCCGGGGTCCACCATGCAGAGGTGGTACACTGCTGCTAGGTAATGGTGGAAGAATGGAGCGGCATGAAAACAGTCACAAGTGGGTTACGTCACCCAGTGTGAACAGGAGCGAACTCTGTTGACTCACAGAGCCGCACAGCCGCTGAACACAAATACCGGAGCCTGTTTAGCTCACAGAGCCCGGCCAAAAAGCGCACAGAAAGCGGCCACAGAACTCTACCCCAAGGACACGGGGTTAGAGTTCCTCTAGGCCCTCTGAGCGCACGGCGTCACTGCCGTGAACACCGCTATAGACGCTGGCTACGGAGTGCCGAGTCACTGATGGGGACTAATGCCTGACTCCAACTCTGCCCTACCTACACCTAAGCCTGGGCGCTAGAAGGCTAGGCTGCACAACACATGCGTACCAAGGGTAGGGGTTTCATAATGAGTCAGTCACCAGAGACATTCATAGGTGCATACATCAATCACTCCTCATAGTCTGATAATACAACGGCCATGCGAACCTTTTATTGCCGCGAGCATCCGGGACCTTCCTGGCTTCTCGGATGGGCCAATACGAACAGGAGCAGGACCTGAGCACGTGACCTTCGATCTCCAATGGGAGATCACTCCACGGGCATGCTCAGTAGCCCGACATGAGGACTTAGTCCCTGGAGAATCTCGCTGCTGAGCAGCCTGCTTTGCCATAGCTGTGCCAGAGGTGGCAGCAGCAAGCAAACCCACGGAGGTGGTCTGGGCAGAGTGCCGGGACCGACGAGTTTGCTGAGCAACCTCCTCTGCGGCTGGGGAGGAATGGGAGACCGCCGGGAGCAGGGCTCGGGATTCCCGTTGTGCAGCAACAGGACCCAATGCCTAACATTACCCCCCCTCTCTGAGCCTCTATCTGCTCAAATTCCGCAATGAGAAGTGGAGCGTGGATGTTCTCCACCGGCTCCCAGGACCGAGCCTCTGGACCATGACCCTTCCAATCCACCAAATAAAACTTTTTACCCCGCTTCATCTTGCATCCCACAATGGCATTGACCTGAAACTCATCAGACGACAGGTCTGATGTCCCGGCAGATGGCTCAAAAAACCGGGACATGTGAACCGGCTTAAGGAGGGACACATGAAACGTGTCAGAAATAGCCAAGTGTGGTGGAAGGGCCAGGCGGTAGACCACAGGATTGATCTGCTCGAGGACCTTGAAAGGGCCAATATAGCGCGATGCAAACTTAGCAGATTCAGCCCGCAGCCTGATGTTTCGGGCAGAAAGCCACACTAAGTCGCCAGGGGCGAAGGTCAGAGCAGGATGCCTGTGTGCGTCAGCGGAGGCCCTCATTCTCTCCTTGGAGGCCCGGATAGCATCCTGCGTGCGATCCCAAATGTCACGTGCCTCCACCGCCCAGTCTGCCACCCTAGAGTCGGTGGATGACACGGGCATGGGCATGGGGACGCGTGGATGCTGGCCGTAATTTAAGAGGAATGGAGTCTGACCGGTGGAGTCGGCCACAGCGTTGTTCAAAGCGAACTCCGCCCATGGCAGCAAGGATGCACAGTCATCCTGCCTGGCCGAGACAAAATGTCGCAGATATGTCACCAGGGTCTGGTTGGCTCTCTCAACCAACCCATTCGTCTCGGGATGATAGGCCGAGGAGAGATTTAGCTCGAAGCTGAGCAGAGAACAGAGCTCTCTCCAGAACCGAGACGCAAACTGAGAACCCTGGTCACTGACAATCTTATCCGGCATGCCGTGTAGGCGGAAGACATGTTTACGTGCACAAGCCAGCCGCAAGAGTGGCACCAGATGCACCATCTTGGAGAAATGATTGGTGACCACCCAAATGACGGTGCTGCCACTGGACTTTGGCAGACCCACCACAAAGTCCATACTGACCATCTCCCAGGGCCTGTCCGCTACCGGCAGGGGATAGAGTAACCCAGCAGGCCGCTGCCGAGAGGACCGATTCTGGGCGCAAGAGACGCACGCCTGAATATAGTCCCTGACGTCACGGCCATACGCGGCCACCAGTACGTCCTTGCCAAGAGATCAGAGGTCCGTTTGGTCCCAAAATGTCCCCCCACCCTGGGCGAATGAGCCCAACAGAGGACCTCTGGTTGCAGATGGGCAGGGACAAAAGTCTTGCCTGGAGGTACTGACTCGAGAGCAACCGGAGCCACGGTCCTCAGGCTGTCCGATGGGACTATCAGCCGAGGCTCCTCCGATGACACCACGGAGCGAGAAAGAGCGTCGGGCCGGATGTTCTTCTCCCCAGAGAGAAAATGCAGGGTGAAATGGAATTGAGAGAAGAACAAGGACCACCTGGCCTGGCGAGAATTCAGCTGCTAGGCTGTCTGTAGATAGACCAAATTTTTGTGGTCAGTGAACACCTGGAAAGGGTGGCGAGCCCCCTCCAGGAGGTGTCTCTACTCTGAGAAGGCCAGCTTCATTGCTAGCAACTCCCTGTCCCCCATGGAATAATTCCTCTCTGCTGGTGTGAAGGTCTTAGAGAAGAAGCATGGGTGCTTCCGACCTTGCGAGTCCTTCTGGAACAGGACCGCTCCAGCACCAACAGAAGAGGCATCCACCTCCTGAATGAAGGGCTTATCTACATCGGGGCGATGTAGAATGGGAGCGCTAGCGAAGTGGGATTTAATAGAAGCAAAGGCCTTGGAGACAGTTTCCGACCACAGTTTGGGGTTTGCACCCTTCTTGGTGAGGGCTACCAAGGGCGCTACCAAAGTTGAGAAATGGGGAATGAATTGGAGGTAGTAATTTATGAACCCCATAAAGCGCTGCACCGCTTTGAGAGAATGGGGTTCTTGCCAATCCATCACCGCCTGTAGTTTGGCAGAATCCATGGCCAAACCCTGGGCAGAGATGATGTAGCCCAGGAAAGGCAAAGACTCCTGCTTAAACACACATTTCTCCAACTTGGCGTAAAGGGAGTTTGTCCACAGGAGATCAAAAACTTTGCGAACATCTCTCCGGTGGGAGTCAATATCTGGAGAGTAAATGAGAATATCGTCCAGATAGACTACTACTGAGGTGGTAAGCATATCCCTGAAGATATCGTTCACAAAGTCTTGGAAGATGGCTGGCACATTACATAGCCCAAAGGGCATAACCAGATATTCATAGTGCCCATCTCTGCTGTTAAATGCCGTCTTACATTCGTCCCCCTCACGGATGCGAATCAGGTTATAGGCTCCTCGCAGATCAAGCTTAGTAAACACTCTCGATCCCCGTAGCCTATCGAATAGTTCCGATATCAGAGGTAGAGGATCCTTGTTCTTAACAGTTATAGCGTTAAGACCCCTGTAATCGATGCACGGATGTAAGTCTCCATTCTTCTTTTGGACAAAAAAGTATCCCACTCCTGCCGGAGACACCGACTTCCTAATGAATCCTCTTGCCAGATTCTCCCTGATATACTGAGACATGGCTTCTGTCTCTGGGAGTGATAGGGGGTAGACTCGACCCCGGGGAGGCTCAGCACTGGGCAAGAGGTCAATAGGACAGTCGTAAGGGCGGTGCGGCGGAAGGGTCTCCGCCGCCTTCTTGGAGAAAACGTCTGCATACTGCTGGTACGGCTTGGGAAGCGAGGAGAGATCTGCGGGAACCTCAGAGGTAGCGACCTTTACGCAGTCCCTCAGACACCTACCCTCGCAGGACTTGCTCCAACCGAGGATTTTTCCCGAGGACCACTCTATGTGAGGAGAGTGAGCTCGTAACCAGGGAACTCCTAGGAGGACCAGGTCGATACCTTCGGAGACAGCATCTCCTGATGAGAAGGAGACAGTGAGAGTCTCAGGGGAGCCGTCTGGTGGGTGATTTGGGACGGGAGTGTCGCACCATTCACCACTCTGATAGTGACTGGTTGAGGTAGCAGGACCAGGGGGATTGCGTGTTGTTGGGAAAAGGCAGACGACATGAAATTGCCCTCTGCCCCAGAGTCCATGCAAACCTCCACAATCAGAGTGGAAGAATTGAACTCTAAGGCCCCTTTAAACAGGAGCTTGGAGGAGAAAGTCGCTGTGTCTAGTAGGGCCCCTCCGATAACCACTAGACGTGAGCGTTTCCCGACCGCTGTGGGCACTGGTTAGCAACGTGCCCAGTCTGCCGACAACGGAAACAGACAGGAGATACCCATGCAGGCCGGGACTTGGACCCCGTGCGGGACACCTCCATGGCCTCTGGAGGCTCGGGCGGCTGACCGGGAGATTCCAGCGGTCTAGCAAAATTTGGCGCCAAGCTATATCGCTGGCTGGACTTGGAGCGCTCCAGCCCTCGCTCGGTGAAGCAAACGTTAATTCGGGTGGAGACCGTAATGAGCTCCTCCAAAGTGGTGGGCACCTCCCTGGTAGCCAGGGCGTCTTTGACATGATCAGCCAGGCCTCTCCAGAATATAGGTATGAGAACCTTATCTGGCCACTCCAGCTCGGAGGCCAGAGTTCTGAAGAGGATGGCCTACTGGCTGACCAGAAACGGACCCTGGGTTAGGGCCAGCAACTGAAGTGCGGTGTCGTGTGTGACCCGAGGTCCCAGGAACACCTGCTTCAGAGTGAGCAGAAAATGGGTGGCACTCTGTACCAGGGGATCCCCACGCTCCCACAGCGGGGTGGCCCACTCCAAGGCCCTGCCCGACAGGAGGGAGATGACAAATCCCACCTTGGCCCGCTCAGAGGGAAATCGTGTGCCCAGCAACTCCAGGTGAATGGAGCACTGACTCACGAAACCCCTGCATGATGCACTATCACCCGAGAACTTCTCGGGAAGCGGGAGGCGAGACAAGGTCGGGGCAGGGCTGGCCGTGGAGACAAGGGGCGACAGCCTCTGTAGCTGCTTGAACAGCAACCGAAGTAACATCCGCAGCTGAGGTGGAACGCTCTAGCGCTGCCAACCTACCCTCCAGCTGCTGGATGTACCTGTGCAGTCGTTGTTCGTCCGCCATTACTAGTCAGACCCTGGCGCTAGGATAATGTTAGGGCTGGTGGAACGCAGCAGATTATAAATAGTAGGTGCGTTCGAAGCCCGGGGTCCACCGTGCAGAGGCGGTACACTGCTGCTAGGTAATGGTGGAAGAATAGAGCGGCGTGAAAACAGTCACACGTGGGTTACGTCACCCAGTGTGAACAGGAGCGAACTCTGTTGACTCACAGAGTCGCACAGCCGCTGAACGCAAATACCGGAGCCTGTTTAGCTCACAGAGCCCGGCCAAAAAGTGCACAGAAAGTGGCCACAGAACTCTACCCCAAGGACACAGGGTTAGAGTTACTCTAGGCCCTCTGAGCGCACAGCGTCGCTGCCATGAGCGCCGCTATAGACACTGGCTATGGAGTGTGGAGCACATGCACTGTGGCGTGCCGAGTTACGGATGGGGACTAATGCCTGACTCCGACTCTGCCCTACCTACACCTAAGCCTGGGCGCTAGCAGGCTAGGCTGCACAACACATGCATACCAAGGGTAGGGGTTTCGTAGTGAGTCAGTCACCAGAGACATTCATACGTGCATACATCACTAACTCCTCATGGTCTGAAAATACAGAGTATCCTAGCGCATGGTCGAGCGGCCATGCAAACCTTTTATAGCCGCAAGCATCTGGGACCTTCCTGGCTTCTCGGATGGGCCAATCCGAACAGGAGCAGGACCTGAGCACGTGACCTTCGATCTCCAATGGGAGATCACTCCACGGGCATGCTCAATGGCCTGACATGAGGACTTAGTCCCTGGAGAATCTCGCTGCTGAGAAGCCTGCATTGCCATAGCTGTGCCAGAGGTGGCAGCAGCAGCAATCAAACCCATGGAGGTGGTCTGGGCAGAGTGTCGGGACCGACGAGTTTGCTGAGCAACCTCCTCTGTGGCTGGGGAGGAATGGGAGACTGCCGGGAGCAGGGCTTGGGATTCCCGTTGTGCAGCATCAAGAACCTGACGCCTAACAGTAATGTGGGGGGATGGAGCCTTGTGTGGTAATGTGGGGGGGTGGGATTATGTGCGGGGGCAGGGTGATGTGGTGGGGGTCGGGATTAGTGAGTAATCACAATGCCTCTTATATGTAGATGGTTCCAGAGTAAGCTGTGTTATACATTATTTTGCCTGCAATGGCGCTGCTAGAATATTGCAGCTTTTTTGCTTAGTGCTCCAAGAAATTGCAGCGGCCCTACTAGGAAAATGGGTTTATCCAAAAGGAACAATTTTTACAGAAGAGCTGCATTCTTAAAGGAAACCGGACAGCTGATACATGCTGCCCGTGGGTTGGGCAGCATGTATCAGACACTGTATGATTTCAGTTGCTGCGTATTTTCAGAAAATAGCATACTTGAAAAGCCACTGAGGACCAAGCTACATGGGTGACTAGTCAGACAGGCGGATTCCCGGTGTTTTTTTCCTGCCTGCTGCGTGTGACTGACAGCTTTCTCCCTGTACACGCATGCAGGGAGTGACCTGTCACTCAAAGGGAGTGGGCGGGAGAAACCAGTCTAACTAATATTCTATGTAGCTGCTGAGTTTGTCAACGACCTGCTGAATCAAAAGGATGTCGGCTAGTGATGAGCAAACATGTTCGGATAACGTGGTATCCGAACATGCTTGGTGTTATCTGAGTATCTTCAGCGTGCTCTAATATTATGTTTGAGTCTCTGCGGCTGCATGATTTGCAGCTGATAGCTGGACAAAACGCATGCGGGGATTGCCTGTTTCTTAGGGAATCCACATGTGATGAGGCTGTCTAACAGCCGCAAATCATGCAGCTGCATGGACTCGAACATAATATACGAGCACGCCCAGATGCTCGGATAACACCCAAGCTGGCTCAGATAAGACATAATCCGAGAATCACTAGTGTCTGCCAATGTCCTGTAATATCCCTTGTCGTGCTCCCCAGGAGATTGCAGTGGCTCTCGATACTGAGACATCAATATGGACACTGACTAATATGACAACGACCAATTGCTTTGAACGTCTCTCTATCTATCTAATATATAAAGCTCAAGTGTGTGTATGTACAGTATGTATGTGTGTGTGTATGTGTGTATGTCCGGGATAGGCATCCGCACCGTCACAGCTACAGCCACAAAATTTGGCACAGTCACACTTCTGGACCCCGAGAGTGTCCTAAGCTATGTTGTGAGGCGAAATTTTAACCCCGCGCGTTCCAATTCACCAAACAATTTTGCCCCTATCTACATAATGGAGAAAAAGTGTGTGTGTATCAAGCCCCGCCCCTCATTATGATGTCATAATGGTTGCCATGGCGACACTGATGTCATCGTAGGTTGCAAGCTCCACCGCTCATTATGATGTCATAATGGTTGACTATGGGATGGAAGATGTGTATGATGGGTATATGGGCAGGGGACTATGGGATGGCGGATATGTATGACGGGTATATGGGCACGGGACTATGGGATGGAGGATATGTATGACGGGTATATGGGCATGGGACTATGGGATGGAGGATGTGTGATGGGTATATGTGTACTGGACTATAGGATGGTGGATATGTATGACGGGTATATGGGCACGGGACTATGGGATGGAGGATATGTATGATGGGTATATGGGCATGGCACTATGAGATGAAGGATGTGTGATGGGTATATGGGCACTCGACTATGGGATGGCGAATATGTATGATGGGTATATGGGCATGGGACTATGGGATGGAGAATTTGTATGATGGGTATATGGGCATGGGACTATGGGATGGAGGATATGTATGATGGGTATATAAGCACGGGCCTATGGGATGGTGGATATGTATGATGGGTATATGGGCACGGGACTATGGGATGGAGGATAATTATAATTTGCTATAACTAACCACAGTTATTTACTATGCCCATGCAGCGCCGGACTCTTCAGCTAGTCTAATATATAAAGCTCAAGTGTGTGTATCTACTGTATGTATGTGTGTATGTCCGGGATTGGCATCCGCACCGTCGCAGCTACAGCCACAAAATTTGGCACAGTCACACGTCTGGACCCCGAGAGTGTCCTAAGCTATGTTGTGAGGTGAAATTTTAACCCTGCGCATTCCAATTCACCAAACAATTTTGCCCCTATCTACATAATGGGGAAAAAGTGTGTGTGTATCAAGCCCCGCCCCTCATTATGATGTCATAATGGTTGCCATGGCGACACTGACACTGTCATCATAGGTTGCAAGCCCCGCCGCTCATTATGATGTCATAATGGTTGACTATGGGATGGAGGATGTGTATGACGGGTATATGGCCAGGGGACCATGGGATGGAGGATGTGTGATGGGTATATGGGCACGGGACTATGGGATGGAGGATGTGTGATGGGTATATGGGCACTGGACTATGGGATGGAGGATATGTATGATGGGTATATGAGCATGGGACTATGGGATGACAGATATGTATGATGGGTATATGGGCACGGGACTATGGGATGAAGGATATGTATGATGGGTATATGGTCTCTCTTAAAGGCCTCTCTTAAAGGGATCTCCAGTATGAAAGTTAGGGCAAATCCACTCAGCATTCTGGTTCTGACGCCAAGTCTCTCTTAAAAGGGATCCCCGGTATAGAAGTTAGGACCGTTCCACTCAGCGCTCTGGTTCTGACCCCAGGCTGATGGGATGATGTGGGATATTAGGAGTAGTAGTCTGGTGGCTCTGGCTGACGGGATGATGTAGGATATTAGGGGTAGTAGTCCGGTGGCTCTGGCTGACGGGATGATGTGGGATATTAGTGGTAGTAGTCCGGTAGCTCTGGCTGATGGGATGATGTGGGATATTATGGGTGGTAGTGTTATTGAAATATATATGTATATGTATTTCATATAGATCTCACTTGCCTGCTATAGGCTATATACTCCATATACTGCTATATACTCATGTACTCTTACATATTCTTATACGCAAACAGATACATATTCACAGTTTGAACCTTGTAACTAGTTGGTGGAGATGACCTACTGCCCCCCCATGAGAGTCTGGGGAGCAGATGGTATTTTATGATAGCATTGTCTTGTGATATTTGTCCCAGACATAGAAAGAGGAAGTTTAGGCCAGATGTGCCAGCCAATATCAGAACATTGCTGACATTGTAAGACAAAGAGCAGTATATCATCTGACGCTTAAGTCACCTTAGGTCGACGCCCATATATGTTTATGCATTAAAACTGACCAATTAGCTAAGAAGTGAAGCCTCTATGTTAATGAGTAGCCACTCCTTTTCTGTACAATTGATAAAACCAAGTATATTCAATAAACTTCCAGAGTTTTGCTGGGAGGTATTACTGCCACCCGAGTCTGGCGTCTTTCCTTCTTTGAGCGCTCAGTAAGACTCTGTCTAATTTGGGCAGGCCACAGTACGCACAGGGGTAAATTTACCCAACTATAAATTTCCACATCAATTTGGCGCCCAACCTCGTCCTCCCTCATTATCTCGACCTCTCCCTCCTCTATCCCTCATCCCCCTCCTCCTTCTCTCTCCACCTATCCCTCATCCCCCTCCTCTTTCCTCTCCCTCCTCTTTGTCTTCGCCATCCCCTCCTCTTCAGTCTCCTCCCCACTCTCCTTCACTATCTCTCACTTCTCCTCCTGTTCCAAACCTCTCCTCCACCCTTCCCCCTTTTCCTTTTTCTCACCCATCTCTCAGTTCATCGTCACCTGCTGGCCTAGTGCCAGATCCAGACAATGAAGTGTCCCTAGTTCCACAGGGGACTCTCTCTAAAGAGACAGTTATGACACCGGGAGTAGAAAGTGAAGCACTCCTCACACATGACAACACAGGTGCCCTCCCGATACAACAGATAGCAGAAGGGAGGTGTGGGCCGTCAGACACTGCACCTGCTAACTCTGAGACTGAGGATCCTATGTGCCACACGGAGCTGCAGTCTCAGAAGGGGGGGAAATACACACACACACACACACAGAAAGACAATCACACAATGGTACAGTTCCTCCTCTGATAAAAATGAAGGAGGGACAGACATGCTACCTAGCACAAGGAGGAACTCACAGACACCAAGTAGGCAGGGGCAGATAGAGCCAGAACTCTTACACTATGTGCCCTTCACCCCTAGTCAGGTGTTCAGTATTCTAAAAAACCTGCCAGACCCAGATATGGACCCCATGCCATTTTACCGAAGAATGCAGCAGAGCCAGCAGACATATGCTGCAACCTGGAGTGATCTCTGGTCCATAATGGAGATTAAAGCAGGTGAAACACTCTGGCCAATCATGAAGGAACACTTCAAGCTTCCATCAGAATTAGATGTGCATTCCTGGGAATCAGGATCAAAGCTAATTGAACAGCTTAGAGAGTGGGCCAACGCCAGACAAGCACTCAGCCTGCATAACATGAGCCAAGCCGAGACAGAGTCTGTAGACGAGTTTCATGGCAGAGTGAGGCAAGTATTCCAAATTTTAGGCTTCACTATTCATGATCAGATACACGGACAGATGTTGGCACAGGCCTTTGTGCATGGACTAAGAGAACCAATCAAGAAACTACTGATAGTGGCCAGACCTGAGTACAGGACAATAGCAGTAGATGTCCTGCTTACAGTAGCCAGAAGCATTGAGTCCCTCCCAGGAGTACGGAGGGCAGGCCCTCCCGTGATGGCCACTGACGTGGAGGAGCAACTATCACACAGAGTTAGGAGAGCTGGCAGGTGTTTCAACTGTGGCAACTTTGGCCATTTCCGGAACCAGTGCACAGCACCCCGGCAACCCAGGTCATCCCGCAGAGGAGTAGGCCAAGAGAGAAACACAGAAGACAATGAAGAACCCTGTCCATAGGACAGAGGCAAGCCAGGTCCGCCAGATGTCATGCCCCTGACATGTGAAACCCCATCAGCGGACCCAATACCTCAAATCACTGGGGGCTGTCATATCCTTCCTTGTGGCCAATGGTGCAGTCAGAAGTGAAAATCCCCGACCCCACCAGTCTATCAGAACACTCTGTGTCTTGTATGGGGATTTAAGGTCAAGACAGACGTTCCCCAGCTTGCAAGCCCCTGAGCATGTGGACACAGCCAGGACACTCCATCTTGTTCCAGTTTACGGTGGAGACCTGCCCACCCCACCTGATGAGCGCAGACCTGCTGCAGGAACTGAAGGTGACCAAAGTGTCCCATGAAGATGTGATCTTGGCCACCTCTCCACCACAGGCCCAAGAAGAATCAATCATGCTGGTGGCCCTACAAGAGCCTCGCTCGAACAACCGGTGCAAGCCTACCCAAGGAGGTGCTGGACATAGCACCCAGAAGGCTATGGCCCAAGGGAGACTTCAAGTTGCGCCAGTGCGGGTGTCACTCAAGTCTACAACCCTGGATGCTCCGAAGGCCCAGCATCCACAGCTCATCACCCAGAGCTAAACTGACTCTGACCAGCTGGAGGTCTAAGTGGAACTGCTGTTCAAGAAACGGCCTAAGAAATTTGGCACGGGCCGGGAAAACTCTCAACCCCGAGGGACCACACCCGCTTCGTGAAATGGCTGCACTGCTTCCGGCTCCAGCGCCAGAGGATCATCTTGGACAAGATTCTGAAGGTGCTCCCTGATGTTAATCCAGGCCCTGGACCAGAAGACAGCCACTCAGCTCCTCAAATTGGTTAACAAGATGCTGACCAGAAATCAAGCTGGGTGAAAGGAACTGCTGCTGGCTGGTAAAGAAGATGTCCCAGCAAAAAGACCCCCTGTGAGAGCAAGAAAGCTCAGCTGAACGTCACCTCTGACAAAAAATAAGGACCCCAGCAAACGGTTTGGTTTCCTGCCAGCCCTGTGCCAGAAGATGGGAGTCGCTCACGGCACTGTGAAGAGCAAGGCCAGATTGAGCCGCCTCACCCACGGGAATCATCATGCGGTCCCAGCTTCTCTCGATCAAGAGGAAGACTGTGAAAGGAGAACCAGATCAGATTGAATGGTGTATAACCTGAGGACTGTGAGCGAAGCAACCGTGTTTGAAACCCCAGTTGTGCCAGATCTGCACACTCTGCTGACAAACGTGCCAGCCACAGCAACGGTGCTTACGGCAATGGATCTGCCCGAAGCTTCCCTCAATGTTCCCCCTCACCAGGACGACCAGTTCCTGAAAGTGCACAAGGGGGGTGCTGAACAAATGGACAGTAAGGCCCAAGAGGGCCCGGAACAGCCTTTCACAGCTCGCCAGAGCATTGCCCTCCGTCCCCACCAACTGGATTGTGGAGCATGCAGAAGTCATCGACACCGCTACCTGCACAGCGCTTTCCATGTCTCCTCTACTCTGCCTGGCAGAGCAGCAACGTAAGTTCTGCAAAACAGAGTCCAGTGGTGTCAAAAGCAAGTTCCTGAAGACACTGTATCGCCCACTGGACGAAACACTTGACAGATGACCGGAGGGCCGCGGAGGAGAAGATGGCTCCCTCAACAACTCTGAAGATGCAGTCCTTCCTTAGTCTAGTCTCGTACTGCAGAACTTGGATCCCTGGTGCTCCAGGCTTAATGCAGCCTCTGTACAATTGCATCAACGCATTGCAACCTTCATCTCGTACAGGAAACTGAAAGACTTCATAGTCTCTGCGCCAACTCTAGGCCTCCCTGACTACGAGAACCCATCCCATCCTGACCAAATCGGAGAAAGAAGGACCAAGATGGAGAAGGTCATGCTACTGGCCAGGCTTAAAACAGACCCACGGAGGAAACCCAGAGGCCTCTAGACTACCTCTCAGCTGGCCTGGATCCAGTTGCAAGGGGGGGACCCTCCTGCATGAAAGCAATACCCGCAGCACACGCCCTCCTGACAAGGCTGCTCTCCACCACTCTTCAGTGCTCTCAGCCGTTACCTGTCTCTACTCCCACTCCCAAGGGGGATGCGCATACGGACCCTCAGATGAAAAGTCTGCAAGATACCGTACATGGCTCCAGCCTTGCAAATGATGAAGGAAAGTTCCACACGGGATGTGCAGCGACCAGCAATCAAGACATTCTATGGTCCAGAAGGTTGTCAGCCCAAGAGCCCAAGAAGCGGAGCTGATAAAGCTGATGAAAGACCTGCCAGATTGCGAAGAGCAAAAACTTCCAGGTACTCGCATGACATGGCACCTGACTTCGGACCCATCTGGGCTGCAAGAAACTTCATCACAGCAAGCGGATCGACCGTGAAGCACCATGGAGCCATCAGAGACCTGCTGGACGCTCTTCAACTACTAAAAGTGGTGGCAGTGCTGAAGGCCAAGGCACACGGAAAACTGAACACAGTAGAGACACGGGGCATCAACAGCAGATGTGTCAGCCAAAGAAGCAGCCAGAGGAAGACAATATAGAAAATGGGAGAGGTCGTAGAGCCGGATGGCTACTACATGATGACTGAAGACAAGAAAACCTGGCAAACAGAAGTCAATGGGAAAACCGTTGAAGATGCCATCTCTGAATTGGACAGAAGTGCTGCCTCCTCCTCCACCAGCCAACAAGCTGAATCACTTCCAGGACAAAGACTCTGACGTGGATATGAATTCTGAGGCAGAAGAATGGTGCCCACCTCTACCAGAAAGGACGTATTTGATGGAGAACATTCCAGAAGATTGTCCTCCACCACCCTCTCGTGGGGAAGCTTCTCCTCCAGCACAGTCCTACGTTTGGCAGTCCACGGCAACACTCCCCGAGATGAGCTGCATGAGTCCGAAGGCATCCCAAGGCTACGACAGTTTGACCTTCCCCCTCATCCCCGGAGAATACCGGCTGGACCGGTACCAATGCAAAGAGTCCCAAGTCCTCCTCTGACGCAGTCTAACACGAGTCTTCATACAGAGGGAGGCGCGGACAATCCTACAATCAGCTCAGAGAATGTCAATTACCACAACCCAGTCACTAAACCTGACAAAATGACTTCCTGAAACCTGTACAAGAAGTAACAGGATCAGACTCGGAAGGAGGAGAAGAAAAGCTGGATGCTGAAGGCCAAAAGCACTGGGCTCCAAGAAACGGTCTACATCAAAACGTCTACCTCAAGACAGACCTAGTCTACCTCAAAACGTCTACCTCAAGACAGACCCAGTCTATCTCAAAGTGTGTACCCTACGGTGGTTCAATGAACACATGGCCCCCACACAGAATTGAAGACACAGATTAATGACCTGATTGGACTCAACTCACACCTAAACAGCGAAGATTCCCGGCAGCTGTTCGGCCACCGACAAATTTAACATCGGACAAGCGGGAAAAGTTCCCCCACATCGTCTGGCCTGAAGATTTCCCAGTAAGGAACCAGTTGGCGAAGACTACTGCAAAGAAGCTACTCTCAAAAATAGTATGCAGATATGGGGTTTCCAGAAGCAATTTCAAGTGATCAGGGACCCGCATACACAGCAAACCTAACACAAGAGACCTGATCAGCAGTAGGGTCAGACTTAGGCCTACACAGCTACTCACCATCCCACACCATAGACTAGGTGGGACACTTAAGAGCAGCATGATAAAAAATTGGCCCAAGAGACAGACAAACCCTGGCATTAGACACTCCCGTAGGCTCAGGAAAAAGCTGTCACCAATATGAGACTTTATTTGTGTCCAAACTCATTTTAGGGGTATTCTTCGTTTAGCAGTTGACTATGCAATATGATACTTTGTCTGCATGTGTAAATGAATTTATCAAAAATTTTGCTAATGTCCATTCTCGAGTTTCTCTCCTTCATTGCAAGGTCCAGATTCAGTGCCTGTTATACACGTCCTGAAGTCAGGAGACTGAGTGTGGGTGGAGAAAGTCAACAAAGAGAAGCACTCAATCCCAGATCCGATGGCCCTTCTCCAAGTGCTGATGCCACCGACCTGGAGGGAAACCCCACCTGGATCCACGCATCGCATTGCAGGGAAAAGGCCTTCATACCAGAAGATACACCTGAGCTGGAGTGATGCTGTGGATGACCTACCTGACTGAATAAATTACCTACCTGATGGAGAATACACATGCACTGACTGCATAGACTGCTAACTAAGAGACTTTGATTACATTGCACCACACCCCCTTTAGGGACAGATCTCCTGACCGCGAAAGTCTGTACAGAGGAGGATGTGTGCACTAGGAATATGTCAGTCCACTGGCAGCATAAAAGAGTTGCAGCGCTTTGGGCCAGGAGCAGGGTTTTAGGGTAAGTGATATCTAAGGGGGGATTGTTATGGAAATATATATGTATATGTATTTCATATAGATCTCACTTGCCTGCTATAGGCTATATACTCCATATACTGCTATATACTCATGTACTCTTATATATTCTTATATGCACACAGATACATATTCACAGTTTGAACCTTGTAACTAGTTGGTGGAGATGACCTACTGCCCCCCCATGAGATAGTCTGGGGAGCAGATGGTATTTTATGATAGCATTGTCTTGTGATATTTGTCCCAGACATAGAAAGAGGAAGTTTAGGCCAGATGTGCCAGCCGATATCAGAACATTGCTGACATTGTAAGACAAAGAGCAGTATATCATCTGACGCTTAAGTCACCTTAGGTTGACGCCCATATATGTTTATGCATTAAAACTGACCAATTAGCTAAGAAGTGAAGCCTCTATGTTAATGAGTAGCCACTCCTTTTCTGTACAATTGATAAAACCAAGTATATTCAATAAACTTCCAGAGTTTTGCTGGGAGGTATTGCTGCCACCCGAGTCTGGCGTCTTTCCTTCTTTGAGCGCTCAGTAAGACTCTGTCTAATTTGGGCAGGCCACAGTACGCACAGGGGTAAATTTACCCAACTATAAATTTCCACATCAGTAGTCCGGTGGCTCTGGCTGAAGGCATGATGTAGGATATTAGGGGTAGTAGTCTGGTTGCTCTGGCTGATGGGATGATGTGGGATATTAGGGATAGCAGTCCGGTAGCTTTGACAGAATGATGTGGGATATTAGGGGTAGTAGTCTGGCGGCTGTGATGGGATGATGTGGGATATTAGGGGTAGTAGTCCGGTGGCTCTGACGGAATGATGTGGGATATTAGGGGTAGTAGTCTGGCGGCTGTGATAGGATGATGTGGGATATTAGGAGTAGTAGTCCGGCGACTGTGATGGGATGATGTGGGATATTAGGGGTAGTAGTCTGGCGGCTCTGACGGAATGATGTGGGATATTAGGGGTAGTAGTCCGGTGGCTCTGATGGGATGATGTGGAATATTAGTGGTAGTAGTCCGGCGGCTGTGATGGGATGATGTGGGATATTAGTGGTAGTTGTCTGGTGGCTCTGGCTGACGGGATGATGTGGGATATTAGTAGTCCGGTGGCTCTGGCTGACGGGACGATGTAGGATATTAGGGGTAGTAGTGCGGTAGCTCTGGCTGATGGGATGATGTGGGATATTATAGTGAATGTGGCTATGCGGAGTGGGCGGGGCTCTACACTCAGCTTTATATATAAAGATATAATCACTCTAACTTGTTATAACTAACCGTAGTTAGTTACTATGCCCGGGTAGCGCCGGGCTCTTCAGCTAGTATTTATATAAAGGAAATAAATATTTGAATACTTTTAATACATACCGACAGGCACATATTTTGCCGTTACATCTGTGCCAGGAGCAGATACATGGTATATAATTAGTGTGCCTGTTAGACACTGACAGTTGTGGTTCTTCCTGCAAATTCCTGCAGATTGCCTGAGCTACTAATGGTATATAATGTACAATATCTGTTACATTGCAGGGACGGCACCATTACCTCTCCTGCCGTTTGCCCTTCATTTAGAGTCGAGGTCATAATGTCATGACTAATCTAAATCCGATAAACCATTGCTGAGGATGTTGAGGAAAACACAGAAAATCATGCATATTTCCATTCTTCTAATGACAACAGGCACATTCTGCCAGGCAGCATAGCACAGCGCTGAGACACCGCGAAAGCCATCTTATATGCAAACATGAAAGCAGACATTGTAGCAGACAGCTTGTAGAAAACTCTCACTTCCAGCCGCACATACACTATGCTAAAATGTGCTTTCATTACGAAGTTAAGAAAGTGACTTGCCCTTCCGCTAAAAATGTGAATTACTCATCAATATCAGTTTATCAGCTATCTCTGGTGGATATGAC
The DNA here is from genome assembly GCF_039654945.1 of Dendrobates tinctorius. Classification (NCBI taxonomy): domain Eukaryota; kingdom Metazoa; phylum Chordata; class Amphibia; order Anura; family Dendrobatidae; genus Dendrobates; species Dendrobates tinctorius. The sequence goes on from NW_027361719.1 coordinate 20,352,163, forward strand.
TGTATGCCAAAAAATAATTACATACAAAATGCCAGCTACCTCCATTCTCTCATTTCAATATCCTTGTTAAAAATGCAACCACTTTTCTGAGACATTGTCGCAAGAGATAATTGTATTGTTACACGGGGGCAGAAAGGATATGGGGCCGCCTGGTGCCACCACCTGATGCTCTTTCATCCATCAAACTCCGCAATGCAAATAATTAATAATTACCTCAAAGTGTCTTCTGCCTCCATAAAAATATAACTGCTTATTATTTGTATATTTCCTGTCTATACTCGTATTGCAATATCCATTTATTGCCACAACTTCTAAACCTGCAATCATGTAACCAGAGGTGAAGAAGACTGTAATGTGATCACATGGAAACAAAACGTCACAAGTGTTCATGCAGCAAAATAGCAGAAAAGCAGCTTTTCTAGCTTCAATGGTTCTACTGTCTCATGCCGGTGTATGTTAGGACAGCAGTGATGATGATGTGCCATACCACTACATTACAACTGGTTAATTCTCTTCTACAGATCTCACCTGAAGAACAGAGAGATACTGAGGCCTCGCCATTAGTCATAGTCCATGATAGTAACAAAATAATATATATATATACTAGCTGAAGAGCCCGGCGCTGCCCGGGCATAGTAATTAACTGTGGTTAGTTATAACAAATTATAATTATCCTCCATCCCATAGTCCCGTGCCCATATACCCATCATACATATCCACGATCCCATAGGCCCGTGCCCATATACCCATCATACATATCCTCCATCCCATAGTCGAGTGCCTATATACCATCACACATCCTCCATCCCATAGTCCCGTGCCCATATACCCATCATACATATCCACGATCCCATAGGCCCGTGCCCATATACCCATCATACATATCCTCCATCCCTTAGGCCCGTGCCCATATACCCATCATACATATCCTCCATCCCATAGTCGAGTGCCCATATACCCATCACACATCCTCCATCCCATAGTCCCGTGCCCATATACCCATCATACATATCCTCTATCCCATAGTCGAGTGCCCATATACCCATCACACATCCTCCATCCCATAGTCCCATGCCCATGTACCCATCATACATATCCGCCATCCCATAGTTCCATGCCCATATACCCATCACACATCCTTCATCTCATAGTCCCATGCCCATGTACCCATCATACATATCCTCCATCCCATAGTCCCGTGCCCATATACCCATCATACATATCCTCCATCCCATAGCCCAGTGCCCATATACCCATCACACATCCTCCATCCCATAGTCAACCATTATGACATCATAATGAGCGGCGGGGCTTGCAACCAATGATGACATCAGCGTCGCCATGGCAGCCATTATGACATCATAATGAGGGGTGGGGCTTGATACACACACTTTTTACCCATTATGTAGATAGGGGCAAAATTGTTTGGTGAATTGGAATGCGCAGGGTTAAAATTTCGCCTCACAACATAGCCTAGGACACTCTTGGGGTCCAGACGTGTGACTGTGCCAAATTTTGTGGCTGTAGCTGCGACGTTGCGGATGCCAATCCCGGACATACACACATACATACATACACTTGAGCTTTATACAGTATATTAGATATATAATTGTGTGTGATGCATTAGCAACACTAAATAATCTAAATTGTTGAAGTGACGTGAGAAAAATATAGGCAGAAATTAAAATTGTCCTGTGCATATGTATTCACTTTTTTTGCTATGAAGCCCCTAAAAATTTCTGGTGCAAGCAATTACCTTCATAAGTCACATTTTTAGTAAAATGAAGCCCACCTGTATGCAGTCTAAGTGTTGCATGCTCTGTCAGTATATACACACCTCTTCTGAAAGGCCACAGAGGTTGCAGCACCATTAAACAAGAGGCATCACTAACCAAAGAACACCATGAAGACCAAAGAGATCTCCAAACAAGTCAGGGACAAAGTTGTTGAGAAGTATAAGTCAAGGTTGGATTATAAAAAACATATCCCAATATCTGATGATCCTTCGGAGCACCATGACATCCATTATCATCAAATGTAAAAGGTACCACAACAAGCTTAGCAAGAGAGGGCCACTCACCAAAACTCAGCTTGGGAAAAGGGGGCATTAATCAGAGAGGCAGCACAGAGACCAAAGGTAACCTTGAAAGAGCTGCAGAGGTACCAAGCAATCAATAGAGGTGGCAATTATGGATGAGTAGGCATAAAAAAGCCTTTACTTACACACAAAAATTGAGCTGTGGACACGAGAACAAAATTGAACTTTTTGGTCACCATGGTAAACAATATCTCTGGCACCAGACCAACAGAGCTCATGACCCTAAGAACGCCATCCCCACAGTGAAACATGATGGTGGCAGCATCATGCTGTGGGGATGTTTTTAGCAGCAGGTACAGGGAAAATTGTCCAAGTCAAGGGAAGGATGGATGGTGCAAAATACAGGGATATTCTTGCGCAAAACCTGTTTCTGTCTGTCAGTGATTAGAGACTGGGACGGAGGTTCACCTTCCATCAAAACAATGGCTCAAAGCATACTGCTAAAGCAACACTCGAATGGTTTATGTGGAAATAAATGTTTTGGAGTGGCCTAGTCAAAGTCCAGACTATAATCCAATTGAGAATCTGTGGTCAGACTTGAAGATTGGTGTTCACCAGAGGAAACTGTCCAACTTGAAGGAGCTGGAGAAGTTTTGCTTTGAGGAATAGACAAAAATCCCAGTAGCAGGATTTAGAAAGCTCATAGAGACTTATCCAATGCTACTTGCAGCTGTAATTGCCCATATGCACACTGAAGTTTTCAGTTATTTTGTCCTATTTTTTGTTTGCTGCTCAATAAAAATAAATCCAAATTCTCACAGTTGTAGGCATGTTCTTTACAAGAACTGATGCACACCCTACAAAAACAGTGAAATTCCACGTTGTGAGGTAGCAAAACACAAAAAATGCCAAAGGGGTGAATACTTTCGCAAACCACTGTATATTGATTTGTTTGTTAATGCTTTTGCTCTAGTTAATATAATCTACAGTATATAGTCTGAAGACCGGTTTGCAGCATTTCTTCTAGAGGACAGTATCTCCATATACAAAGTGCTCGATATAACCTGTACAGCATGCCATAAAGGCACTACCATCCAGTTTCCAAATCTCTTGACCATAAAATTGAGCACTTAAAGATAATATATAAGTAGGGATAACGCTCAGGCTATGTGCCCACGTATGCAGAAATTTCCTGAGAAAAACTGGACTCCTTCCTTGGAAATCCGCAATTTTTTATTCACTTTTTTTTTGCAGATTTTTCGCTTTTCTTGCGGAGCTTCCTGATATAATGAAATCTGCAAATTTTCTGCAAAATTAATGAACATGCTGCTTTTTTTCTGCAATACGATTTTTTGCAGAAAAAAACGCACCATGTGCACAAAGATTGCGGATTTCATTCTATTAATAGGATGCTTAATGTATGCATTTTTGAAGCATTTTTAAGGCAGAAAAACGCGGCAAAAAAAATGCGAAAAATCCTGAACGTGTGAACACAGCCTCATAAACAATCTATATTGGCATATAGATCATAATAAGTAAAATAAAATTATACCTTGATATCTGTGATCTGATGTCTTATTCCAGATAAATCCACGTTTTTCTTACTATGCAAATTAGCTGTTAAGATCTATGGGCCGGACACTCCCTGAGAATCTGCCTTATTATAAGCTTATAATAAACCAAAAGGGGGGATATCAGTATTAAAAATGTAGATCTGGAGAGTGTGCTGTTAGTCATTACGTGTCTCAGAGTCAGACTCTGATTCATGCTGCCCGTGGTTCAGGCACTATGAATCAGCTGTCAGATTTCCTTTACATTGTAAATCCATTTAACTAAAAAATGACATTTTTACTGCACAGAAAAATACAGAAATTCTACAAAACAATGTAGAATTTATTTGGGGACTCAGTCTTGCAGCATGGGTGCACTGGGATACTAGGCCGTCTGACCTGCCGCTGCATTGTCGCTGCAGCAGTGGTCGGCACATGGCTCCGCTCCGTTAGGGTTTGTTTGCACGGTCTGGAGTCCTTCAGTATTTGCTGCGGATTGAACGCTGTGTACAGCCGCAGCGTCCAATTCACAGCATCCAGACGTTACAGCATAGTGGAGGGGATTTTATGAAATCCCGTCTCCACTATGCGTGCACGGCCGCATCCGGCGGCCCTGCGTAACCGGACATGCGGTGCCTTTTTATAGACCGCGGCATGTCTATTTATCTTGCGGAGACGCTCTGTCTCCGCAAGATAAATATCACAGTCTATGAATAGGATGCGGTGATTTCGCACGGTTCAATCATCACATGCGGAATCACCGCACGTACAACAGGGCGCGGCGCATTGGTCGGAGCGGGGTATCCTCTGCGTCCAAAGATTCCAGACCGTGGACAAATACCCTTAGGGCAATAGGGACCCATTTAGAGGTTCGCCGTGACGTGGCAGTGGGCTCCATACAGTCTGATCAGAACCTCATGTTCAGCTGTATATATTTTTGTCTAGCGACATTAGATCAATGTATGATTTTTGGAGGAGCTGTCCGTTCTCTCTTTCAGCGTAAAATCTATTTGTTATATTATTTTTACAGGAAAAGCAGAATTGTAGGAGATTATGTCACATAATATATGGCGCAATGTGCAATGGCATCACAAAAGTGTTATCCGGGCTCTAATGATAAACCTGTCTGAATGGGGAAAGTAAAGAAAATGATCAACACAATTAGTTAAATGCCGCATTTTTCAGCTTTGTCACATGTGTAGTTTCATATAAACCAATTTATTTTGAAATTAATGGTCACCATAAGATCACTTACAATAAAACAATTACCAACCTGGCATGATGTATTACACCCAAAACGTACTCCCTCTTCTATGTCTGGACTAATATTATTTTATTCTCCTGAAATTCTCTAAATGGAATTGCAGAGATATAGTCCTTTGGCAAGAAAGGAGTTATCAGCCCAGACTAAAAAATAAAAAAATAAATTTGCTTGTAGTTTTAATCACAGAAAACAAACAACCTTTCCTCCAAATAAATACCTCTTCTCTCGGAATTAATAAATATGCAAATTTGCTGTATTTTTATTAACAGCCTGGCAGCTCCTGACTAATAAATATTTCAGCTTTTCTTCGTCAGCTTGTCCTCTGCTCCGCACAACGCGGGGAGTCATTCGCTGTTAGTGTTTACGCACTGTTGTTCCGAAAGGATTTCATTTCCAAAGAATGTAAGTAATTGTTAAATGCGCTGAGTTTGTCAGATTGTCCCTGATTGTCTCTAGCTAACGAGGAGTCTAATTAGTGCTAGTGACAGGAGGGCTTAACAGAGGTGGGCACCTGCCCATTGGGAGTTTCATTGTGACAGAGAGAGAATACGGCACGGTGGCACCAGACTGGAAAATGACAGAATACATCAGCACAGCTTATAGAGTATGTAAGGTAAGGAAAGAATACTAAAGCGCTGTACAAATAAAATGTATTATAGCACAGCCATACTCTTCAAGACCTCACATGCACACCTCTATTAAATAGTCACTGTCGTTTCAACATTCTTTGCAAATATCAGACACTTTTTCATTCTTTTCTGCCACCTGTATTCATCAGGAAAAACTACTAAAATCTGTCCAGGTCAAAAACAGGAAAGGCTGCCCAATCACTGAGGTATCAGATTACAGCTGCATATTGATGTCTATAGAGTGGGGAGGAGGAACAAGAAGAACGATGGGAGGGCAGGCAATGGGAGACACTCACAGATTCTGCTTCAACCATCTACTTCATGTCAGGACTGGATTCACAGCTACACTGGTCATTACTACTGGATAATGTTTTTCGTGCTCCTGCTTCTGATCATATGCTACCATAGAGATGGGAGCAAGACTCCTCGATGTACTGAAGCACTGTATGGGAGAATTAAATTCACCTAGCCTCTACCAACTAGCTCAGAGATAACTGAAACGTGGATAAAACTTGTGCAGGATATAAGTCTAGAAATAGTGCTATTCCTCATGTATACACATTGGTCAGCATTTTCTGAACAGTCACCTGAAAAGACGCGTTCACTTTAACTGTTTGTTTTATCTTCAGTTTTGTAAGAAACTCTTCATCACTTTTTTTTTTCACTACACAGTCCATGTCCAAATGCCAATGCATAGTGCCTGTATATGGAAACTTATCACTATATTACACAGCTATTCTCCGCTAGAAGCAAACATTCTGGGGATAATACCTCTGTGTATAATATCTGATGGAGAATACCCCAATTTATTTCCTGTTAGATTTAGAGAAAAATATCTGAATGAAGATGCAGACATACGGAGATATGGTATGGCCCTGCAGAGTGCTATGGGTGCTGTACTACAGTCATATACTAGTTGGGGTTTGCATTCAGTCGTACTTTGAGAATGCGCAGAAGATGAATTGGCCTTGTTTTGTCTTTGGGTATTTTGAAGGCTTTCAATGGTTGAATGATATAGGAAGTAAAATGTCCAGCAAACTTCAAGATTCAAGAAGCATAGACCCTCATAGAAAATTATAAATACCATATTTGCATCTAATATTAATTAGAAATTAAGGTATTTTAACAAAACTCACTGAAAGGTGAAACTTTTAAGTTAAAATTTGTCCTCAATTCCACTTCCTTTTTATAAAACTAAGATTAATGTAGACATTTGCAAAGCCTTATATTAGGCATATTAGGCTGTGTGCTGCAGTTTCAATACAAGCAGTATTTTATCATCAGGAAATTAACACTACGGGACTACATGTAACATGCCAGGCAGTCAGGCTAAACTGTGAAATCCCACCCTCATCACTGATTGGCAGCTTGGTGACAATTCACAGTGCAGACAGGAAGCTTCCAATTAGATATGTGGGTGGGCTTATACACAGCCAAATATTCTTTCTTATCTCTGCTACATTTATATCAGAAAAATCAGAAAATCTATCAAAACTGCACCAAGCAGCCCAGTAAGTGATAAGTTGCTGGAATCATCCTTTTTTACCTTACAGTGGCATGCAAACGTTTGGGCATCCATTGTCAAAATTACTGTTATTGTGAACAGTTAAGCAAGATGAAGATTAAAGGCCTAAAGTTAATAGGAACAGTGGAGGTCAAGATAAAGTGTGGAAGACCAAGCAAAATTTCAGTGAGAGCAGATCGTAGGATTGCTAGAGAGACAAATCAGAATCCCCGCTTGACTGCAAAAGTCTTCCAGAAAGATTTAGCAGACTATGAAGTTGTGGTACATTTTTCTACCATTTAGAGAAACCTGCACAAATATGGCCTTCATGGATAAGTCATGAGAAGAAAATCTCTCCTGCATCCTCACCATAAAATTCTGAATCAGAAGTGTGCAAAAGTACATTTAAACAATCCTGATGCATTTTGGAAACAAGTCCTGTGGACTGATGAGCATAAACTAGAACTATTTGGTCACAATGATTAAAGGTATGTGTAGGAAAAAAGGGCACAGAATTTTCAGGAAAAGAACATCTTGCTGACCATTAAGAATGGGGGTGGATCACTCATACTTTCGGGTTGCAATCAATGGCAAGTGGAATATTTCACAGGTAGAGGGAAGAACAGATTCAATTAAATTTCCACAAATTCTTGATGCAAACCGAACACCATCTATAGAAAGCTGAAGCTGAAAAGAGAATGGCTTCTACAAATGGGTAATGATCCTGAACACATGTCAAAATCCACAATAGACCTCAAAAGGTGCAAGCTGAAAATTTTATAATGTCCCTCAATGTCCCCTGATCTGAATATAATTGAAAATCTCTGGCTAGATTTCAATATAGCAGTGCATGCAAGACAACCCAGGAATCTAACAGAACTTGAAGAATTTTTTCAAGGAAGAATGGATGAAAATCCCTCAAATAAGAATTGAAAGTCTCTTAGCTGGCTACAAAAAGTGTGTTAAAGCTGTGATACTTTCAAAAAGGGGTGCTACTAGGTACATGTAGGGTCCCCAAACATTTGCATCAGCCCCTTTTCCTTTTTATAGTTTTTAAAATCTAATAATAATAATAATAATAATAATAATAATAATAATAATATACAGTGGGGCAAAAAAGTATTTAGTCAGTCAGCAATAGTGCAAGTTCCACCACTTAAAAAGATGAGAGGCGTCTGTAATTTACATCATAGGTAGACCTCAACTATGGGAGACAAACTGAGAAAAAAAAATCCAGAAAATCACATTGTCTGTTTTTTTTTCATTTTATTTGCATATTATGGTGGAAAATAAGTATTTGGTCAGAAACAAAATTTCATCTCAATACTTTGTGATATATCCTTTGTTGGCAATGACAGAGGTCGAACGTTTTCTGTAAGTCTTCACAAGGTTGCCACACACTGTTGTTGGTATGTTGGCCCATTCCTCCATGCAGATCTCCTCTAGAGCAGTGATGTTTTTGGCTTTTCGCTTGGCAACACGGACTTTCAACTCCCTCCAAAGGTTTTCTATAGGGTTGAGATGTGGAGACTGGCTAGGCCACTCCAGGACCTTGAAATGCTTCTTACGAAGCCACTCCTTCGTTGCCCTGGCGGTGTGCTTTGGATCATTGTCATGTTGAAAGACCCAGCCACGTTTCATCTTCAATGCCCTTGCTGATAGAAGGAGGTTTGCCCTCAAAATCTCACGATACATGGCCCCATTCATTCTTTCATGTACCCGGATCAGTCGTCCTGGCCCCTTTGCAGAGAAACAGCCCCAAAGCATGATGTTTCCACCACCATGCTTTACAGTAGGTATGGTGTTTGATGGATGCAACTCAGTATTCTTTTTCCTCCAAACACGACAAGTTGTGTTTCTACCAAACAGTTCCAGTTTGGTTTCATCAGACCATAGGACATTCTCCCAAAACTCCTCTGGATCATCCAAATGCTCTCTAGCAAACTTCAGACGGGCCCGGACATGTACAGGCTTAAGCAGTGGGACACGTCTGGCACTGCAGGATCTGAGTCCATGGTGGCGTAGTGTGTTACTTATGGTAGGCCTTGTTACATTGGTCCCAGCTCTCTGCAGTTCATTCACTAGGTCCCCCCGCGTGGTTCTGGGATTTTTGCTCACCGTTCTTGTGATCAATCTGACCCCACGGGGTGGGATTTTGCGTGGAGCACCAGATCGAGGGAGATTATCAGTGGTCTTGTATGTCTTCCATTTTCTAATTATTGCTCCCACAGTTGATTTCTTCACTCCAAGCTGGTTGGCTATTGCAGATTCAGTCTTCCCAGCCTGGTGCAGGGCTACAATTTTGTTTCTGGTGTCCTTTGACAGCTCTTTGGTGTTCACCATAGTGGAGTTTGGAGTCAGACTGTTTGAGGGTGTGCACAGGTGTCTTTTTATACTGATAACAAGTTTAAACAGGTGCCATTACTACAGGTAATGAGTGGAGGAAAGAGGAGACTCTTAAAGAAGAAGTTACAGGTCTGTGAGAGCCAGAAATCTTGATTGCTTGTTTCTGACCAAATACTTATTTTCCACCATAATATGCAAATAAAATGAAAAAAAAACAGACAATGTGATTTTCTGGATTTTTTTTTCTCAGTTTGTCTCCCATAGTTGAGGTCTACCTATGATGTAAATTACAGACGCCTCTCATCTTTTTAAGTGGTGGAACTTGCACTATTGCTGACTGACTAAATACTTTTTTGCCCCACTGTATAATACATTTTTTTTGCCTAAAATACAAAGGAAACATCTTGTCTTTAACTTTAGGCCTTTTAGAGATCATTTAATCTTTAAAGGGAACCTGTCACCCCCCAGGGTGTTTTTAAGTAAAAGAGCCACCTTCAGCAGCACTAAGGCTGCATTCTGTGAAGGTGGCACTTCTGTTTCTGACCCCTAGTAAAGCAGAAATATTGACTTTTATAAATAGGTCCTCATACCTGTAATGCGTCCCATAGGTATGGTGTATCCCCCTTTATCAGCCGCCTTGGAGCCATCCATCATGCCCCTTTTGTGCCTGGGCTCCGCCTCCCAGGCATCCATCATGTCCCTTGTCTTGCATGTGGGCGCCGCCTCCCAGCCGTCCATCATGCCCCTGTGTGTTGCCGCCTCCTCCTGTGTAGTATGCCAGAGCCTGCACTGTGACAACAGTTCTCGGGCATGCACAATGACAGGTCATCAAGCCTGCATGTTTTGGAGTCCCCCGATTCCCAGGCCCGCAGTGTGAATACTTCATAATACACTGTGGGGTGGGATCAGGGGCCTCCGCAACACGCAGGCGCGATAGCCTGATGTCGGTTCTCGGGCAGTGCGTACTGCGCATGCCCGAGAACTGTTGTCACAGCGCAGGCGCCGGTATACTATACAAGAGGAGGCGGCGACGCACAGGGGCATGATGGACAGCTGGGAGGCGGCGCCCAAGCACAAAAGGGCATGATGGATGGCTGGGAGGCGGCTGATACAGGGGGACACACCATACCTATGGGACGCATTACAGGTATGAAGACCTATTTATAAAAGTCAATATTTCTGCGTTACTAGGAGTCAGAAACAAAAGAGCCACCTTCACAGAATGCAGCCTTAGTGCTGCTGAAGGTGGCTCTTTTACTTAAAAACGCCCTGGGGTTACAGGTTCCTTTTATCTTGCTTAACTTTTCACAATAACAGTAATTTTGACCAGGGGAGCCCAAACTTTTACATGCAACTGTATATGATGCTGTACTCAGATCATATAGCAAACACCTGCTGACAGATTCCCTTTTTGGAAAGTAGGTAGTGTATGTTTACATGCAGCTCTATAAAGGCTGCTATGAAAATTGTATACATACGCAAGGTTTCTAAAAAAAACTTACCTGATTACATTCCCACACTGCTACAGGCTTTTCCTGCTACTGTGATGTTTGGAAGCTGTTTTTGTTTGTGATTGTGTACTGTGGTGCCTGATTAATGCCAACCAATGCTTGTCTGACAATTCTTTTTTTCCCAATACTACTAACAACCATAGCAACCATCTTGTTAAATGTTACTTTGTGCAATAGGAGTTGCAGGAAAAGTTAGAACTTAAAGGGAGTTGTATAGTATAGTTCCTTTTTTCTCTGCTTATAACTAGAACTCAGAATGCTACAGTATCTATTCCTTTTACACCTCAATTTTAAATAAAGGCTGGCCATGAGAAAAACTAAGAAACATTTTTTCTTTCTAACATGTTTGAAAAATTACATCTGAACAAACCACTCAACTTCTTGGACAATGTCTTTTGGAAAGACGAGGCTAGAGTAGAAGTTTTTGGACATAATTCCCTATGTCATGTTTGTAAAAATCCATAGAAATCATATCAGCACAGTAAGAAAGAAGGAGGTAAGGTCCTGAATGGCAGGTATATTTTACTGAGATGGTTTTATTTTTTCCTGAATTTTGGATCCGGGATTTAGGAGTGACCAAAAAAGACTGGGTGGGGAAGGTCGCTCCCATACTCTTATCTATATCTTACTGACCTAATAAAGTGCAATTGGTCAAGCTCAGGAAGTGGTGTGCTGAAGCTGGAGAAAGACGCAGCTGGTGGATAGTCTGTTCTGCAGCCTGACAGATTCCTGTAAGACCAAGTTGATGAGACCATGTGATTTTATTTGCCTTACCCAGAGAGAGGACTGTTTTGTTACTCATTTGTGTTGAAGTAAGGCTGCTTTCATTTTTGGAGCTGAAAAGTTTATGAAGGACAATAAACTTTATTTTGTTTTGATATAAAAACCCTGTGCCTGTTCATATCCACATGGCTACCAGATAGCTGAAACCCCCCTCAGTATATACACCTCATACGAAGAGTTAAACACAAGCACCGTTGTGGAGGGGTCATGATTTAGGCTCGTGTTGCAGCCACAGGATCTGGGCAACTTGTAGTCACTGAGTTGAGAATGAAATACTCTGTAATCTGTACTCCGTGATCCAAAGTATTCTCGAGAGAACTGAGAGCCATATATCTAAAAGCTAAAGCATACCAGCCAATCTTCAATGGATATGCCATAAATGTACAATGAATTCAGTCAGACCAATGTAACCTGCATCTATCTCTGCATCTGTATTCCACAGCGTGTCCACATCGGACATTACCTTTCTGAATCCTGCTCATATAGGTACCATACACATGGTCAGTTTTTTAAATACATCGGTTAGGGACTGCTCTGATCTGGGTATACCTTGACGTTTGGTAGAGCGGCTTAGTATACATTTTTTGCAAAAAACATATCAACCAAATACCCTGTTTTGTTATCATCTTTTTACTAGCACTTGCTGTTTACTGTTATTATTTTTTTAACAACAGAGTATTTTTATATGTTATACTGTGATTTTCTGTGTTTCAGTCTTCTGATGGTCCTACAGACTTATTCACTGTGTGCATGACCCATGTGTTTGGACTCAATTGGTTTCTTGTTTCTGCAAGATTAGGGAGGTTTCCACCCCTCCCTTATGGGCTGTGCACACATAAGCCATCTTCCACAGTGTGTCCACATCGGCCAGCAGGCCCGGATTGGCAATATAACCAACCGGGCATTTTCCCGCTGGGCCGCTGTCATGTGGGCCGCGGGCGGCAGCGCCCGATCATCTGGCCGCTTGCCAGTGGCTGCGGCCACTGTGGCTCCTGCCGCCAGCCCTATGTGGGCACGGCGGTGATAGTTTCCAAGTTCCTCCCGCACTGCAGGGAGATAAGCCACCACGCCTCCCCCCACGCACCCCATCCTCGCCGTAGCATGAGATCCCCCCCCACAGCCACTCACAGTGTCGCTTGCCTTCTCTGTTTGCAGGACCTGTGATGAGGTCACAGGAGGGGAGGAGTCAGGGGGGGTCACATGATCAGGAGCCTTTGTCCAGACCCCTGATCATGTGACCCCTGACTCCGCCCCTCCTGTGACCTCATCACAGGTCCAGTGCGCACAGCCTTGCCTCTTGGTGTCTGCAAGACTCTGCTGTGCTGTCGGCAGTTGTCATGGTGCTGGATGAGATAAGTATGTGTGGGGTCAGGAGGGTTTTACAGGGTAGATGTAGCAGGGCTGTATGTGTATTGGGTGTACTGAACGGAGCCGTGTGTGTATGAGGTGTCATGATCCAGTGTTGGATCTGGCGGTATTAAAAGCACAAAGTGAACTTTTTTTACTTTGGTTAAGTTCAAAGGTGTTTTGACTGTCCCCGGTGGTGGTTGTGGTATTGCACTTTGGGTTTTTGTGCACTTAATTAGGTATCAGGTGTGACACCCTATAAAGGTGTGCTAGAGGTGTGTAATCACTGCCTGTGATATTGTGAGAGTGTGTTCACTCTGTTTTTGGAGAGCCTGGAGGAAGGATGGAGCTGGTGAGGAGTCCTGCGCAGCTTAGCCAGGGGGGATGTGTTTCTGCTATGGTGTCTGGACGAAGGGCTGGCATGGCATGGTGGGGTCGCAGTGATGGTGTCAGCGGGAAGTGTCTGCATGGGCTGGTGGAGTGGCGACTATGGAGAGTGGCACTCACCATGTGGGACTTGGCCGCTGAGCTGGGCTCAAGCATGCTTGACTTCGTGGCAGAAGCTGAACACTTCCTTGGGACTCTGGTTCTAAGCAGCTGCAACTGGTGTTGGACTCTGCTCCAAGGCTGCACTAAGGTGAAGGATCCTGTTATGGTGATGGATCCAGGTGGAGGAGAAGATGCACTCAGGTGGAGGGCTCTGTTGCTAGGAGCGCACGCAACAGAGCAAAGCTAAGTGGTGTTTCCCCTGTATTGTCTCTTTCCTCATGTGTGTTATTAGTGCAGTGGTAGGATTAGTCTCCGCACCTACCCATTCCCTAGTGAGGGTTTAGGGTCAGGGTGAGCAAGGGCGTTAAGGTACGCGTGCGGCGACAGGTGCGGAGCCTGTTTAGGGAATGTCAGGAGTGCAGGGACACTGGCTCAGGGGAGCTTAGGAGGTCTCCATGTCCCCATTCCCTATCGCAGGGCCCACCATTGTTAAAGTTTCCCAGGTTCCCCCTTTATTATTTGATTATTGTATGTATAACGTGTAATACCCAAATTCGCCAGGTGGAGGCGGCGTATCCACCTGCACGTTTTTATTATTTAAATTCGCCCCACTGGAGGCGGTGTATCCAGGGTCACGTGTGTCACATGGGTTCGCCTTGCGGAAACATCTGCGTCCTGACACACGTGACCATGACATGAGGTGTACGGAGCGGAGCCGTGTGTGTACGAGGTGTACGGAACAGAGTCGCGTGTAGGAGGTGTAAGGAACAGAGCTGTATGTACGAGGTGTACGGAACAGAGCCGCGTGCATGAGGTGTATGGAGCGGAGCCGCATGCACGAGGTGTACGGAGCGGAGCCACGTGTGTACGAGGTGTATGGAGAGGAGCCGTGTGTGTATGAGTGTACGGAACAGAGCCGCGTGTACAAGGTGTACGGAGCGGAGCCGCGTGTGTACTTGGTGTACGGAGCGGAGCCGCGTGTGTTTGGGGTATACGGAGCGGAGCCATATGTGTACGGGATGTACGGAGCGGAGCCAAGTGTGTACGAAGCATACAAAGCGGGTTTTTCCCACGGACACAGGAGTACACGGCGGAGCCCCGAGGAGCATTTTAAAACACACACATGATGTTCCACCTGAAGTGATGTGCTGGAAGCTGACCGGAAATGAGATAATTTCTTGAGGAGATTGTAACAGAACCAGGAATGCTTCAGATCCATCACCGTGTCCTCCTCCGACAGCTCAGACAGCAGGATCGCCTTGAAATCGGGGATGCCGGCCTTGTGAGCGGATCATGATATGTCCTGCATCGGGAGGCTCAGGTGGGCACTACAATGGGAGCCGGGCTGCTATAGTATCTTTATAGAATCTTTCTTTATTTCTTTCTCTCTTTTTCTTTCTTTCTCTGTTCTTTCTCATTCTCTGTTCTGTCTTTCCCTCATTTTCTTTCTCTCTCTCTCTGTTCTTTCTTTCTCTCTCTAATCTTTCTTTTTTCTTTCTCTCTCTCTCTGTTCTTTATTTCCCCTCTTTCTTTCTTTTTATTTCCTCTCTTTCTTTCTGTTCTTTCTTTCTTTTCTTTACTTCTTTCTCTCTCTATTCTTTCTCTGTCTCTCTCTGTTCTTTCTTTCTCCTCTTTTTTTCTCTCTCTATTCTTTCTCTGTCTCTCTCTGTTCTTTCTTTCCCCTCTTTCTTTCTCTCTCTGTTCTTTCACTGTCTCTCTCTGTTCTTTCTTTCTTTTTTCCCCTCTTTCTTTCTTTCTCTTTTTTCTTTTTTCTCTCTCTCTCTCTGTTTTCTCTCTTCCTTAGTGGCAGTCAGTGTGCCCATAATGCCAGCCACTGTGCCCTCAGTACAAGTCAGTGTGATCAGCAGTGCTAAATGGGTGCGATTAGGCGTGGACATGGGTGTGACTAGATGCGGAATGGGTGTGGCCGGGCATGGCCTAAAATTTGCAGCGGCGCAGTCTTTGTCCCTCTTACCCTTCCTCAAAAGTTGGGAGGTATGATAGGGTCAGCTATGACCAGGGGGTCTGGTTGCCCAATGGATAGCAGTTCTGCCAGGAATTCTGTCACCGTGTGTACAAAAGGGGACAGAGCTTTGGGAGGAGTACTGTACCTAAAAGCAATAAATAGGACTGAGCTGAAATACTGGACACAGCTGTGACTACATGTTATATAGTCGTGTTAATCTCCTCTCACTGCTTGTAACCTACAACTGTACAAAAATATTATATAGTCACCATTAGAGTTGAGCGAAACGGGTCGAAAAAATTCAAAAGTCGCCGACTTTTGGCAAAGTCGGGTTTCATGAAACGAAACCCGACCCTAGGATGAGGTCGGCCACGAGGTCGGTGACTTACGCGCCAAAGTCGCGTTTCAAAAGTTTGTTTTGCGCTCTTTTTCAGCCAATCAGGATCCACGGACACTGTGGGCAACGTGATGACCTAGGCACGGGTCACCATCATCTTTCAGAAGGGCATGCAAGTGATTGGCTTGCTTTGGTGGGCGTCACAGGGGGTATAAAAGGGCGTGCACGCCGACCGCCATCTTACTTCTGCCGATCTTAGTATAGGGAGAGGTTGCTGCTGATTCTGTAGGGAGAGCGTTAGGCAGGGAAGAAGACAAAAAAACTGCTTCTGCTGCTAGCGATTTGGCCTGCACAACACACAAGTCACTGTGTGCAGTGCAAGGGGAGGCTATATTGTGGTGTATCAGTGGTGTTGGTTGTTGGGCTGCCTTTTAAGGCTTCCTGACACGCTGGCATTGCTGTTTACCCACTGCTCCGCAAACTGCTTTTTTAAAAGCAATCCAATCTCCCTTATCCTCTAGTCACTTTTGTCACAGCTGTGCCATCGAGCCTGTCACATAGCGCTCAGATATCAGTGGGCCTCACACAATCCACAAGTGTCCAGTGTCCAAAAGTGTGCGCAGAGATTCAAAATCTCCATTATCCTCTCGTCACTTTGGTCACAGGCAGCTGTGCCATCGAGCGTGTCACATAGCGCTCAGATATCAGTGGGCCTCACACAATCCACAAGTGTCCAGTGTCCAAAAGTGTGCGCAGAGATTCAAAATCTCCATTATCCTCTCGTCACTTTGGTCACAGGCAGCTGTGCCATCGAGCGTGTCACATAGTGCTCAGATATCAGTGGGCCTCACACAATCCACAAGTGTCCAGTGTCCAAAAGTGTGCGCAGAGATTCAAAATCTCCATTATCCTCTCGTCACTTTGGTCACAGGCAGCTGTGCCATCGAGCGTGTCACATAGTGCTCAGATATCAGTGGGCCTCACACAATCCACAAGTGTCCAGTGTCCAAAAGTGTGCGCAGAGATTCAAAATCTCCATTATCCTCTCGTCACTTTGGTCACAGGCAGCTGTGCCATCGAGCGTGTCACATAGTGCTCAGATATCAGTGGGCCTCACACAATCCACAAGTGTCCAGTGTCCAAAAGTGTGCGCAGAGATTCAAAATCTCCATTATCCTCTCGTCACTTTGGTCACAGGCAGCTGTGCCATCGAGCCTGTCACATAGCGCTCAGATATCAGTGGGCCTCACACAATCCAAAAGTGTCCACTGTCCACAAGTGTGTGCAGAAATTCTAAATCTCCCCTGTCCAATAGACACCTTGTACCTTGTTTTACATTACTATATAGTTTGTTGGATTTTGTCTACATTTCTACCAAAAATGAGGAAGGCTGGTGGAAGAGGCCGTGGAATTGGGCGGGGGTTGGCAGCTGGTAATGATGGTGTTGGTGGTGGATCTGATGGTAGTGGCAAGAGCAAAATAGGACCGAATGCAGGAGGTGCTGACCCTGCGTCATCGTCTGGCTACATAAGGCCTCGAACGCTTAGTTTTCTAGGAGTTGGCAAACCGCTTTTAAAGGCAGAGCATCAGGAAAAAGTTTTGTCTTACATTGCTGACTCAGCCTCCAGCTCTATCGCCTCCTCTTCTTCAGTTGTAAAAAGTAAAAGCACTGAGTCATCATTGGAGGCTCATGTTCATGAACCACACCTTTCCTTGTGTCCTTCACCCCAACCAAGATTGAAGGATGACGCAGGCCATACTACTGATTACTCCATGGAGCTGTTTTCACATACCATGCCTGGATTATCAAGTGAAATGGTGAATTACCCAGGCCAAGATGAATCTGACATGGAGTGCACTGATGCACAGCCGCTGATGGATGATTCTGCTGGTACATTCACTCAGAGCACTACATTGTCCTTGCAGTGTACAGAGCCAGATTTTGACCCTGATGAGACTCAGGTGCCCCTTCCCGCACACTATACCACCATACACGGTGACACAGAGAAAGGTGCACATGACATAGAAGAGGAGGTGATGGATGACCCAGTTGTTGACCCAGATTGGCATCCATTGGGGGAAGAGGGTGCTGCTTCCAATAGCTCAGATGAGGAGCATCCACAGCAGACATCGACATCGCAACAGCTGTTATCTGGCAGGCCCGGAGCACTCCAAAGACAGGTTCCAAACATCAAAAGAGTTGCTGGACAGCTTGTCCAGAGGGTCAAAAGATCACAGTGTGCTAGGCCGCAAAATGTCTGCCAAAGTAGGAAGAGTGCAGTGTGCCACTTTTTTGAACAAAATCCTCATGATCAGGCCAAGGTTATCTGTAAGAAGTGCGCAAAGACCTTTAGCCGAGGGAAAAATCTGAAAAATTTGAATACCAGTTGCATGCTTAGACATTTAACCAGCATGCACTTGCAAGCGTGGACACAACACCAAACCTCAAGTGCCACATGTGCAACTGATCACAACGAAGGTAGTCAGCAACGCTACATTGTTTCCCCCACTGTAAGCCCACCGGTTAGCACAGCAGCAAATGTTGAGGTGTCGTTGCAAGACCACAGCAGTCAGGGAATCCCACTGTTATATCAACGAAAGACTGATTCTAGGCCATCAGAAAGAACACCAACTCCATCACCATCATCAACCCTCTCTCAGTCCGCCCTGTCCACCGCTACTTCCACCATATGCAGCTCTCAAGTCCAGCTCACCCTCCCAGACACTATGAGTAGGTCAAGAAAGTACTCAGTCTCTCATCCGCGTACACTGGGTTTGAACGCCCACATTGCCAAACTAATCTCGTTTGAGATGATGCCCTTTCGGTTGGTGGAAAGCACAGCTTTCCGCGAACTCATGGCCTATGCAGTACCACGCTATGACCTACCCAGTCGCCACTTCTTCTCTCGCAAAGCCATCCCAGCCCTCCACCATCATGTGAAAGATCGCATTGTCCATGCACTCAAGCAGTCAGTGAGCGGAAAGGTGCACCTCACAACTGATGCATGGTCCAGTCGGCATGGCCAGGGCCGTTACGTGTCCATCACTGCGCACTGGGTTAATGTGGTGGATGCAGGGTCCACAGGGGACAGCGGTGGTGGGACAGTGCTGCCTAGCCCACGGTATAGGAAACAGTTGGCTGTAGGCGTTCGACCCTCCTCCTCCTCCTCCTCCAGAAGCGAAAGCTCGTCCACAGAGCGCAGTCGAACGAGCACTCCATCTGCAGCTGCCACTGTTGCACACGATGTGTCCCCCTATCGAGCAGCTAGTGGAAAGTGTCAGCAGGCTGTGTTGCAGATGATGTGTTTGGGCGACAGACACACCGCCGAGGTGCTGGCCGAGTACTTGAAGCGACAAACTGAGTCATGGCTGGGCAGTGTACATCTTGAGGCAGGCAAGGTAGTTAGTGATAACGGCCGTAATTTTGTGGCAGCCATAGCCCTTTCAAAACTCAGCCACATACCTTGCTTGGCTCACACCTTGAACCTGGTGGTGCAGTGCTTCCTCAAAAATTATCCGGAGTTAACAGCCCTGCACCAGAAGGTGCGAAGACTGTGCGCGCACATCCGCCGGTCGCCTGTACACTCCGTTCGTATGCAGAAGCTGCAGCGATTGCTCCACCTTCCCAACCACCGCCTCATTATCGACATTGCAACAAGGTGGAACTCCACCCTGCACATGGTGGAGCGGCTGTGCGAGCAGAGGCAGGCCATAATGCATTTGTGGGAGGATACACGGCCAGGCACTTTGAGAGCAGACATGGAGTTGACAGGCGTGCAGTGGTCGAAGCTGAAAGACCTTTGTAAAGTCCTTCAGTGTTTTGAGGAATGCACACGGCTGGTAAGCGCAGACGACGCCATCCTAAGCATGAGCATCCCACTTATGCGTCTGCTCATGCAAACTTTGACGCACCTTAAGGAGCAGGCGTCTGCAGCCAATGTTGATGAGGAGGAAGAGGAGGAGGGAATCCTTGATGACATTCAGCCATTGTCTGCTCAGGGACCTCTCCTGGACGAGGTGGAGGAAGAAGAGGAGGAGGAGGAGGATGATGGGGATGATTACTTAGGGGAGGAGGATGCATCTCGTGGGGCAAGTGAAAATGTTGGCGTGGCAAGGTCTGGTACAGGGTTTGTGCGTGAATGGAGGGATGTGGATTTGCCAGAAAGTGCTCCTCCACCCAGCACTCGCAGTGCATCATTGACACCGGGAACATTGGCCCACATGTCAGATTATGCCTTGCGGATCCTAAAAAGGGACCCCCGCATTGCCAAAATGATGAACGATGACGACTACTGGTTGGCCAGCATCCTGGATCCACGCTATAAAGGCAAATTACAAAACATCATGCCACAGGAGAACCTTGACCTAATATTGGCTAATAAACAAGCAACTCTGGTAAATCGGTTGCTTGAGGCATTCCCAGCACACAGCAGCGGTGATGGTTCTCACACGAGCCGTACGGGCCGGGGGCAGCTTGGCAGAGGTGTTCGTGGTGCACACAGCAGAAGTGGCGTTGGAGACAGGGGTTTCATGACAATGTTGTGGACTGATTTTTCAAATACCGCTCACACAACTGGTAATACTGCATCGATGGAAAGTGACAGGAGACAGCAGTTGTCAACTATGGTTACAAACTACTTTTCCTCCCATATCGATGTTCTCCCACACAGGTCATTCCCCTTTGACTATTGGGCCGCTAAACTGGACACCTGGCCTGAATTGGCCCAATATGCCTTACAGGAGCTCGCTTGCCCAGCTGCAAGTGTGCTATCGGAAAGAGTCTTCAGTGCAGCTGGATCAATCCTGACAGAAAAAAGGACCCGTCTGTCAACCCAAAATGTGGATGATCTAACCTTCATTAAAATGAACCACGCATGGGTTTCCAAGGATTTTGTCCCACCTTCCCCTGATGACACATAGGGTGACAGAAAAATGGCTTGCTTTGGTCCACCTCTTCCTGGTACTTCACCTATTTCGCCTTTTGCATCAGCTGAATGTCCAACATCAACATATGCCACTTTCTAAAACTCCCTAACTGTGCTGCCTCCCCCCCATGACCGGGGTCACCACCTAGCGCACGACACCGTGCGAGTGCCGTTGCCCTGGACAGGTGGGTAGGCCGACTCTTGGGCACGGGCACTGGCACAGGGTCCCTCATAGTGCAATCAAGTGTCTCTGACGGCGGTGGTGCACACCCGCCGTCAGACACACCGCTGTACTATGAGGGGCCCAGTGCCAGTACCGACGCCCACGAGTGGGCCCCCCTTGCTTGGGCAGGGCCCCAGCATTTGCAATCTTTACCTCTCCCTGCTCCTCCGCTGTGTAATCTGGGCCGTCAAATCCATACTGTGCCTGACACCGTCTGAGCCTGCCTCCTGAGACATATATTTTGAATGTGTACGCTATCCATACATGTTATCCGGGGATACGGTACCCTTTCTAACCTTTGTGCAATCACGTGCAATCCATACTGTGCCTGACACCGTCTGAGCCTGCCTCCTGAGACATATATTTTGAATGTGTACGCTATCCATACATGTTATCCGGGGATACGGTACCCTTTCTAACCTTTGTGCAATCACGTGCAATCCATACTGTGCCTGACACCGTCTGAGCCTGCCTCCTGAGACATATATTTTGAATGTGTACGCTATCCATACATGTTATCCAGGGATACGGTACCCTTTCTAACCTTTGTGCAATCACGTGCAATCCATACTGTGCCTGACACCGTCTGAGCCTGCCTCCTGAGACATATATTTTGAATGTGTACGCTATCCATACATGTTATCCAGGGATACGGTACCCTTTCTAACCTTTGTGCAATCACGTGCAATCCATACTGGGCCTGACACCATCTGAGCCTGCCTCCTGAGACATATATTTTGAATGTGTACGCTATCCATACATGTTATCCGGGGATACGGTACCCTTTCTAACCTTTGTGCAATCACGTGCAATCCATACTGTGCCTGACACCGTCTGAGCCTGCCTCCTGAGACATATATTTTGAATGTGTACGCTATCCATACATGTTATCCGGGGATACGGTACCCTTTCTAACCTTTGTGCAATCACGTGCAATCCATACTGTGCCTGACACCGTCTGAGCCTGCCTCCTGAGACATATATTTTGAATGTGTACGCTATCCATACATGTTATCCAGGGATACGGTACCCTTTCTAACCTTTGTGCAATCACGTGCAATCCATACTGGGCCTGACACCGTCTGAGCCTGCCTCCTGAGACATATATTTTGAATGTGTACGCTATCCATACATGTTATCCAGGGATACGGTACCCTTTCTAACCTTTGTGCAATCACGTGCAATCCATACTGGGCCTAACACCGTCTGAGCCTGCCTCCTGAGACATATATTTTGAATGTGTACGCTATCCATACATGTTATCCGGGGATACGGTACCCTTTCTAACCTTTGTGCAATCACGTGCAATCCATACTGGGCCTAACACCGTCTGAGCCTGCCTCCTGAGACATATATTTTGAATGTGTACGCTATCCATACATGTTATCCGGGGATACGGTACCCTTTCTAACCTTTGTGCAATCACGTGCAATCCATACTGTGCCTGACACCATCTGAGCCTGCCTCCTGAGACATATATTTTGAATGTGTACGCTATCCATACATGTTATCCAGGGATACGGTACCCTTTCTAACCTTTGTGCAATCACGTGCAATCCATACTGGGCCTAACACCGTCTGAGCCTGCCTCCTGAGACATATATTTTGAATGTGTACGCTATCCATACATGTTATCCAGGGATACGGTACCCTTTCTAACCTTTGTGCAATCACGTGCAATCCATACTGGGCGTGAGAACGGCTGGCGAGCTGTTAAGCAAGCTACAGCACCTGTCCAGACAAGTACAGGGATTCCCTAGCAAGGAGACTTATTTGATTGTTTTCAATGTTGGGACAGCAATTTTTGGGGAGCACTATACTCTGGAGAATGATAGATGGGGCCCACCATACACTGGAACATTCCAAAGGTGGACATCAGACACTGGAGCAGCATTTACAGGGCCCATTATACACTAGAGCATTAGAAATGGGGCCCATTATGTTTGGAGCATTATTTGGGCCCATAAGACAGTGGAGCTTCATCCATGGGGACCAACATATACTGTAGCATTATGTGGAGCTCATCATATACTGTTTCAAACATTATATGGGACCAATGATTCTGTATGGAGAAATAGATGGGCCTCGTCATGAGATGTAAAAAGTGAGGTATTTTTCATTGTACTATACCGCTATTTCTCTGCCGTATCGGAGCATGATGAGTTGTGGTATGTGTTAAAGGGGCGCTCTTTCGCCCAGGGCACATGAAAACCTGCAGCCAGCCCTCCCCCCCCCACAACTTTAGCCAAATAACCCCCATTTTTCAGTGCGTAACTTGTATTATGAAGTTAATTAAGGTTGACAAGCTTAAGAAAGAAGAATTGATGCTTTTGGCATTCAAATGGGCACTGTAGGTGTGTTTCCTGTCCTCCTCTCACTGCCGACTTTTATTCCCCATTGACTTACATTGGGTTTCGTGTTTCGGGACGACCCCGACTTTTCCCTATAATCGGACGATCTTGCTCGACCCGACTTTTGGAAAAGTCGGGTTTCACGAAACGAAACGCGACCCTAAAAAACCAAAAGTCGCTCAACTCTAGGCACCATGTGACTAGTGGGCCTGTGTAACTTCAAATGCAAGGGCTGAATTTTAGTCCCAGTCCGGCCCTGTCGGCCAGTACGTGTCTGAATCCTGCTCATATAGGTACTATACACATGATCAGGTTTTTAAATACATCAGTTAGGGAGTGCTCTGATACGGGTTACCTTGACGTTTGGTAGAGCGGCTTAGTATAATTTTTTTGCAAAAAACGTATCAACCAAATACCCTGTTTTGTTATCATCTTTTTACTAGCACTTGCTGTTTACTGTTACTTTTTTACAGCAGAGTATTTTTATACGTTTGTTATACTATGCTTCAGTCTTTTGGTGGTGTGAATACTGTCCTACAGACTTGTTCACTGTGTGCATGGCCCATGTGTTTATGTTTATATAATATTGTAGAGTACGGATAGAGGGGATCCTGCAGGTTGTCAGACAATCTTGACCAGGCTCCTTCTGTCCAGGGGCTACATAGCAACCATATCGGCTGCCTCTAAAGCAGTGTTTCTCAACTCCAGTCCTCAAGACCCACCAACAGGCCATGCTTTCAGGATTTCCTTAGTATTGCATAGGTGATGGAATCAATGCTTGAGCAGGTGATTAAATGATCACCTAAGGATATCCTGAAAACTTGACCTGTTGGTGAGTCTTGAGGACTGGAGTTGAGGAAACCTGTTGTAAGGTGTGTATACCCTTGATATATACTGTTATGGTGTTAATTAATTTGTTCCCTACAATACCAGCTTAGCTATAAAATATATTCTAAAATATTCCATCAAATATTTGCTAGCATGAACCAGACTGCTAGGTGTTCTGTTAAACTGAAGATCACCATCCATCTCAGACTCTATAAAGTATGTGCATGAATAAAGTGCTGTCATTGGTCTGAAAGACAATAAGATGGTGAGCTGAACATACCAAGGCAAGAAAAGGTTTGATGATTGTCGGTGTAAATCACAACTGGGAAAGATAAGGGTGACAGATCTGCGGTGTTTGTCTCATTGGTAACTTGTGTAAATCTTGAGAAGAGATCAACGAGAAGGATAATTCATAAAGGTAAGCGGCTAGATGAGCTCTGACCTGAAGATATAACTCACATGCAGCTCATTGCAGAAGACATTTAAAGAAAATCTGGCAGCAGGTTTTAGCTATTTAATCTGAGAGCAGAATAATGTAGGGGCAGAGAGCCGATTCCAACGATGTTTTACTTGCTCTGTTCCTGTAGTTTCAATAGAATCAGTGTTTTATCGGCAGGAGATTTTCACTGCTGGACTAGGTGTCATGTGCCAGGCAGTCCAGCTAATCTCAGTGACCTTGACCCCACCACTGATTGGCACCTTGCTGACAATCAGTGGTGTGAGTGGGATTACACACAGATCAGCATTCATAGCACTGCTACATCTACAGGGATTCTATTAAAACTGCACCAAGCAGTCCAGTAAGTGACACATCACTGGAATTGGGGTCTCTGCCCCTATATCATGCAGCTCTCAGGTTCCATAGCAAAAACCTGCTGATACATTTTCTTCAATACAACTACGTAATGCACTTAGATACAGGATGCTACTGACCCACAGTTGAGCAAATCAATAGTACATGCGAGCATAACATTTTTTTTGTTACATATCTTATCAAAAAAATAGGCTTTTTTTCTGCACATCTCCTCCATGTGCCTCTTGAATTTATAATTTACTCTGAAAACCAGCTAAAATCTGTCTTGTTCAAAGCAAGATGAACTACCATCTCACTGAGGGATCAGATTACAGCTGCATATTAGAAGTATATGGAAAGAAGAGGGGAAGGAGGATGGAGAAGCATTGCTTAGTACTGTTGTATGATGTCCTCCATGCTGCTGATGCCACTAAGGAGTTCCCATCATGTGGTTCTGGAGCCACATGTGGCCAGCAGACTCATGATGTGTGGCTCTCCATTGTCTGTTAGTGTCTTGGTACATTAGCACCAGGTCTAAAAAACAGCTATGAAGAGCAGGTCTACAGATGGTGACTTCTGTGAGTAGCCCTGCACAGAAGAGCAGATCTAGATGAAAACTGGCTTAAAAAAAGAAATAAATTTGTCTTGTAGTTCTTGTGTTATTAGTGTTAGAAATTTTCAGTTAGTGATATGCTCATGCTCCAGAGCGGGACTGTAGGCAGAGTCTTATCTTCCTGCTCTAATCCAGAGAAACCAAGAAGAGACCTGCCCACAGGCATATCATTAGCTGAAAATTTCTAAGGGCCCCGTTACATTTAGTGATGCACCAGCGATCCCGACAACGATACGACCCGGTCAGGATCGCTGGTGCATCGCTAAATGGTCGCTAGTGAGCTGCCAAACAGGCAGATCTAACCAGCGATGCAGCGATGCAGCAGCGGTCGTTACTTACCTGTCAGACACGGCGATGATGACGTCCTCTGCCCGCGTCGACGCGTCACTCGTCGGCGCCAGCAGGAAGCCGCTGACGAGAAATGGCCCAGGACATTCTCGCGCGATCAGCGATAGCCAGCGGGGGAGCCGGTTGGAGGTAAGTGTCATATTGCTAGCGATATCGCTATGTGTGAAGCCCCCTGATTACACAAGAACCACAAGAAGATTTCTTCACCCCAGGTACCATTTTTAATCAGTTTAACACTGTCAATCTGACAGTGTCTGTAGGTTACTTAGCAAGATCCTGTTGACAGGTTCGCTTTAAGGGTTGGAGAGAAAAATTAAATATGGTAAACTGGAGATAGACTGATGCTGCCAGTCAGATGGTTGCTTGAAGCTGGATGTAATAGTGTGATGGCAGTGCCTGATGGGAGAATATCAAATGGGAGTAGGTGGGAAACCTGAATGTAAGTATACCACCTCAGTGGTATTTCTATGGAGACGTTTTGGCTGATATTATACCAGTAATGGGGGCTCTGGGTGTGACTACTGTGGGGGTGGGTTGGGATGTGAATATTACTACTCAGGGGGGAGGTCTCTGGCTGTGGCTCATGATCCTCTTTTAGAGCTTAAAGTGGCTCTCAAGGTAAGAAAGGTTGGGGACCACTACTCTAAGGATATGCAACAAAGGGGGAGAGGAGAGCAGGAAACCCTCGTGTCTTTGTGTGCAGTATATGGGAGAGATCGTAGTAGTTGATCTCCATCCACCACCTCAGAGACCAATAAAAATGATAGTCTGCAGAAGGGCACACTGCTAAATAAATGTTGTATATATGTTAGAAATAGTGTTATTCCTCATGTACGTACATGACAACCGATTCAGAAAAGTTACCTGGAATGAGTGGTATGCTGTCTTACCTATACCGTCAATCTACCTTATTCGCCAGTTTTCATTTTACTAGTCTTACTCAACGACAGCCATACAAAATATCTAACATATCGACAACTATGACATATTGAGGCACGCATATCAATATCCTCTTGTTATTTTTAAATATTATTCTCCAAGTCTGACATGAATTAATACTTATACCATAGAAGATATGTCCACCGGATAATTGAATTGTAAGTTTACCCCACGGAATGAAGAATAGCACTGACCTCAAAGACAAGAATCCAAACGTTAATTATCTGTATTTGTAAATGCTCTGCATATATCCAGCAACTTGACAAATTACTTTCCTATGCAGGGACCTTTAGACTATTAACCCATTGAGCGCTTGTATACATGTCTGGATTACAATAAAGATGATTCAAGATGACTTGCTCTTTAGAGCCACTGCGAGCACGCTGAGGACATAGCTTTATTACAGTGTATGAAGTTTCTGTATAGCTCGGAGCATTTAGTATTCTATAATTCTTACTTTCAGATTGTGCCGTTATAAACAGATCGGTCTATTCCAAGTGTTTATTTCATGAACAGATCTGATTTTTATTTTTCAGTATTTCAAAAGTACGGTAAGTGAATTTCGACTAAAGGATTGACAAGAATTTCTAATTTAGGCAAATCTCAGATTATTATATTACAGGTTTATTTCATTTTAGTAAGGGTCAAGATGTTAACGTCGGGCAACCGCCAAGCTTACGGCATGCCCCCGCTCCTTATTCATACACTGCTAGCATGCCACTTTATTACTATATCATCTGCTGATATACAGCCCTCAGAACCTGCCGCCCGAGGAAGTCACTTTTATGGCGCTCGGTATGGAAATGTAATTTTCAGGGAGCATAAAGGTGTTTATGAAATCTTATCAGCAGGATCATGAACAGCACACACGCCCAATACCAGTTTCTCATTACTGCTCCTGGTGCCTGGGAGACGACCACCACAACTCAAGGAAATTTCAGACATTGATGTCTCAGGGAAAGACAGAGGGTGGAACCTAAAAATGCAAAACCTTTTGATACATCCAGCAGTGTTACTTTATTACAAAGTTATTGTATTTTTTATAATATCATATTAAAGTAGGCAAGGTTTTTTTTGCACAAGAAAATTTTTTTTTTCTAGATTGTTTAGTTGTATAGCGATTACAGCCTGACAATCATTTTTATCTATCTTACACATTAGACTAATGCTGACTGAACCCTGCGGAATGGTCTGACAGTCTAATGTGAATGGGGCCTATTGACTCTTTCTTGACAGATGATGTTAGGGGAGAGAATAATTAGGCATTGTTGTCCATGAGGTAAGCTGTTGCCAACCATTACAGAATTATACTGTAAATGGGGAGCTTTAAGTCTCATGCACATTGTCCTTTAAAGTGTTATGCTCCTGTCCCAGATCTGGGCTTTGCTCTCCTTACCCCGGTTCATTGAACTCTTTTGTGTTCCACATTGAACTTTTTTCAGATGGCCTGGCGTGATCTCATGTGATCATCTGCCTGGGCCTATATAAGGCCTACCAAGTTTCACACACGAGTCTTCATATGAAGACTTTGTGTTCTCAGTCTCCTGTCTGCCTGTGGTCTCTAGGACCTGTGCTACTTGTTCCCGATCTCTTCTTGTTCACCTGTGGTCTCAAGTACCTATGATATTTCACATGTGCCTCACCTGCCTGCTTCACCGATGCCCACATTCCCATCCTGATTTTGGACTTGGAGGATCCACCTCACCAGGTGAGCATACTGGTAGCACTCAGTGCACCCACTGAGTTGCACAGAACAGTGATCGAGCATTCCCACCCTATTGACAGGCGACTTCTGTACTTCTCTATGCCTCATGTCTGATTTCATACAGTTTTGATTGTTGGACACCACATAAATCTGACAGAAAACAATCTGTTATATTTTCTACAATTTCACAGAGGTATTATTAATTTGAAGCACTGTCTCAAGCTGTTAATACATTTGGGATACAGCAGGGCTGGGACAGGGTATTTTAGTGCCCTAGGTAGATGAAGGCAATGAAACTCTCAGCCCTCAACCAAAGGAATGGGTCAGAGACTAAGGTAACAGGACCAGGACCCCTAATGCACCTTCCTCTGATAGGTCAAGTAACAACCTCTGAAGATCACTTCTACTAAGATTGGGATCTTTTTCACCAAAAAATGCCAGCAAAAGTAAAAAATTGGTGTACTTCAGGTGTGTATCTCAACAGGGACTGCAGTTTCAAAAGTAGATATAGAGTCACTTATTATTTGCGGACCATTACACAATACAAGGGAGAAATAGCAATATTTATCCCTGATGCTTTATATTTTAAATGTCGAATTGAAGGATAGTTATGGAAACTAATATTGCTTAACTATGATGGGTGCCGTTTGGTTTCAATTAATGTGTCCAGCTTTTGGCAGGTACCCTAATATTCTGGTGATGCAATTCTGTTCGGATATTGATTCTGGTGACGAATTCATGTAGTGATGGTTGTCCTAGTGCTGTGTTGATGTACTGCTGATGATTCTGGTGATGTATTCATGTTGTCATGGTTGTTCTGGTGACTTATTCGTCACTAGAGATGGGAGAATCTGAATAGTAAAGTTCGGCGTCCGCACCGAACACCTACTGTTCGGGCATGGACACCAGAGACGGACTTCACCAGTATGTCTGTGTTACTATTTGGGTTTGGCCCCCAGAGCACCGGGTGTTTGTCGCATGTGTGACAAAGCAGCAAACACCGCTTCTGATTGGTGGTAAAATAATCCTTGACGGTCAGACAGCCGTGGTTCCCATGCTGCCAAATGACAGCTTAAGCCCCAACTGTGATCGGAGGTACAAAGTTTTTCTCCAGTCATTGGTGTCGGCTGATGGGACTACGGCACCCATCAGCTGACACCTGAGGCCGCTAACAACTGAGAGCAGGAGCAGCTGATTCATCATCAGGCGCCTGTGCTGTAAAAAAATAATTTAAAAAAATGGCATGGGTTCCCCTGTAGTTTTGATAACCAGCCAGGCAAAACTGACAGATGGGGGCTGCAACCCTGAGCTGTCAGCATTAGCAAGGCTGTTTATCAAGAATTAGAGGGGTCCGCACTACAATTTTTTAAAATTATTTAAATAAATTGTCACAATATAAAATGACCCTGCAGGGGATCGGTCAGTGGACTGCACAATGGGATGGAAAAGGGGAAAAGAAGGCCCTACCGATAGGGAAATGAGGGATGGACACCCCTGAGCTCAAACCTGAGCCTGTCCTTGCACTCCCCTAATGCCCTAAGTGGGACCTCCCCCCCAACTGCCATCAGGAACCTCACCCCTCGCTATCACCTTACACTGCCCTGGATAGTGCACTGGCCGGCAAGGGCGTTGGCCTCACCACTGCAGATGGTACCACACAGGGGACAGTGACAAATATGAGATAGATATAAGCACAACACTTAGCTTCCAAGCTGCTGCTGCTGCAAACTCCACTCAACGTAGGATACGAAACTAGGACCTCAAACAGCTGATACACGCTGGCACCAGAGAGTTCCTCACACATCGGCTGATCTCCAGAGAAACACTATCACCAATGGTCAGCTGATATACCAGGTGACCATTTAAAGGATGGTGGGAGTGGTAACCACTCACATCAGCTGACACAGCAACTCGGCAGTTACAGCAGGTTTCCAGCGAGGGAAAACTGACATTAACCCCCACTGGCCCTGAAAGGGAAAAAGCTACATTTAAAACTGTGGAACCAGAGATGCCACAAATAAAAAATGGATCGTGACATAAATAATTAAAAAAAAAAAAGAAGTGGGGTCCCCCCCCATTTTTGACAACCAGCCTTGCTAAAGCAGACAGCTGGGGGCTGGTATTCTCAGCCTGGTAAGCGGCCATAGACATCTGCGTTCACCGCAGTTCAGCCTGGCTGGGAACGCAGCCCCAGTGACCGGCAGTCCCCTTGATGATGTCATCACAGATAACATAATCTTAAAAAAGCTATTAAGCTGCAAATACGGGGTTAATCAGCAGGTTGATGGCGTTATTAACATGCCTGGTGCCCACACTTAGCTGAACACTGAGGGGAGAAGATAAACTTTATTCTTCCTGGCAGCATTCTGGTTTCAGTTACAGGGTTGGCACAGGTGCTGGTTAAGTCACCGCTCTGAGTATACAGAGCAGTGGCTGTAACCATGCCCCCTGCCCTGACTGACAGCCAGTCGCAATGCAGAGCCAGTGTCAATCAGGCCCAAGGGAGCAGTTACAGCCGCCGCTCCCGTGACTGAAGCCAGAACTCTGCAGGGGGAATAAAGTTCATTTTCTCTCGTTCGGCTAAGTGCGGGCGTCGGGCAGGTTAGATTGTTTCTGTGCTTCCCTTCATTCGGGATTGTATATTTACCAATTACCATTCCATCAGTGACCTTTGATGTTTTCTCTTTTATGTATTTTTTTATTGATTTTAATTCTTGATATAGTGTCTCTATGGTAACAGAGGTTGGAAATATGTTTTAAGGCTTTTTTGAAGTATTATATAACACCGAAATATTCCATAGACCACGTAGTAGTATATGCATGAGTAAATGAATGCAGAAAAATGTTTCAACGCTTTTTGGACTGTTATGTACCACAGACCACGTAATAGTATAAGGATGAGTAATTGAATGCAGAAAAATGTTTGAAGGCTTTTTTTTTAGTGTTATATTACACAGAACTGTTCCACAAATCACTTAATACCTTATGAATGACAATATAGTACATTTTTTCACCCAAAAAATAAAAATGTGGTCAACTGCCGCAGCTATATATTTGCAATTTACTGCAAAGCCCTAATCCCTGCATAAAGACTGCTCCTGCAACTCTCTGTCCCTCCCTAGGCTAAATGTAGATTGCATCTGATACAAACAGCAAAGCACAAGTTCAGCCCTTAGAATGGCTCTTTGTATGATGGTCCAGCTTCACTACCAGTGTCCGGGATTGGCATGTGCACCGTCGCAGCTACAGCCACAAAATTTTGCACAGTCATGTCTGGACTTCGGGAGCGTCATAGGCTATGTTGTGAGGCGAAATTTTAACCCCGCGCGTTCCAATTCACCAAACAATTGTGCCTATTATTCTTATCATTTCTATGGTGTTATTGTCCTTCTGTAAAGCTGGAAATAACTCAATTTATTACCGTGCCAACACAGATCACCCTCTGACACAGACTGCAGGGGGAGAACAGTATCACACAGGATAGGATTAGATACACAGCTCAGCAGTCAGTATCACACAGGAGAGGATTAGACACATGGCTCAGCAGTCATGATCACACAGGACAGGATTAGATACACAGCTCAGCAGTCAGTATTACAAAAGATAGGATTAGATACACAGCTCAGCAGTCAGTATCACACAGGATAGGAATAGATACACGGCTCAGCAGACAGTATCACACAGGATAGGATTAGATACACAGCTCAGCACACAGTATCACACAGAATAGTATTAGATAGACGGCTCAGCAGACATTATCACACAGGATATGATTAGATACACGGCTCAGCAGTCAGTATCACACACGATAGGATTAGATACACTGCTCAGCAGTCAGTATCACACAGGATAGGGTTAGATACATGGCTCAGCAGATGGTATCACACAGGATAGGATTAGATACACTGCTCAGCAGTCAGTATCACACAGGATAGGATTAGGTACACAGCACAGCAGACATCACATAGGATAGGGTTAGATACACAGCTCAGAAACAGGATGTGCCAAAGGAGAGGACGTTTTCATTCCAAGAATTCCACTCATTCCATCTGATTTGTTCTTTGATTTTAAACGCCTCCAGTTTCCAGTTCAAACAAAATAGGATTAGATACATGGCTCAGCAGTCAGTATCACACATGATAGGATTAGGTACACGGCTCAGCAGTCAGTATCACACAGGATAGGGTTAGATACACGGTTCAGCAGACGGTATCACACAGGATAGGATTAGATACACTGCTCAGCAGTCAGTATCACACAGGATAGGATTAGATACACAGCTGAGCAGTCAGTAACACGATAGGATTAGATACACCGCTCAGCAGAAAGTATCACACAGGAGAGGATTAGGTACACAGCTCAGCAGACATTATCACACAGGATAGGGTTAAATACACAGCTCAGAAGCAGGATGCGCCAAAAGAGAGGACAGTTTCATTCCAAGAATTCCACTCATTCCATCTGATTTGTTTTTTGATTTTAAACGCCTCCAGTTTCCAGTTCAACTGCTATTTGCAATGTCCATTAACAATGCTCAGGGACAGTGCTTGAAAGTAGTAGGGATCGATTTGCAATCTCCATGCTTTTCTCATGGTCAACTTTACGTGGTCTGTTCAAGAGTTGGAACTGCCAAAAATCTGTTCATCTTTGCACCGAAAGGAAAAACCAAAAATATTGTTTATCATAAGGCTCTTGAATGAGTTGAAAATAAAATACTATCAATACTTGTTTAATCGTTGAGTTAATTTGTGTTGCAAATCTGTGGTGTTGAATATATGATGTGAAATGATTTTATGTGCAATATAATCATTATAATTTGGTATAACTAACCACGGCTGGATACTATGCCCAGGTAACGCCGGGCTCTTCAGCTAGTACAGCTAGTATATATATATATACTAGCTGAAGAGCCTGGCGCTGCCTGGGCATAGTAACTAACTGTGGTTAGTTATAGCAAATTATAATTATCCTCCATCCCATAGTCCCGTGCCCATATACCCATCATACATATCCTCCATCCCATAGTCGAGTGCCCATATACCCATCACACATCCTCCATCCCATAGTCCCATGCCCATATACCCATCATACATATTCTCCATCCCATAGTCCCATGCCCATATACCCATCATACATATTCTCCATCCCATAGTCCCATGCCCATATACCCATCATACTTATTCGCCATCCCAGTCGAGTGCCCATATACCCATCACACATCCTCCTTCCCATAGTCCCATGCCCATATACCCATCATACATATTCTCCATCCCATAGTCCCATGCCCATATACCCATCATACATATCCTCCATCCTATAGTCCCGTGCCCATATACCCATCATACATATCCGCCATCGCATAGTCCCGTGCCCATATACCCGTCATAAATATCCTCCATCCCATAGTCCAGTGCCCATATACCCATCACACATCCTCCATCCCATAGTCCCGTGCCCATATACATATCCACCATCCCATAGTCCCGTGCCCATGTACGCGTCATACATATCCTCCATTCCATAGTCCATAGTCCAGTGCCCATATACCCATCACACATCCTCCATCCCATAGTCCCGTGCCCATATACATATCCGCCATCCCATAGTCCCGTGCCCATATACCCGTCATACATATCCTCCATCCCATAGTCCAGTGCCCATATACCCATCACACATCCTCCATCCCATAGTCCCATTCCCATATACCCATCATACATATCCTCCATCCCATAGTCCAGTGCCCATATAGAATCATAGAATCATAGAATCGTAGAGTTGGAAGGGACCTCCTGGGCCATCTAGTCCAACCCCCTGCTCAAAGCAGGATTGCTAAATCATCCCAGTCAGATGTCTGTCCAGCCTCTGCTTGAAGACTTCCATTGAAGGAGAACTCACCACTTCTTGTGGCAGCTTGTTCCACTCATTGATCACTCTGTCAAAAAGTTTTTTCTAATATCTAATCTGTGTCTCCTCCCATTCAGTTTCATCCCATTGC
This sequence comes from Dendrobates tinctorius, assembly GCF_039654945.1. Lineage (NCBI taxonomy): Eukaryota > Metazoa > Chordata > Amphibia > Anura > Dendrobatidae > Dendrobates > Dendrobates tinctorius. The sequence goes on from NW_027361719.1 coordinate 20,386,647, forward strand.
TTCTAGTCTTTCCTTGTGCAAATGAGAATAATGTTGATCCTTCTACAATGTGACAGCCCTTTAGATATTTGTAGACAGCTATTAAGTCTCCCCTCAGTCTTCTCTTTTGCAAACTAAACAATCCCAAATCCTGCAACCTTTCCTCATAAGACAGGGTTTGCAGACCGGTCACCATTCTGGTTGCTCTTTTCTGAACTTGCTCCAGTTTGTTGATGTCTTTTTTAAAATGTGGTGCCCAAAACTGGACACAATATTCCAGATGAGGTCTGACCAAAGAGGAGTAGAGGGAAATAATGACTTCACATGATCTAGACTGTATGCTTCTGTTAATACATCCTAGAATTGCATTTGACTTTTTTGCTGCTGCATCACACTGTTGACTCATATTCAGTCTGTGATCTATTAGTATACCCAAGTCTTTTTCACATGTGCTGTTGCTTAGCCCTATTCCTCCCATTCTGTATATGCTTTTTTCATTTTTATTGCCCAGATGTAGTACTTTGCATTTTTCCCTGTTAAAAACCATTCTGTTAGTTGCTGCCCACTTCTCCAGTTTATTTATATCTTTTTGAATCCTCTCTCTCTCTTCTCTAGTATTAGCTATCCCTCCTAGCTTTGTGTCATCAGCAAATTTAATCAGTTTACCCTCAATTCCTTCATCTAAATCGTTGATAAAGATGTTGAACAATACAGGGCCCAGGACAGAGCCCTGTGGTACCCCACTTGAGACATTCTTCCAACTGGATGTGCAGCCATTTACGACCACTCTTTGGGTCCGATCACTAAGCCAGTTATGAATCCACCTAACAGTTGCCTTGTCCATTCCATACTTAGTCATTTATTCAATAAGGATTGCATGAGATACTTTGTCAAATGCTTTGCTGAAGTCAAGATATACTATATCTAAAGCATTTCCTTGATCCACCCAATCAGTGATTCTGTCATAGAAGGAAAAATAAGTTAGTCTGACATGACTTATTAGTTACAAACCCATGCTGACTCTGTTTAATCACTTCTTTTTTATCCAGGTACTGACATACATGTGGTTTAATAATTTGTTCACAGATCATTCCTGGTATAGAAGTCAGACTCAACGGCCTATAGTTGCCTGGGTCCACCTTCTTCCCCTTTTTGAAGATAGGAACAACATTTGCTCTTCTCCAGTCTTCTGGGACTTCTCCTGTTCTCCAAGAATTTTCAAAGATTATGGAGAGAGGTTCAAAAATTTCTTCTGCTATCTCCTTCAGTACTCTGGGGAGTAATTCATCTGGACCTGGAGACTTGAATTCATTTAGGTTAGCTAAGTGTTTCCTCACTATCTTTCTGTTTATAGATATCCTGGATTCTTCTATTCCCTTAAAAGGACAGTGAAGAACAGTTGATGTTACATTTCCTTTCTGAGAGAAAACAGATGCAAAATAGGAATTTAAAAGTTCGGCCTTCTCAACATCCTGTCTATACCAATCACACATCCTCCATCCCATAGTCCCATTCCCATATACCCATCATACATATCCTCCATTCCATAGTCCGATGCCCATATACTCATCACACATCCTTCATTCCATAGTCAACCATTATGACATCATAATGAGCGGTGGCAGGGCTTGCAACCTTTGATGACATCAGCGTCGCCATGGCAACCATTGTGACATCATAATGAGGGGCGGGGCTTGATATGCACACACTGCTTCCCCAGTATGCAAATAGGGGCATTGTGACATCACAATGAAGGGCGGGGCTTGACGCGCACACACTTTTTCCTCCAGTATGTAGATGGGGCAAAATTGTTTGGTGAATTGGAACGTGCGGGGTTAAAATTTTGCCTCACAACATAGCTTAGGATGCTCTCGGGGTCCAGACGTGTGACTGTGCCAAATTTTGTGGCTGTAGCTGTGACTGTGCGGATGCCTATCCCGGACATACACACATACACACACACACACATACATACACACTTTGAGCTTTATATATTAGATATATATATTTATATATATATAAAATTATTTTGTTCTTATTTTCTACTTATTTATGTTACTGCTATCTCTATATCTATTTTCCTTTTTGCTTCCACTTTCCCTCTCCCTGTTTTACTCTATTGACAGTGAAACACTAATATTAGATAGTAGATATTAGATATACACAGGCATCCCCTTACATGGTCTGCCGTGGACAAAGAGCAACAGATGATGCAAGAAACACTATTGTGATTTAATTGGATCAATGTTTGATGACCTAACCTTCCATCCGTTCAGTTTGTGATAGGAGCAAGGCAATGACATCATGGGAGGAGCTATCATTACACATTGTTGATATATCACCGCCGGGACTGCATGTGACCATGGCGATCATGTGACATGGCCATGGGAGGTGCTATTGTGATGCTCTGGTTACATGACTGCTGACACTGCATGTGACCATCATTATCACGTGACATATCATGATGACATCACAATACGCCCCATGATGGAAAATTCCCAGCATTACGATTGGTCTGACACATTTAAAGGGGTGGTAGCAATAAGGGGCCGAATAGGATATGTTATTCAACAAACCCTGGCATTTTTTAAATAAGATTGACCCATCCCCTGGCATTCATATGTGATTATGCCTGAACCAATCGTCCCTGATGATGCTTCCCAGGCAAATGAGCAGGTTTGAAACAATACACACTATGGGCTGGAGGGGGTGTAACTGGGCATATACCTATGCTTAATGATGCAATAATAAGTGTAAATTTCTTATCTACATATATGGAGAGGTGGGATTGTTCCTGCACTTCACTTCTTCCGGGACTGTATATTTACCAATTACCATTCCATCAGTGAAATTTGATGTTTTCTCTTTTAAGCATTTTATATTGATTTTAATTATTGTTGCAGTGTCTCTAAGGTAATGGAGGTTAGACCAACAGGAAGAATCAAGCAGAGTGGTCAATGACTGGCTTACTATAAATACTTCCTGTCTTGTGTTATTTGACTTTTTACTTGGCTTGACAAAGGCCCTGTGTTGCTGAAATGTTGCTAATTTCCTGTGTGTACACTGACATTCTTAAAAATATTTCTTGTGGAAGGAAGATACCCAGTCCAATTTCCTATTTATTTCTCTCTCCTCTAATATGATCTAGCACATCGGAGGAGAGAGAAATAGGGGCCCTCGAGCCCCGCTGGTACGTCTGGTATCCACTCATCCCTCCGGTTCTGTCCCCCAGCCCACAGCATCTTCTTTTGGGAAGAAAATGGAGACCTGCTGGCCGGCACCTGGCAAAAATAGATTTTTCCTATTGGTTCATTTTGATCAATGTGATAGGGTTAGGGTTCGGGCTAGGGTTAGGGCTGGGGTTAGAACTAGTGTTAGGGTTGGGCTAGAGTTAGGGTTGGGGCTAGGGTTACAACTGGGCTAGGGTTAGGGTTTGGGCTAGGGTTAGGGTTAGGGCTAGGGTTAGGGTTTGGGCTAGGGTTGGGGATAGGGTTGTGGTGTTGGATTAGGGTGATGTTGGGGTTAGGGTTCTGGTTAGGGTTCTGGTTAGGGTTGAGATTAGGGTTATGGGTGTGTTGGGGTTAGGATTGGAGTTTGGACTGTGTTAGGGTTGGAGTCTCCAGATTGATTCCAAACAATTTTGCGTTCAAAAAGTCAAATGGTTCTTCCTCCTCCCATATTGCTTTAGTTCTCTTGAAGCACCTGAAGGGTTAATAAATTTCTTGAATGTGGTTTAGAGCACTTTGAGGGGTGCAGTTTTTAGAATGGCGCCACTTTTGGGTACTTTCTGTTATATTAACTCCCCAAACTCACTTCAAATGTGATGTGGTTTTGTCAATTTTGTTGGAAAAATGAGAAATCACTGTTGAACTTTAAACGTTCTAACAAAAAAAATTTATGTTTCCAAAATTGTGCTGATGTAAAGTAGATATGTGGGAAATGTTGTTTATTAACTATTTTGTGCGAAATGACTCTCTGACTTAAGGGCACAAAAATTAAAAGTTTAAAATTTGCAAATTTTTGAAATTTTTGCCAAATTTCCATTTTTTTCATAAATAAATGCAAGTCATATCAAAGAAATTTTACCAGTAACATGAAGCACAATATGTCACAAGAAAAACAAACATTCTCAGAATCAGTGGGATCCGTTGAAGCGTTCCAGAGCTATAACCTCCTAAAGTGACAGTGCTCAGAATTGTAAAAATTGGCTTGGTCATTAAGTACCAAATTGGCTCTGTCTCTAAGGTGTTAATGGAGCTGAGCTGAGGGTTAGGCAAGGGCCACAGACATAAATATAAAGTGAGAACTCTGAATAGACTTTGTGCCACTAATTGTGTGTGCTTCAAAAAATGTACAAAAAAGAAATTTGTGAACTTGAACTAGTGTCTTTCACTGAGGTTTCCAATATAGCTGCGGCTTCCTTTCCTACCTTCCTCCTCCTTACAATGGTCCTTTTGTTAGCTACCTAAAGCTCTGTATTTTATCTCTAAACACATAGTGTAACATGAGCCACAAGTAACAATGGTCATATTTAATTAGAAGAGACAGGTCATCAGGAAGCAATCATCTGCTGCTTTCTACTCTTTTCTTTATGGTACTTGAAATAATAGAGAACAACTATTCCTTAAATTATATTGTCAAAGAACTATTCATTTTTCTCATAGACATATTTAGATCTTCTATTACCTCAAGGAAGAGGATATTTATTCTGCTTCTTCTATCACATATCTCATATTACCATATTTTTCAGACTATAAGACGCACCTGACCATAAGACGCACCCCAAATTTTCAGAAGAAAAATGGGGAAAAACCCAGATGGACTCCAATGAAGGAGTAGAACCATCTCAAGGAGGATCACAAGGAAATGGACAGCATGTGACTTAAATATGAGAGTCTGAGCAAAGGATCTGAATATTTACGACCATGTGATATTTCAGTTTTTCTTTTTTAATATATTTGCAACAATTTCTACATTTCTGTTTTTTTCAATCAAGACAGGGTGCAGAGTGTACATTAATGAGAAAAAAATGAACTTTCTTGAATTTACCAAATGGCTGCAGTGAAACGCAGAGTGAAAAATTTAAAGGGGTCTGAATACTTTCCGTACCCACTGTACATAGAGATGTATGTAGTATATTATGCGAAGACAAAGAGACAGTCATAAGAGCTGTGGAAACAAAATAGGAAATTTGTCAGCAAAATGCCCATTCCTTTCCCCCACAGTAGATAACCTGCTACAACAGATGATATTGTCAATTTCCCTTTGAAATAAGCATGAATGAGTGTGTTTGGTTATGGTGGAATCTGAAGAAATAGCTAGTTTGCCTGACAGTTATGTCATTTATATGGATGACTGATTTACAATTTTGTGCTATGTCTCCTTAAAGTGAACCCGTCAACTGATGAATGCTGTCAAATCCATGGGAAACATGTTTCGGACACTGGCTGTATTAACTCAGCCAAGTATGTTTTACTCTGAAACGCTGTGGTGTTTCAGATAAAAAACATACTTTAGAAGCTGCCGGGAAACAAGACCACATTGTAGACTAATCGGACAGACAAATCCCTGATGGCTTCTCCCGGCCTTCTTCCCTTTGACAGGTGTTTGCCTACATGCACATGTAGGCAGAGATCTGTCAATCTAGAACAGGGTGCCGGGAGAAACCAAAGAGGGCCCGTCTGTCTGACTGGTTTTCGGTGCTGCTTGGTCTCTGGCAGCTTATAAAGTACTTGGCTGAGTTTATACAGCCAGAGCCTGACACATGCTGACCACGGACTGAGCAGCATCTACCAAGTGTCAGGTTCATTTAAATTGCAAACTTCTAAGTATTGTCAAGGGGTTAGGTTCTCTACAGAGTTATTTTGCTTTGTTTGTCTCCATGGTCACAGATGATAAATCAATATCTATCAAGTACTTCATGTAGTCAGATCTAGCAGACTTGTGTTATTTTCTTCCATAAACTCACTAATTTACTGTATACAGAAGGGGACAGTGGGATTGAAGTATAACAGTCAAGGCAACACACAAAATGGTAAGATTTATTTTTAATCATGTCTCATGAAAGAAAGCAGTTATCAACCTACTTTCCTAAACTGCTGCCATGGTGTGTTATACAAGATGGTAGTGGGTCGCCCTCCCAGGGCTGTGGGGTACTTGGTACCGGGCCCGATGAGCTTCAATGGGAGATGTCATGGCAGCTGGGACCCGGCCCGTGGCCCTGGGCGCCCATTGTAAAAAGGGGAAAGTTTATAATTGATTCGTGACGCCACCTGTGGTGTTCGGCAATGAAGATGTAAGCCGACGCTGCAGACAGATCCTCTGGGACAGATGGTGTGGTGCAGGAATGATGTTATAGCCCTCCACAGGCAGGGCGGTAGTCCCAGGGCAGAGTAGGTGAAGTGACACTTAGATGGTGTAGTGTCGGGCGCAAGGGATGTAGCCGTGCTGGCGCGTTGGTGCAGGAATAAGTGGAGGACACCAGGGCATGTAGTTCTAAAGCTTTACTCACAGTCTGTTGTGCACACAAGTGCCCGCCTCGGTGCTATGTCCTCCAGGTCAGGAGCTCAGCCAACTTCCAGGCAAGATGAAGTACTCCCTTCCAACACTCTGCCAACATATGTGCCTTTTCTGAACGTCTCCTCTTATAGCGCCTTTGAGTGAAGTACTCACAGTACTGAGTTACACTGGAGTTCCTCCTGTCAGATGTTCCTATGAACTCTACTTGTACGGCAGACAGCTGTAGCCTGCTTCGGGGACTCCTTACTACCTAGTCCCGGCTCACTATCATTGCTGCTGTGCCCCCAAGTCTTGTGTGGGAATAAAGTGGTCACTACTTCTATTCCTCCGGTGTCTGCTGCAGGACCATTAGTCTCCATACAACCTCGGGGACCGGACCCCGGCCTTGCGCTTAGAACTTGGGAAGTGTTCTCTCTTCCAACCCTGATCCTTAGTCCTCCTATTCTCCTTACGTTCCGTACTAATCCTTCTTTCCAATGGAGAATCAAGTTTCCTTTCTCTATCGCTTTCCTGTGCCAGCAGACCCAGATCACTGTGGCCTGCTACAGCACTTCCTTCTTCCATCCCTCTCCCGGGGATCTTCTCTTTCTCACTCTCTGTCCTTCTACATACTCACTCACTGACTGAATGAAAGACTGACTGACTCAACTCTTCCCGCTCTTTTATGTGAACTAAACTCCACCCACCTCCCAGCACGTTTCGTGTTCCAAGCAGGGAGCCATCAAGGGGTGCTACGCTACACTCCAAGTAGGGAGCCGCCGAAGGTGCTTTGCTACACTACTTTGTGGTGTGGGGTGCAGGTGTTGGAGTGTGGTCAGGTGTCTCCACCCTACCTGGATAGTGGGGTACCACACCTCAGGAGGAGGTGCAGTACCTCTGTGGCGACTGAACCCTCAGGGGCGCCACAGTAGCCATCTAAAAAAAATCCCTTCCCGAAATAGGCATTGGAGAATAATGGCAAAATTAAATACAGTGGGGAAAAAAAGTATTTAGTCAGTCAGCAATAGTGCAAGTTCCACCACTTAAAAAGATGAGAGGCGTCTGTAATTTACATCATAGGTAGACCTCAACTATGGGAGACAAACTGAGAAAAAAAAATCCAGAAAATCACATTGTCTGTTTTTTTTTCATTTTATTTGCATATTATGGTGGAAAATAAGTATTTGGTCAGAAACAAGCAATCAAGATTTCTGGCTCTCACAGACCTGTAACTTCTTCTTTAAGAGTCTCCTCTTTCCTCCACTCATTACATGTAGTAATGGCACCTGTTTAAACTTGTTATCAGTATAAAAAGACACCTGTGCACACCCTCAAACAGTCTGACTCCAAACTCCACTATGGTGAAGATCAAAGAGCTGTCAAAGGACACCAGAAACAAAATTGTAGCCCTGCACCAGGCTGGGAAGACTGAATCTGCAATAGCCAACCAGCTTGGAGTGAAGAAATCAACTGTGGGAGCAATAATTAGAAAATGGAAGACATACAAGACCACTGATAATCTCCCTCGATCTGGTGCTCCACCCAAAATCCAAACCCGTGGGGTCACAATGATCACAAGAACGGTGAGCAAAAATCCCAGAACCACGCGGGGGGACCTAGTGAATGAACTGCAGAGAGCTGGGACCAATGTAACAAGGCCTACCATAAGTAACACACTACGCCACCATGGACTCAGATCCTGCAGTGCCAGACGTGTCCCACTGCTTAAGCCTGTACACGTCCGGGCCCGTCTGAAGTTTGCTAGAGAGCATTTGGATAATCCAGAGGAGTTTTGGGAGAATGTCCTATGGTCTGATGAAACCAAACTGGAACTGTTTGGTAGAAACACAACTTGTCGTGTTTGGAGGAAAAAGAATACTGAGTTGCATCCATCAAACACCATACCTACTGTAAAGCATGGTGGTGGAAACATCATGCTTTGGGGCTGTTTCTCTGCAAAGGGGCCAGGACGACTGATCCGGGTACATGAAAGAATGAATGGGGCCATGTATCGTGAGATTTTGAGTGCAAACCTCCATCCATCAGCAAGGGCATTGAAGATGAAATGTGGCTGGGTCTTTCAACATGACAATGATCCAAAGCACACCGCCAGGGCAACGAAGGAGTGGCTTCGTAAGAAGCATTTCAAGGTCCTGGAGTGGCCTAGCCAGTCTCCAGATCTCAACCCTATAGAAAACCTTTGGAGGGAGTTGAAAGTCCGTGTTGCCAAGCGAAAAGCCAAAAACATCACTGCTCTAGAGGAGATCTGCATGGAGGAATGGGCCAACATACCAACAACAGTGTGTGGCAACCTTGTGAAGACTTACAGAAAACGTTTGACCTCTGTCATTGCCAACAAAGGATATATCACAAAGTATTGAGATGAAATTTTGTTTCTGACCAAATACTTATTTTCCACCATAATATGCAAATAAAATGAAAAAAAAACAGACAATGTGATTTTCTGGATTTTTTTTCTCAGTTTGTCTCCCATAGTTGAGGTCTACCTATGATGTAAATTACAGACGCCTCTCATCTTTTTAAGTGGTGGAACTTGCACTATTGCTGACTGACTAAATACTTTTTTTCCCCACTGTATATAAAACATCTCATGCTACCAGGAAAGCATGAAGGGTGCTCTTGGGCTCTTGTAAGGGACTGTTCATGGTGAGGTTTGCTTTGTGGTCTGAAAACACCCTGTTGCTTACCCCTTTTCGAGCCTCAAATGGTTTGATGGTAAAGGGACCTAAAAGATACATAAGGAATCAGGAATATCAGGATCCAATTTAAAAAAACCAAAAAAGTATTTACTGGAACACTTCAAACAGAGCATCAACATTTCATAACGCGCACAATACCTCTTATACCTTTCTTCTGCATTAGGCAGAGGCTCATACTTATTTCTAGTTTCATATGACATTTCTGATGGTAATAGTAGTATTCGAGAGTGATAGCGTACTTCTAAGGCTTACACCCTGGACTTCAGTTTTTTATCTCCCCACTGCACTTGTTACCCGTGTTCCTTCCTGGTCCGAACAGCACTTTCTAAACCTCCAGAACTGGTTTACACGTTGTTCCATTGCCCATTCCTTACTAGTCGCCTACGAGAATTATACATCTCTCAGCTCAACGGCAGGTACTACTTACTGATAGGGAAAAGAATATTCCTGTTACTACTCCTTCAATCTCTGCATTCCAGCCATCTAGATAGTTGCTGTAGAACTTGTTAACCCTTTACTTCTTCCATCACTAGCACACTCCCAAAATTGAGCTTATTGCTTTTCAATCAAGAATGCTTCTTATCTCTTCAATATCTTGTCATGGTCTGTATGTATATTCTGGTTTAGTGCTGCAGGTGTTAATGCTTTTGGCCTCTCTCTGGTTCTGGGAGGGCTTTAAATAGCCTCATTTGGGCTCTGTCCATTGTCAGTGATACTTTTGACCTTGGCTTAGTTCCTGACCCCTGTGTATCTGTGGATTCTGCTTGAGTGTATGTCTTCTCATGTATGGCCCAGTTCGTTAATGTTTCTGATATTGCTGCCCGACTCTGTACTTGTTTTGCCTCTCTGTTATGACCTTTGCCTGTCCCTGACCTTCCGTTCCGTTGCTCTTGCCTGTACCGCACTGCTGTCTCAGGTTTCCAGACTCTGCTTTGTGACTGACCGCATCCCTGTCTTGCCCCTCCTATACCGTGCCGTCTCCTGGCTTAGCCTCGTGCCTGCCTGACCACTCTTTGGGCATCTCTAGCCCAAGCGCCGGTCTCCAGAGTGCCAGGGCTTGTCTCTGCCCCCAGACACTCCCCCAGCAGTCACGTACTTTAGGTCCTGTTTACCTGAAGCACATATCTCCACCGCTGCCTCCCCACTCCACAGGTATCTTTGAGCATAGTTTGTTCAACTCAGGACATGCACACTGGCTCAGTGAGCAAGTGCAGTGCAGTGTTCCTGACATATCTTCTCTATAAACTGCCTAGAACAGAAACCAGCTCCCTGTGTGCCCATGTAACGCCTCCCACCTGGGCTGGCTTCTTATTGTTAACCCTGTTCTAGGCAAACTGCTGCTTTTAAACACAGTGTATGTAAAATCACATGTAAAATAGCTTATCAGAATACTTTAATACAATAAATCTTCAGAGAGAGTGTCAGGACAACTTCTCCACCTTTACACTCTTCCAGAGACATGCATCCCTGGCATTACAAGCCAACTCCATTGACATCCAGCGCGTGTGCAATGCACAACATTGAGACGAGTTCACCATGCTTCACTGCGCATGTACCAGATGCCACTGGAACTGGTTTGTAATGCAACAAGTACATATCCCTGGAAAAACTCAGCACCATCCTTTTGCCTTTTTAAAGTAGCATGCTCTACTTTATATCTCTATTTTTTTCTCAAGGCTCATTTCAGAGGCACATCTTTAAAAAGATTTTACTATGCTCTATATCACAATAGTTGTGGTTTAATAATTGTATATTTGATGACAGATTCCCTTTAACCTGCTTCATTTCCTTTTTACTTATGTGCCTTGGGGCAGTAAAAATAATTGTGAGTGTTTCCAATTCAAAATGTTCGGCCCAACTTAAGATCTGTATTGATTTTGTTTCGTGAAATTAACTAAAATTTTGGAAAAACATTGGCTATGGTTACTATTGTAGATTAGAGGGACTTTGTCAGCACAGAAAGACTGTTCAAACTAGGAACACGGCTCCTAGTTTATACTAGGTGCAGCTGAGCAGCTCACTGTACTTTCCAACTTCTTGTTTTCCACCTACCTCCACCCTAATGTGCCTTGACAGCTCTGGCTTGACAAGGGCAAAAAAGGTGTGAAAATAAATGGAAATCAAATAGGTAGGAAGGTTCTCTGATCTCCTCAGCCAAGGTAACTTGGCACCAAGAGAGATGATAGACTCTCTTTAGAATAGGAGCCTTTCAGATGGTAACCCGGAGACCAAACCTACCCTACAATTAAAATTCAGGATAAAGTGGGTGTTTTTGTATGGTTTAATCCTACTACTTCACCACAATAACCCATTATATGAGAATTACTTATATGATAGCAAGTAATCCAAGATCAATGGATACTATCTCCGCATGTGTTAAGATGCGGTAAGCAGCAGTAAGAACCCAAGCCTTCTGCATTGATCGGGGATTATGGTGGACTTTATGTGCCACGGCTGGAGGTCTATAATAATTATAACTCTGTGTCACATTTTCTAAACCAACTTATATATATTTCTAAATTTAATCCAATGGTAATACTAATACTTTTATTCAACTGCCTGTTATTTTCCATTACATTAATTGGAATATGCTCCATTATGATGTGTACCCTGGATTTTCTCCAACATTGTTAATGCCATTCTGGCAAAAATGTTTTACTAAAGAAAAGTTTGGTGCATATGTATCATTTTTAGTAGCTGAGACAGTAAAAGTGATGCATGATCCATAAAATGTACCTGAAGTTCAGGAAAAGCTGTATATCAATTTTATTTGGCCGGTGCCCATTTGAGCCCTGTTGGTGAAGTATGCGCATATTTCTCAGTGTCTGTGCATCCTAGCTGAGATGCATATGCAGCAGTTTTTAAGGCTGTGTCATTAAAATGACTAATCAGCCATTCAGACATGTAAATCATTTTTGATACATATCCTTGAATTAGCTTTACATATGGCTTGTATTTTCGGGAACTTTGGAAATCACTGACACATAGCTAGTAGAAGGGGGGTTATGTTAATAGTTTGCAGTGCCATAGACTCTCTCACTGAGTATCAGACCACAGGGACACTTCTGGCTGCATGAGAGTCCTATGAAAATTGGCGAATTATGTTAATGTAACCTTTCATATGATTTTGTGATTGTTGTAAAATGCACTTTGCACTGACGAGGGGCAGTACCCTGAAACACAGTGTCTGCAAATTGAGATTCTGGCTTGGCTTTTATCCTAAGTCATGTAACAAGGCTCGTTAAAGGGTCGACATTGACTTTTAGGATTGGTACTTCCAATAGGTGGCATTAGTTCTAGTCCTCTTCCTCTCTGAAGAGACAATTTGCATAATTAGCATATTTCCCAGAGGAGCATTGCGGCTTTAAGTCTCCTCATCTCGACATGCTTAGCATGTCATTCTCCGCAAGGAGAAATGATACTTCTTGGATATTTGTAAAATGACTGAACCACAAAGGAGTTTTTGGAACTGTTGCACAATCTATTGCTTTTTTATGTCAATGGAAACTTTTGTGGCTGGATTGCCGTAGTCCTATTTTAAATTTTACAATTGTAAATCATAATTGTAATCACAAAATAAATGTTAAAATTATATATGCATACTTTGATTTCCAGACTCTGTCATTAGAGGGACGTACCAAAATTTCCTTCCTAAAGTTTGGGGTCTTGAAGTTGGTGACATGTCATTAATAACGTTTTTTTAACCTATAGCACTCAGACCGAAAATATGGTCGTGTGCTTGAGCCCTTAGCTTGTTAGCTTAGTGAGTGTCACCAATACAGAATAGGATACCACTTTTTTTACTGATGTTCCCCTATTGCATAATGCTGTATATACGATAATGTGTGCAATTTGTCTCACAATACACTGTGCAAAATGGAACCACATTGCACACTATAATGCTGCACTTTCAATTCAGTGAATCTAGGGGAGAACCAGCTATTTAACATGAAATAAAAACACAGCATGGCAAACCACAAGTGACCCCAAGACATACTGCATGTATCTTATAGGTAGGTTGAGCACAGACTTAAGCCTATTTCACACCAGCAGAGGGAAAGCCTGTCCCTTCCCAAGCTATTAATATCAACCCACAGCTGTCTGTTTAGCCTTTGCTGGTTAGAATTTATAGAGCGACCCTACATCATTTTTTTTCTGGGATCCACCGTAAACTCACCAGTAAAGGCTTAGCAAACTGCCGTGAGATGTTTCTATTAGCCGGGGAACCTTTTGGAATATTGTCCCTTTTCCCAGATTATTTACATCAGCCAACAGCTGTAAGCTTTCCCTCTGCAGGTCCTGAAGAAGTAGACCTCATACAGACACAAAAAATGGACATGTGAAGGTCTTAGAAAAAGCATGCTGTCTGTGTTTTTTCAATATAGTCTCCATGGACATTTACCACCATGACAGTAGTAATAGACCCAATGGCATGTTATAACAATATATTCTGGATCTGTGTAACATGGACCCCCATAAAGCCTTACTATACTTGTTGGATCCAATTCATTAAGACTAGCAGTGTGCACAAAAATATTAAAGATGGAGTGTTTTGGAGGAAGACACACCTAATTAATTTAGAGGAACATGATACTTAACAAATTAGGTGCATCTAACAAGCACCATGCACCTCCACTACAGATGTACTTCAGTCAGGAACTGGAATACATTTCTGGCAAAGTTTACGCCACTAAAGAAGCGCAAATTTTCATGAATTAAACTGCCATGTCTAGGCACCTCCTGTCCCACCCCATGCACTTCCCATTTTGGAGGAACTGGCTATAACTGGCGTGAAAACGTCACAGTGTTTCTGACGAGATGTTTTATCGGATTGCACTCGTCAGATTTATCCGCAAGTGTGAGAAAGCCCTAAAGAGAGTTATTTAAGTGTTAAATTATTAGAAAAAAAGCCAGCTGCAAATGTTATAAAATAGCAAATTATCCTCACAACTCAGTGGTATGAAGCATGATGTCACTAATTGGCTACAGTGACAGAGTAATATTGGAAGTGGGCACTTCAAAATAATATATGTAGGAGTTCCAGCCAGTGTATAAGTGTATACTGACAGAATTTACATACATATAACAGTCTCACAGCCAATTAAAAAATAGTACTTTATTCACATTTAAATTCACTGACCAGATACACAGGCATCTAAACGCGAATAAAATTGCTCAAAGATGCAATAACCCAGGTTCCAAACATAATTAAGGCCTGAAACCCAACACAGAAATTAAATTGCATTCATGTTAAATCACTGAGGAAAAAAATAACAACACATTTTTACATTAAAATAAATGGACACACTAAAGAGATGTGGAATAATCAAAAAGAGAAATATATAAGACCAGAATTAAAGTGAAAATCACAGTTTTGTTACTACATCTAAAGCAAAATGAGGTGTCCAGTTGGTAACAAATAAAAGGCATGTGTCTGAGGATTCATTCATATAACACCATGTGGGAACACTACCTCACTTGTTTCAATACAGGGTGGGTCATATACACCTAAATAAAATGGGAATTGTTGGTGATATCAACTTCCTGTTTGTGGCACATTAGTATTTGGAAGGGGGCAAACTTTTTAAGAGGGGTGGGACCATGGTGGCCATTTTGAAGTTGGCCATATTGGATCCAACTTTATTTTTTTCAATGGGAAGAGGGTCATGTGACACATCAAACTTATTGAGAGTTTCACAAGAAAAACAATGGTGTGCTTGGTTTTAACATAACTTTATTCTTTCATGAGTTATTTACAAGTTTCTCTTTGTTTACAGCCATTGACATGTCGCAGAGGTTAACACGTGAGGAGCCGATAGAAATTGTGTCGATGTCTGGTGAACGCAGTACCCAGGTCATTGCAGCAGATTTCAATGCAAGACACCATACGCAAGAAAACTGTCAGCATTCCCATTATATTTAGGTGTATCCATTTAAATGGCCCACCCCAAAAAGTCTGCCTCATCAGTGAACATTATGTTCTGTGTAAACTGAGGGTCATGTTCCAATTTTTGCTTTGTCCATTCTGCAAATTCAGCGCGCCGATCTGGGTGACCAACCATTCCCATTTTATTTAGGTATATCCAAATAAATGGCCCACCCTGTATACTAAGGGAGTCTCTTGTGGAACCCCTGAGGAAACCTATTTTTTCATGGTGATACACTTGGGTAGTTGTCCCCAAACAGTGTTCTGCCTCTTTGTGTATGTAACACTGTTAATGTCTGGGATGTAATTGGCAAAGCTGGTCATATGTTGTTCCAGTATAAATAAGAAACAGGAGGGCAGTTGGGTGGTCAGAAATGGATCACCGGGATGGGAGTGTATTTAAGAGAGGGAAAAAAGAGGTGAGTAGTATTTTTTTTTTTGTAATTTTATAACGTTTGCAGCTGATTATTTTTTACAGAAAAATCTAAAACATTGTAGTACCCTTTAAATTCTGACATGGAGAACATACTTTTCAGATAGCAAAATGCTGATTAAATATATCAACACATAATTATTTAAAGTGTAGAACGTTTAGCACCAGGTATCAAGATACTTTGTAACAAAATGCATATAATTGCAAAGAATATGTTGGATGGTACACATATTAGATGGATTAGATAGAGAGATAGATAGATAGAGAGATGGCGAGATAGATAATAGATAGATGATAAATAGATAGATAATACATAGATAATTATCTATCTATCTATCTATCTATCTATCTATCTGTCTATCTGTTATGCCCGTTATGCTGCTTGCGCTGCATGATCCTCACTGTCATGCTTGTCATGCCTCATTGTCCCCAGTGTCGGGTCCCTGTGGGCGCTCCGGGGGTCCCTCTCGTGTATGCATGCGCACCTCACTGTTATGCCTGCCGTGTCTGTTATGTTGCAAGACCCCTGGAGCAGTGTGCACGTGCACCTCACAGTTATGCCTGCCGTGTCTGTTATGCTGTATGGCCCCTGGAGCAATGTGCATGTGCACCTCACTGTCATGCCTGTTGTGTCTGTTATGCTGCATGGCCCCTGGAGCAGTGTGCACATGCACCCCATCCCATGGCTGCCTGCCATTGCTGGTGCACACTCGTGCTTTACCTCATGGCTACTTGCCATGGCTTGTGCGCACTTGTGCTTCATCTCATGGATGTGCATCATCGCTAGCGTGCACGTGTACCTCACCCTGGCTGCATGCCGTTGCTGTTCGCAAGTGTGCCTTACCTTGCGGTTGCACACCGTTGCTGGTGCGCACGCGCATCTCCAGTGCTGGATCCTCCGGCTGGACGCCTGTGTTCGGCGCCCGAGTGCACATTCATATCCATGCTGCCTGTAATGGTTCCTCTCTATGGTCCTGGAGTACCGAACCCTGCAATCCTCTCTATAGTCCTGGAGGACCTGACCATGTGATCCTCTCTATGATCGTGGAGAACTGAACTGGAAGTCCTTCCCATGGTCCTGACCCGGAAGTCCAGGTGCTAATGCCCTATATCAGACCGCCCCTTCCTATGGTCGGGGCCTGATTATCGTGTTTGCTAGGGCTGCATGGTCCCTGCTCGGTCGCTCCCTGTATTCAGTGCCCCTGCACCCTGCCCTGTTGTGCTTCTCTGCACACGCTCTGTGCTTGTACTCTGTCAATTGTCATGTGCCATGTCTTGTGTTGTCTTTTGTGCCATGTTTTGTCTTTGCTATTCTTAGCCTTGTAGTGCTTTCTATGTGCTTTTTCTGAACCCGGCTCTGGGCTCTAGCATACGTTTCGCTTCTTTCTCTTGTACCTGGCTCTGTGCTTCAGCCTATGTTCCGCTCTCTAGCTTTCTCCGCTCTCTCGCTTTTGTACCTTGTCTGTGCTCCTAGTGCACTTCCTGAATAGTTCCGTTTTTCATGCGCACTTGCACATTCTCCTTTCGTACCAGGCTTCGCCATGCTGTCTTGCATGTGTCTTAGTTATGTACCTTTGCCTAGCCCTGCCTTGTGGCTGTGTGCCCTTTGCACACGCCTGGTTGTACCCGTGCCCACCTGTCTGTGCCTCAGCCGTGCTGCTCTAGTCGTGCCCGCCTGTCTGTGCCTCAGCCGTGCCGCCTCAGTCGTGCTTGCCTGTCTGTGCCTCAGCTGGTACCGCCTGCCAGTGCCCCAGTCGTGTCTTCCGTGCTCCCTTGCACACACGCTGTTTCTTGCACTGTGCGTTTTCGTGCTTCATTAGCACATGTCATTTGCTATCTTTGCTCTGTCCTGTATCTTGTCTCTCTGTCTTGTCCTGAGTACTTTGTTCTTAGTCTGTACCCAGCTCTGTGTTCTAGCATACGCTCTACTTCTCTTTTCTGTACCCGTCTCTGTGCTACTGCCTACGTTCCGCACTCTGTCCTGAACCCTGACCCTGGCATGTCCCTTTGCACGCGCAGAACCTTGCCTTGTACCCTGACCATGGCGTGCCTCTTTGCACACACAGGACCTTGCCTTGAACCCTGACCCTGGCGTGCCCCTTTGCACGCACAGGACCATGCCTCAAACCCTGGCCCCCTGGCGTGTCCCTTAGCATGCGCAGGATCCTGAACCTCAAAGCCCGGCGTATTCTCTAGCATGTGCGGGACCTGCCATGTACCCTGGTGTGCCTTCTGGCATGGCCAGGACCAGTCTTTGTACTGTGGCCCTAGCGTGCCTCTAGCATGCACAGGACGTTGAATCTTGAGTCGTGGCAGCTCCTCTAGTGCGTGCAGGACCTTGGAACTTGAACCATGGTGTGTCCCCTAAACACGCACCATGCCTAGTATCTTGATCCTGGTGTTTCCCTAAACACAAACCATGCCTTGAACCTCAGACCTTGGAGTGCCCATTGGCACGTTATCACCTCTGTGTCTCCGTGATTATGTCTTGCACCTGATGGAACCCTGTGACCACGCTTTGCACATCCTAGAACCCTGTCTTGTACCTGGCCTGCCCTCCACACACCCTTGCCATGTACCTGGCGTGCCCTCCGCACGCACCCGTCTCAGTCATGTCTTTTGTGAGCCGGCCATCTGGTCTCCGCAGTCATGGTGGCTCACTCCTTTGGGCTTGCCCCTGACAATCCCTGTATAGAGGGTGGTCCTCACTAGGCCAGCTTGCCCTATCTGGGTGAGTGTCATGACCCAGAGGGTCCACTCCAAGAGTTACATCTCGTCTCTCCTCGAGACGTCACAACCCTTAACACTAGAGTTGAGCGACTTTTGGTTTTTTAGGGTCGCGTTTCGTTTCGTGAAACCCGACTTTTCCAAAAGCAGGGTCGAGCAAGATCGTCCGATTATAGGGAAAAGTCGGGGTCGTCCCGAAACACGAAACCCAATGTAAGTCAATGGGGAATAAAAGTCGGCAGTGAGAGAAGGACAGGAAACACACCTACAGTGCCCATTTGAATGCCAAAAGCATCAATTCTTCTTACTTAAGCTTGTCAACCTTAATTAACTTCATAATACAAGTTACGCACTGAAAAATGGGGGTTATTTGGCTAAAGTTGTGGGGGGAGGGCTGGCTGCAGGTTTTCATGTGCCCTGGGTGAAAGAGCGCCCCTTTAACACATACCACAACTCATCATGCTCCGATACGGCAGAGAAATAGCGGTATAGTACAATGAAAAATACCTCACTTTTTACATCTCATGACGAGGCCCATCTATTTCTCCATACAGAATCATTGGTCCCATATAATGTTTGAAACAGTATATGATGAGCTCCACATAATGCTACAGTATATGTTGGTCCCCATGGATGAAGCGCCACTGTCTTATGGGCCCAAATAATGCTCCAAACATAATGGGCCCCATTTCTAATGCTCTAGTGTATAATGGGCCCTGTAAATGCTGCTCCAGTGTCTGATGTCCACCTTTGGAATGTTCCAGTGTATGGTGGGCCCCATCTATCATTCTCCAGAGTATAGTGCTCCCCAAAAATTGCTGTCCCAACATTCAAAACAATCAAATAAGTCTCCTCGCTAGGGAATCCCTGGACTAGTCTGGACTCCTCGTCGTCCCCATCTTCCATCTCACTGCACAGTATTTCAACCTTGCAAGTGCTGTGATCCTGAGCAAGCAGGGGGGGGCCACTCGTTGGCGACGGCACTGGCACAGGGCCCCTGATAGTACGGTGGTGTGTCTGATGGCGGGTGGGCCGAACCTGCACTTTCATCTGCAGCTTCCTCTTTGTCACCGTGTAAGATGGAACTGTATATGGGAAGGGTAACCTGAGTTTCATCAGGGTCAGATTCAGGCCGTGTAGCGTGAGAGGGGAATGTAGTGGTCTGGGTCAATGTACCAGCAGATTCATCGAGCAGTCGCTGGGCATCAGTGCACTTGTGTCGCCCCCAGGAGTACGGTCGCCACAGTGGCATTACCTTCCTCCTAGGGAGTGTGATGTCATGCTTGGGAGCAACGAAGGATCTCTCTAGCAGGTTAACTGATTGGGCGGCGTTATTCCCACGAGTCATGACCCTCCAAACAGCGTTCATGAAGGCAAAGTGTTTGTTTTACGTGGGCAGTATGGTTGCAAAGCTGAACCTTAAAGGAATGTCCAGAAGGGCACCACCAGGAGTGGAGCCTACGGTTAAATTCGACTCCACCTGGGAAACCTCAACCATGCCAGCTACAGAACAGATGCACATATTGCAAGCTTAATTCCGTTAACGAACGAGACTCCGTCATGCCCTGCAGTCCGAGTCCGGCTTACTAGAGGGACACGTGAGGCTCTGGAACATGAGATTGGCCAATAACTGGTGTGTCATGCCCTTACATGTCCGTGGCTGCATGTGCGCTACACTGAAAAGGCCAGCGTTTGTCGCTTACAGGTGCAGATAACCCGCTGAACAACGTTAGTGATGGGGATCACTGAGTGATTACAATTATTACTCGCGAACAATGATTTCTCAGTAAGTGCAGGTCAACTGCAGTTCCGGAATTAGGCCTAACCGTCATTCCTGAAAAAATGAAAAACTTACGTGTGCAAACCACAGGTGCTGTAGCTTGCCAGCCATTCTCACGCCCAGTATGGATTACACGTGATTGCACAAAGGTTAGAAAGGGTACCGTATCCCCAGATAACATGTATGGATAGCGTACACATTCAAAATATATGTCTCAGGAGGCAGGCTCAGACGGTGTTAGGCCCAGTATGGATTGCACGTGATTGCACAAAGGTTAGAAAGGGTACCGTATCCCCGGATAACATGTATGGATAGCGTACACATTCAAAATATATGTCTCAGGAGGCAGGCTCAGACGGTGTCAGGCCCAGTATGGATTGCACGTGATTGCACAAAGGTTAGAAAGGGTACCGTATCCCCGGATAACATGTATGGATAGCGTACACATTCAAAATATATGTCTCAGGAGGCAGGCTCAGACGGTGTCAGGCCCAGTATGGATTGCACGTGATTGCACAAAGGTTAGAAAGGGTACCGTATCCCCGGATAACATGTATGGATAGCGTACACATTCAAAATATATGTCTCAGGAGGCAGGCTCAGACGGTGTCAGGCCCAGTATGGATTGCACGTGATTGCACAAAGGTTAGAAAGGGTACCGTATCCCCGGATAACATGTATGGATAGCGTACACATTCAAAATATATGTCTCAGGAGGCAGGCTCAGACGGTGTCAGGCCCAGTATGGATTGCACGTGATTGCACAAAGGTTAGAAAGGGTACCGTATCCCCGGATAACATGTATGGATAGCGTACACATTCAAAATATATGTCTCAGGAGGCAGGCTCAGACGGTGTCAGGCCCAGTATGGATTGCACGTGATTGCACAAAGGTTAGAAAGGGTACCGTATCCCCGGATAACATGTATGGATAGCGTACACATTCAAAATATATGTCTCAGGAGGCAGGCTCAGACGGTGTCAGGCCCAGTATGGATTGCACGTGATTGCACAAAGGTTAGAAAGGGTACCGTATCCCCGGATAACATGTATGGATAGCGTACACATTCAAAATATATGTCTCAGGAGGCAGGCTCAGACGGTGTCAGGCCCAGTATGGATTGCACGTGATTGCACAAAGGTTAGAAAGGGTACCGTATCCCCGGATAACATGTATGGATAGCGTACACATTCAAAATATATGTCTCAGGAGGCAGGCTCAGACGGTGTCAGGCCCAGTATGGATTGCACGTGATTGCACAAAGGTTAGAAAGGGTACCGTATCCCCGGATAACATGTATGGATAGCGTACACATTCAAAATATATGTCTCAGGAGGCAGGCTCAGACGGTGTCAGGCACAGTATGGATTGCACGTGATTGCACAAAGGTTAGAAAGGGTACCGTATCCCCGGATAACATGTATGGATAGCGTACACATTCAAAATATATGTCTCAGGAGGCAGGCTCAGACGATGTCAGGCACAGTATGGATTTGACGGCCCAGATTACACAGCGGAGGAGCAGGGAGAAGTAAAGATTGCAAATGCTGGGGCCCTGCCCAAGCAAGGGGGGCCCACTCGTGGGCGTCGGTACTGGCACTGGGCCCCTCATAGTACAGCGGTGTGTCTGACGGCGGGTGTGCACCACCACCGTCAGAGACACTTGATTGCACTATGAGGGACCCTGTGCCAGTGCCCGCGCCCAAGAGTCGGCCTACCCACCTGTCCAGGGCAACGGCACTCGCACGGTGTCGTGCGCTAGGTGGTGACCCCGGCCAAGGGGGGGGAGGCAGCACAGTTAGGGAGTTTTAGAAAGTGGCATATGTTGATGTTGGACATTCAGCTGATGCAAAAGGCGAAATAGGTGAAGTCCCAGGAAGAGGTGGACCAAAGCAAGCCATTTTTCTGTCACCCTATGTGTCATCAGGGGAAGGTGGGACAAAATCCTTGGAAACCCATGCATGGTTCATTTTAATGAAGGTTAGATCATCCACATTTTGGGTTGACAGACGGGTCCTTTTTTCTGGCAGGATTGATCCAGCTGCACTGAAGACTCTTTCCGATAGCACACTTGCAGCTGGGCAAGCGAGCTCCTGTAAGGCATATTGTGCCAATTCAGGCCAGGTGTCCAGTTTAGCGGCCCAATAGTCAAAGGGGAATGAACTGTGTGGGAGAACATCGATATGGGAGGAAAAGTAGTTTGTAACCATGGTTGACAACTGCTGTCTCCTGTCACTTTCCATCGATGCAGTATTACCAGTTGTGTGAGCGGTATTTGAAAAATCAGTCCACAACATTGTCATGAAACCCCTGTCTCCAACGCCACTTCTGCTGTGTGCACCACGAACACCTCTGCCAAGCTGCCCCCGGCCCGTATGGCTCGTGTGAGAACCATCACCGCTGCTGTGTGCTGGGAATGCCTCAAGCAACCGATTTACCAGAGTTGCTTGTTTATTAGCCAATATTAGGTCAAGGTTCTCCTGTGGCATGATGTTTTGTAATTTGCCTTTATAGCGTGGATCCAGGATGCTGGCCAACCAGTAGTCGTCATCGTTCATCATTTTGGCAATGCGGGGGTCCCTTTTTAGGATCCGCAAGGCATAATCTGACATGTGGGCCAATGTTCCCGGTGTCAATGATGCACTGCGAGTGCTGGTTGGAGGAGCACTTTCTGGCAAATCCACATCCCTCCAGTCACGCACAAACCCTGTACCAGACCTTGCCACGCCAACATTTTCACTTGCCCCACGAGATGCATCCTCCTCCCCTAAGTAATCATCCCCATCATCATCCTCCTCCTCCTCTTCTTCCTCCACCTCATCCAGGAGAGGTCCCTGAGCAGACAATGGCTGAATGTCATCAAGGATTCCCTCCTCCTCTTCCTCCTCATCAACATTGGCTGCAGACGCCTGCTCCTTAAGGTGCGTCAAAGTTTGCATGAGCAGACGCATAAGTGGGATGGCGTCGTCTGCGCTTACCAGCCGTGTGCATTCCTCAAAACACTGAAGGACTTTACAGAGGTCTTTCAGCTTCGACCACTGCACACCTGTCAACTCCATGTCTGCTCTCAAAGTGCCTGGCCGTGTATCCTCCCACAAATGCATTATGGCCTGCCTCTGCTCGCACAGCCGCTCCACCATGTGCAGGGTGGAGTTCCACCTTGTTGCAATGTCGATAATGAGGCGGTGGTTGGGAAGGTGGAGCAATCGCTGCAGCTTCTGGATACGAACGGAGTGTACAGGCGACCGGCGGATGTGCGCGCACAGTCTTCGCACCTTCTGGAGCAGGGCTGTTAACTCCGGATAATTTTTGAGGAAGCACTGCACCACCAGGTTCAAGGTGTGAGCCAAGCAAGGTATGTGGCTGAGTTTTGAAAGGGCTATGGCTGCCACAAAATTACGGCCGTTATCACTAACTACCTTGCCTGCCTCAAGATGTACACTGCCCAGCCATGACTCAGTTTGTCGCTTCAAGTACTCGGCCAGCACCTCGGCGGTATGTCTGTCGCCCAAACACATCATCTGCAACACAGCCTGCTGACGCTTTCCACTAGCTGCTCGATAGGGGGACACATCGTGTGCAACAGTCGCAGCTGCAGATGGAGTGCTCGTACGACTGCGCTCTGTGGACGAGCTTTCGCTTCTGGAGGAGGAGGAGGAGGAGGGTGGAACGCCTACAGCCAACTGTTTCCTATACCGTGGGCTAGGCAGCACTGTCCCACCACCGCTGTCCCCTGTGGACCCTGCATCCACCACATTAACCCAGTGCGCAGTGATGGACACGTAACGGCCCTGGCCATGCCGACTGGACCATGCATCAGTTGTGAGGTGCACCTTTCCGCTCACTGACTGCTTGAGTGCATGGACAATGCGGTCTTTCACATGATGGTGGAGGGCTGGGATGGCTTTGTGAGAGAAGAAGTGGCGACTGGGTAGGTTATAGCGTGGTACTGCATAGGCCATGAGTTCGCGGAAAGCTGTGCTTTCCACCAACCGAAAGGGCATCATCTCAAACGAGATTAGTTTGGCAATGTGGGCGTTCAAACCCAGTGTACGCGGATGAGAGACTGAGTACTTTCTTGACCTACTCATAGTGTCTGGGAGGGTGAGCTGGACTTGAGAGCTGCATATGGTGGAAGTAGCAGTGGACAGGGCGGACTGAGAGAGGGTTGATGATGGTGATGGAGTTGGTGTTCTTTCTGATGGCCTAGAATCAGTCTTTCGTTGATATAACAGTGGGATTCCCTGACTGCTGTGGCCTTGCAACGACACCTCAACATTTGCTGCTGTGCTAACCGGTGGGCTTACAGTGGGGGAAACAATGTAGCGTTGCTGACTACCTTCGTTGTGATCAGTTGCACATGTGGCACTTGAGGTTTGGTGTTGTGTCCACGCTTGCAAGTGCATGCTGGTTAAATGTCTAAGCATGCAACTGGTTTTCAAATTTTTTAGATTTTTCCCTCGGCTAAAGGTCTTTGCGCACTTCTTACAGATAACCTTGGCCTCATCATGAGGATTTTGTTCAAAAAAGTGCCACACTGCACTCTTCTTACTTTGGCAGACATTTTGCGGCCTAGCACGCTGTGATCTTTTGACCCTCTGGACAAGCTGTCCAGCAACTATTTTGATGTTTGGAACCTGTCTTTGGAGTGCTCCGGGCCTGCCAGATAACAGCTGTTGCGATGTCGATGTCTCCTGTGGATGCTCCTCATCTGAGCTATTGGAAGCAGCACCCTCTTCCCCCAATGGATGCCAATCTGGGTCAACAACTGGGTCATCCATCACCTCCTCTTCTATGTCATGTGCACCTTCCTCTGTGTCACCGTGTATGGTGGTATAGTGTGCGGGAAGGGGCACCTGAGTCTCATCAGGGTCAGAATCTGGCTCTGTACACTGCGAGGACAATGTAGTGCTCTGAGTGAATGTACCAGCAGAATCATCCATCAGCGGCTGTGCATCAGTGCACTCCATGTCAGATTCATCTTGGCCTGGGTAATTCACCATTTCACTTGATAATCCAGGCATGGTATGTGAAAACAGCTCCATGGAGTAATCAGTAGTATGGCATGCGTCATCCTTCAATCTTGGTTGGGGTGAAGGACACAAGGAAAGGTGTGGTTCATGAACATGAGCCTCCAATGACGACTCAGTGCTTTTACTTTTTACAACTGAAGAAGAGGAGGCGATAGAGCTGGAGGCTGAGTCAGCAATGTAAGACAAAACTTTTTCCTGATGCTCTGGCTTTAAAAGCGGTTTGCCAACTCCTAGAAAACTAAGCTTTCGAGGCCTTATGTAGCCAGATGACGCAGGCTCAACACCTCCTGCATTCGGTCCTATTTTGCTCTTGCCACTACCATCAGATCCTCCACCAACACCATCATTACCAGCTGACAACCCCCGCCCAATTCCACGGCCTCTTCCACCAGCCTTCCTCATTTTTGGTAGAAATGTAGACAAAATCCAACAAACTATATAGTATGTAAAACAAGGTGTCTATAGGACAGGGGAGATTTTGAATTTCTGCACACACTTTTGGACACTGGACACTTTTGGATTGTGTGAGGCCCACTGATATCTGAGCGCTATGTGACAGGCTAGATGGCACAGCTGTGACCTAAGTGACTAGAGAATAAGTGAGATTTTGAATCTCTGCACACACTTTTGGACACTGGACACTTTTGGATTGTGTGAGGCCCAATGAATATCTGAGCGCTATGTGACAAGCTCGATGGCACAGCTGTGACCTAAGTGACTAGAGGATAAGTGAGAGTTTGAATCTCTGCACACACTTTTGGACACTGGACACTTTTGGATTGTGTGAGGCCCAAAAAATATCTGAGCGCTATGTGACAAGCTCGATGGCACAGCTGTGACCTAAGTGACTAGAGAATAAGTGAGATTTTGAATCTCTGCACACACTTTTGGACACTGGACACTTTTGGATTGTGTGAGGCCCACTGATATCTGAGCGCTATGTGACAGGCTCGATGGCACAGCTGTGACCTAAGTGACTAGAGAATAAGTGAGATTTTGAATCTCTGCACACACTTTTGGACACTGGACACTTTTGGATTGTGTGAGGCCCAATGAATATCTGAGCGCTATGTGACAAGCTCGATGGCACAGCTGTGACCTAAGTGACTAGAGGATAAGTGAGAGTTTGAATCTCTGCACACACTTTTGGACACTGGACACTTTTGGATTGTGTGAGGCCCAATGAATATCTGAGCGCTATGTGACAAGCTCGATGGCACAGCTGTGACCTAAGTGACTAGAGGATAAGTGAGAGTTTGAATCTCTGCACACACTTTTGGACACTGGACACTTTTGGATTGTGTAAGGCCCAATGAATATCTGAGCGCTATGTGACAGGCTCGATGGCACAGCTGTGACCTAAGTGACTAGAGGATAAGTGAGAGTTTGAATCTCTGCACACACTTTTGGACACTGGACACTTTTGGATTGTGTGAGGCCCAATGAATATCTGAGCGCTATGTGACAAGCTCGATGGCACAGCTGTGACCTAAGTGACTAGAGGATAAGTGAGAGTTTGAATCTCTGCACACACTTTTGGACACTGGACACTTTTGGATTGTGTGAGGCCCAATGAATATCTGAGCGCTATGTGACAAGCTCGATGGCACAGCTGTGACCTAAGTGACTAGAGGATAAGTGAGAGTTTGAATCTCTGCACACACTTTTGGACACTGGACACTTTTGGATTGTGTAAGGCCCAATGAATATCTGAGCGCTATGTGACAGGCTCGATGGCACAGCTGTGACCTAAGTGACTA
This sequence comes from Dendrobates tinctorius, assembly GCF_039654945.1. Classification (NCBI taxonomy): domain Eukaryota; kingdom Metazoa; phylum Chordata; class Amphibia; order Anura; family Dendrobatidae; genus Dendrobates; species Dendrobates tinctorius. Next base: position 20,413,504 of record NW_027361719.1, read on the forward strand.
GAGGATAAGTGAGAGTTTGAATCTCTGCACACACTTTTGGACACTGGACACTTTTGGATTGTGTGAGGCCCAATGAATATCTGAGCGCTATGTGACAAGCTCGATGGCACAGCTGTGACCTAAGTGACTAGAGGATAAGTGAGAGTTTGAATCTCTGCACACACTTTTGGACACTGGACACTTTTGGATTGTGTGAGGCCCAATGAATATCTGAGCGCTATGTGACAAGCTCGATGGCACAGCTGTGACCTAAGTGACTAGAGGATAAGTGAGAGTTTGAATCTCTGCACACACTTTTGGACACTGGACACTTTTGGATTGTGTGAGGCCCAATGAATATCTGAGCGCTATGTGACAAGCTCGATGGCACAGCTGTGACCTAAGTGACTAGAGGATAAGTGAGAGTTTGAATCTCTGCACACACTTTTGGACACTGGACACTTTTGGATTGTGTGAGGCCCAATGAATATCTGAGCGCTATGTGACAGGCTCGATGGCACGGCTGTGACCTAAGTGACTAGAGGATAAGTGAGAGTTTGAATCTCTGCACACACTTTTGGACACTGGACACTTTTGGATTGTGTGAGGCCCAATGAATATCTGAGCGCTATGTGACAAGCTCGATGGCACAGCTGTGACCTAAGTGACTAGAGGATAAGTGAGAGTTTGAATCTCTGCACACACTTTTGGACACTGGACACTTTTGGATTGTGTGTGGCCCAATGAATATCTGAGCGCTATGTGACAAGCTCGATGGCACAGCTGTGACCTAAGTGACTAGAGGATAAGTGAGAGTTTGAATCTCTGCACACACTTTTGGACACTGGACACTTTTGGATTGTGTGAGGCCCAATGAATATCTGAGCGCTATGTGACAAGCTCGATGGCACAGCTGTGACCTAAGTGACTAGAGGATAAGTGAGAGTTTGAATCTCTGCACACACTTTTGGACACTGGACACTTTTGGATTGTGTGAGGCCCAATGAATATCTGAGCGCTATGTGACAAGCTCGATGGCACAGCTGTGACCTAAGTGACTAGAGGATAAGTGAGAGTTTGAATCTCTGCACACACTTTTGGACACTGGACACTTTTGGATTGTGTGAGGCCCACTGATATCTGAGCGCTATGTGACAGGCTCGATGGCACAGCTGTGACCTAAGTGACTAGAGAATAAGTGAGATTTTGGATCTCTGCACACACTTTTGGACACTGGACACTTTTGGATTGTGTGAGGCCCAATGAATATCTGAGCGCTATGTGACAAGCTCGATGGCACAGCTGTGACCTAAGTGACTAGAGAATAAGTGAGATTTTGAATCTCTGCACACACTTTTGGACACTGGACACTTTTGGATTGTGTGAGGCCCAATGAATATCTGAGCGCTATGTGACAGGCTCGATGGCACGGCTGTGACCTAAGTGACTAGAGGATAAGTGAGAGTTTGAATCTCTGCACACACTTTTGGACACTGGACACTTTTGGATTGTGTGAGGCCCAATGAATATCTGAGCGCTATGTGACAAGCTCGATGGCACAGCTGTGACCTAAGTGACTAGAGGATAAGTGAGAGTTTGAATCTCTGCACACACTTTTGGACACTGGACACTTTTGGATTGTGTGTGGCCCAATGAATATCTGAGCGCTATGTGACAAGCTCGATGGCACAGCTGTGACCTAAGTGACTAGAGGATAAGTGAGAGTTTGAATCTCTGCACACACTTTTGGACACTGGACACTTTTGGATTGTGTGAGGCCCAATGAATATCTGAGCGCTATGTGACAAGCTCGATGGCACAGCTGTGACCTAAGTGACTAGAGGATAAGTGAGAGTTTGAATCTCTGCACACACTTTTGGACACTGGACACTTTTGGATTGTGTGAGGCCCAATGAATATCTGAGCGCTATGTGACAAGCTCGATGGCACAGCTGTGACCTAAGTGACTAGAGGATAAGTGAGAGTTTGAATCTCTGCACACACTTTTGGACACTGGACACTTTTGGATTGTGTGAGGCCCACTGATATCTGAGCGCTATGTGACAGGCTCGATGGCACAGCTGTGACCTAAGTGACTAGAGAATAAGTGAGATTTTGAATCTCTGCACACACTTTTGGACACTGGACACTTTTGGATTGTGTGAGGCCCAATGAATATCTGAGCGCTATGTGACAAGCTCGATGGCACAGCTGTGACCTAAGTGACTAGAGAATAAGTGAGATTTTGAATCTCTGCACACACTTTTGGACACTGGACACTTTTGGATTGTGTGAGGCCCACTGATATCTGAGCGCTATGTGACAGGCTCGATGGCACAGCTGTGACCTAAGTGACTAGAGAATAATTGAGATTTTGAATCTCTGCACACACTTTTGGACACTGGACACTTTTGGATTGTGTGAGGCCCACTGATATCTGAGCGCTATGTGACAAGCTCGATGGCACAGCTGTGACCTAAGTGACTAGAGGATAAGTGAGAGTTTGAATCTCTGCACACACTTTTGGACACTGGACACTTTTGGATTGTGTGAGGCCCAGTGAATATCTGAGCGCTACGTGACAAGCTCGATGGCACAGCTGTGACCTAAGTGACTAGAGGATAAGTGAGGGTTTGAATCTCTGCACACACTTTTGGACACTGGACACTTTTGGATTGTGTGAGGCCCAATGAATATCTGAGCGCTATGTGACAGGCTCGATGGCACAGCTGTGACCTAAGTGACTAGAGGATAAGTGAGAGTTTGAATCTCTGCACACACTTTTGGACACTGGACACTTTTGGATTGTGTGAGGCCCAATGAATATCTGAGCGCTATGTGACAAGCTCGATGGCACAGCTGTGACCTAAGTGATTAGAGGATAAGTGAGAGTTTGAATCTCTGCACACACTTTTGGACACTGGACACTTTTGGATTGTGTGAGGCCCAATGAATATCTGAGCGCTATGTGACAAGCTCGATGGCACAGCTGTGACCTAAGTGACTAGAGGATAAGTGAGAGTTTGAATCTCTGCACACACTTTTGGACACTGGACACTTTTGGATTGTGTGAGGCCCAATGAATATCTGAGCGCTATGTGACAAGCTTGATGGCACAGCTGTGACCTAAGTGACTAGAGGATAAGTGAGAGTTTGAATCTCTGCACACACTTTTGGACACTGGACACTTTTGGATTGTGTGAGGCCCAATGAATATCTGAGCGCTATGTGACAGGCTCGATGGCACAGCTGTGACCTAAGTGACTAGAGGATAAGTGAGAGTTTGAATCTCTGCACACACTTTTGGACACTGGACACTTTTGGATTGTGTGAGGCCCAACGAATATCTGAGCGCTATGTGACAAGATCGATGGCACAGCTGTGACCTAAGTGACTAGAGGATAAGTGAGAGTTTGAATCTCTGCACACACTTTTGGACACTGGACACTTTTGGATTGTGTGAGGCCCAATGAATATCTGAGCGCTATGTGACAAGCTCGATGGCACAGCTGTGACCTAAGTGACTAGAGGATAAGTGAGAGTTTGAATCTCTGCACACCCTTTTGGACACTGGACACTTTTGGATTGTGTGAGGCCCAATGAATATCTGAGCGCTATGTGACAGGCTCGATGGCACAGCTGTGACCTAAGTGACTAGAGGATAAGTGAGAGTTTGAATCTCTGCACACACTTTTGGACACTGGACACTTTTGGATTGTGTGAGGCCCAATGAATATCTGAGCGCTATGTGACAAGCTCGATGGCACAGCTGTGACCTAAGTGACTAGAGGATAAGTGAGATTGGATTGCTTTTAAAAAAGCAGTTTGCGGATCAGTGGGTAAACAGCAATGCCAGCCTGTCAGGAAGCCTTAGAAGGCAGCCCAACAACCAACACCACTGATACACCACTATATAGCCTCCCCTTGCACTGCACACACAGTGACTGGTGTGTTGTGCAGGCCAAATCGCTAGCAGCAGAAGCAGTTTTTTGGTCTTCTTCCCTGCCTAACGCTCTCCCTACAGAATCAGCAGCAACCTCTCCCTATGCTAAGATCGGCAGAAGTAAGATGGCGGTCGGCATGCACGCCCTTTTATACCCCCTGTGACGCCCACCAATGCAAGCCAATCACTTGCATGCCCTTCTGAAAGATGGTGGTGACCCGTGCCTTTGTCATCACGTTGCCCACAGTGTCCGTGGATCCTGATTGGCTGAAAAAGAGCGCAAAACAAACTTTTGAAACGCGACTTTGGCGCGTAAGTCACCGACCTCGTGGCCGACCTCATCCTAGGGTCGGGTTTCGTTTCATGAAACCCGACTTTGCCAAAAGTCGGTGACTTTTGAATTTTTTCGACCCGTTTCGCTCAACTCTACTTAACACTATTTGCTATAATAGATAGATAGTGAAATAGATAGATGATAGATAGGTAGATAGATAGATAGATAGATAGATAGTGAGATACATTGATATATAGATAGATAGCAATGTTTTGGTTCTATTGAGAATCTTTCTCAAGTCTTGAGACTGGTTCTCAATAGAACTGAAACGTTGCTGAGCCCCAATGGGCTTTTTCCTAAACTCTTGACAGAGTGCAGCTTTCATTTTGATTTAGATAGGTAGGTAGATAGATAATATCCAAAAGAGAAAAAGTCAGCACTCCATAGTCCAGTGTTTGAAGGGTTGAAAAAGTTACACACTTAGAATGAAACATTGCCCTGGGTCAATAAACCATTGAACACTGAACTATGGAGCGCTGCCTTTTTCTCTTTTGGATATTTTGAGGTTTGGTATTACCTGAGACTTTTTAGTACCCAATTTTTGCATTTTTCTGCTAATGCTGCACCTGTATTTTAGACAGGTAGATAGATGGATAATGGATTGTAGGATGCAATTCAGATCAATTAAAAAAAAACATATGTTTATTGTTGCATGGTTCCTGTATTGTTCCTCTGGTATGCTCGTATTATTTATTCATTTCACACATTTTTCATTGCCTATTTCTGACCATTATATTATTCTGTTAGAAAATCTTCCTGCTAACTGGCTCTGGACACTACTCCAAACCAAGCATATTGATTCCTCATGATGATATGTTGTTATCTTCTCGGAGAATAGCCATCTTACAAGATGTGGGGCACTGCCATACTAATGAAATTCTGCAAATGCACTGTCATGTCATTTTCAATAGATTTCATTATGCAAAGGAGTTTTGTAGTAGTTATAAAAGAGGAAAGCAAATGTATGACTCACTGGTTTTCTGCCTACTTGAAGAAGCAGGAGGTCATTGATGGTCATTGCTGCCCCATGAAAAAAACAGAAAAAATACAAAACTAAAAATAATGGGATAGATGGGATTAGTAATAAAGAAGCTTTCACTAAGTTTTATGTTTCCATGGGCCAAATATTATTAGGTATCGACTTTTATGTTAGTATGAATTGAATGTGCTCCTAATCAATAATGAAGTATATTTATTAGATTTAATACTCTAGAGACCATATAAAACACATCGCTCATCTTCTGGCTGAGAGAGAGATATCCTTCTATAGTCAAATGTGAGGATGTTGATACAAGAGGACCTGTCACTTGCCATAAGACAAAATGACAAACTGAACCTTTTCTACCTAGAAACCTTTAAACATATTCGTGAATATGCCTGAGGCCTTCTTTGCTAATCATCAAACAATCGTGTGATTGTCTGGAAAATAGGGGGCAGCAAACAGCTATTCGACTTAAAGATCACAGCAGATGGTTCTGCGTTACCTTCCCTGGGCTATGATATCTTGACGATGACATGTCCTACTTCATTCACACAGCACCCCCAATTTTGCTCCTGTACACACGTACTTGGGCATGAGCAATGGGCAAGAGGCATGTGCCGGGACAGAACGAAGAGTGCCAATGACCCAGAAGTAAAGCTGGCACATGCATATTACCATATTTTGCTCAGGGCAGAGGAAAGTATGTCTGCGTAGGTGTGCGATTGTTGGAGCTATGTGGGTGACGTAGGATATGCAGATATGTGGATATGCAGAGGGAGTTGGAGACTTGGATACAGGTTGCTAGACTGCTGTAAAAGAGACATTAAAGGGAACCTGTCATCTGATACATGCTGCCTAATGCATGGGCAGCATGTATTAGTCACTAGCTATAGTATCCCAGCCATGTAACGACACAGCGTTTCAGAGAAAAACATACTTTTTATAGCTATCGAGGACCTAGCCGTGCTGCAGACTAGTCGTGTAGACGGATTCTCGGCAGCTTCTCCCTGCCCAATGACACTGACTGACAAGTCTTTGCCTGCATGGCCTGACCAGTCGCTGTCAGTGGATGGGGAGAAGCGACCAGGCACCTGCCTGTAAGACTAGTGACCCGCAGGGCACGGTCCCACAGTAGCTATTAAAAGCATGTTGTTTTTTTAAGCACAGCACCGTTTCAGAGACAAACATACCGGGCTGGGATATTACAACCAGTGCCTGAGACATGCTGCCCGTTTTGGCAGCATGTATTAGCTGACAGGTTCCCTTTAAAGGTGGTGACTTTAGTTTACATTGGGAAAACCTGGTGACTAGAGTTGAGCGAAACGGGTCGAAAAATTTCAAAAGTCGCCGACTTTTGGCAAAGTCGGGTTTCATGAAACGAAACCCGACCCTAGGATGAGGTCGGCCACGAGGTCGGCGACTTACGCGCCAAAGTCGCGTTTCAAAAGTTTGTTTTGCGCTCTTTTTCAGCCAATCAGGATCCACGGACACTGTGGGCAACGTGATGACATAGGCAGGGGTCACCACCATCTTTCAGAAGGGCATGCAAGTGATTGGCTTGCTTTGGTGGGCGTCACAGGGGGTATAAAAGGGCGTGCACGCCGACCGCCATCTTACTTCTGCCTATCTCAGTATAGGAAGAGGTTGCTGCTGATTCTGTAGGGAGAGCGTTAGGCAGGGAAGAAGACAAAAAAACTGCTTCTGCTGCTAGCGATTTGGCCTGCACAACACACCAGTCACTGTGTGTGCAGTGCAAGGGGAGGCTATATAGTGGTGTATCAGTGGTGTTGGTTGTTGGGCTGCCTTCTAAGGCTTCCTGACATTCCGGCATTGCTGTTTACCCACTGCTCCGCAAACTGCTTTTTTAAAAGCAATCCCAATTTTTTTTTTTTCTCCTGAGAAGAAAAAAAAACTGCTTCTGCTGCTAGCAATTTGGCCTGCACAACACACCAGTCACTGTGTGTGCAGTGCAAGGGGAGGCTATATTGTGGTGTATCAGTGGTGTTGGTTGTTGGGCTGCCTTTTAAGGCTTCCTGACAGGCTGGCATTGCTGTTTACCCACTGCTCCGCAAACTGCTTTTTTAAAAGCAATCCAATCTCCCTTATCCTCTAGTCACTTTTGTCACAGCTGTGCCATCGAGCCTGTCACATAGCGCTCAGATATTCATTGGGCCTCACACAATCCAAAAGTGTCCAGTGTCCAAAAGTGTGTGCAGAGATTCAAAATCTCCCTTATCCTCTAGTCACTTTGGTCACAGCTGTGCCATCGAGCCTGTCACATAGCGCTCAGATATTCATTGGGCCTCACACAATCCAAAAGTGTCCAGTGTCCAAAAGTGTGTGCAGAGATTCAAAATCTCACTTATCCTCTAGTCACTTTGGTCACAGCTGTGCCATCGAGCCTGTCACATAGCGCTCAGATATTCATTGGGCCTCACACAATCCAAAAGTGTCCAGTGTCCAAAAGTGTGTTCAGAGATTCAAAATCTCCCTTATCCTCTAGTCACTTTGGTCACAGCTGTGCCATCGAGCCTGTCACATAGCGCTCAGATATTCATTGGGCCTCACACAATCCAAAAGTGTCCAGTGTCCAAAAGTGTGTGCAGAGATTCAAAATCTCCCTCATCCTCTAGTCACTTTGGTCACAGCTGTGCCATCGAGCCTGTCACATAGCGCTCAGATATTCATTGGGCCTCACACAATCCAAAAGTGTCCAGTGTCCAAAAGTGTGTGCAGAGATTCAAAATCTCCCTTATCCTCTAGTCACTTTGGTCACAGCTGTGCCATCGAGCCTGTCACATAGCGCTCAGATATTCATTGGGCCTCACACAATCCAAAAGTGTCCAGTGTCCAAAAGTGTGTTCAGAGATTCAAAATCTCCCTTATCCTCTAGTCACTTTGGTCACAGCTGTGCCATCGAGCCTGTCACATAGCGCTCAGATATTCATTGGGCCTCACACAATCCAAAAGTGTCCAGTGTCCAAAAGTGTGTGCAGAGATTCAAAATCTCCCTTATCCTCTAGTCACTTTGGTCACAGCTGTGCCATCGAGCCTGTCACATAGCGCTCAGATATTCATTGGGCCTCACACAATCCAAAAGTGTCCAGTGTCCAAAAGTGTGTGCAGAGATTCAAAATCTCCCTTATCCTCTAGTCACTTTGGTCACAGCTGTGCCATCGAGCCTGTCACATAGCGCTCAGATATTCATTGGGCCTCACACAATCCAAAAGTGTCCAGTGCACAAAAGTGTGTGCAGAGATTCAAAATCTCCCTTATCCTCTAGTCACTTTGGTCACAGCTGTGCCATCGAGCCTGTCACATAGCGCTCAGATATTCATTGGGCCTCACACAATCCAAAAGTGTCCAGTGTCCAAAAGTGTGTTCAGAGATTCAAAATCTCCCTTATCCTCTAGTCACTTTGGTCACAGCTGTGCCATCGAGTCTGTCACATAGCGCTCAGATATTCATTGGGCCTCACACAATCCAAAAGTGTCCAGTGTCCAAAAGTGTGTGCAGAGATTCAAAATCTCCCTTATCCTCTAGTCACTTTGGTCACAGCTGTGCCATCGAGCCTGTCACATAGTGCTCAGATATTCATTGGGCCTCACACAATCCAAAAGTGTCCAGTGTCCAAAAGTGTGTGCAGAGATTCAAAATCTCCCTTATCCTCTAGTCACTTTGGTCACAGCTGTGCCATCGAGCCTGTCACATAGCGCTCAGATATTCATTGGGCCTCACACAATCCAAAAGTGTCCAGTGTCCAAAAGTGTGTGCAGATTCAAAATCTCCCTTATCCTCTAGTCACTTTGGTCACAGCTGTGCCATCGAGCCTGTCACATAGCGCTCAGATATTCATTGGGCCTCACACAATCCAAAAGTGTCCAGTGTCCAAAAGTGTGTTCAGAGATTCAAAATCTCCCTTATCCTCTAGTCACTTTGGTCACAGCTGTGCCATCGAGCCTGTCACATAGCGCTCAGATATTCATTGGGCCTCACACAATCCAAAAGTGTCCAGTGTCCACAAGTGTCTGCAGAAATTCAAAATCTCCCCTGTCCTTTAGACACCTTGTACCTTGTTTTACATTACTATATAGTTTGTTGGATTTTGTCTACATTTCTACCAAAAATAAGGACGGCTGGTGGAAGAGGCCGTGGAATTGGGCGGGGGTTGGCAGCTGGTAATGATGGTGTTGGTGGTGGATCTGATGGTAGTGGCAAGAGCAAAATAGGACCGAATGCAGGAGGTATTGAGCCTGCGTCATCGTCTGGCTACATAAGGCCTCGAACGCTTAGTTTTCTAGGAGTTGGCAAACCGCTTTTAAAGCCAGAGCATCAGGAAAAAGTTTTGTCTTACATTGCTGACTCAGCCTCCAGCTCTATCGCCTCCTCTTCTTCAGTTGTAAAAAGTAAAAGCACTGAGTCGTCATTGGAGGCTCATGTTCATGAACCACACCTTTCCTTGTGTCCTTCACCCCAACCAAGATTGAAGGATGACGCAGGCCATACTACTGATTACTCCATGGAGCTGTTTTCACATACCATGCCTGGATTATCAAGTGAAATGGTGAATTACCCAGGCCAAGATGAATCTGACATGGAGTGCACTGATGCACAGGCGCTGATGGATGATTCTGCTGGTACATTCACTCAGAGCACTACATTGTCCTCGCAGTGTACAGAGCCAGATTCTGACCCTGATGAGACTCAGGTGCCCCTTCCCGCACACTATACCACCATACACGGTGACACAGAGGAAGGTGCACATGACATAGAAGAGGAGGTGATGGATGACCCAGTTGTTGACCCAGATTGGCATCCATTGGGGGAAGAGGGTGCTGCTTCCAATAGCTCAGATGAGGAGCATCCACAGCAGACATCGACATCGCAACAGCTGTTATCTGGCAGGCCCGGAGCACTCCAAAGACAGGTTCCAAACATCAAAAGAGTTGCTGGACAGCTTGTCCAGAGGGTCAAAAGATCACAGCGTGCTAGGCCGCAAAATGTCTGCCAAAGTAGGAAGAGTGCAGTGTGGCACTTTTTTGAACAAAATCCTCATGATCAGGCCAAGGTTATCTGTAAGAAGTGCGCAAAGACCTTTAGCCGAGGGAAAAATCTGAAAAATTTGAATACCAGTTGCATGCTTAGACATTTAACCAGCATGCACTTGCAAGCGTGGACACAACACCAAACCTCAAGTGCCACATGTGCAACTGATCACATCGAAGGTAGTCAGCAACACTACATTGTTTCCCCCACTGTAAGCCCACCGGTTAGCACAGCAGCAAATGTTGAGGTGTCGTTGCAAGGCCACAGCAGTCAGGGAATCCCACTGTTATATCAACGAAAGACTGATTCTAGGCCATCAGAAAGAACACCAACTCCATCACCATCATCAACCCTCTCTCAGTCTGCCCTGTCCACCGCTACTTCCACCATTTGCAGCTCTCAAGTCCAGCTCACCCTCCCAGACACTATGAGTAGGTCAAGAAAGTACCCAGTCTCTCATCCGTGTACACTGGGTTTGAACGTCCACATTGCCAAACTAATCTCGCTTGAGATGATGCACTTTCGGTTGGTGGAAAGCACAGCTTTCCGCGAACTCATGGCCTATGCAGTACCACGCTATGACCTACCCAGTCGCCACTTCTTCTCTCGCAAAGCCATCCCAGCCCTCCACCATCATGTGAAAGACCGCAATGTCCATGCACTCAAGCAGTCAGTGAGCGGAAAGGTGCACCTCACAACTGATGCATGGTCCAGTCGGCATGGCCAGGGCCGTTACGTGTCCATCACTGCGCACTGGGTTAATGTGGTGGATGCAGGGTCCACAGGGGACAGCGGTGGTGGGACAGTGCTGCCTAGCCCACGGTATAGGAAACAGTTGGCTGTAGGCGTTCGACCATCCTCCTCCTCCTCCTCCAGAAGCGAAAGCTCGTCCACAGAGCGCAGTCGTACGAGCACTCCATCTGCAGCTGTCACTGTTGCACACGATGTGTCCCCCTATCGAGCAGCTAGTGGAAAGCGTCAGCAGGCTGTGTTGCAGATGATGTGTTTGGGCAACAGACACACCGCCGAGGTGCTGGTCGAGTACTTGAAGCGACAAACTGAGTCATGGCTGGGCAGTGTACATCTTGAGGCAGGCAAGGTAGTTAGTGATAACGGCCGTAATTTTGTGGCAGCCATAGCCCTTTCAAAACTCAGCCATATACCTTGCTTGGCTCACACCTTGAACCTGGTGGTGCAGTGCTTCCTCAAAAATTATCCGGAGTTAACAGCCCTGCTCCAGAAGGTGCGAAGACTGTGCGCGCACATCCGCCGGTCGCCTGTACACTCCGTTCGTATGCAGAAGCTGCAGCGATTGCTCCACCTTCCCAACCACCGCCTCATTATCGACATTGCAACAAGGTGGAACTCCACCCTGCACATGGTGGAGCGGCTGTGCGAGCAGAGGCAGGCCATAATGCATTTGTGGGAGGATACATGGCCAGGCACTTTGAGAGCAGACATGGAGTTGACAGGTGTGCAGTGGTCGAAGCTGAAAGACCTCTGTAAAGTCCTTCAGTGTTTTGAGGAATGCACACGGCTGGTAAGCGCAGACGACGCCATCCTAAGCATGAGCATCCCACTTATGCGTCTGCTCATGCAAACTTTGACGCACCTTAAGGAGCAGGCGTCTGCAGCCAATGTTGATGAGGAGGAAGAGGAGGAGGGAATCCTTGATGACATTCAGCCATTGTCTGCTCAGGGACCTCTCCTGGACGAGGTGGAGGAAGAAGAGGAGGAGGAGGATGATGGGGATGATTACTTAGGGGAGGAGGATGCATCTCGTGGGGCAAGTGAAAATGTTGGCATGGCAAGGTCTGATACAGGGTTTGTGCGTGACTGGAGGGATGTGGATTTGCCAGAAAGTGCTCCTCCAACCAGCACTCGCAGTGCATCATTGACACCGGGAACATTGGCCCACATGTCAGATTATGCCTTGCAGATCCTAAAAAGGGACCCACGCATTGCCAAAATGATGAATGATGACGACTACTGGTTGGCCAGCATCCTGGATCCACGCTATAAAGGCAAATTACAAAACATCATGCCACAGGAGAACCTTGACCTAATATTGGCTAACAAACAAGCAACTCTGGTAAATCGGTTGCTTGAGGCATTCCCAGCACACAGCAGCGGTGATGGTTCTCACACGAGCCGTACGGGCCGGGGGCAGCTTGGCAGAGGTGTTCGTTGTGCACACAGCAGAAGTGGCGTTGGAGACAGGGGTTTCATGACAATGTTGTGGACTGATTTTTCAAATACCGCTCACACAACTGGCAATACTGCATCGATGGAAAGTGACAGGAGACAGCAGTTGTCAACTATGGTTACAAACTACTTTTCCTCCCATATCGATGTTCTCCCACACAGTTCATTCCCCTTTGACTATTGGGCCGCTAAACTGGACACCTGGCCTGAATTGGCACAATATGCCTTACAGGAGCTCGCTTGCCCAGCTGCAAGTGTGCTATCGGAAAGAGTCTTCAGTGCAGCTGGATCAATCCTGACAGAAAAAAGGACCCGTCTGTCAACCCAAAATGTGGATGATCTAACCTTCATTAAAATGAACCACGCATGGGTTTCCAAGGATTTTGTCCCACCTTCCTCTGATGACACATAGGGTGACAGAAAAATGGCTTGCTTTGGTCCACCTCTTCCTGGGACTTGACCTATTTCACCTTTTGCATCAGCTGAATGTCCAACATCAACATATGCCACTTTCTAAAACTCCCTAACTGTGCTGCCTCCCCCCCATGGCCGGGGTCACCACCTAGCGCACGACACCGTGCGAGTGCCGTTGCCCTGGACAGGTGGGTAGGCCGACTCTTGGGCGCGGGCACTGGTACAGGGTCCTTCATAGTGCAATCAAGTGTCTCTGATGGTGGTGGTGCACACCCGCCGTCAGACACACCGCCGTACTATGAGGGGCCCAGTGCCAGTACCGACGCCCACGAGTGGGCCCCCCTTGCTTGGGCAGGGCCCCAGCATTTGCAATCTTTACCTCTCCCTGCTCCTCCGCTGTGTAGTCTGGGCCGTCAAATCCATACTGTGCCTGACACCGTCTGAGCCTGCCTCCTGATGTATAGACATATATTTTGAATGTGTACGCTATCCATACATGTTATCCGGGGATACGGTACCCTTTCTAACCTTTGTGCAATCACGTGCAATCCATACTGGGCCTAACACCGTCTGAGCCTGCCTCCTGAGACATATATTTTGAATGTGTACGCTATCCATACATGTTATCCGGGGATACGGTACCCTTTCTAACCTTTGTGCAATCACGTGCAATCCATACTGGGCCTAACACCGTCTGAGCCTGCCTCCTGAGACATATATTTTGAATGTGTACGCTATCCATACATGTTATCCGGGGATACGGTACCCTTTCTAACCTTTGTGCAATCACGTGCAATCCATACTGGGCCTAACACCGTCTGAGCCTGCCTCCTGAGACATATATTTTGAATGTGTATGCTATCCATACATGTTATCCGGGGAAACGGTACCCTTTCTAACCTTTGTGCAATCACGTGCAATCCATACTGGGCCTAACACCGTCTGAGCCTGCCTCCTGAGACATATATTTTGAATGTGTACGCTATCCATACATGTTATCCGGGGATATGGTACCCTTTCTAACCTTTGTGCAATCACGTGCAATCCATACTGGGCCTAACACCGTCTGAGCCTGCCTCCTGAGACATATATTTTAAATGTGTACGCTATCCATACATGTTATCCGGGGATACGGTACCCTTTCTAACCTTTGTGCAATCACGTGCAATCCATACTGGGCCTAACACCATCTGAGCCTGCCTCCTGAGACATATATTTTGAATGTGTACGCTATCCATACATGTTATCCGGGGATACGGTACCCTTTCTAACCTTTGTGCAATCACGTGCAATCCATACTGGGCCTAACACCGTCTGAGCCTGCCTTCTGAGACATATATTTTGAATGTTTACGCTATCCATACATGTTATCCGGGGATACGGTACCCTTTCTAACCTTTGTGCAATCACATGCAATCCATACTGGGCCTAACACCGTCTGAGCCTGCCTCCTGAGACATATATTTTGAATGTGTACGCTATCCATACATATTATCCGGGGAAACGGTACCCTTTCTAACCTTTGTGCAATCACGTGCAATCCATACTGGGCCTAACACCGTCTGAGCCTGCCTCCTGAGACATATATTTTGAATGTGTACGCTATCCATACATGTTATCCGGGGATACGGTACCCTTTCTAACCTTTGTGCAATCACGTGCAATCCATACTGGGCCTAACACCGTCTGAGCCTGCCTCCTGAGACATATATTTTGAATGTGTACGCTATCCATACATGTTATCCGGGGATACGGTACCCTTTCTAACCTTTGTGCAATCACGTGTAATCCATACTGGGCGTGAGAACGGCTGGCGAGCTGTTAAGCAAGCTACAGCACCTGTGGTTTGCACACGTAAGTTTTTCATTTTTTCAGGAATGACGGTTAGGCCTAATTCCGGAACTGCGGTTGACCTGCACTTACTGGGAAATCATTGTTCGCGGGTAATAATTGTAATCAGTGATCCCCATCACTAACGTTGTTCAGCGGGTTATCTGCACCTGTAAGCGACAAACGCTGGCCTTTTCAGTGTAGCTCACATGCTGCCACGGACATGCAAGGGCATGACACACCAGTTATTGGCCAATCTCATGTGCCAGAGCCTCACGTGTCCCTCTAGTAAGCCGGACTCGGACCGCGGGGCATGACGGAGTCTCGTTCGTTAACGGAATTAAGCTTGCAATGTGTGCATCTGTTCTGTAGCTGGCATGGTTGAGGTTTCCCAGGTGGAGTCGAATTTAACCGTAGGCTCCACTCCTGGTGGTGCCCTTCTGGACATTCCTTTAAGGTTCAGCTTTGCAACCATACTGCCCACGTAAAACAAACACTTTGCCTTCATGAACGCTGTTTGGAGGGTCATGACTCGTGGGAATAACGCCGCCCAATCAGTTAACCTGCTAGAGAGATCCTTCGTTGCTCCCAAGCATGACATCACACTCCCTAGGAAGAAGGTAATGCCACTGTGGCGACCGTACTCCTGGGGGCGACACAAGTGCACTGATGCCCAGCCACTGCTCGATGAATCTGCTGGTACATTGACCCAGACCACTATATTCCCCTCGCACGCTACACGACCTGAATCTGACCCTGATGAAACTCAGGTTACCCTTCCCATATACAGTTCCATCTTACACGGTGACAAAGAGGAAGCTGCAGATGAAAGTGCAGGTTCGGCCCACCCGCCATCAGACACACCACCGTACTATCAGGGGCCCTGTGCCAGTGCCGTCGCCAACGAGTGGGCCCCCCCTGCTTGCCCAGGATCACAGCACTTGCAAAGTTGAAATACTGTGCAGTGAGATGGAAGATGGGGACGACGAGGAATCCAGACAAGTACAGGGATTCCCTAGCGAGGAGACTTATTTGATTGTTTTCAATGTTGGGACAGCAATTTTTGGGGAGCACTATACTCTGGAGAATGATAGAAGGGGCCCACCATACACTGGAACATTCCAAAGGTGGACATCAGACACTGGAGCAGCATTTACAGGGCCCATTATACACTAGAGCATTAGAAATGGGGCCCATTATGTTTGGAGCATTATTTGGGCCCATAAGACAGTGGAGCTTCATCCATGGGGACCAACATATACTGTAGCATTATGTGGAGCTCATCATATACTGTTTCAAACATTATATGGGACCAATGATTCTGTATGGAGAAATAGATGGGCCTCGTCATGAGATGTAAAAAGTGAGGTATTTTTCATTGTACTATACCGCTATTTCTCTGCCGTATCGGAGCATGATGAGTTGTGGTATGTGTTAAAGGGGCGCTCTTTCGCCCAGGGCACATGAAAACCTGCAGCCAGCCCTCCCCCCCACAACTTTAGCCAAATAACCCCCATTTTTCAGTGCGTAACTTGTATTATGAAGTTAATTAAGGTTGACAAGCTTAAGTAAGAAGAATTGATGCTTTTGGCATTCAAATGGGCACTGTAGGTGTGTTTCCTGTCCTCCTCTCACTGCCGACTTTTATTCCCCATTGACTTACATTGAGTTTCGTGTTTCGGGACGACCCCGACTTTTCCCTATAATCGGACGATCTTGCTCGACCCGACTTTTGGAAAAGTCGGGTTTCACGAAACGAAACGCGACCCTAAAAAGCCAAAAGTCGCTCAACTCTACTGGTGACCAGTTTCCATAAAAGTTAAATGCAAGAATTTGTGAAATGTGTATGCAAGAAATTGTGATTTTGAAGTGATGCCAGTTAGATATTGGCAGGCATTCTCTTTGGTCGTAAACCTGTTAGGATACTAATGAAACTCACATATGAGTAATATAGGATTGTGTGCAACTTCAGATGCCAAGTATAAGATGACATGCTGTATTTTGAAGTCATGTAGTCGTGTAAATTATGTGTCTGGATTTTGGTCTAAGATTTATTGTCATTAACTAGGGTGTTATAATCTGCATGACAATGATGCAATTATATAGTGATAACACTCGGAGTGTTGCCTGCAGCAGGGATCTGATAGATGACTGTGTGTAAAGGGGGTTTTACACTAAGCGATATCGCTAGCAATATCGCTAAAACGTCACTGGTTTTGTGACGTTATAGCGATATTGCTAGTGATATCGCTATGTGTGATACTTACCAGCGACCGGCTCCCCCGCTGTCCATCGCTGATCGCGCGAGAATGTCCGGCTCCATTTCTCGTCAGGCGCTTCCTGCTGAGACTTCCTGCTGTGACGTCCAGCGACGCGTGGAGGCGGGCGGGAGGACGTCTGGATCGCTGTGTGTGAATGGTAAGTATCGTGCGCTGCGTCGCTGCTGCATCGCTGTGAGGTCTTTCTGTGTGAAAGCTCACTAGCGATCATTTAGCGATACACCAGCGATCCTGACCGGGTCGGATCGCTGGTCGGATCGCTGGTGCATCGCTAAATGTAAAAGGGCCTTAGAGTTTCACTTTTCTTTTGAATTATTTAGCAGAAGTAAATCCCACCAGGTTTAACCCCTTTTCCAAAGCAGCCTATTTTTATTTTTTCTTTTCCTTATGCCTAGAGCTCTTTTTTATGTTTCTGTCATCACAACCATGTGACTGCTTCTTTTTTTGATAAATAAGTTGTAGTTTTGAATGACACAATTCATTTTATCATTATCATACAGTGTACTCGAATATGAGGAAAAAAATTCCAAATGCGAAAAGAATGCATGGTGATCCCACACTTCTATTTTTTTTATCTTAGTAGTGAAACTTTTTTTAGAAATTGGTTTGTATCACCATTTTCTGAGACCTGAGCTGTGTAAGGCCTCATTTTGCATGGTGAACTGACATTTTTACTGATACCATTTTGGGGTACATACTAGGTTTTGATCTCTTTTTGTTGTAATTCTCTATGGAGATGTGGCAACAGAAAAGCAGGAAATTTGATTTTATTATGATAAATCAGACTTTTTTGAGCACAGGGATACAATTTTTGTTTCTTATATAATTTCCTTATTTTTATTAGAGGAAAATTGATTTGACTTGGTGATTTGACTGCCAGGTATAGCGCAGGCTCAGCTACTGAGCCTGATCCATACCCCCAACAACCCATTTACATGCATAGTAGGTGTCTGCAAGGTGTTAATTGAAGAATGCAGGAATTGACTGATCATTTGGACCTAGGGCACCTTGAGTTTTTACCAGAACCTTTCTTTTAACCCCTGATTACTTGTAGACCCATTTAACATTTTTTAGGATAGCAATGAACCAAACATCTTTTCACAGATGATTAAAGCTGAAATCACACTATAAAAAATAGGTCCAATGTTGATCCAGAGAAGTAGGACAAGTGTTATGCAAGTGTCATGCAATTACAATGCGATTTTTCTCAACTAGCATTCATATAAAATGCGTCTGCAATTTATATGCAACACAGTTTAACATTATATTATACATACTGTAATTCTCCATGTAATTTAAAGCAAGCTTTCAAACTAATAAAGCAACATTATATACAGATATAGATAGATAAATAGGTAGATAGAATAGATCAATACAATAGATAGAATAGATACATACTGTACAATAGATAGATAAAGACAGATAGCCATCAGATATTTAATAAGCTCTGTGGAGTCTATTCAGCAGCTTTTAGGAATGAATGTTAAAAAAAATATGTGGGGTCCTCCCTATTTATTAACAACCAGGTAAGGAAAATCAGAAACTGTGAGCTGGTTTTATCAGAAAGGGAAGGGGTCAATAGCCATGGAGCTTCCCAGCCTATTAATATCAGCTCACAGCTGTCTGCTTAGCCTTTACTGGTTATTAAAATGGAGGTACCTGACAAAAATCACATGGGGACCCCCTATTTTTAATTTTTAATCAGCAAAGGCTAAGCACACAGTTGCGGGATGATATTAATAGGCTGGGAAGGTCGGTCCATGGATATTGGCTCCTTCCCAGACTGATAAAACCAGCTCACAGCTGTCTGCTTGCCCTTAGCTGGTTATTAAAAATAAGGTGGACCCCATGCCATTTTTTTAAATTCTTTATTACCTAAATACAAGCACATAAAACTACACACGCAAAGCACTGATTGTATATCTCACTGACATATTTCTATCTATCTATTCTGTCCTGACACTTCAGTCTGTGAATTTACTGTATTTGTCTAATGAAATGTCGGGTTTCCTTTTGTGCGCGTAAAAATCATGCGATTTATTTTTTTCTCGCACCCATTTACTTGCATTTTTAACTGTCATTTTTTGGTTGTTTTTTACTGCAACATTGAAGAAACCACTAGCAGTTACGAATAATAAAATAATGAAAAAAACACTAGTGTTTTTTTAAGCAAAAGCGATGGCAAAATGCTCCAAAAGTCATCCTGTTGTCTTCTGGGCATCTTTTGATCCTTCCAATTTACTTATAGCTTAAATTTCAGAGCGAAGAAGAATGACATCTTCTTTTAACTGCTTAGTGGTTTTAGAAATTTGAAGCTTTTAAAAGACTTTTGAAAGCCTGAACATATGAACTGCAAGTTGCTTCTACATTGAAATACATATGTATATGGTTTAACTATTTAAGCACTATATCACTTTTTTATTTGGTAGCTGCAGTTACATTATTCACTTTCTGGGCTGCTTGAGGTGTTATTTTTGATCTTTATGGTTTTGTGATTACCATTGTCATTGTGCCATTTACTTCAATGTATTAATATATTTGTAGCTGTATCATTTTCATCTTGTACCCATAGCTTAAATTTTCCAAGCAGCTCTTTTTTAATTTTTTTTTTTAAAAAGGAAAGTCCATTGTATTCTTTTTGCACAATGGTCTCAATGTGCTTTATTCTGTTTCTGCTTTGATGTCCGCTAGGACCGATCATCTCCTTTATCAGTAGTATACACATTTTCATTTAATATATTTTTTAGATAGTTCCAACCAGATTCGGTTATTTTGCTCTAGGCCAAAAGTAATTGCTCTGTGGATGGCTATTTTGCTGTTAAGACAATAATTGGTTTCAAAACAGTGGGGTCAGAAATCCTTATATTACAGTTTTCTGAAGTTCAGGGCAGGGTTTCACAAAATATGGTCCTCAATTAATTGATTAGAATATGCAAGGTCTAAAAACTGAAGGAAATATCTATGTAAAATTTAAACACTTTGGAAGAAGTTGTTGTGACACAATTTAATCCAGAAGCAGTGGGGGAAATGGGAACCCCAATAGATAGACCATGTCAACAACATGGTGACCATCTTGGGTTCTGCTTCAGTTCTTCAAATTGTAAACAGTATGTGACACATAAAACTGGTCATGAAACTTTGGGAGTATGTGACACATCAAACTGGTACAAAATTTCACCAGAAAAAAAGCTTGGGTGCTTCATGTTAATACAACTTTATTTGTTCTCGTATTAAGATATGAATCATGCCAGTGTCCATTAGATCATCCTAATTTCTGGTGAACAAAACATTTGTCATCAAAGAAGATTTCAACCAATGCCACCAATGTGTGACCCATTTTTATAATTCTATCCTAAAACCCCATACACATTTGACTTACATTGGCAGTACTCACCAACAGGTTCGGCCAGCACTCTATAATGTGTATGGGGCGCCAGAAGACTGATGGTCAGGGGAGATGTTGATCAGGCATGTCTGACTTTTGACTACTGCTTGATTGGTTCTCCCAGAGATAACCTGCTAACAGAGATGTCTGTAGACGGCTTTCTCATAGAGAAGAGGAGGGTTTGGCCGAATGAGCAGTCCTGTGTATGAGAGAGTTGGCTGAGATTTTCAAACAATCAGCTGACGCAAAGTTTGACCGAAGGCAATGTAATGCTTATGGAGGCCTTAAGTCTGCCATTATGAGTATAGTAACTGCACTGTGGGTAATAGGAGTCTGGTTTTATTGGCACTGATTGAAATCTTCATTGATGATATTTGTGCTTTGTTTCACCAGAAATGAGGACAGTCTCAATTGTTCTTGCTAGTATAATGGCACCCATCACATTGGCTGCACAGATGAAAAATAACTGTTGAAATATGGTAATTAATAACGCTATATTAACATGAAATACCTCATTGTTTTCATGGTTAAATTCAATTCCAATTTGATGCGTTACACACTTTCCTCCTCATTTTAAAAGATGACGTTCAATCCAAGATGAAGGCATTAATGATGGTCACCATGTGGCCTCCAGCTTGTGTCTAAAATTGGATCTTCGTCTGCCAACCCATTTCCATTTAATATGTGTGTTTCCTTACTCTTGAAACATTTTGGTATATTCAAAACTTTCATCTCTAGTAGCCAGAGATTTCCTGTCGATTTGAGTTTGTTTGTCCATTAGTTTCATGCTCTGGCTTCTAAAATTTCTCTACTTGGCTCACAACAGATTTGCTTTGGGACTCTTCAATCTGCTGCATTGTGACGCCCTGTTGTTTTTATGTGCAGTAGGCAATTACTTTGCTATTGTGTGCCTGTAAAATATGTAGTAAAAGTGAGCACTACCAGCCTCAATCTATGAAGGTTTCTAAATCTTCCACTTTTTTTTTTGCTCCTTTTATGATGTTGGGATTTTTTTGATCCACAGCTTTGGGAGTTAATGTTTTGTTAGCAATAATCACCGTACCTTAGTAGTTTATTGCTCTGTTCTTGTATAGAAATAGCAGTTTATTTAACATATTGCCATTAATGTGCCATACCTACTGCAGCGAAGTAGCAGTAGGTATGGCACTTTATTTGGGAGACTTTATTTGAGCAACTTTCTTACTTCAGTCAAATGACTAGTCTTCTTGTGCTTCAAAGAAACTATAATTATTCATCTGTAAAACCTGAGTAGTGATATGAAACTATTCCAACTTTTATGATGAAATAATAATCAGAATTGAACTCAATTTGAAGTCTGTGGTTAAATTCTCATTGGTTTCCTCATCAATACTGGTGACATTAATCATGTGCTTCTCAGAACGAGCTGGAGCTCTGCACTGCGCACCACTCTAGTAAAATATTCCACATGGAACACAGAGCAGTTAATATAGATGAGTTCCTAGGTTATATCTTGCAGTAACAAGCAGGGTATTTATGATGCTATTTTGAGCTGGGAACGTAACACTTCTCATGCACAATTAAAGAAGTTTACATGTAAGCAGGGCCTACTTAAGAAGATGATGATTATCAACAATTTCAAGTGTAAGTCGATTACATACTGAAGAGGGTTCTAACTAGTGAGGAGTGAGTATGCTCGTTGCCGGTGTTCTCCGGGTATCTTGGGCATGCTCGGAGGTTTAGTTTGTGTCGCCGCAGCTGCATGATTTGCGGCTGCTAGACAGCCTGAATACATGTGGGGATTTCCTAATAAATAGGCAATTCAGGCTGTCTAGCAGCCGCAAATCATGCAGCTGCGGCGACACAAACTAAATCTCCGAGAACATCCAAATACTCGGAGATCACCCGAGCATACTCGCTCATCACTATTTCTAACCTAGAAAAGTAATACCACCATCAATATGTATCACATATCCACAGTAAAGGTGACAAAAGTGTGATCACTGGGGATCCAACCTCAAGGACACCCACTGGCCACCAAAACAGGATTCCAATGTCCCTCTCATGAACAGAAGTGTGACGACTTCTGGAGTGGACCCTCTGGGTCGTGGAACCAACCCTCCCAGAGTAAGCTGACCTATTGAGGACCACCCACTATACAGGGAGTGTCAGGGGCAAGCCCCAGGGGGTAAGGTACCACGACTGCTGGCACCAGGTGGCCGGCTCACAGGAGACACGAGTGAGTGTGTCTGCAGGAATGTGTGAAGCGTGGACACAAGGACACGTGGTGTACCGGATGGTACAGGGTGAGTGTACAGAGGCACAGAGAGTACTCGGGAACACGAGGCGTGTACACGAGAGTGCGCTAGATACAGGATAGTGCAAGACGGGTACACGAGAGCACGTATGGCGTGCAGCGACTAGTACGTCCGGGTGTGAGCAAAGCAGGACGTGGGCAAAGGAGCACGTCAGAGTACTGAGTTAGGCAGCAGGTGTGCCAGGAGGTGCAACAGAGTACAGGAACAGAGTATGTGCCAGGTGGCACAACTGAACATGAGACTGAGCACAGGATCAGAGCATGTGCCTGGAGGCACAACTGAGTATAAGACAGAGCACAAGATCAGAGTGTGTGCCAGGAGGTACAACTGAGCATAAGGCATAGTGCAGGATCAGAGCATGTGCCAGGAGGCACAACTGAGTATAAGTCAGAGCACAGGATCAGAGTGTGTGCCAGGAGGTACAGCAGAGTACAAGGCAGAGTACAGGTTCAGAGCGTGTGCCTAGAGGCACAATAGAGTACAAGACAGAGGACCCAAATACAGCGCACAGTCAGGCAGGGACACGGCAGACCAAGCCAGGAAGTACAACAATAATCAGGCACCTCCCATAGGAAGAGGAAGCCTGATATAGCACATGATCACTAGGACTTCCGGGTCAAGTCCTTCAATACCATAGAGAGGACAAGCCTGGAGACAGAACAGAGAAGAGCGCGTGTGCGCACACAGAACATAGTGCACACAAGAACCTAAGCACGGGAGGTGCGCGTGCGCACCCGACGGGACCCCCGCAGCGGCCGCAGCTCCGGAAGAGGCGACGTCGGGACTGAGGTCCGCCCCCAGGTGAGCGCGGCGTGACAGGAGCAGTAGTGTCCATGTGTGACTACATCACCATTCACATAGGTGCAATGTTCACACATGGGCGCTATTACTCTCAAAGACCTGTGAATGTAGCAGTGGTCACAAGTGCACAATTGTTCCATTCCCACAGGGGACACAACTCTCATGATTGGTTGGGGTCTGACTAATTATACATTTATCACCTATCTTTGGATAGGACAAATGCTAGTCATGGAATAACCCCTATAAGAAATCATATAGTCAGTATGTGCAAGGATACTACAGGAATGCTGATTAACCAGAACATTCATTTCCAAGGATTACATGATTTTGCTTCTAGAAACTATCTACAACAGCCTGACCCTAGGGAATAATGATGACAAATTGAAATAGTTCATCAGTCATTTACAAATTCCAAAGAACAGTGGATTTAGCCATGTGGAGCTTGTGGAAGATTTGACCAATTCAACCATGAAATGTCTTCTGGTTTTGGCCATATAACATATTATAACATTTCCTGTATACCCAAGGATCTTATTCATTTTTTCTTCATTGGCGCCCAATTTTGCTTCCTACAGCCCTGGGTAGTAAATAGATTGTAAGATACAATTAATTTAATAAAAAATAATTTATTTTCAATGGACAGTGGTGGTTGGACACACAGTTAATGAGGTATTCTCATACATTTGTGATGTATTCACAGGATATGCTAGAAATGTATGTGCGTTTGTGTAGATGTGTGTTCCACCTATGGGAACTGCATCTATCTCAAGCATGGGTCACTGAAATTCTCCGCTATCAGTGGAGAGGTGACCAGAATGCACATTAAAGTGTATGGGAAGTCGGATCACTTCTCGGCTGAAAACAGGAAATGGCCGCAACAATGCTTGAGATACAGTAGATACTGGTTCCAATGGTGGAATTGCATTTGCTACACATTTATGACATATCTTGTGAATATGCTACAGATGTTTGAGAAGGGAATATTCCTTTACGACACAATGCTGCTGAAAGAATACTGGTTTGGTTGCATGGACTGAATAATTAATATTTCCAACAATCATACAAGGATTCTCAAATAGATTAGAAAGCGTGGGTGATTGACAGATTTTTTTGTTGCGGGTCAACAAAGTTTCAATTACACAGAGATCATCCTTTCCAAAACATTGGTTTGGAAACATATGAATAATGGAACGGAAGAAGGGCAGTAATCGAACAAAGAGTAGTATGGAGGCTTAGTGGTTAATAGTGTAGCTTTGCAGCTGGGTTCAAATCCCACCAAGGACAACATCTGCAAGGAGTTTGTATGTTCTCCCCGTGTTTGCATGGGTTTCCTCCGGATTCTCCGTTTTTCTCCCACACTCCAAATACATACTGATGAGGAGTTTAGAAAGTGAGCTCTATATAAGCAAATAAAATAAATATAAATAAAAAAGTAACTTAAGAAGGAAACAGTTCAATGGATTTCTAATAAATGTAACTAGTTACAGGTGAATGCAAGCCCCCAAAAAGTGTATTTGTGGAAAAAAATGCACATCCTATCAGAAAAAGAGAAAGGATGGATAACATGGAGATCCAAAATAATTTTATTGTCATTTCCATGTACTTTGCCTGTTTTTACTCTTTGGTAAAGCAATGTATTGGTATACCCTAGTAATAAAATTGATAGATCAAGTGCTCAGCAAAAACTTGGCTGCTGTTAAGCCTCCTCTCAGTAGCATTTCATCAAAGGCTGTTAAGGAATTCTCATCTTCAGTCGTCAATATTGAATTTGCTGATCGGGTAGAGCGAAATCCTGACACACAGATTGCTTAATGGTCCAGCTTTATGGTTCATGTTTTGATAGTAGTGCATGCTGTATTCACATTGGCATTGGACTGATGGTTTTTCTGTTCCTTCATAGGAACAGGAATATGGAATTCAAGCCAGGGACACCATAACCATACCATAGACCCCATCTACTTATTACTGGATCTATCAAGTTACTGGAAGTGCAACATGTCAGAGTATGTTTTTCCAGCATTTATTTTGGAATCTGTGTTGGAGGCTTCTTACCCAGCCTCCAATGGAGATACAGTCATGGCCAAAAGTGTTGGCACCCTTGACATTTTTCTAGAAAATGAAGTACCATATTTCACCCAGAAAACTATTGAAATTACACAAGTTTTGCTATAGACATGTTGATATCCTTTGTGTATATTGTAACATTAAAAAACTGAGGAAAAAAATGCAAAATTGGACAAAATTTCACACAAAATCCCAAATATGGGCTGTATAAAAATTGTCAGCTTTCCAAAATTGAGGGTAAACAACTTTGTTTCCAGCATGTGATGCCCGTTCACAGGCTCGGATTGGCCCATAGGGGAACAGGGGAATCCCCCAGGTGGGCCCCTGTGCAAATCAGGGCCCCCAACCTTACTGTATATTCAATACATGTCGTAATTCACTTGATTTCCCTTGTTCAGAAAAAAGCAGCATCTCATGATTCATTACTCAAACTACCCAGTTTTTTATTTTGTAGAGATATAGGTCAATTTGTGAACTAGGGTCGTGTAATATTTGTATACAGGTGAAAAGTGGGCCCCCAAAGTCAATGTTACTGGCGGGCCCTTGGCTCCCCAGTCCGACACTGCCCTTTCAAATTCATCTGTGGCAAGTAACAGGTGTGGGCAATATGAAAAGAAAGTTGCTTGAAACAAAGTTGTTTACCCACAGTTTTTGGAAAGGTGCTATCAATTTTGTCTGCCTCATTTTGGGTGTTTTTTAGTTTTTTTGTGTTGTTCCAGTACTGTATATAAAAAATAAACAAACATGTATATAACAAAGCATGTGTAATTGCAATAATTTTCTGGGAGAAATACAATGGGTATGGAAAGTATTCAGACCCCTTTAAATTTTTCACTCTATGTTTCATTGCAGTCATTTGGTAAATTCAAAAAAGTTCATTTTTTTCTCATTAATGTTCTCTCTACACCCCATCTTGACTGAAAAAAACAGAAATGTAGAAATTTTTGCAAATTTATTAAAAATGAAAAACTGAAATATCACATGGTCATAACTATTCAGACCCTTTGCTCAGTATTGAGTAGAAGCACCCTTTTGAGCTAGTACAGCCATGAGTCTTCTTGGGATTGATGCAACAAGTTTTTCACACCTGGATTTGGGGATCCTCTGCCATTCTTCCTTGCAGATCATCTCCAGTTCCGTCAGGTTGGATGGTGAACATTGGTGGACAGCCATTTTCAGGTCTCTCCAGAGATGCTCAATTGGGTTTAGATTAGGGCTCTGGCTGGGCCAGTCAAGAATGGTCACAGAGTTGTTCTGAAGCGACTCCTTTGTTAGTTTAGCTGTCATTGTCTTTTGGAAGGTGAACCTTTGGCCAAGTCTGAGGTCAAGAGCACTCTGGAAGAGGTTTTAATCCAGAATATCTCTGTACTTGGCCGCATTTATGTTACCCTCAATTTCAACCAGTCATCCTGTCCCTGAAGCTGAAAAACACACCAATAGCATGATGCTCCCACCACCATGTTTCACTGTTGGGATTGAATGAGCAGTGCCTGGTTTTCTCCACACATACCGCTTAGAATTATCACAAAAAAGTTCTATCTTTGTCTCATCAGACCAGAGGATCTTATTTTTCATAGTCAGGGAGTCCTTCAAGTGTTTTTTCGCAAACTCTATGGGGGCTTTTATATGTCTTGCACTGAGGAGAGGCGTCCGTTGGGTCACTCTGCCATACAGGTCCAACTGGTGGAGGGCTACAGTGATAGTTGACTTTGTGGAACTTTCTCCCATCTCCCTACTGCATCTGTGGAGCTCAGCCACAGTTATTTTGGGGTTCTTCTTTACCCTTCTCACCAAGGCTCTTCTCCCTTGATTGCTCAGTTAGGCTGGATGGCCAGGTCTACGAAGACTTCTGGTGGTCCCAAACTTCTTCCATTTAAGGATTACGAAGGCTATTGTGCTCTTAGAAACCTTAAGTACTGCAGAAATTCTTTTGTAACCTTGGCCAGATGTGTGCCTTGCCCCAATTCTGTCTCCGAGCTTCAAGGCCATTTCCTTTGACCTCATGATTCTCATTTGGTCTGATATGCACTGTGAGCTGTGAGGCCCTATATAGACAGATGTGTGCCTTTCCAAATCAAGTCCTATCAGTTTAATTTAACACAGCTGGACTCCAATGATGGAGTTGAACCATCTCAAGGAGGATCACAAGGAAATGACAGCATGTAACTTAAATATGAGTGTCTGAGCAAACGGTCTGAATAGTTATGACCATGTGATAGTTCAGTTTTTCTTTTTTAATAAATGTGCAAAAATGTCTACATTTCTGTTTTTTTTCAGTCAAGATGGGGTGCAGAGTGTACATTAATGAGAAAAAAATTAACTTTTTTAATTTTCCAAATGGCTGCAATGAAACAAAGAGTGAAAAATGTAAAGGGATGTGAATACTTTCCGTACCCACTGTCCTTTATTTTCTTGAACAATTTCAAGGGTGCCAACACTTTTGATCATGGATGTGTGTACAGAGCCTTTACAAAACACTGAGAAAAAAACCATCTAAAGCATGATAAAATAAGAATAATGGTGTAGACTTGTATCAATGAAAATGTTCTTTTCTTGGATCACTGTACAAAGAATTCAGGGAAACTGCACTGAGACGGTATTAAGGGAGTTAAGTAATGTGATAGACAGGTCTCTATTCCTTATATTTAAAGACTCTATAGAAGCAGGGTCTGTTCCTTTCGATTGGCGGCAAGCAAATGTGGTACCAATATTCAAAAAGCTTAACATCTGTTGTGGGTAAAATTTTTGAAGGGTTTCTAAGGGATACCATTATGGAATATCTCAATGTTAATAAATGTTTAACTCCATATCAACATGGATTTATGAAGGATCACTCCTGTCAAACTAACCTGATCAGCTTCTATGATGATGTAAGCTCTCAAATGGACCAAGGAGAATCATTGGATGTCATTTATCTCGACTTCTCTAAAGCATTTGACACTGTCACACATAAAAGATTGGTAAGTAAGATGAGAAAGCTTGGGCTAGGGGAAAATGTGTGTAGATGGGTAGGTAGCTGGCTTAGTGATAGAAAATAAAGAGTGGTTATTAATGGTGCATACTCAGATTGGGTCAGGGTTACTAGTGGGGTACCACAGGGTTCTGTATTGGGCCCCCTACTATTTAATATATTTATTAATGATCTAGTGGATGGCTTACACAGTAAAATATCAGTATTTGCAGATGATACAAAACTATGTAAGGTAGTTAACACAAAGGAGGACAGTTTGCAACTACAGACAGATTTGAGTAAATTGGGGAATTGGGCTGAAAAATGGCAAATGAGGTTTAACACAGATAAGTGTAAGGTTATGCACATGGGAAGGAGAAACAGATGCTACAATTACTTACTAAATGGGAAACTGCTGGGGAAATCAGACATGGAAAAAGACTTAGAAGAGGTCTGGAGACACAAGATGAAAACATAATTCTCCCTCTGTACAAATCACTCGTCAGACCACACTTGGAGTATTGTGTGCAATTTTGGACACCGGTGCTCAAGAAAGACATTACTGAACTTGAAAGGGTTCAAAGGCGGGCTACTAAAATGATAAATGGAGTTGGTTCACTACAATACCCAGAAAGGTTATCAAAATTAGGTCTATTTACTCTAGAAAAGAGAAGACTTAGGGGAGACTTAATATATATGTACAAGTATATCAGAGGGCAATACAGAGATCTCTCCAATGAACTGTTTGTACCAAGGACTGTGACAAGAACAAGGGGGCATTCTCTTCATTTGGAGGAAAGGGAATTTCTGCACCAGCATAGAAGAGGATTCTTCATGGTAAGAGCAGTGAGGCTCTGGAATTCTCTTCCTGAGGAAGTGGTGATGGCCAACTCACTGAATAAATTTAAGAAAGGAATGGATGCTTTTCTTGTGAGTAACAGTATGGAAGGTTACGAATAACAGAATATTATAGGTAGATGGTTGACCCAGCTTAGGGGAAGGAATTTTTTTCCCTATGGAGAAAATTGGCTTCTACTCTGGGTTTTTTGCCTTCCCCAGGATCAACAATGCAGAACAGCTGTACTAAAAATAGGCTAAACTAGATGGACATAAGGTCTTCCTTCAGCCTTCAAAACTATGTTACTATGTTATTATGTTACAGTCATCTAAAATACCTTACAAATGGTTTACTAAAGTGGATGGATAGTTCTAGAATACGTGTCACCTAACTAATTTGGGTAATTTCTCCTAGATATGTCAAAATACACATGATGCAAGAAAATAGAATATGAGTTAAAGAGAAAAATAGACTATGCCATGGTGGCCTTCTAAATGCAATTTTACAGTAAACAGATTTGGCAAAAGATACCTTGACTCAGGTAACAAATCACTATGAAAGCACAACAGCAAAAAAAAAACCGAATTTAACGTCTCTCTTGACGTCAGTCATTGACTTGTGCAATTTTAAGGTATGTCATGTTAGTTCTCTTTATTGAGATAACCTTCTATGACAGGTTATCTGGATCGTGTATTGTGAGTAATGATAACCTTTATTACATCTGTAGTATAAGAAAATATAGGTCCCACACATTACTGGAATGTAGATACTTTCGCTCCTGTTGATATCGTCCCCCCAAAAAAAAAAGTTCCAATAGGGATATTCCTTAAAAGTAATGAGCACCTACGGGTGAAAGACAATAGATAAAGGAAACATATTATGCATACATAGTGCTAAATGAAATGATGGTAACATCTACATTGTCTTCTCTTTCATAGACAAATAATTCCAGCTGAGTTTCTCTCATCTAAAATGAAGGTCTGCAATATACGGTAACATGATATCACAAGGTTCAAAGATTTTCTATTCATAGCACTGAACAAGCAATACTCTAAGATGTTTACACATATAATCCGCTTTATGCACATTAAGGCCCAGAAATCCTTTCATTCTAACATGCAAATAAATGAAAGAGTTGAGGGACATATGCCACGATCATGGCTTCCATCTCACAAAATCACATCATCCTGCTCTACAGGTCCAGACATTGGAAATGCAATGAATTAATCTTGTCCTTCTAAATAAAGTGATTATCCCACAATAAAGTAAGAATTGTAAATTGACAGATCAGTAAATTCCTAGAGTTATATAGGGTTCCCTGTCTTTAACCCCTTCACGCCATGGCCATTTTCCTCCCCTTCTTCCAAGAGCCATAATTTGTATATATTTCTGTCAGGATAGCCATGTGAGTAATTCCAAAATTGTTTTTGGTTTCTTTTATTTACTATGATCACTATATGGTAAAACTGACCAGGCAATATGATTCTCCAGGTCAGTATGAGTAAACAGATGCCAAACATGTTTAGTTTTTTAAGTGGTGAAAAAATGCAAACTTTGTATGAATAAAGTTTTTGCGTTTGGTGCCATTGTACGAGACCCGTAGTGTTTTTATTTTTCGAGTTCTGGGACATGGTGAGGGCTTATTTTTTGTCCTCTGAGCTGTCGATTTTATTGATACCATTTTGGGGTAGATTCAATATTTTGATTGCCTCTTATTGCATTTTATTGCAATGTTGCGGTGGCCAAAACCCCTTTTCTTGTTTTTATTTATCTGATTAATTTACTTTATATTTTGATAGATCAGACATTTCTGAGAGAATGTAGCCATACAAAATATGTGTATTGTTATTGTTTTATTTTCGAAGTGGCAAAAGGAGGGGTGATTAGAACCTTCATGATTTTTTTTAAAAACTTTTTTTCTAACCTTTTACTTTATTTAATAGAACACTTAGGAGACTTGAGGCTGCAATTGTTCGATCGCCTGTGCTAAACATAGCAGGTCTTCAGCACAAAAATGACGATGTACTATGAAAGTTGGCCTTATCTCAGAAATGGAAAGGTGCAGGAACAAAAAAAGAGAAAAAATCTACATATTTATGGCAATCGATAGGTCCTTTTTAAAGGGAATTTATCAGTAGGCTCAACCCTCCTAAGCTGTCCACATGAGCATGTAGGTCATAGAAAGCTGAATAAAATAATACCTTGATACATCTGCAATCCAATGTCTTATTCCAGAGAAATCCAGGTTTTTATTATATTTAAATGGACTGCTACAGGTCATGGGGTAGACACCAATCTGAATGAGAATCTGCTTATTTTAAAAGAAAGGAGGCATTACCTGTGTGATGTATAATGGCCGCTCTTTGCTCTCATGATCTCAATGCAGAGCTGTGTGTGATTATAACTGACAGATATGCAGATTCGTGTGCTTCAGCCTCTATCTCACAGGTAGTCTGTGTTACAAGAGAATGCCAGAGCAAAGCCAACCCCCCCCACGGCATGGGCGGAGACCGGCATTACAATGAGTTGGAGAAGGTAGGGATAGTTAATTAAGGGGTTGGCTTTAGTGGGGTCATTTATAGGGCTGGGTTAGGGGAGGGGTCCCTTCAGTTCCCGCTCTCTGGGGTCAAGATTGGTCTCGTCCACCTGACCGTTAGGTCTGTGTTTTGGAGCTCAGCGTGTTTAAGGCAATTTCCTGGTTCATGGTGACTTATGGCGGTCGTGGGGAGTCCTTAAAGTTGGCTTAAAATTGGCATGAGGGATCCATTGGCATATGGTTTCCTCTTTTTGGAGTTTAATATGGTTTGGATCTGGTGAAATGGGGAGGGGAGTTTCGGCAAGGGTTGTTGGATTCCCAGGAAGTTCAAGTGAACAGCTTCCTATGACCTTACATGCCCATATAGAGGGCCTAGCAGGAGGGTAACCTAGGAGGGTTAATCTACTGATAGATCCTCTTTAAGTAGGCCCCAGGAATCCACTGTTTTTAGGAGGAGAACCACAACTATTATAACCCAGACTAAAACATGCTATGTGAAGAACATGTCTGGGCAAGAGCACCTGCAAAGAACAAGAAATGGTATTGTGCAATTTGACATCATAATTAATGGGCACTTGATTTATATTACTTACTGTATATGCAGACTTACTGTATATGCAGAGTCTTATACATTAAGAGTTATGGGAAGTTATTTCCTATTTAAAGTAAAATATTGGAGATACTTTGGAAATCTCATATAAATTGTCCTATTCATGGTCCGCTATACACTTATGCCTTCACATGTATACCCAACCAGTCAGTACACTGATCCTACTGAAAGCTCCTTGAATTAGAAGACCACCTTTATTTCACTGCAGTTGAGTTGAGACAATGTGACATTATTTTCAGGGACTGATTTCATGAACACAATATATTTATGCCACATAATTTCTATTACAATCTGGTTCCTTTTATCCAGAAAGCCTGTGCTCATGTTTTCCCTCATCTTGTGGTTTTATGACAATATTGCACTCTAGTGGTCTGCTGAGGGGTGGCCAGATTATAGCAAATTAGCTGAGGCTACCATAATCACTATGCGTGGAAAAATGGCTATAAATACATGGGATATGAAAGACTGCAATGGGAATAGCTGAAATTTCACCATTTTATTATATTACTTTCACAAATGATTGACAATGAGCAAAGTGCTTCACCTTGCTGCAAGCCAACCAGCCAGTCCATCAGAATCCAGGATTCCGGCAGTGCATTGATTAGCCAAGTTTACTTTGTAGTTTGCTCAATGAGCATCATGGGCCTGCTAAATAATTCTGCCTATTGTATACTTTGGCTGGATAAAGTAATCTATGATTATCACTAAATGCTTGGATCTAGTGCACCACCAAGTACCATGGCGTCAAGGAACTCCCCTTAATAGTTCCTTAGAGACTAGTTTAGGAAACAGTACCCCAAGTTATTGTCTAGACAGTTTTCCCCAACTCCAATTATCAAAAACCACGACCAGATCATGTTTTCAGGATTGCATTAGTATTGTACAGATGATGGAATTATCACATGAGCAATAATCCTGAAAACATGATCTTTTGGTGGGTCTTCAGTAGAGTTGAGCGAATTTGTTCAGATTCGGTTTTGAATATGATCAGCATCGAATATTGTTTTTGAAATATTCGTCGAACACAGCCGAATGACATTAGAGTCAATGGGAGTAGAAATTACCGAGTATGTTTGGAACCGATCGTCAAACATACTTTCGGCACGAATAGGGTACAAAAATGGCACAAATATGGCAAATTCAGATTCGATGACCGAATCCGAACAAATTCACTCAACTCTAGTCTTGAGGACTGGAGTTGGGGAAAACTGGTCTAGATGGATCTTGTGTTGTCAGATATACTACAAAGCCCAAATAGATAACTGTACAGCAGAAAAGTGCCCGAAGTCATCACAGCCAGATCATTTGCTAAGACTGGTGCAGACGGGTCGAGCATTTTTCGGGTTGTCTGACAGTATCTGCACCACTGGTAAGCAGTATATCTATACAGCAAGGCTGGGACTGTCTAATCTCATTTGTCCAGGGAGCGCAGTGTGGCATCTGGTGTAAGCATGTGCACTATTTGTATTAGATGAAAAAGAAATGTATCTTGATTTTCAGTTATGCCTGATCTAATAAAACAATCAGAGAATGACTGCTATGCCAACTACTGCAAGTGTGTGATCCATGGCTGTAAGCAACATGCTCCAATATATTCATCAAAGCACTTGTGACATCTATGTAACAATGCCAGAATCAGCTGGGTATATTATCCAGACATCCATACACAATGGCTACAGCTGGAGCAAAAAATGGGTTGTAAAACATGAAGCATCTTGTCTAATCAAAAAATTATCATTTAGTGTAGTTTAACAAAACAGTGGTTTTTGGAAAAACGCCACTGTAGTCATTCATACAGTTTTTGAGCCAATGCCAGTGCTGAATAAAAAATGAATTGGAAATATGAATGAAGGACTTAAAACCGCTTTTTCTCGCTGGATCAACTTCTGGGATTTGCTAAAATACTGCAACAATTTTCCCCCCACACCGAAAGAAAAGATGAACTAGATCAGTTCAATCCTCACGAACCCCAACAGATCATGTTTTCTGGATTTCCTTAGTGTTGCACAGGTGAAAGAAACTTGTGGAAATTTTTTAAGCCATCGTAATAATTCCATCACCAGCACAATACTAAGGAAATTCTGAAATCATGATGCATTGGGGGCCGAGAGGACTGGACTTTGGGAATCCCTGGACTAGATCAAGAGGTTGTCCACAATTAGAGAAAGATGATTTTCTAGAACTAGAACGACGTTTGCCAATGTGCTGGGTCTAATTTTTCATCTGAGGCTCCTTCATTTTAGTGGTGATAAACTGCAGTACTAAATAAAGCCCATGCAAAAAAGGGGAACACTGTATGGAAAACAAGCTGATCCATTTTTTTTCCGATGTCGGACCACCCCTTACAATTTGATTGGCAGTTACAGTCTATGGCTGCAGAGTGACAGAAAACCCAGAAAATTCTTTCCTGACACTAACCAACATGAGAATTAGGGCTTATTCACATGTTGCATTTTTGATTCGTTTTTTAAGTGCATTTTTTTCCGGTCTTTTACAATAGCAGCAAAGTAAATGACATTTTCGAAATCTCACACACAAGCTGATTATTTTTTCTTTGCAGATTTTAATCATCAAATATTTTTTTCAAATCTGCAGAATGTCATTCTTTTAGCGTTTTTGCAGCATTTTTCACACTCTCATATGAAAGTGGAAACACACGTTAAAAATATGAGTATAAAAGAATAAAAAAGTGCATATTTTATGCAATGTTTTTCCTGTCAATACTCTGCAGAAAAATCTGTAATCTGTAAAAAAGCATAAAAAATGCACATATTTTACACAGCGTCAACACTGCAGTATTTACAGCAGACAAATTTGCTGCTGCAAATACTACATGTGTGCACATAGACATATATTCTATGGTTTGCATTGACGTGTTTCATTTCCCTTCTACATTTCCCTCTAACCCTACAATATGGCATCCCAGTGCTGTGCTTCACTTTTGGCATTTTGGGACAACGACAAGTGCGTCCATGTAACGATACGGTGGGTAGAGTATAGAGATTTTATATATATACAGGGCGAGCAGTTGTTTTCTGATTGAAACATTGACAAGTTTATAACTGTAACTACTTTCTCATGTATCAACCACTGAGGAGCGTCAATTTTTATTTTTACTACATTATCTGTTACTGGAAAGTGTTGAAAAGTAATTTTGGGTTACTCTACGGTTTCCCTGAAAAGGCAGTCAATTCAGAAAAATGGCATCATTTATTACAAATGTGCTTAGAGCTGCACGGCTTTTCTATTTTCTATTGATAAAATAGTGCCAGCATGGACACTGTACGTGTGATGGTCACCTACTATTTTTCCTGACTTTTATGGCAGTGACAGTATAAACAGGATTGCAGTCATAAGAAACAGTACAAACATTGTTGTCTGCCTCATATGACTCCTTAACGACGCACTACAACTTTTCATTCAAGGCAGTAATCCACGCAGATGTCCACCTGATAAAGGCCACCTCTTGGTTGAAGCGTTGGATGGTATCTGTATTTTCTTTGGTGTCAGATCAAAATAAAACATATTTGCAGCATGATTTACTACTCCTGTCTTCTTTGATACTGAGGTCTTCGCTACAGTATTACGGGACCACTGTCCTTTCCGCAACCATGACTACTTCTACAGTAGGGTTGTTGGATTTTAACTGCATGTGCGGAAGTGTTCCCTACATCACAAGTAGCAGACAAATGGCTTGTGTCACCTGCCTTCATTCACACTGAGTGGGCTTTAATTTCCAACATGAATATATTCCTTACCTACACTTGCTTGTAGAATGCATCTCTCCGCTACTGTGGTGCCCCTGAGTGTTCAGTCACCACAGAGGTACTGCACCGCAGCTAGAGGTGTGGTACTCTGCTCTCAGGTAAGGAGGGGGCACTACCCAGAACACACACACTTACATCCAACACTGTACCTCTCAGGGCCCGGGAGGAGCTAGGTAGAGGATGTGGGTGGAGAAAGAAGGAGGGAGGGAGCTGAAGGAAGAGAGAGTTGGAGGGAAAAGAGAGTTGGTGCTGGGGACTTGAGCAGAGAGGAGCTCGTCCCTAGACCAGAAGACTACTGAAAGAGAGAGGAAAGACAGAAGAAACAGAAAGATAAGCTTCAGTGGAAGAGAGGAGGAAGGGGTCCTAGCAGCACGGGAAGTGAGGAATCCACCTGAGGCGCCCGAATCCACGCCGACGACAGTCGGTGGAGGGACTAGGTCGCAGTAGGGGACCAACCCCAGACTAGTGGAGAAACTAAGGACTCAGCTAGCTAACCGAAGGCTGCGGTATCTGCATGTGCTGCAGCCACATCCACACACAATTGCTGAAAAGGCAGCCGTATAGGATCAAGGGGACCTAGAGTACGTCGCCCGACAGGATCCGGGCTGCTGGCTCGGGACACTGTGTGTGAAGGCACAAGGCAGTAGAAGAGGGAGCCAGCACAGTGAGATGGCCAGGGAAGAAACATCCAAAGGGGGTTCTGACATGGTGTACCCCAAATTACTTGAGAGCTGGCTGGACCACCAACCTGGAGGACACAGCACCCCATCTGGGGAATGTAACTGGAAAACTGTGAGTAAAAGTGTGGAAACTGCTCTCTGCTGTGTCCTCGGATTTATTTAATACATCACCTGCCTTGCACCACTACGTCATCTTTTACACCTATAACTGCCCTGGGGCTTAGCTCTACCCGTGGAGAGCTGTAACAACTCTGCTGCATCACCAACAGCCCCAGCGGTCTCTTTTGCAGCGTCGGCCTTCACCTTCATTGCCGAACACCACGGGTGGCATCACGAATCTATTTCCCCATAAACTACTACCCACATCTTTTATTTACATTGCACACCCAGGGCCACCGCTGCCGTGACATATCCCCTGAAGGGATGACCAGCCCGGTACCAAGTAATCCCAGCCCTAGGGGGCGCTGCACTACCTGGTATCTGTCTGAGGTTCCCTCAAAGTACAGTACAACCCCTGGCAAAAATTATGGAATCACCGGCCTTGGAGGATGTTCATTCAGTTGTTTCATTTTGTAGAAAAAAAGCACATCACTGACATGGCACAAAACTAAAGTCAATTCAAATGGCAACATTCTGGCTTTAAGAAACACTAAAAGAAATCAAGAACAAAAAATGGGGTAGTCAGTATTAGTTACTTTTTTAAACCAAGCATAGGGAAAAAATTATGGAATCACTCAATTCTGAGGAAAAAATTATGGAATCACCCTGTAAATTTTCATTCCCAAAACTAACACCTGCATCAAATTAGATCTGCTCATTAGTCTGCATCTAAAAAGGAGTGAGCACACCTTGGAGAGCTGTTGCACCAAGTGGACTGACATGAATCATGTCTCCAACAGGAGAGATGTCAATTGAAATTAAGAAGAGGACTATCAAACTCTTAAAAGAAGGTAAATCATCACTTAATATTTCAATAGATGTTGGTTGTTCACAGTCAGCTGTGTCTAAAATCTAGACCAAATACAAACAACATTGGAAGGTTGTTAAAGGCAAACATACTGGTAGACAAGGAAGACATCAAAGCGTCAAGATCGGAAACTTAAAGCAATATGTCTCCAAAACAGGAAATGCACAACAAAGCAAATGACAAATGAGGAACGAATGGGAGGAAACTGGAGTCAACATCTGTGACCGAACTGTAAGAAACAGCCTAAAGGAAATGGGATTTACATACAGAAAAGCTAAATGAATGTCCGTACTGTCAAAGTATGTTTTAGTATCCGAATCCAGCCCCGCCTGTGAATCCATGTCAGTATCCATTCTGTACGATGAGCCAGAATCTGTGTAGTCTGAACAGAGTCCGAGTCCTGCCTTGCCAGTGACTTTGAGCGCATGTCTGGGTCCGAGACTGCAATCCTGACCGCTGGTATCAGCTGCTGCAGTACCGAGCACTGCCTAGTAGCGGTACCTGGCGGCTACCTGTAGCTCAAGTCTAACTCCATCATCAGGAGCTCTAGCCAAGACAAGGAAGCCACTTAGCCATGCCCCACCTAGGTAAGCCTGGCTCCATTGCACAGTGGGTCCACGATCCACGTGCGCCCCACACGTTTGTGACATGGGTTCACTTTTCTTTTAACCACTTCAGGTTAACAAAGACGAGGAGCACTTAAAAGAAGTTACGCGTCCATTCTTCCTCTTGGAAGCGGCTCAATTGTTTATACAATACAAGTAAAAAAAATGTTGGCCATTAAATATGTCGTAAAATGCAAGAAACAACTGAAAAGATGCTTCAGGGAAAAAAAACGCTGGCGTGAAGAGACTTCCTCCCGAACAACTCATCAGATTCACACATGTCTAAAAGATTTCATGTCACATACCCTGTGATGAGTTTTTAGTGGAAGCCCTCTTTTTTTGTGGAGTTTTTGGAGTTTTGGGTTTCCTGAATCAGCTTTGAAAAGATTTTGAAGGATTTTGAAAGAGTTTTTTTCCCCTGAATAGTTCAACATTTTCAACATATATCACCTTCTTCTAGGAAATAGGATCACTGTCCATATAAGCCACCGTGGCACAGCAACAGACTGCCTGTAATGTAGGCAAACACTGAGCTCAATAATACAAAACAATATGAGGCCGACTTATTACAGCTTTTATGCCAGCAAAAATCTTGTGACTTTTGGCTATTTGCATAACAGTTAAACAGCTCAACTAAAATGTGTGGAGTTGGGGAGTAGCTGAGGTGGGCAAGGGTGTGGCTGTGCTTGCCAGTCCAATTAATCAAAGGTGCTGGCGTTTTGTAGTAGAAATAGTACTAGACTGAGGTGCAGCCTACTTAGAGCTAAGTGGTGTGCGCCTCTTAATGAATAAGGCTATTTGCCCACGCTAGCGTTTTTAAACGCTCAGGAAACTGATCCCCTTCCCAGAAAACGTGCGTCTTTTTTCTGCGCGATTCTTGTGCGTTTTGTGAAAAAAGCCGCGCGTTTTTGACGCGTTTTTTGACACGCGTTTTCTGGGAACATTGGGGAAGGCTAAAAACGCTCAGCAATGCGGAAATTAATGAGCATGCTGCGTTTTAAGCCGCTAAGCGATTCCTGAGCGTTTAAAAACACATGCATTGGCACAAAAAGCCAAAAACACATGCAAATTAATTTGAAGTATCTTTTAAGCGTTTCTGCAGCGTCTGAGCCGGCACAAACGCTGCGGAAATGCTTACAAAAGCGCAACGTGGGCGCACAGCCCTAGCAACTTTTCCTCCCGCAAGACCGGTGTAGGGTGAGCTTGTGTTGCACCAGCCTTGATGACTCTGCCCGTATACCTATATAAACTGGAACCCTACTGCCGCTTTAAATGATAAATGGCTAATATAAATGAAAAAAGTATCTAAAAAATTATTCAGAAAAACATCTTCAGGACTCCTTTGCACATAATTTTTTAGGTGCTTTACTTTTTTTATTCAGGCATATTTAACCCCTTAGTGACGGAGCCAATTTGCAGCTTAATGACCACGCCAATTTTTACAATTCTGACCACTGTCAATTTATGAGGTTATAAGTCTCGAATGCTTTAACGGATCCCGCTGATACTGAGAATGTTTTTTCGTGACATATTGTACTTCATGTTAGTGGTACATTTATTTGATATTACTTGCGTTTATTTATGAAAAAAGCTGAAATATGGTGAAAATTTTAAACATTTTGCAATTTTCAAACTTTTAATTTTTATGCCCTTAAATCAGAGAGATATGTCACAAAAAATACTTAAGTAACATTTCACACATGTCTACTTTACATCAGCACAATTTTGGAAACAAAATTTCTTTTGTTAGAACTTATAAGGGTTAAAAGTGGACCAGCGAATTCTCATTTTTACAACAAAATTTTCAAAACCATTTTTTTAGGGACCACATCACATTTGAAGTCACTTTGAGAGGTCAATATGACAGAAAATACCAAAAGGTTACACCATTCTTTAAACTGCACCCCTCAAGGTGCTCAACCACATTCAAAAAGTTTATTAACCCTTTACGTGCTTCACAGGAACTGAAGCAATGTGGAAGGAAAAAATTAACATTAAACTTTTTTTACAAACATTTTGCTTCAGAACCAATTTTTTTATTTTCGCAAGTGTAAAAAGATAACATGAACCACAAAATTTGTTGTGCAATTTCTCCTGAATATGCCAATACCCCATATGTGGGGGGTAAACCACTGTTTGGGCTCATGGCAGACCTCGGAAAGGAAGGAGGGCCGTTTGACTTTTTCAATGCAGAATTGGCTTAAATTGAGATCAGACGCCATGTCTCGTTTGGAGAGCCCCTGATGTGCCTAAACAGTGGAAACCCCCACAAGTGACTCCATTTTGGAAACTAGACCCTTAAGGAACTTATGTAGATGTGTGGTGAGCACTTTGAACCCCCAAGTGCTTCACAGAAGTTTGTAACGAAGCCGTGAAAATAAAAAATCATATTTTTTCCACTAGAATGATGTTATCACCCCTAAATTTTTACTTTCAAAAGGGTAACAGGAGAAATTGGACCAGAAAAGTTGTTGTGCAATTTGTCCTGAGTACGCTGATATCCCATATGTAGGGGGAACCATTGTTTGGGCGCATGGCAGAGCGCAGAAGGGAAGGAGCGCCGTTTTGGAATGCAGACTTTGATGGAATGGTCTGTGGGCGTCATGTTGCGCTTGCAGAGCCCCACATGTGACCCCATTTTGGAAACGAGACGCCCCCAAGGAGCTTATCTAAATGTGTGGTGAGCACATCGAACCCCTAAGTGCTTCATAAAAGTTTACAACACAGAGCCATAAAAATAAAAAAATCCTTTTTTTCCACAAAAATGATTTTTTAGCCCCCAATTTTTTATTTTACCAAGGGTATTAGGAGAAATTACACCCCGAAAGTTGTTGTGCAATTTGTCCTGAGTACGCTGATGCCCCATATATTGGGTAAACCACTGTTTGAGCGCATGGCGGAGCTCGGAAGGGAGGGAGCACCGTTTGACTTTTTGAATGCAAAATTGTCTGGAAGCAATGGTGGCGCCATGTTGCGTTTCAAGACCCCCTGATGTGCCTAAACAGTGGAAACCCCTCAATTCTAATTCCAGCCCTAACCCCAACATACCCCTAGCCCTAATCTCAACCCTAACCATAACTCTAACCACAAACCTAACCCCAACACACCCCTAACCCTAATCCCAACCCTAACCATATCCCCAACCACAACCCTAACCCCAACACACCCCTAACCCTTACCATAACCCTAACTACAACCCTAACCCTAGTCCCAACCCTAGCCATAACCCTAACCACAACCCTAACCTTAATCCCAACTCTAACCACAAACCTAACCCCAACACACCCGTATCCCTAATCCCAACCCCAACCCTAATCACTAATCCTAATCCTAACCCTAATGCCAACCCTAACCCTAATTCCAACCCTAACCTTAAACGTAATTCCCACCCTAACCCTAACCCTAGCCCAACTCACTTTATCCTAACTCTAACCCTAATGGGAAAATGAAAATAAATATATTTTCTTTATTTCATTATTTTTGATTAACTTAGGGGGTGATAAAGGAGGGG
Source organism: Dendrobates tinctorius (assembly GCF_039654945.1). NCBI lineage: Eukaryota > Metazoa > Chordata > Amphibia > Anura > Dendrobatidae > Dendrobates > Dendrobates tinctorius. The sequence continues at coordinate 20,455,527 of NW_027361719.1, forward strand.
TTTATTTACATTTTTTTTAATTTTGATCACTGTGATAGGGTCTATCACAGTGACCAAAATGAACCAATTGGAAAAAACTTCCTATTGTTGCCGGGTGCCGGCTGGCAGATCTCAGCGGGCGCACTGCACATGCGGCCACTATTTTCTTCCCTGAAGAAGATGGCGGTGCCCATTGGGGGAAGCAGGAGAGCTGAGGAACACCAGGAGGTACCAAGGGGGGATCGGGGACAGTATTTCTCTCTCCTCTGATGTGCGATCACATCAGAGGAGAGAGAAATTAAATGGCACATCGGTCTTTTTTTGTGTTCGCCATTATACGGTTAAGAACGGCGATCGCAACACCGGGGTCGGTAAATACTGACCCAAATCATGTTCTCCGGGGTCTCGACTACCCCTGGCAGCCGATACCCCAGAGAAAATCTGACTCTGGGGGGCGCTATACACATTTTACGTTTAAGTACTTTTGACTACCGCCGTTAAAAGGCGTATCAGCGGTCGTTAAGGGGTTAACATGTTTTTTTCATGCATTTTTTAAAGCTGACCATGGGGAAAAAACATATCTACATCATGCTGTGTTTTGAATAAAAGAAAAAACACAAACTTAAAAAGGCGCCAGAAATGAAGAATAAAAAAATTGTGTTTTACATTTTCTTAGCATTTTTATATTTCTGCTGAAATTTTTTAGGAAAGAAAAACACTGCAAGAAAAGCACGAAACAGCATTTTTCCTAACTAAGCTATGTGTAAGACCACCCTCAGTGTGTGGATAAATTAGTTGATGTCGTCTCCACCCCAGCTTCATGGTCCTTTTGAGGCATCGGTTTGTGTATATAGTCCATGTGTCAGCCATATTTTCCATCTGTCAGGTAATGACCCTGATTGGACAATCGGATCTGTTATGCCCATTTATCCCATTATACGCGGTTAGAATGGGCACTTTTCCAGACCACAAACAGTGATGTTAAGCGGTAGGAGAGCAATGACACCGCACTATAAAGCAATGAAAGACTTAATTAGAAATCAGTGATCCTGATCTTGTAGCTGCAGCACTAGATAAACGTGTGCGGGAATATTCTGTGCCGTCTGTGCCATATTCCAGGGAATGAGTCATTCTGTGGCCGATGTTTAAAGCAACATTATGCAAAGGCTCATTTCATTTCTCTCTGCGCACAAAAGTGACAATAGGCACTTATCATTACTTATTCCTTACTGCCCAATTGCGACCAGCACAGAATTATGTATCCGTACGCCTTACTATTCCATATACACATTTGGAGACCACACTATCATTACAGATAGGACAATAAAAGGATGCTTGTTTGAGCGAGGTCTCTGGTGACCCACAAACATGCATGAGATAGTTTTGTACTTGGCTGGCACAGCATGGAAACGCAACAGTCTTTTTTCCACTAATCACTAATCGCCCACTAGAGTCAGTGGATTATTTGGTTTAGAGTATAAAGGGGTTAATGAAATCCCGCAGCTCTTTGATGAGATCAGGAAGCCTTCTTACAGCCAGTATGCACGGGTGTTAGCACGTTTCATTCACGTGGTCCTTTTAAGAAACCAATTGCTCCTAAAGTCAGCTTGTTAATATCAGCTTTGTGATTGCCCCCACCGGGTTAAACATCAGATGGGCAGGACAGATTTAATTTGGATTACAATCAGCTTTAAGCACTACAGAGAGATCCCAATGCAAGCTCTTTAAGAGGCCCATAGACAAGTTAGAAATAAGAGAACGAACTGGTGTAACAGGCCATAGTATACCCTGAGTCCAGACTATACCAAGGGTTAAAGCAAGCTAGAAAAATAATTGGAAAACAGTCAAAAGTCCCATAAAAAATGTTCACTTTATTAAATACAAATAATTAAAAATATTAGAATGGGGGCAAAAATATTGTACACATCAAGAGGTCACACACTAAAAGGCCTATAGGCCAGACCCTCCACACCAGCATATATATACAGTCAACCACAGGAGTTCTGTTATAGGTAAATATTCAAAATTAGATAAAGGTGCCAATATGCATGCAATGTATGGGGGTTTAAATGTGAATATGCTACTAATCATGATAATTAATAGTTAAAGAGCTAGTGCCCATGTACCACACCAAAAAGGAATACTTTAGCATAGAACTGAATTCACATAAACTTCCCATACCTTGCTTACATCCAATGATCCATAGCGCATGCAAATGCAAAAAGCGCCATTGCTGATATGGCGCATAAATAGTTACACAGTATATACTACAATGGCTGAATCATAAATTCAATAATACATCATGCGATTGCATATGGCACAATAAGTCGTCCTTGCCCCCTGAGGAAGGAGCCCCGCGCTCCGAAACGCGCGTCGGGGAAGGCTCATAGTCCGGTCCTCTTCAACATCAGTTGCAATTCAGGTAATGCTGAGTTCTGTATATGACGTTGTACTCATCTTTGAAAGTGCCTTGGCATCACAGTGAGCTTGTGCCTGTGATGTTGTACACGCCTTATTCTGCCATATGCAATCGCATGGTGTATTATTGAATTTATGATCAGTCTATGAGGAAAAAGGTAGACACGAAAGGTGGGTGGTAACAAATTCCCTGATTGTTTGGACCAGCCATAATGTTAAGTGTGTAACAGTACAGACACAGAGGGCTAATGGATGCATAAAGCATGTGGGAACATGATGCGGGGAACCTGGTTATGGTAAAAATTTTGGCTGTGCCACACAGGGATAGATTAGGTTAATGTGTTGAGGTGATAGGCCAGTCTGAATAAATGCATTTTCAGGCAATGCTTAAAATTGTGGGGATTGGGGACTAATCGTATTGACCCGGGAAGTGCATTCCAAAGAATTGGCGCAGCACGTGTAAAATCTTGGAGACGGGAGTGGGAGGTTCTGATTATTGAGGCTGATAACCTCAGGTCATCAGCAGAGCGGAGGACATGGGTAGGGTGGTAGGCTGAGACGAGGGAGGAGATGTAGGGTGGTGCTGAGCCATGGAGGGCTTTGTAGGTGAGGGTAGTAAGTTTGTACTGGATTCTGTACTAGTATGTACTATGTATTAGTTTTCATGAATTCCTTTTTGCTATGTCTTATAGGGGTTGATGTAGAGAGCATAAGTAACATTAAGAAACCATATTATTACAGTGATGTTCTGCAATTTGAATCAAATAATTATTATTTGCCCAATTGCAACTTTATTAAACGGATTGGATTATGCAAGCACATTTACCATTTAATATAATGGCATAGAAAAGTAAAGGTGAACATTTGTCAGCAGGTTTTCGCTATGTAATCTGAGGACATTAGGAGGTAAGGGTTAAAACACTGAATTCAGCGATGGGTAACATCAGGCTGTGTGCTGTTGTTTACTTACAATGAAGGTTTTATCAGTAGGAATTTATCATTACTGTGACTAGCTGTTGCTCGCTTGCTAGTCTAACTCCTCCCTCCTGTGATAAGCAGCTCACTGTCATTAAACAATTTATATACAGAGCGTGGTGTGGGCGGGTTAGCTTTTGCATGTGAGAAAGTCAGATGTTTGGATGAGGTCTTAGGATGAAAGAGGTAATTTTCTTTTTTTTTTTTTGCTACATGCAATTCTAAATTGCAACATTGTTTGCAAATCACATTTTCTTTCCTACTCCCATAGATGTATTACCTGGTTACATAGAGCAGAAGATTACTTTTAATAATTTGAATATCTTTTAATGATAAGACTGGCAAAAATGAATGTACAATTACTAACTAATGCCCATTTGCATAATCCCTGGGAAAAGATGATAGCTATATGATAGCTCTATGAGCTTTGGGAGCTTTTGTACTCACAGATCTCCAGTAGAAGGAAATGCTTAAACAACAATGTTTTTGACCAATATTATACAATTTTAAAGGGAACCTGTCACGTGAAAAAACGCTATCAACCTTCAGATATGGGGTTAATATGCAGGCTGGTGTTCTAAAGCCATACGGACACAGCACTGAAATCCCAGCTACTGGGAGGAAATTAATTTTATTTCTCCCAGCAGCCTCCAGCTTTCAGTCATAGGGGCGCGGCCAGCGCGTCATCAGTCACAGCTTGGAGCGGTAGCTCTAACCACTGCCCAGCACTGACTGTCAACCAGCTCTGCACTAATGCACTGCTCAGCCTGCTGTCAGTCAGTTCCAGGGTGTGATTACAGCGCTACTCACTATGTCCTAAGTAGTGACTGAATTTGCGCCGGCCGCCCTTCTATGACTGATAGCCGGTGGCTGCTGGGTAGGATAAAGTTAATTTCTCTGATCTGCGAGTGCTGGTCAGTTTCAGAATGCTATTATCCTGCAGTTTGACTCACTATCTACAGGTTAATAGTATTTTTTTCACATGATCAGTTCCCCTTAAAGAGAACTATCATTTTAATTTTTGATAAATCAGTAGTGCACATGAGAGTAGTAACTGTCATCTCCTATCTCTATAATGTAACAATCTGTCTTCACAGAAGACAGATTTCACCAGTGAATAGAGAATTTTGAGAATGAATGATCAGTCCTGGAGGAGAAAGAAGCAGATTTCTCTGCTAAGATATATTACAAAGTTTCTTACTTTCACTCGTGTTATTGATTGATGGATGGCGGCGACAGAAATATCAGAAATGCTCCCAGTTTTGAAAGTTTTCCACACTGAAAACTTCAAGGATAGGACAAGCTATGGAGGATCATAGACTCTCTAGTTCCAGAAAAAAGTAGGCATTATAATTCTAGAATGATATCAAGAGAAGTAAGTCCTATGCTTTTCACAGCTTGTGAATTGAACAGATTAATGGGTTCAAGTGTGTAGCAGAAAAGATCATCTGCTATGAATGCCGGCCACTGGGCAGCACTCATAGCAGCTCCTCAACGACAAGTACGTAGGTCTCCTGCAGACTCTCAGGTGCCGTGCCAACCCATCGGGTCCTCGCAATCATATGACAGAGGCGCCGATGGGCAGGGTTAGTGATGCGCATCCAGTGCGGCCATGTTAAATGCCGTTGTCAGAGACTGACAGTGGCATCTAACATTTTAACAGCTGCGAGCGGATCGCGATTCCATCCACAGCTATTAGGGGCACATGACAGCTGTTCAAATCAACTGTAATGTGCCTGAAAAGATGCAGGCACAGCACGGGAGTTCGCATCAAAGAAGGGGAGGTGACCTATGATGTATAAGTTCCTCATAGATCGTAAGAGGGTTACCCTGACTAGGCAAAATACTGGATTAGTGTCCGTACTAGGCATCGGAAAATGATGATCTGTGAGTTTTCTGTTTAGTGAAACAATACATAAAGGACACTTTCTACTAAGACTTGTATATCGAGTAACATTTCTTGACCCATTGCCATCTCATTGCGTTAAATCATATTGGCCTCAATTCATAGGAAGAAAGCCCTTTTTTTAAAATTTGAGCCAAATTGATCAATCACATTTTGATGAATTTGGCTTAAAAAAAGTTCTTTAAAAAACTGCAAATAATGAGTCTGGGCCATTGTGTTTTTTTTTTGTGGTTTGCAATAATGTTTCACTCTTTGTATTAGGCAGAAAAAGTAGGGGGTGGTGAGAAAACCTTATTTCTGTTTTCTTGATATTGCACCCTAAGCTATGGCTATAACTTCATCTAATTTAATAAATGGATTTTTGTAAAACACACGCCCAAAATGGGCTTAAATTTGATCAAGGACATTTACATGGAGCTTTTTTTTGTGTAAGTTTCTTCTCACACAAAGTACTGTTCAAGGATGTGGATTTATAATATCCAAATAAGCAAGATACTGTACATTAGTGATTCGGTTCAGCTCAACCTGAGCCTTTTTCAAATGATATGTTGTCTTCCTTCTATATATGCATTTGGGATGCCAGCCCTAGACAAGAGCACCAGGCCTTTACAAGTGACAGCTAGATTCCACAAAATACTTTCAGAATAATTGGTTTTCTGCTAAATTGACTCTGATGACCTTAAAGAACTACTCCAGTGGTTTTTTATATTGCAGCGCTAGAGTGGAAATACCAATCTAATTTCACTGTCTCTAGTCTCACACTTACCAGCCGTCCTCTTCATCTGTTATTGGTGTCGCTCGGGTCGGTCTTCTGCTGTGTAGGACCTGCCAAATCTCTCCACTGTAGGACGTGCCAAAAATCAAAAGTTAATGTAAGTCTATGAGAGCCAGAGCAAGGCCAGAACAAGGCTCTCATAGACTTACATTGAAAGCTTGTGACCTTCCCGCCTTCCAGGCAATCAAAAATTGTGGTCACATGATGGCAGCGCGGGACTGGAGTGTCGCCGGGAACAGCTGAAAATAGCGGCTGATCGCACCAATAAGGAGCAGGATGAACTGAAAGAGAACTGGCCATCACTGTACCAATGTAATCATAAAAACTACAATATAATTGACCTCACTATGCTTTAGTATCTCTATTTAATGGAGTATATTGGAGCTTCCTATACACTATGAAGAACTTACGCCAATACTTTTATGATATTGCATTTTGAGTTTAATTTAACCTTAGTTCCGTTGCTTAGCGTTCATCTGATTATTTTAGAGCACAAGGCTGGGACTCCTATAGGAATTAACATCTAAAACTATACGAGTAGCATTCACATCCAGCAACAAGCCAATATAACTCTTGTGCTGTATGCAAAGAGTGGGCATCGTACAGGGATATCATATATCATCTCTACCCATCAAATTGATTTCATCAAGTAAATCTACTTCAGTAAAATACAGTTGACTGGAAGAAGATGGATTTCCACTAAGATTGATTCAGCTGAGACGTATGTACCATGTAGCTAACATTTTACAGAAATGGGACCATCAAACTGAAGATTTGAAGGATATCTCGGAATGAGTTACTTTGAACAGAAATACAATATCATATGAGTTATTAGCTGGGAGAGGCATTGGCATCCTTCCTTGTGCAATGCCTATCAATATTTTGGTCTGAGATCACCTTAGGAGGTGTGATCTGTGCAGGCACAAGGATGTAGCAGCTCCCGGCACCCTTGGATTGTGATCAAGGAAAATCTTAATTGAATAGGAGTATCACTGATATACATGTCTCAGTGTTAATGCATTATTTTATATAGAGAGCATTTATTCGGGCACTGTATGTTGGTATGTTCTTTGAATGGCTTTGCTACTTAGGTACTATACAGGATATTAATTATACAACATGTTGTGGGGACAGCACTATGTAATATTGCTATTAGGGCATGTGTATGGAAATACTAAGTGTAATTTTTACTGTACAGTACAAACCTATCTCAAAGGGGTGACTCAGCATCATAAATGGATTAAATTGTAAAGTGCTTGGAAAAACAAGCAACTTTGCAATTTATCTCTTATTAAAAATTCTTCCCATTCTCAAGAACGTAGGGATTTTTAATTTTCTAGTTTATTGCTCAGTGCTTGGGTTAACAGTCACCGACAGCTAGTTTCCAAGGCTAGGAACGCAGTGCTTGCATGATCTTTGCTATACTGCCTGAATGTGCTGCTCGGAAGCCGGTCAGGTCACTGGATCTGGCCACCGCCAGTGCTCCTGCACTTCTGCAATGCAGAGAAAACTGCTTGCAGTATTGGAGAGAGCACATTTCAGACCAACAACTCAATCATGCAGCTGGTCCCAACTGTCAATCAGCAGAAGTACACCATCCCTGGCAAGCAATGAGCTAGGAGGTGGTGGAGCAGTATGCTCCTGAAGATAAGACATAGCAAAACCTCCTTGTCTGTAAGCATAACATATCCTCAGATGTATTTGTATGTGAGATATTAAATAATAATGAAAAAAGGAAAACAAAAAGCATACATCCAACAAATAACCTTGACAGACATCATCCATGGGGCAGCGGATAGACATCGGTAGTCCAATAACTCCCATGTTGAAAAAACATTCATTAAATGTATAATTTTTTTGCTGGATGGTGAAAGATTGTAGTAAATTGGTTTAGTGACAAATTGTATATTATCAGTTTATTGCCAGTTTTAAACTTCAGAAATTCACAGTCCGAGTATAGACCATGATGGCGAGACCAGCTGCAAGTCAGATTTACTATTATACAATAAATGTCTCAGCCACAGCGCTAGCGCTATAGTCTACTCAGCTGCAAAATATTAGGATAATACCACAAAATTACTCCAAATAAATAAATAATTAAAAGTTTTAATATTTGCGCTCAGAGATAGACCTTTATATATACTAAACTCACTCTTCAAGTAGAAGTGGAAAACTAAGTAGCCAACCTAAATTGCAACCTCCAATTAGCGATGAGGGTCAGGCACCGCCTACTTGACTCTTTACAAAAAACTTCAAAAATAGAAAATAAAATAATAAAAAAATTTTTGTTTAAATTCAGATTATGCCACGTATACAAAGTTCACCATGGGGCTAAGGAGAATAAAATTTGTCCATAGAAAGAAGAAAAAGAATTACCTTGAGATTAGCTTCTTTGAACTGATAGTGCTTAGCAGTCCAGGTCCTGTGCATAGGAGGTTCCAATAAAACGACAACGATAATATTAATAAAATCCAGAGTAATGACACCATGTGAGGAGAAGGGTTTGATGCTATAAGTTGCGGACGCTTGTCCCGGCCGGAGACAGGCGTCCTCTCTGCAGTGCGCCCTCCTGGGCTTGAGGCGGTAACGGCGCACGCCGAGAAAAGCTGACAAGGTCCGCAGGACCTTGTGTGACGTCACAGTCACGTGATCACTCACGTGACTAGCTATGGAGAGCGGTGAAGCTCAAAAACATCCGACGCGTTTCTGAATCAACGGATTCCTTCATCAGGGATACTCCATAGCGGATAGATAGCATTTATATACCCTCCACCTTCAGAGGTTCTAATTCAGACATTGAAAGCAAAAAGTTCGATTTCACTATTAAGCCCATTAGGCATCAGAGTGTCCATCATGAAAATCCATCTACTTTCTTCTTTTGACATCTGATGGATGAAGTTGCCTCTCCTCCAACTTCTATTAACCACTTTGATGCCTGTCACTAATGTACCTCTTGTAAGACCCCCATGATTAATTAAAAAATGATTGGAGAGGGGGTGACCGCTAAATTTATTCTTAATATTCCTCAGATGGTCCGCTATCCTTATATGCAATGGACGTATAGTCCGGCCAATATATAATTTGCCACAAGGGCAGGTGATTCCATATATGACCCCCTTAGTTTCACAAGTTATGAAGTCCTTAATTTTGACCTCCCGAAATTTATTTGAAATGGACAATTGCTTTCTGAGACCTAATTTTCTACAAGGTCCACATTTGTTGCATGGAAAAAACCCTTTTGGGGGTGTGTGAACATGTACATGACTCGTCAACATAGGTTTAGGAATAGAAGGGGCTATTGTATTACCGAGATTATTTGCTTTCCTAAAAACAAACCTAGGATAAACTGGTAACTTTTCACCGATCACTTTATCGTTTTTTAATATATTCCAGTGTCGGTTAACAATCTTTCTAAGGATTTTACTGTTGGCATTGTACTGCGTAATAATAGGAATATCTTCCATAATAGAACACTCGGTGTTTTTCTTTTGTTGTATCAGTAGATCCTCTCTCGGCATTTTCCTAACAGTCTCCTTGATTTCACCCAGGGCCTTAATGTCATACCCCTTTCGGACAAATTTATTAGTCAGAAACACCGCCTCCTTATCAAAATCTTGTATTCTAGAGCAATTCCTATGAGCCCTAATGAGCTGGCTTTTAGGTACATTCACAAGCCAGCTTGGAAGGTGGCAGCTATCCAGAGAAATGAAATTATTAGAATCTGTTGGTTTATGAAAAACCTGAGTCTCTATGTGATCATTTTCAATAAAAATTTTCAAATCTAAAAAGTTAATCTCTTTATGACTGGTGGTGGCTGTAAATTTGAAAAAATATTGATTTTTATTTAGTTCATTTAAAAATTCTCCCAATAAAATAGGCCCACCAGACCAGATAAAAACAATGTCGTCTATGAATCTCTGCCATAGGACCAGGTTCTTCCGTAGGGAACCTCCCGGGTAGATGATTTCTTGTTCCCACTTGCCTACATACAGATTAGCATAACTCGGGGCGAACCTGGTCCCCATGGCAGTCCCCCACTGCTGGGAGTAGTAGTGCGCCCCAAATCGAAAAAAGTTGTGAGTTAAAATAAAATGTATACAGTCTAAAATGAATTGAACCTGGTCGTCCGGTAGATCGCCATCCTTAATCATGAAGTATTTTACTGATTCACACCCTTTGTCATGTTGAATGACAGTATATAAAGAGGCAATGTCTAATGTCCCCAAAATGTAATGGTTTTGCCATTCAATATTTTTCAAAATTCTTAAAATATGTGTACTATCTTTCAGATAGGCCGGAAGTTTAGGGACTAAATTCTGTAAATGGCAGTCAATAAATTTTGATAAATTGGCCGTGAGACCCCCTATTGCCGATATAATTGGTCTACCGGGTGGGTTTAATGGATCCTTATGTACTTTTGGTAAATAGTAAAAATAAGGGATCCTAGGGTGCAAATTATTAATAAATTCCAATTCTTGTTTATTTAAAAAACCTCTTTCAAAACCACACTTCAAAAGAATTTGCATCTCAGCGAGATAGACATCAGATGGATCGTTGTCGTTTTATTGGAACCTCCTATGCACAGGACCTGGACTGCTAAGCACTATCAGTTCAAAGAAGCTAATCTCAAGGTAATTCTTTTTCTTCTTTCTATGGACAATTTTTATTCTCCTTAGCCCCATGGTGAACTTTGTATACGTGGCATAATCTGAATTTTAAAAAAATTTATTTTATTATTTTATTTTCTATTTTTGAAGTTTTTTGTAAAGAGTCAAGTAGGCGGTGCCTGACCCTCATCGCTAATTGGAGGTTGCAATTTAGGTTGGCTACTTAGTTTTTCACTTCTACTTGAAGAGTGAGTTTAGTATATATAAAGGTCTATCTCTGAGCGCAAATATTAAAACTTTTAATTACAGATTTACTATTAGTTGGACAATGCGGTTCATACTTGGCCTATATTTAGACCATGAATTTTGGAAGTGCAAAAATTGCTTTATAGGGGTGGTTCCAAAAATCAAATTGTTCAAACACTTTAGAGCATGTCAAAAGAAATGCATTTGCAATATTCATCAATTAAAAATAATCATCTTTTATATCCATAACATTTTCATCTGTAATAGCACTCCCTGATATGCGACTTGTGGATGGAGTGTAGGACCACCTTCTGTAGCTAGTCTGCTCTGTAAGGCTGGTTTCACACTTGCATTCAGGAGGGCCTACTTCCTCCTTTTTTCCTCCCTGAAGCTCCGCCTACGCTCCTCCTACTTCTGTATGTGTCCTGTGTTTCCCTGGGTACCTATCTTTAACATTGGTATGTACGCAGGGACATGCGTTGTATGTAGATGCGTCCGCATGCGGCGATTTGCCGTGTGCGGCGACCACATGGAAATGCAAAATTTCAGCCCTCCTGAACGCAAGTGTGAAACCAGCCTAAGTGCTCATTGATCTGACAGTGAAGAGTATGTACAGGGTGGGAAATTTATATACCTAAAAAAATGGGAATGGTTGGTGATATCAACTTCCTGTTGGTGGCACATTAGTATATCGGAGGGGGGAAACTTTTCAAGATGGGTAGTCACCATGGTGGCCATTTTAAAGTTGTCAATTTTTGATCCAACTTTATTTTTTTCAATGGGAAGAGGGTCATCTGACACATCAACCTTACTGAGAATTTCACAAGAAAAATAATGGAGTGCTTGGTTTTAACATAACTTTATTCTTTCATGAGTTGTTTACAAGTTTATGACCACTTATAAAATGTGTTCAAAGTGCTGCCTATTGTGTTGGATTGTCAATGCAACCCTCTTCTCCCACTCTTGACACACTGATAGCAAGACCGCAGAAGAAATGCTAGCACAGGCTTCCAGTATATGTTGTTTCAGATGCTGCACATCTTGTATCTTCACAGCATAGACAATCACCTTCAGATGACCCCAACAATAAAAGTCTAAGGGGGTCAGATCGGGAGACCTTGGTGGCCATTCAACTGGCCCATGATGACCATTCCACTTTCCAGGAAACTGTTCATGTAGGAATGCTCAGACCTAACTTCCATAATTAATAGTATGGTGTGGTGTTGTGAGCTCATTTTCAGGTATGCCTCTGGCTTCTGGTGAGGGTTATGGAGCTGGCTGTGCTGACAGAGGAGTAGTGAGTTCTCTATCTGGACTCCCTCTGTTGGTGAAGGGAGGTAATGAAGCTGATCTAAATGGCAGAGACCGGCCACATGAGGAAGAGGACTGCGATTGGACATAAGGAGTTTCTGATTGGATTTAAGGAAGCCAACTCCCTAGTTTCTTGCTGGTGATTTTTCCTGACTGTGGCTCCAGGTTTCCAGTTTGGTTCCTGCCTTCCTAAAGCTAAGTTTTCTCTGCTATTGTTCATATGAGTTTTTGTCTGGTTTACTTAGTTTTTGTGTTCAGCCAGCCCTGGCTGGGACTGGGCTGAATCCCCATTTTGTCTCTGATCAGTTGATCTCTTTTCCTCTGTCTTCAGAATATACCTGAGTGCTGATATAGTTATTTGAAGTCTAGCGACTTCAGGGTCTTTTTCTATCAGACGTTTTGGACATTCTTTTTGGCAGGTTTTTTGCGTGATTGCAGACAGCAGCTTTTCTTTCCTGTCCTTTCTAGTTAGCAAGGGCCCCATCGTTTGATCAGCCTATCTTTCTACCTGTGTCTGTGTTTTCATCTTGTTTCACCGACAATACATGTTGGGGGCTGTCTATCGCTTTGGGGTCTGCTCTGGGGCAGTTTAGATTTTCCCTTTCTTTCTTTAGGCTTATTTAGTTCTCCAGCCTTGACGAGGCGTCTAGGACCACCGTAGGCACGCTCCACGGCTACTCCTAGTTGTTGTGGATAGGATCAGGGGTCTGCAATCCGCTAGTTACCAACCTCTCCGGTTTTCTGGGCTTAGCTTGCTTTTTGTTTTTTCCTCCTCGGTGACTCATTCATAACAGAATCACCAGCCATACCGCAGATTCTAGGGTACTCAAAAGCAGGAGAGAATTGTAAAAAAAAAAAAGTGTCAGAATTTATTTTTTTATATGTATATTTTTTCCTCTTTTTCTCTGGGGCCGTAGGAGAATTCTTTTTTTTTTCTTTTTTTTCTTTTTTTTCTTTTTCTCCTTGATGGAGATTAAGCAATTGTCTGATCGTGTGGAGCAACTCGCTGCTGAAGTGCGGCGGGGAATTTCCGCCTATCTCACTCATTCACATGCTGTTGAACCAAGGATCCCTGTTCCTGATGTGTTTTCTGGGGATCGGTCTAAATTTTTGAATTTTAAGAAAAATTGTAAATTATTTCTTGGCTTGAAGCCTAACTCATCGGGGAGCTCTGAGCAGCAGGTTAAAATTGTCATCTCCTTGCTGCGTGGCGATCCCCAGGATTGTGCGTTTTCTTTGACACCTGAAGATCCTGTTTTGACTACTGTGGATGCATTTTTTCAAGCCTTGGGGTTGTTATATGATCAACCTAATGCTATTGATCAAGCTGAGAGAGCCCTATTGGCATTGAACCAGGGTCAGGATCCTGCAGAGTTATACTGTCAGAAATTCCGAAAGTGGGCGGTCCTTACTACATGGAATGATAGTGTATTGGCAGCTCTCTTTCGGAAGGGTTTGTCTGAGACTTTGAAAGATACTATGGTGGGATTTCCTATTCCCTCTGGTCTTGACGATTCTATGTCATTAGCCATTCAAGTTGATCGGTGTTTACGTGAACGCAAGACTACACGGGAGGTGCTGCCACATTTTGAACAAATGTCTGAACCTATGCAATGTGATGGAGTTTTGTCTAGGGCGCAACGTCAGGAGTTTAGAAGGTGTAATAAGCTGTGTTTTTTCTGTGGAGATGCCTCTCATGTTATTTCTGTCTGCCCTAAATGAGAGAACGTTTTCTGTGGGTGGTGTACAACCTAAGTTTCTTTTGGCAATTACTCTGATCTGCTCCTTATCCACATTTTCCACGAAGGCTTTTGTGGATTCAGGAGCGGCCTTGAATCTAATGGACTTGGATTTTGCTAAACGTGGTTTTCCTATGACACCTCTGCGGATGCCTATTCCTTTGAGGGGTATTGATGCTACTCCTTTAGCGAAGAATAAACCTCAGTTTTGAACCCAGGTGATAATGCGGGTAGCCCCACACCACCAAGAAAATTGCAGATTTTTGGTGTTGCATAGTTTACATGATACCATTGTTCTGGGTTTTCCCTGGTTGCAAATCCATAATCCAGTTTTGGATCGGAAATCTGTGTCTGTGGTGAGTTGAGGTTGTCGGTGTGCTCTTGGTGACACTCCTGTTTTCTCCACCTCTCCCCAGTCGCATGATGTTCCTGACTATTTGGATGATTTTTATGATGTATTTAGTGAGAGCAAGTCTGCGTCTTTGCCTCCTCATAGGAGTTATGACTGTGCAATTGAGTTGAGACCTGGGTGTAAATTTCCCAAGGGTCGACTTTTCAATTTATCTGTACCCGAACACGAGGCTATGCAATCTTATATTAAGGAGTCGTTGGAGAAGGGTCATATTAGACCATCCACTTCGCCCTTAGATGCTGGGTTTTTTTTCTTGGCGAAGAAGGATGGTTCATTAAGGCCTTGTATTGACTATCGTTCCCTCAACAAAATTGCGGTTAAATTTCAGTATCTGTTACCCCTGATTTCTAATTTATTCTCCAGAGTTAAAGGTGCTTGCTGGTTTACTAAGCTTGACCTCAGGGGGGCGTATAATCTTATTCGCATCAAGCATGGGGTTGAATGGAAGACGGCGTTTAATACTCCGGAGGGACATTTTGAGTACCTGGTGATGCCTTTTGGGTTCACTAATGCCCCTTCTGTCTTCCAATCCTTCATGAATGATATTTTCCTGGACTTTGTGGATAAGTTTTTGATCATCTATCTGGATGATATTTTGATCTTTTCCAGGGATTGGGATTTTCATGTGGAACATGTTCGGACTGTGTTCCGGATTTTGAGGGAGAATTCCTTGTATGTTAAGGGATCGAAGTGCCTTTTTGGTGTACAGAGGATTTCATTTTTGGGATTTATTTTATCTCCGTCAACTATTGAAATGGACCCGGCCAAGGTACAGGCCATTTATGATTGGGTTCAACCCACTTCTTTGAAGGCTCTCCAGAAGTTTTCGGGTTTTGCTAATTTTTATCGTAAATTTATAGCTCATTTTTCTGGTATTGCTAAACCACTGACTGATTTTACTAAGAAGGGTGCTGATGTGCTAAATTGGTCTTCAGAGGCTGTTTCAGCCTTTCAGGAGCTGAAGCGGAGGTTCACTTCTGCTTCGGTTTTGCGGCAACCTGATGTCTCACTTCCTTTCCAGGTGGAGGTAGACGCTTCAGAGATTGGTGCAGGAGCTGTTTTGTCCCAAAAAGATCCGGTGACGTCTAAAATGAATCCCTGTGTCGTCTTTTCCAGAAAGTTCTCCCCATCTGAACGCAACTATGATGTGAGGAATCGGGAATTGTTAGCCATGAAATGGGTATTTGAGGAGTGGAGACATTGGCTGGAGGGAGCTAGACATCAAGTTGTGGTCCTCACTGACCACAAGAATTTGATTTACCTTGAGTCGGCCAAACGCTTGAATCCTAGACAGGCTAGGTGGGCCTTGTTTTTTACGCGTTTTGATTTTGTGGTCTCCTTTCTTCCAGGCACTAAGAATGTTAAGGCAGACACCCTTTCTAGGAGTTTCTTTGCTGATTCTCCTATTGTGACCAAGCCTACTGCCATCCTAGGTGAGGGGGTAGTTCTTTCTGCCATCTCGCCCGATTTGAGACGTGCTCTGGAAGAATTCCAGGAGGACAAACCTGGGCGTTGTCCTATGGAAAATTGTATGTTCCTGACCAGTGGAGGAAGAGAGTGATGTCTGAAGTTTATTGCTCCGCATTGGCTGGTCATCCAGGTATTTTTGGTACCAGAGATTTGGTGAGTCGGTCTTTTTGGTCGCCCGCCTTATCTCGTGATGTCAGGAATTTTGTGCAGTCCTGTGGGACTTGTTCCCGGTCTAAACCCTGTTCTCGCTCTAGTGGGTTGTTGATGCCCTTGCTGGTGCCTAAGAGGCCATGGACCCATATTTCAATGGATTTTATTTCTGATCTTCCTGTCTCTCAGAGAATGACTGTTATCTGGGTGATTTGTGATAGATTCTCTAAGATGGTCCATCTTGTACCACTCCCAAAGTTGCCACCTTCCTCAGAGTTGGTACCCTTGTTTTTTCAACAGGTGGTTCGGTTGCATGCGATTCCTGAGAACAATGTATCGGACAGAGGAGTTCAGTTTGTTTCCAGATTCTGGAAAGCCTTTTGTTCCAAGCTGGGAATTCAGTTGTCCTTCTCCTCTGCGTTTCACCCTCAGACCAAGGGGCAGACGGAGAGAACAAACCAGACTTTGGAGTCCTATTTGAGATGTTTTATATCTGCTCATCAGGTTGATTGGGTTTCATTTTTGCCCTTGGCCGAATTCGCTTTAAATAATAGAGCTAGTTCTGCCACCTTGATATTGCCCTTTTTCTGTAACTTTGGGTTTCATCCTCGATTTTCTTCAGGGCAAGTGGAATCTTCAGCCTGCCCAGGTGTTGACACTGTGGTAGAGAGAATGCAGCAGATTTGGGACCAAGTAGTGGATAAGTTGTCTCTCTCCCAGGAAAAGGCCCAGCGGTTTTCTAACCGGCATAGGACCATTGGTCCCCGGTTTAAAGTGGGTGATATGGTTTGGTTGTCATCAAAGAATATCTCTATGAAGGTGGCTTCTCCAAAGTTCAAGTCAAGATTTATTGGACCTTACAAGATTTTGGAGATTCTTAATCCGGTTTCTTTTCGATTGGCTCTTCCTGTTACGTTTAAGATCCATAATGTGTTTCTTAAGTCGCTGTTGAAGAGATATGTTGAGCCAGTAGTTCCTATGGCTGCACCTCCTGACCCTGTATTGGTTGAAGGTAATGTGGAATATGAGGTAGAGAAAATACTGGATTCTCGTCTGGCTAGACGGAGACTCCAGTATTTGGTTAAGTGGAAGGGTTATGGCCAGGAGGACAATTCTTGGGTCTCTGCCTCTGATATTCATGCCGATAGATTGGTTCGTGCTTTTCATCGGGCCCATCCTGATAGGCCCGGTGGCGTGGATGAGGGTTCGGTGACCCCTCCTCAAGGGGGGTACTGTTGTGAGCTCATTTTCGGGTTTGCCTCTGGCTTCTGGTGAGGGTTATGGAGCTGGCTGTGCTGACAGAGGAGTAGTGAGTCCTCTATCTGGACTCCCTCTGTTGGTGAAGGGAGGTAATGAAGCTGATCTAAATGGCAGAGACCGGCCACATGAGGAAGAGGACTGCGATTGGACATCAGGAGTTTCTGATTGGATTTAAGGAAGCCAACTCCCTAGTTTCTTGCTGGTGATTTTTCCTGACTGTGGCTCCAGGTTTCCAGTTTGGTTCCTGCCTTCCTAAAGCTAAGTTTTCTCTGCTATTGTTCATATGAGTTTTTGTCTGGTTTACTTAGTTTTTGTGTTCAGCCAGCCCTGGCTGGGACTGGGCTGAATCCCCATTTTGTCTCTGATCAGTTGATCTCTTTTGCTCTGTCTTCAGAATATACCTGAGTGCTGATATAGTTATTTGAAGTCTAGCGACTTCAGGGCCTTTTTCTATCAGACGTGTTGGACATTCTTTTTGGCAGGGTTTTTTGCGTGATTGCAGACAGCAGCTTTTCTTTCCTGTCTTTTCTAGTTAGCAAGGGCCCCATCGTTTGCTCAGCCTGTCTTTCTACCTGTGTCTGTGTTTTCATCTTGTTTCACCGACAATACATGTTGGGGGCTGTCTATCGCTTTGGGGTCTGCGGTGGGGCAGTTTAGATTTTCCTTTTCTTTCTTTAGGCTTATTTAGTTCTCCGGCCATGACGAGGCGTCTAGGACCACCGTAGGCACGCTCCACGGCTACTGCTAGTTGTTGTGGATAGGATCAGGGGTCTGCAATCCGCTAGTTACCAACCTCTCCAGTTTTCTGGGCTTAGCTTGCTTTTTGTTTTTTCCTCCTCGGTGACTCATTCATAACAGTGTGGTATATGGAGTACAAAGATAATGGGGCCATTCTTCATCAATGGAAACATCAATGCCACTGGATATCTAAAATTACTACATGATGATGTGTTGCCCTCTTTATGAACTGAAGATGGCACGTTCCCTGAGTTTTTCCAGCAGAAAAGACTAGTGCAGGAGCGGAGTGTGTAAAATAAATAGTCTAAAATTAAACATATGAGTGGAAGTCATGGGTGTAGCGGTTGCAGTTGCCTGTGACGCAAATTTCACCTGGATGTGCATCCTCGGACGCACATTCAGGTGAAATGTATTGCGACGCAGAGATCCGCACTGCATTACATGACCTCTTCCTGCACTGTATTACACACCGACGGCCAATCAGCGTCCGATGGCTGACGCTGTCTTACCAGTGATGCTCAGCACATGGCGGTGACATCATGCGTTGCCTGCGTGCCAAGTCAAATGTCGTCTCCCACGCGGGACTATAAAAGATTATATATAGGACATTTTACTGGATGGCGGGCATTATATTATGATGGGGGCTTTAAACTAATATGGGGGACATTATAACAGGATGGGGGACTTTATACCAAGAAGGTACCCATGATGGGAGAAAATGTTATTGCATGGGGGCATTATTACTGGAAGGGGACAGATTGGTGGAGACTATCACAAGAAAGAGACAGGACAGGAGACATTATTACATGTGGGGCAAACCCATATGTCTGTATGACAACACACCACATGGTGGTGAGGAACCTACCAAAGGTAATGTATAGCCAGCCCAATACTGAATTTTAAAATCAATCAATTGAGCAAAAGATACTAAATAACAGTAAATATCCGTAGTTCTCTGTATTCCCTAGCTCCTTGCATCATTAATATCCCTTGTTATTGTTACCTGTGATATTGCTATGCTGTATCCATTGGTGCCAATTTGGTAATGCAAATTTTCCTCTTTTATTTTTACTCTCAGCTTAGCAAAATTATATATAAATCAGAATATCTGTCCATGAAGAGCTCCATGACCTGTACTTTCTGGAAAAAATAAAGTTTTACTTCTACATTGTTTATATTTTGCATCTACTTTTCGAAAATTCGAAATCGGCTTTCAAGTCAGGAGCAGCCTGAAACATCTAAACAAATCAGCGCTAGGCCATGTGAATTTGACATATTTAGTACACAATATACATTCATAACCGCACTATTAAAATACTTTGTACACTTGACGGGCGGTAAGCTTCTCTCTTCCTTTCTCCTTGTTACTGGATAGAAAAGAATTCAAGTTCTTTCTGTCAAAGAAACCACACCGCTTCTCCGGCAGCCGATGCATTAAAATCTACCCAGTCAGCCTTTGTTTGAATTAGATAGGGCTGCCTACTTCAGATAGCAGTCAGCTGTATGATGAATTGTGGATATCCATCATTGTGTTTTCTCCCAATTATATTTCCAATTCCTCATCATTTGCACACAATGGTGCTGAGTGTGCAGTCACCGGCTCCATTGCGTCAGCTTGCCTGCTATGAATGAGTGACAATACACAAGATCATACCTCAATGCAAGTACAAACCCCTATCTATTACATCAATGTGCCACAAGCGCTGTGCAAAAAACACACCGAGGAATGGACATAAATATACACCTGCAATATAAGGGAATGTGGTTATTACACAGCCTTAACCTTTGCTCGTTCACTATGTTCTCCAGGTCATGGAAGAAAGTCAAACAGGAATTTAATTGATTGCTAAAATGTGTGATCTCCATAAAACTGCGAAGCTATTCTCATGATACACACCAAGATATTCTATGGAAATAGACAACTTCATCTAGGTGAGCAATGCGAGGTTACAAGACACGAAAGGAGAACTGACCTCCATTACCGAAGGGCAGAGCTAAAAATGTAAATGTATGATTATATTAATATATTGTGGGTATGATTAATGCGCTTCATGACTGTTAGTTATTTATTGATGGATGTGTAACATCATCATCTACAGTATATAATTTAGATACAGGTAATACTAATAAAGCGTAAGTGTACTTCTTTGTCACCTAGGAAGGATTAGCGGATTTCTAAAAGTTGGGCTATGTTCACAAGCAGCATTTTTGCAGCTTTTTTTTTTTTCTGTATCGAAAACCAGGTCTCCAGGCAGTAAAAACATTGGGTTCATAACATCAGGTTTTGCTACTTTTTTGGAGTTTTGTTTTACAGTACCTGTTTGCAGTGTTTTTGCAGTTTCTCATTGCTTTCTATGCGTGAAAAAAAAGCTGTAAAAACGCTGGAAGAATTGACACGCTGCAGATTTAAAAAACGCTGCACTTCTCAAATTTGATCAGAAAAAAAACAAGTGTATGTATGAGATTTCTGAAATCTCATGGCTTTTGCTGGTACTGTAAAATGTAGTTGCTTTTCTGCAGAAAGAATAAGCTGCAAGAAATTGCTGCAAGAACGTTGCCTGTGAACATAGCTTTTATATATTTGGGAAGTGATTGACAGCTGCATCTGAATTGGTTGATACTGCTCCACTTCTCCCTCAGCGTAGTGTAGTGCAGCAAACCTGCCACAGAAATTCCCCAGCACATACAAACTACGAGAGAATATCCTGGAGGGGAATGACCAATCATGCAGCATGCTGGGAAATAAGTAAAGGGGGTAACTGTAATATGCAATTTACAGAGGTTCTCTGGGGTAAGGTTTCTCCTTGTGGAGAGTGACACACTAGCTCTGGCATGCCAAGGTAAGGAAGCTTGTTTGCTGTGCAATGCTCCTCTGGGAATTTTAATATGCAAATTGCCTCTTCAGAGAGAAAGAGGATTTCAACTCTATAGCGCCACCTGTTGGAAGTAGTGATCCTACAAGTCACAATCGACCCTTTAACGAGTCTTGCAATATCCTAAGTCATATTGCAAGACTCATTAAAGGGTCGATTGTGATTGTAGGATCGCTACATCCAACAAGTGGTGCTATAGAATTCAAGTCCTCTTTCTCTCTGAAGAGGCAATTTGCATACAGAGGTTCTCTGGGAATAGAAACATAATGTAGCAAAATGTCATTATAAATTACTAGATACCATAATTAGCAAGTCACATTAGTTTTGCTAGGTGAGGTAAGAAATGTAGTGCATTGTAATAGCTGACATCTTGTTATACTGACAGGAACCTATTCTACAATGTTAATAGGATGGGTGTCTATGAACATGTGCAGTATGAAGCTACATTGCTGTGATCTGGAAATAACATAAAAGTTTGTGTTATAGGCTATCTCCAGGTAACAGCTGTAGGTCTGAATCTGGAAGGACAAGGTGAACAGCAGTGTGAGCAGCCTCTTCTTAGCTCAGCATCCCTGCTATCTCCAGTATTAGATTAGAAACACAAGGGGTACAGAAGGGTGATCGGTCTCTTCATACTACAGCACACATGGTATCTCCAGTATTAGAACAGATTACATAATGGACAGCAGTGTGAGCAGCCTCTTCTTATCTCAGCATCCCTGGTATCTCCTGTATTAGAATATTATATATATTTATATGCAGCCGCACGCTTTGCTCCTGAGTACCGGCAGCAGTGTCAGGTATTAAGATGCGAGTCTCATCCGTGTTTCTTGCAAAGCTGACCACGGCCTTAAGAAGAGGCTGATCACACTGCTGTCCATCATGTTATCTGATATAATGCTATGCTCCTGAGTGTCGGCGGCAGTGCCCAGTTTTGACATGCGAGACTCGTCCGAGTTTTTCGCAACACTGACCCCGGCCTAACTCAGCATCCCTGGTATCTCCAGTATTAGATCAGATAACATGATGGACAACAGTGTTAGCAGCATCTTCTTACCTCAGCATCCCTGGTATCTCAAGCAATAGATCAGAATATCTACTGGGATCACATCTTCCTACAAATGAAAGGAGGTGGTGGAGCTTTCTACTGCACATACTCACAGATTTCAGTTCTATCTACCCCATTTTCATTTTTTTCCTCCCCTTCCTCCAACTCTTATATTTTTCTGTCCATGTACCATATAAGGAATTGCTTTTTTTGTGGAACAAGTTGTGCTTTTGCATGACACCTGGCATTTTATCATGCACTGGTAAACAGGAAAAAGTGCATTGAAATTGCAAATAAAGTGCAATTCTGCAATTGTTGTATGAGGGGTTTTATTTGCCATATATATGGTTATCCATGCCTGGAATTCTTATCCTCTCTTGCTGACAACTTTATCTTCCAAAAGGTAGGGGAGAAAACAAGGGAATCTGCTACCTTGGAGCTAATCCTTATAAACAGGGAGGAAATGGTTGAGTAGGTAAGAGTGGCTGGGACCCTAGAAGGTAGCGACCATGCTATTTTTTTAGAATTTTGGATAACTAGAGGAGGAAGACCTGTGAAGACTCAGACATCAAGGTTAGATTTCAGAAAGGCAGATTTTAAGGGATTCAGTAAGAGAATTGGAGGGATCCAATGGCTGGATATCCTTAAGGACAAAAATGTCCAGGAAGGATGGGAAATCTTGAAAAATGAAATTCGCAAAGCAAAATTGTTAACAATTTCGAAAAGAGGGAAGAATAGGAAGCATTTAAGGAAACCAGGATGGGTGAACACAGAACTTAAGCACATGCTAAAAAGGAAGAAAGAAATGTTTATAAAATGGAAAGAAGGAGGCATATCTAGAGAAGAATATAATGCTGCCTGCAGAACCTGCAGGGCACAAATCAGATTATCTAAAGCTGACAATGAATTGAGGCTTGCAAGAGATGTCAAAAGCAATAAAAAAGGATTTTGGGGATATGTCAAAAGTAAAAGAAAAGTCAAAGATGCTATAGGATTTTTACACGATGAAAATGATGAAATGGTAAGACAGGGTGTTGAGAAGGCCGAACTTTTAAATTCCTATTTTGCATCTGTTTTCTCTCAGAAAGGAAATGTAACATCAACTGTTCTTCACTGTCCTATAAAGGGAATAGAAAAATCCAGGATATCTATAAACAGAAAGATAGTGAGGAAGCTCTTGGAGGTTGCTGGTGATTTCCTCCTTGAGAGTTTGGAGTTCTTTTGTCCCCTGCCTGATCTGCATTGTTCAGCTAAGTGATTCTTTTGCTAAACCTTTGCATCTAATCTGTTTTGCCTTTTTTTTGCTTTCTGCTTTGTTGCTAGGGTTCAACGTGCTTCCTGCTGGGGGCAGCGCAGGGCCCTGCTTCATATGTTGCAGATTGTTCAGTCCCCTGTTATGTTAGTATCTTTTTGCTTTGCTTCCAGTTTATACCAGAGTGCTGATCTAGCGGGGGTGAGTTCATGTGACCTCAGGTTCTTTGTATTTCAGAAGTGTTGGACTTTCTTAGGGTTTTGTGGGTGATTGCAGACAGTATCTTTTCTGTCCTGTCCTGTCTAGACAGCTTGGGCCCCACCGTTTGCTCAATCTGTTCTCTGCCTGTGTTTGTGTCTCATCTTGTCTCACCGACAATATATGTTTGGGGGCTGTCTATTCCATTGGGGATCTGCTCCGGGGCAGTTTAGATTTCACCTTTCTTTGTTTAGGCTTAGTTAGTTCTCCGGCTGTGACGAAGCGTCTAGGGCATCGTAGGAATGCTCCACGGCTACTGCTAGTTGTGTGGATAGGATCGGGGTCTGCAATCCGCCTAGCTACCAACCTCTCTGGTCTTCTGGTGGCTTAGCCTGTTCCTGCCATCCTCCTCGGTGACCCATTCGTAACAGAAGTCCCAGAGGACTGGAGAAGAGCAAATGTTGTTCCTATCTTCAAAAAGGGGAAGAAGGTGGACCCAGGCAACTATAGGCCAGTGAGTCTGACTTCTATACCAGGAAAGATCTTTGAACAAATTATTAAATAACATGTATGTAAGTACCTGGATAAGAATGAAGTGATTAAACATAGTCAGCATGGGTTTGTAAATAATAAGTCATGTCAGACTAACTTAATTTCCTTCACTGACTAGGTGGATCAGGGAAATGCTGTAGATGTTGTATATCTTGACTTCAGCAAAGCATTTGACAAAGTATCTCACACAATCCTTATTGAAAAAATGACTAAGTATAGAATGGATAAGGCAACTGTTAGGTAGATTCATAACTGGCTTAGTGATCAGATCCAAAGAGTGGTCGTAAATGGCTGCACATCCAATTGGAAGAATGTCTCAAGTGGGGTACTACAGGGCTCTGTCCTGGGACATGTATTGTTCAACATCTTTATCAATGATTTAGATGAAGGAATTGAGGGTAAACTGATTCAATTTGCTCATGACACAAAGCTAGGAGGGATAGCTAATACTAGAGAAGAGAGACAGAGGATTCAAAAAGATATAAATAAACTGGAGCAGTGGGCAGCAACTAACTGAATGGTTTTTAACAGGGAAAAATGCAAAGTACTACATCTGGGCAATAAAAATGAAAAAAGCATATACAGAATGGGAGGAATAGGGCTAAGCAACAGCAAATGTGAAAAAGACTTGTGTATACTAATAGATTACAGACTGTCACGGGGCAGTAGGGGGAAAATGGGAGACGTGGAACCTGGGCCCCTGAACTGCCCCTCAGGCTAAGGGGGTGCCCTGACTCTCCTTAACTTGGGGGTACACTTGATGGTATTGAGCCCCAAGTCCCCGACCTGTCCCTAGCTCCTGTTTAGCCCTGAGCTAAACCCCCAACCCCCTCCCCAGGAGGTGAGACAGGGAAAACGTGTACTGCACTAAATAACAAACAAGGAAAGATATGACAGACACCTAAGGGTAAAATAAACTAAAAAAACAAGACTTAGCTTCTCTCTGCTGCTAATGCTCCGAGCAGCAGAGTAAGGCACCAGAACAAGGGGATAGCTGGAGCTCCACTGCAACACAGCCTGCTCCTGAGTCCAGCTTGGTTGGTCTCCAAATGAATAATACCACCAACAGTGAGTTGCAGCACCTGATGACTCTTTATAGGAAGGAGGGAGTGCTGACTGGCTAAACATGTAGTAACACCAGCGGCCACTGGGGGAGAAAAACCCAGCAGCAGACTCACTAAACTTGTAGCAACACCAGCAGCCACCGGGGGCAAAAACCTATATTAACCCCCGAGGGCCAGAAAGGAAAAAGGTTTATATAAGAGAGTCCAGACTCTGACACAGATCCAAAAATGGATCGTGACACAGACTGAATATGAGTCAACAGTGTGATGCAGCAGCAAAAAAGGCAAATGCAATTCTAGGATGTATTTACAGAAGCATACAGTCTAGATCACGTGAAGTCATTATTGCCCTCTACTCCTCTTTGGTCTATCATTATCTGGAATACTGTGTCCAGTTTTGGGCCCCACATTTTAAAACACAGTGGTGCTGCTGTCCATGATGACTGGTCGTGGATGTGGATAGGTCTTGTGCCCGGAGGAAGACTGTCCAATGTCTGAAGGAAGGACTTGCGTGTGTCACAGATGCAGACAGGAGGATGCCAAGGTCTGTGTATGGCTGTGAGGAGAGAATGTGATACAGCAGTGCAGGACACCCATGGGAACTAGTCAGTGCAGGACTAGCGTGTGTAGTGACTGCAACCTAGAGGATGCTGTGTACTATGTAGTGCTATGAACGGGTGTGAATTGAACACTGATAATATGCACTGAAGTTATATGCAATTGTGTGGATTGGACTTTTCTGTGTGAAGATAACACATTAAAGAGACTTTTATGTTTGAACTTTGTGGGTCACTGCCTCATCACTGTGTATGGTGCTACCACTGCCTTACAGTATGCATACAACAAACAAACATGTATAGCTTTTTTTTTATTTAAATGGAAAAAAAATTGGAAATTTGTAAAAAAAAAAAAAAAATACTGTATATATTTGTGTCACCATTTTCCGAGACATGCAGTGTTTTCAATCCTCCAGATATGGGGCTGTGCGAGGGTTTATTTTTTTGTACCCCGAGTTGATACCTTTTTGGGGTGGATATAATATTTTGATAATATAATTTAATTTCATTGCAATGTTGCGGCAGGCAAACAAACGTAATTCTGGTGTTTTGCTTCCCTTTCTCATTACACCCTTTATCAATCAGATTAATTTATTTTTATATTTTGATAGATCAGACTTTTACAAATGCAACCATGCCAAATATGTATTTTGTTATTGTTTCATTTTTAGCAGAGCAATAGGGGCTGATTTGAACTTTTGCATTTTTTGTAATTTTTCATGTTTTTAAAAACATTTTTTTTTACCTTTTACTGTTTTTAATAGTCCTCTTAGGACACTTGAAGCTGTGATGGTCTGTTCACCTGTGCTAAACTCAGCATACGCCACAGGCGCTCTGATGGGCATGTGCAATGAAAAGCCCCCTTGCCGGCACTTGTTACATGTAGCTGTCAAAGACTGACAGCTGCAGGCAGAGGAAGGCAAATATTAATGGCACATGATTGCTGATTAAATCATATGCAGGGAAAGATGCGTGCTTGGCGTATGTGCGTACGTCTCCGCAAAATAAATAGACATGCTGCGGTCAGGAAAGACTCGCCACATGTGCGTGTATGCAGGGAAGCCAGAGGCGTCCATGCATGCATAGTGGACAAGTGATTTCATTAAATCCTATCCACTATGCTGTAACATCTGGCCTCTGCAGGTTGGACGCTGCAGATTCACGCAGCGTCCAACCCGCAGCGTTTACTGACAGTGGGAACATACCCTAAATGTTGTATTTATTCTGCTGCATTTTGCTCAGAAAACTGTCGAAACAAAGTGGATGTCATTTCATGAAAACTCATGCCCTCTATGTGTTTAAAACATATTATTGAATGGTGCGTTCTTTGTCTGTTTTTTCATCAAAGGCTTCTATGGGGAGTATAAACAAAATATTAAGATATTATTAATAATTATATTTTGTTACTAATAATTATCATAATACGTTAATTAACGTGATCAGTTTAAACTGTAAAGTAAAAACCTTGAAATGCCAGAATTGTGTTTTTTGTGTCCCCTGCAAAAAAATGCAATAAATGAGATCTGCCATCCGGCACCCGGCAAAAGCAGGAATTCTTTCTAATTGTTCTTGACTTTTGATCACTGTGATACACCTTATCACAGAGATCAAAAGCTCAATAATGAGTAAATATGGAAGCGCTTGGGCTGTGCCTCGCTGCGGATCTCCTAGATCATCCCCCTAGTCAGATTAAAAACATGTAATTTTCTTATTTTATAATTTTTATTTCTTCCATTCTTTGCCATTAGGCTTAGAGTTAGGCTTAGGGTTAATGTTAGGATTACGATTTTTTCCAACGTCAGAAAAAAAAATGATGACGATACATATTCAAGATGATGACCTATGTTATCAATTTCTGTGTAATACCTGTGGGTTCAAAATGTTCACTATACCGCTGAATAAAACCCTTGAGGGGTGTAATTTCTAAAATGGGGTTAGTTGTTTTTATTTTCTGTTAGGCACCTTAGGGGCCCTGCAAATACGATATGTCACCCACAATCACTTTCAGCCAAATTTGTGTTCCAAAATTCAAATATTCCGTTCCGAGCCCTGCCGTTTGAACAAACAGAACTTTTTGACTGCGTTTGGGGTATCGCTGCTCTCGTAAGCAAGTGGGTAACAAACTGATAGGTCAACTTTCTGGTGTTACGTCTTGCAAAACTGAAAAAATTGGGGCCAAAACAACATTTTAGAGGTAACATTTAAATTTATTATTTTTCATTAATTGACGCTGGTCACAATTGTAAAATTTGGCCTGATCATTAAGGTCAAAATTAGCTAGGTCACTAAAGGATTAAAATGTATCAAAATGTTGCAAGAAAAAGCAGATTTCTTTTTTTGCCATATAGAGTTGTGTTGACAGCCATTGATCTGTAATCCATTGATTTTACATATAAAGACCTTTACTCAGCAGTTATTTTAAGATACGCAGCTGAAGTCCATTTTGGTGAACCTAAAACTTTTACTTTGCGCTTCCGTGCAGACAGCATATGGATGTACACAAAGAGGATAATTTATCAAGACAAGCATTCTGAATGCTTGTTGGAGTAAGGTGCACGATGTTTATTAAAAGGTACATGACTATTAATACATTTATCACATCTTTTTGCTGCCGATGCACCAGAAAATGTTTTCTTTTTGCAAGCATTGTAGTAAATGTATTGTGCGCTAGTAGAGCATGTCCATTTTCTAAGACCCACCCACCTTTAAATAGAGATTATAAAATGTGACAACATTTGAGAAATTTTCTGGCAAAGCAGTAAAAATGTATTTCTTGCTATGTTCTGATCACTAAAAGGTGGAGCCTCAGTCATCTTGTAATTTTAACACTAAGTCTCAAACTTGCCTTAAAGAGATTGTCCACTGTCACAAATCAGTTACCATTTTTGACAGAAATGGATGAGTAATGCCTCTAAATAACCCCAAATACCTTTTTTTGATAGTTTCATGCTCTTTTATAACTTTTTGATACACTTCCTTTCCCCTGGCACCATCTGTGCTTCTGTAAGAGGGGGGCAGGACGGTAGTCGTAGCCGAGGACACCGGGGCTCTGGTGTCCTGACCTCCTCCCACAGACAAAAATCAGCTTCTAACGGCGTAAATGTTCAAGATGCTGGTCCACCATCAGGGTCAACAAGGAAAACACACATTTTAGTACATGGCCCATGGTCCAGGCCGTCCAGTAAGTCTCTGATTTTTCCAGCAGAAGGGGCACAACAGGTGCAACAAAAGAGTCCATATACTCCAAATCTTCCGCCCAGCTTGCAGTCCTCTAGGCCAAACTCACACACTGACACGTTAACGTGAACAACGCTTCATCTTCAGTATTATAACTTTTACCCGCTCACCGTAGGCAGGACTTTTTCTTGAAGGGCAACAGCGCCCACAGGGACGCGGAATAGTCCCAGCAGCTTTGATAGGGATGCAACAGGCATAACACACGATGATTTGCAAACTTCAACGACACGCATCGCGTGTCGCTCCCTCAGGTTTCATCTCTGCAGCTGCAGACGATGTAGACGGCACCTCTACAGAACCATCAAGTTTCCAGGAGCTGGCTGATGGTCGGGGCTGCTCTAATTCCTGGAAGAGGCCCAAATTGCCTTTGTGTTTCCTCGGTTCCCACGCCCGAGTGCGGGCCGATGACCATTCCGGAGCTGCGGACTTCGGGATAAGTCTGGGCAGGGCAGCAGCAGTGCCACAAAACGTGGACATGGATGGAAGCGTATATCCTTCCACCTGGATGACACAGGAAGCATCCGCGGATTCGTCGATTTCAACCTCAGCCGCGACCCCCTGTGCCCATGGATCAAGGGACACATCCTCGGGACCGTTTTCAGCAATGGAAGGAGAGGGGCAGGCCAAACCCGATGTATACGGAGCCGTGGTGTACTCACCACCTCCCTGTAGAACATTTTGCACACCTCGGTCCTGCGGCTGTTATACTCCTCCACACCGGCAACCGAGTGACTCGGCTCCCAGAGGCGTAGCACTATGCCGCTCCGTTCCTCCAGCCTGCAACTCCGCTAGCTCCAGCATCTTGATCTCGGTGGTCAAGGGGGAGACTCCGGGCCCCTCTGCCGCAGCCTCGGAGGTGGCAACGACTGAGGTTCCGCCGGGGAGAACTCAGCTCCCCACTGGCTGGCTGGTACCCGCTTCTCCATCTTGCTAGTCTCCTGCAGCCAATTCCGACAGAGGCGGTCAAACGTGAGTGATTTCTTCCATCTCCTCCCATTCTCAGGAGAGACCGCCTCCAACAGCCCTTCCTCCCTGTGGTTGATCAGTGGCAGGGGGTGAGACTCTCTTCTCCTCAGCCACCCCCACCAGAGGAGGGCCAAGGTGCAATGACAGGCAACTTTTGGCACCAAGGGGGCACGGAAACACCCACGAAGGTTGAGGGCTGTCATCTTCTTCACCTGCGGCGCCATTTCCTGTCAACTACATGGCCACCATCTTGGTTAACACCAATTCAGATTGAAGTACATCAGTCCAATCTAGTAGGTCAGTCACATCCAGTGGAACACAATTTTGCACCATTTCTTCTCTGCTAGATTTCAGGGGCACATCTTTCATCCGCACATCACTTTTCATCTTCCTCTTTGCGGGTTCTCCGCTCTGCGAGGTAGTCACATCCTTCCAACTACGCCAAATGAAAGAGGGGGCAGGATGGTAGTCATAGCTGAGGACACCGGGGCTCTGGTGTCCTGACTTCCTCCCACAGATAAACCATCAGCTTCTTCCGGCGTACCTGTTCGAGATGCTGGTCCACAATCAAGGATTCCACAGTGGTGCGACCTAGCTCCTGCACTCTCAGTTCCAGTGCACAGGGTTAGAATAACGTACACAGATACCAATTCTGATGCCAAATCAACGGTTTTACTTTCTTCTTCAATGGTCCCAGACACATCAGTTACATTACAGTTCACACAGCCTTCCTCCTGCACTTTCCCTTGCTTAGTTTCTACTTCCTCATGCACATTCTGGGGTAGTAGCGCCCTAGTCGGTACCGCAGCATCACTCCAGTGAGACCTTATTACATAGGGGATCCCGTTCATCCGCTTCGCCTCAGACTTGCAGGCTTCAGCACTATTTAAGATCTGCCACATGCTGAATCCTCTGTGCTTTGCACAACTCTTGGACCACTCTTTCCCTCCTGTTCCTGTTGCTGTCGCAAACTGCAATTTCCATGGGTGTTCCGATCTTATACAGCACATGTCTGCCTGTGCCCGTGATTCTCTGCTTCTTCACGACATTACGCAGCTGCTGCGGCATCCTGGGCCTAGAGCCCTTGTGGACTTGTCGGGCGTGCTTGCCCTTTTGAACTATTCCTAAAACCTACACTAACTTAACCCACAGCAGCTCCTCCTACAGTTAACCCTATGTGAACACTCAACTATACCTAACAAGGCCCACTAGCGTACCCCTATCTAGTGGCCCTTTGCAAAACTACACTTACCCAGGCTATGAATACTGTATACTACAAGTGCCCTCCTCTAATGTTCCGAAAGGATGCACTAACTTTCCCTAATCTATACAGAAATACAGAGGCATAATATGGCATACAACACAATATAATACATCATGGTAACACATAATGTGGCAGTACCAATGAACAGGAGGTAATACACCATAGTGTAGCAGTACCGAAACATCATAAAGACAGTACATTATTTACAATACACATTACTATTAGAACTTCTTAAAGGGGAGTTAACATTAAAGGGATATTCTACTCAATCCCTTACACTTTCACAGTCATCACTTCCTGTTCAGAATCATCTGCACCCTTCTGACTACATTTTTCATCATCTGCTGTGCTGAGCTGCCAGCCAGCAGTGAGGACACCCCAGTAACTCTGCCTAAATCCCTCCTACTCCCTATACAGAGGAACTATCTTAAGGACTATTGTTGCCAGGTGGAGCAGGAGACATGTGGTATGGAGCATGAGCTGTGACTATAGACTATAGCGGCAAGAGATACAGTACAAAAGCTGTGGGGCCAACCAAAAGTTGGGAGACAGTGGGTATCACCTGGTACTGTGGCAGTGGAACTATCGATCCCAGGATGGGATCTTGTGGACTGGGGACATTGCATTGTGACCATCTACCTGGAATTGCTGGAAGACCATGGATGTAACGAATAATAAATAGTTGCATTATTAACCTGCCTAGGTGATTATTACAACCCACAACCTCAGATCTTCACAGGAATAACACCAATTCTGATCATGTTATGTCTTGTACCCTGCATTTTTCACCAGTTATCCCCTCTTTTGGATTTATCTGTAATTTTCAGTCCTATGATGTCAGCTATGATGTCTCCTATACACAGAGAGATGGATCAATGTTCTTCTTTTTCTATAGTGCACAGAGAAGCAGCAGCAGAGAAAACATTGTACAGTAGTCCTGATTCTTTGTACAATGATGCTTCAAAGTTTCTGAACCCCTTAGAGTTTTCCATATTTCTGCATTAAATTGAACAAAAACAACATAAGATATTTACACAAGTCCTAAAAGTAGATAATGATAACCAAATCACACAAATTAGTCAAAAAAATATTAACTTAGGCCGGTTTCACATTAGCGCTTTTTAAGCGCACGCACGGCCGGGGGTAGCTCCGCCCCCGAGCCGGCTCTATGCCCGGCGTGCCCGCCCCTTGCTTGTAGCGCCGCCTACTAGCGGACAGCGGCGCCTGCGATCGGCGCACCCTATCTTTAGCATAGGGTGCGCAGATCGTGCGCAGGCCGTGCGCTAGTTGCGCTTTGACCTGCGCTGCGCACTTTTGACGGTGCGCCGTGCGCGCCAAAATCCGAAAAGTTTGATTTTGGCGCGCACGGCGCACCGTCAAAAGTGCGCAGCGCAGGTCAAAGCGCAACTAGCGCACGGCCTGCGCACGATCTGCGCACCCTATGCTAAAGATAGGGTGCGCCGATCGCAGGCGCCGCTGTCCGCTAGTAGGCGGCGCTACAAGCAAGGGGCGGGCACGCCGGGCAGAGAGCCGGCTCGGGGGCGGAGCTACCCCCGGCCGTGCGTGCGCTTAAAAAGCGCTAATGTGAAACCGGCCTAATGTGATCCAAGATGACATGTCTGTGAGTGGCAAAAGTATGTGAACCTTTAAGTTTAGCATATAATTTGAAGGTAAAATCAGAGTCTGGTCGTTTCAGCCAATGGGATGACCTTCACGTATGAGTAGGCCACCTGTTATATTTAAAGAGAAGTGATCTATTAACCCCTTCACGACCTTTGATGCCACATAGGCATCATGAAAAGTCATGCCAAAACGACCAATGTGGCGTCATGAAAATTTCTCCCTCCTGCGGGTCGGGCGAGCGGGTTCGATGAAAGTTCACCCGACCCGCAGTTACAGGGGGACCTAGACTTGACCCCAGGGGGGGTGGTTTTGCCCCCCCGGGGATACAATCACTCCCTGTGACCTTTTTGTCACCCCCTCGCATCTGATTGGAGCTAGCGTCCATGTGACGCTAGCCTTCCAATCAGATGTGGAGGGGCAGAGTAAAATCACTGCTGCCTCGTTCCTCAGCTTCATCCCATCCGTGGAAGCCGAGGAACGAGGTGCCTGACTGCCACCCTGATCTGCGATCACCACCGCCACTGCTTTCATTGCCGCTGCTGTCATCGCCGCTGCTGCCGCTGCCACCACTGCCCTCCGGTAATATATTTATCTGCCCCGCCGCCTAATTCCAGCCCCCCCACCTCTGCTCACTCTCCCCTGCCCCCTGATCATTTCCTGCTCCCCTAATACTCCCCCAGCACCCCCGATCATCCCCCAGCACCCCCGATCATCCCCCTGCTGTTTCCAGCTCTGCCAGCTCCTCAGTCTCCTCCTGCCTCCTGTGCCTGAGAGCCCCCTCCTGTGCCCCTGTGATCACCACTCAGCCCCAGTGATCACCCTCATTAACCCCTGCTCCCCATCAACCCCTGCCCCCCTGATTAACCCCTGCCCCCCTGATTAACCCCTGCTGCAGGTTTTAATTTCCATATTCATCTCCTCAGCCACCTCCTGCCCCCCGTGCCTGACAGCCCCCTTCTGCCCCTGGTGATCCCCCAGCACCCCAGATCATCCCCCAGCACCCCTGATCATCCCCCAACACCGCTGATCATCCCCCAGCACCGCTGATCATTCCCCCTGCTGCTGGCTCCTCAGCCACCTCCTGTGCCTAAAATCCCCCTCCTGCCCCCCGTGATCACCCCTCAGCCCTAGTGATCACCCCCATCACCCCCTGCCCCCCTGATCAACCCCTGCCCCCTTATTAACCCCTACTGCTGCCGTTTTTTATATCCATCTCCTCAGCCACCTCCTGCCCGCCCCGCGCCTGACAGCCTCCTTCTGCCCCTGGTGATCATCCCCCTGCACCCCTGATCATCCCTCTGCACCCCTGATCATCCCACTGCACCCCTGATCACCCCCCCTGTTGCTGCCACCGCTGGCTCCATCTCCAGCTAATACTCCTCAGCGCCCTCCTGCGCCTGATAGCCCCTTTCTGCCCTCGGTGACCATCCCCCAACCCCAGTGATCACCCCTGATCACCCCCTGCCCCCCTGATCACCCCCCCTGCTGCTGCCGCTGGTTCCATCTCCACTTCCATCTCCTCAGTCCCCTCCTGCCCCCCACACGCCTGACAGTCCCCTCCTGCCCCCCGCGCGCCTGACAGTCCCCTCCTGCCCCCTGCGCGCCTGACAGTCCCCTCCTGCCCCCCGCGTGCCTGACAGTCCCCTCCTGCCCCCTGTGCGCCTGACAGTCCCCTCCTGTCCCCCGCGTGCCTGACAGTCCCCTCCTGCCCCCCGCGCGCCTGACAGCCTCCTCCTGACAGCCCATTCCTCCAGTAAAAAGTTTCACCAAACACTCACACATACACACGCACATGCACACTATAATAAAGCTTTTTTACACACGCACACACACCACACGCACAATGTCCCGCTCATCCCAGTCATCTCAGTCCCAAAGGGTCTACTCAGTTGAGGAGGCATATGAAATTCTTGCCTCCGATACTGATAGTGAGAGAGGACCCCACCTTTCTCTATTCCTCCCACTCTTCCTCTTCCAGTGACACAGACTTGCCACCACTGAGATGTCGCAGGACGAGAAATTGTCTGGAGCCCAGGTAGGAAGAGTCAGAGGCCTTAGAGGAAGAGTTGGAGACCTTGGAGGAAGTCCCACAGCCAAGGGTGAGTTTCCCCCCAACCTAGTGCTAGTCACGCCCAACCTAGCACTAAGTCTCCCTCCTGGACCCCCGTCCCAGAAAATTTTGCTCAACGGATTCCTGATTTCACTCCCCAATCAGGAATCCAGTATGAGACTGCCAACTTCAGGGAAATAGACTTTTTCAAAGTTTTTTTCTCGGAGTCAATCGTCAGTCTCATGGTGGAGCAAACTAACTTGTACGCCCAGCAATTTTTGGCTGAACACCCAATTTCTTCATTCTCTACTTGGAGTCCCGTTAACTCTGTAGAAATGATGAAATATTGGGGACTGGTCCTTCACATGGGGATTGTGAAGAAGCCAGAAATTCGCCAATACTGGAGTACTGATATTTTATATCAAACTCCAGTATTTGGCATGGCTATGACTCAGAAACGTTTTGAGGCTATTCATAAATTTCTTCATTTCAGGGACAACACTGAAAGCCTTCCCCGCGAGGACCCGAATTTTGATAGACTGTTCAAAATTCGGCCAGTCATCGAACACT
Organism: Dendrobates tinctorius; assembly: GCF_039654945.1. NCBI lineage: Eukaryota > Metazoa > Chordata > Amphibia > Anura > Dendrobatidae > Dendrobates > Dendrobates tinctorius. The sequence goes on from NW_027361719.1 coordinate 20,490,767, forward strand.
TCAGCAACAAGTTTGCTGAAGTGTACATTCCCGAAAGGGAAATTTGTGTGGATGAATCCCTCATCCACTACAAATGGAGGATTCAGTTCCGTCAGTACCTGCCCAACAAAAGGGCAAGGTACGGGATAAAACTCTACAAGCTGTGTGAGAGTACCTCAGGGTACACTATCAGCTTTAGAGTTTACCAAGGAAAGGACAGTAGGATCCATTCCCAAGAATGTCCACCTGCTCTGGGGGTGAGTGGAAAAATAGTGTGGGATTTGGTCCACCCTCTGATTGATAAAGGTTACCATCTGTACGTTGATAACTTTTATACAAGCATCACACTATTTCAATCCCTCTCTGCCAGAGCTACCGTCGCTTGTGGTACCGTTCGCAGAAACCAGAGGGGTCTCACTTTGCCGCTAATTGAACAGCCTCTCCGAAAGGGTGGGACCCGAGCCCAATGTAGCGGCAACATGCTTGTGGTCAAGTTCAAAGACAAAAGAGACGTCTTTTTCTTGACCACAATCCATGGTTCCGGCATCACAGCCACCACCGTTCGAGGTACCCCAGCACCGGTCCACAAACCGGACTGTGTCCTGGCGTACAACCATCACATGGGGGGAGTTGATCTTTCTGATCAAGTCCTCCAGTCCTATAGTGCCATGCCGAAGGCGAAGGTGTGGTACAAAAAACTGGCCGTGTACCTCGTACAAATAGCACTGTATAACTCATGCGTGCTATCACGATGTGCAGGCCAGGACCACTCCTTCCTTGAGTTCCAGGAGGCGGTGATAAAGGTCATGATTTTTGGAGAGGAGGACGGAGCGCACCCCAGCACCCCTGGAACTCAAGTTTCCCCTATGGTACCAGGGCAACATTTTCCCCATGAGGAGAGAAAACAAAAGGTGCCGGGTATGCTATAAAAGGGGGACAAGAAGGGAAACTCGTTTCCAATGTGAAACGTGTCCCGACAAACCTGGACTGTGTTTGAATGAATGCTTCAGAATTCATCACACGTCCATGGACTAAACACATCCTGACACTCCACTACAGAACTCACCCACACCTGCCTGACATACACAACACCACACACACCAACCTGATGTACCCTACACCACACACCAACCTGACGTACACTACGTCACACACACCAACCTGATGTAGTGTCAGGTTGGTATGTGTGGCGTAGTGTACATCAGGTTGGTGTGTGTGTATGGCGTAGTGTACGTCAGGTTGGTGTGTGTGGTGTATACTATACCACACATACCAACCTGACATACACTACACCACACCACACACCAACCTGACGTACACTATGCCACACACACCAACCTGATGTAGTGTCAGGTTGGTATGTGTGGCGTAGTATACGTCAGGTTGGTGTATGTGTGGCGTAGTGTACGTCAGGTTGGTGTGTGTGTGGTGTATACTATACCACACACACCAACCTGACGTACACTACACCACACACCAACCTGACGTACACTACGCCATACACACCAAAATGATGTAGTGTCAGGTTGGTATGTGTGGCGTAATGTACGTCAGGTTGGAGTGTGTGTGTGGCGTAGTGTACGTCAGGTTGGTGTGTGTGTGGTGTATACTATACCACACACACCAACCTGACATACACTACACCATACACCAACCTGACATACACTACGCCGCACACACCAACCTGATGTAGTGTCAGGTTGGTATGTGTGGCGTAGTGTACGTCAGGTTGGTGTGTGTGTGTGGCATAGTGTACGTCAGGATGGTGTGTGTGGTGTATACTATACCACACACACCAACCAGACGTACACTACACTACACCACACCACACACCAACCTGACGTACACTACGCCACACACACCAACCTGATGTAGTGTCAGGTTGGTATGTGTGGCGTAGTTTAAGTCAGGTTGGTGTGTGTGTGGCATAGTGTATGTCAGGTTGGCGTGTGTGTGGTGTATACTACACCACACACACCAACCTGACGTACACTACACCACACACTAACCTGACGTACACTACGCCACACACACCAACCTGATGTAGTGTCTGGTTGGTATGTGTGGCGTAGTGTACGTCAGGTTGGTGTGTGTGTGGTGTATACTATACCACACATACCAACCTGACGTACACTACACTACACCACACCACACACCAACCTGACGTACACTACGCCACACACACCAACCTGATGTAGTGTCAGGTTGGTATATGTGGCGTAGTGTACGTCAGGTTGGTGTGTGTGGCGTAGTGCACGTCAGGTTGGTGTGTGTGTGTGGTGTATACTACACCACACACACCAACCTGATGTACACTACACCACACACCAACCTGACGTACACTACACCACACACCAACCTGACGTACACTACGCCACACACACCAACCTGATGTAGTGTCAGGTTGGTATGTGTGGCGTAGTGTACATCAGGTTGGTGTGTGTGTGTGGTGTAGTGTATGTCAGGTTGGTGTGTGTGTGATGTATACTACACCACACACACAACGTGACGTACACTACACCACACACCAATCTGATGTACACTACGCCACACACACACCAACCTGTAGTGTCAGGTTGGTATGTGTGGCGTAGTGTACGTCGGGTTGGTGTGTGTGTGTGTGGCATAGTGTACTTCAGGTTGGTGTGTGTGTGGTGTATACTATACCACACATACCAACCTGACGTACACTACACTACACCACACCACACACCAACCTGACGTACCCTATGCCGCACACACCAAGCTGATGTAGTGTCAGGTTGGTATGTGTCGCATAGTGTACGTCAGGTTGATGTGTGTGTGTGGCATAGTGTATGTCAGGTTGGTGTGTGTGTGGTGTATACTATACCACACACACTAACCTGACGTACACTACACTACACCACACACCAACCTGACAAACACTACACCACACACAGCAACCTAATGTAGTGTGGCAGGTTGGTGTGTGTGGTGTAGTGTACGTCAAGTTGGTGTGTGTGTGGTGCATACTATACCACACACACCAACCTGACATACACTACACCACACACACCAACCTAATGTAGTGTGGCAGGTTGGTGTGTGTGGCGTAGTGTGCGTCAAGTTGGTGTGTGTGTGGTGCATACTATACAACACACACCAACCTGACGTACACTACATACTTTCCATAAGCGACCTGGTGTCCGCTAATGATTGGAGCTAACTTTCCATTCAAAAAGTCAAACGGCGCTCCTTCCCTTCAGGGCCCTGCCGTGCACCCAAATAGTGTTTTATGACCACATATGAGGTATCGGTGTACTCAGGAGAAATTGCCCAACAAATTTTTGGATCCTTTTTATCCTGTTGCCCATGTAAAAATGAAAAAATGCAGGTGAAAAGAAATTTTTTGTGAAAAAAAAGTACTTTTTCATTTTTACAAATCAATTTGTGATGTACCTGGGGGTTCAAAGGGCTCACTATGCATCTAGATAAGTTCCTTGGGGTGTCTAGTTTCCAAAATGGGGTCACTTGTTGGGGGTACTCCAATGTTTAGGCACACAGGGGCTCTCCAAACACGACATGGTGTCCGCTAACTATTGGAGCTAATTTTCCATTCCAAAAGTCAAATGGCGCTCCTTCCCTTCAGGGCCCTGCCGTGAGCCCAAACAGTGGTTTATGGCCACTTATGAGGTATCGGTGTACTCAGGAGAAATTGCCCAACACATTTTAGGATCCATTTTATCCTGTTGCCCATGTGAAAATGAAAAAGTTGAGGCGAAAATAAATTTTTTGTGAAAAAAAAGTACTTTTTCATATTTACAGATCAATTTGTGAAGTACCTAGGGGTTCAAAGTGCTCACTATGCATCTTGATAAGTTCCTTGGGGTGTCTAGTTTCCAAAATGGGGTCACTTGTGGGGGTACTCCAATGCTTCGGCACACAGGGGCTCTCCAAACACGACATGGTGTCCACTAACAATTGGAGCTAATTTTCCATTCAAAAAGTCAAATGGCGCTCCTTCCCTTCTGAGCCCTGCCGTGTGCCCAAACAGTGGTTTATGAGGTATCGTTTTACTCAGGAGAACTTGCCCAACAAATTTTAGGATCAACTTTATCCTTTTGCCCAGGTGAAAATGAAAAAATTTGATGCCATAAAAAAATTTTGTTGGAAAAATTAAAATGTCCATTTTTTCCTTCCACGTTGCTTTAACTCCTATGAAGCACCTGAAGGGTTAATGATCTTCTTGAATGTAGTTTTGAGTAGCTTGAGGGGTGCAGTTTTTAGAATGTTATCACTTTGGGGTATTTTCTGCCATATAGACCTCTCAAAGTGACTTCAAATGTGAGGTGGTCCCTAAAAAATGGTTTTTGTAAATTTTGTTGTAAAAATAAGAAATCACTGGTCAACTTTTAACCCTTATAACTTCCTAACAAAAAAATTTTGTTTTCAAAATTGTGCTGATGTAAAGTAGACATGTGGAAAATGTTATTTATTAACTATTTTGTGTCACCTAACTCTCTGGTTTGACAGAATAAAAATTTAAAATTTGAAAATTGCAAAATTTTCTAAATTTTCGCCAAATTTCTGTTTTTTTCAGAAATAAATGCAAAAATTTTTTACCTAAATTTACCACTATCATGAAGCCCAATATGTCACAAAAAAACAACCTCAGAATCGCTAGGATGCGTTGAAGCGTTCCTGAGTTATTACCTCATAAAGGGACACTGGTCAGAAATGCAAAAAATGGCCAGGTCATTAAGGATAAAATAGGCTGGGTCATGAAGGGGTTAAAGTGTGACCTTCACAACATTTCTGTGGAAGTATATAGTGACATGAACAAAAGAGATTTCTGAGGATCTTAAAAGAACAGTTGCTGATGCTTGTCAGACTTGAAAAAATTACAAAACCATCTCTGAAGAGAGTTGATTTAACTAATCCACACATTGACAGATTGTGGGCAAATGGAGAAAATTCAACACCATTATTTCTCTCCTCAGGACTATTCAACCAACAAAAATAACTCCAAGGGAAAAGCGTTTTATAGTCTACAAACTCACAAAGAAGCCCAAAGTAAACACTAAGCAACTAAAGGTATCTTGCACACTAATAAGTCCACCATTCGAAGGGCAATAAACAACTATGGTATGTAAAATTGCAAGGAGAACGCCACTGCTCTCCAAATAGAATATTGCTGCCCATCTGCAGTTTGCTAAAGATTACTTGGACAAGCCAGAAGAGCGTCTTGGTTAAAACAAGAAATATTTTGTTTGGAAAAAACTGGATTACACCATACAATCTGTGAAACCCTGTTGTGGCAGTATCATGGTTTGGGTCTGTTTGGCTGCACCTGGGTCAAGATGGTTTGCCATTACTGATGGCACAATGAATTCTGAATTATACCAGGAAATTCTAAAAGAAAACATCAGGATATCTGTCCACGAGCTGAATCTAAATAGAACACGGGTCATTCAACAAGACAACAACTCAGAACACAGAAGTAATTCTATAAAAAAAGGTTGAAAAATAAAGTTAAAGTTTTTGGAATGGACAAGATAAAGTACCGATCACAATCCTATTGAAATGTTGTGGAAAGATTTGAAGTGAACAGTTCATTAGAGGTAAAACCCACCAATGTAATAGAGTTGAAGCTGTTTTCTAGGGAGTAGTGAGCCAATGTCCTCCATGCCGATGTGCTGAACTAATCAACAATTACTGGAAACATTTAGAAGAAGGTATTACTGCGCAAGGGGGTTCACACTATATACTAAAAGCAAAGGTTCACATACATCTTCCACCTACAAACATGTAATATTGGATAATTTTCCTCAAATAAAAGTATAGTATTCTTTACTTGATTGTTTGATTTGGTCCTCATTATCTTCCATTTGGACCTGTGCAAAAAACTCTTGCATCTTTACGTCAAATGTATGCAGAAATACTTACAATTCTGAAGGGTTCAGAAACTTTCAAGCTCTATTGTAGCTGTGAATCAAACTCTATAGTGAGTAAAAACAGTTGCTTGAAGCTGCTGCTCTATCTGCCAGTATCTGCCCATGTCTGCTTGTCTCTCGTTGTCTTTGATGTGCTTCTCTGTACATTAACCCCCTTACCTCTCCTTAGAGTTTAATAGGCGTGTGTAACCTGACCCCTCACTTGGCTGTCAGTCCTTCTTTCATTGAACAAAACAGATTTGAGCTGTTTTTACAAAGTAGATGGTGAGTTCAGGAGGCAGGTAGAAGAGGAAGGAATGGCTCATAAGTGGAGAAGGAAAGCATTTTTTTTTTTTATAAGGTACTGTATATTATAAGGCTTGTTGTACTATTGATTGATGCATCTCCCCATCTGTTGTCACCTCCATAATACCAGATTCGTATAGGGATTATATTTTTCACAGTGGCTCTCCAGCAATGTGCTCCTCCTGCATTTCCATAGGAGGTTTGGAGTTTATCCAAATTTATAATAAAATGTCCATCCTGTCAGATCTAGGGATCATTCCAGGTCTGAATTAAATGGAGTCCATAAATGTCCTGTGTGCTACGATTGAATTGCTGACGACCGTGCTAGAAAGCCAATTAGTATTTAACTAATGCAACGAACAATTTTGTCAAATTTCATCTGATGTAGGAAGCTTAGTCACTTGTATAATATGATGACTTCAGGCATGGGTAAAAAATATCTTTTATATGCAAAACACTTTTTATTGTCCTTATACAAACGAGGCAGCCAGCTAATATGGTGACACCACATTTAAGAATAATAGAGAAAGTGACTAAAGGATGATTATTATTTTACAGTGTTACTTTTGTAGTTTATTAGGATGATAATGGAGAGCATCTGAATTTTTTTATAGCTAATTTGTATTTTTTATTGCGGGCCCACTATTTTTTGCATCTATATTATTCATCATTCAAAGTCATGGAAGTGTTAATTGGGCCTGTATTCATTAGAAAAGAAATAAAAGAAAATGAGATTTGGCTGTTAATAAGTCTTCTTAACATTCTATGGCACTAGTCTTGCAGGCTGAAGCACCGGACGGTTTCTCACGTTGCTACATCCAGAGAGCTATATATCAATGCCATCACAACAAAAACACCAATCCTAGAACAATATTAAGCCTAAGATGTCCTCTTAAGTGCTGTAAAATAGCCACTTACATGGGAGATGGAGGTTGTTTCAGAAGTCCTTCTGCCAGCTAAGGTCAACTGTTCTGACATTAGGGTCACTGACTGAAGAACAAATGTTAATATCTACATTTTTGTGACCAATGGTACTACCAGTTAGACATTTCAATAATAATGTAAAGGTCAACCTAAAGTTGGCCATTGCCAAAGTCAGAGTGCATTCCAAGGGCTGCCATATGGTGTATTTGTGCCGCATCATGTTACTTGGCATATCTCTGTAATATGGCATATGATCAATGCCAATTTTTTTCATTTTGGTTTCCATATTAATCATACAAAAAAAAACATCCATAAGCTTCTATATGAAAACGGAGGCTGCAGCCATACAGCGTGGTCCCATAGACTTGTATGAGTGACATATTTTGGCTTCTTACAATGTTGAGCTCATATAGAGTTGAAATATGGATGTGCATGGGACTTTAGATATAGAATTTAGGCAAATCCGTCTGGTATTTAGGGGTCTTATCAGATGACAGCAAGGGTACTTTAATAGGTTGCCAGTACTCTACTAGTAGTAACAGTGAAAAACAATGGTTTTATATCATATTAGCTATTACATTGTAAAACTGACCTGGCTATGATTCTCCAGGTGAGTATGATACGCAGATAACAAACATGGCAACAAGAACCCCATAAATATAATAGGGTGAAATGGAGATGGGGAAAAACAACCCACTCCAGCACCATATGCACAAGCTCAAAGTATCATTATGAACATCAGGAGAAACAAACAGAGCATGCGATCAATTTTGTATATAAAAATATCAAATTTTATTAATTACAATATAACAGATAAAAATATCCTTATAGCAAAAGTGTGCTCATTATTAGATGTGGACAGTATATCCCATAGAACATCCCCTATACCCTCCACCTAGATGGAAACAGCCCGGTAAGAGAACCACCAAAAAAGGGGGAATCACACCTATGGTATCGTAGTATCAAAGTAACACCAACAGGCCATATCGCAAAGGTCAGAGACCAAAAGGCACAGTCATCAATGGGATTTAGAACACAATGTAGGTACCCCGTGATGGTAATTTATCCAAAAATTACAGAATGACCCATAGAAGAACTTACCAGGGAGGGGAGGAAGAGGAGAGCCCGGTAGTGAAGCCCGGCTTGTGTTTCTTTTTTTCTTTTTCCTTTTGTATTTATGGTACTATTATTTGTATTATATATTTTTGTTTTCACTTATGTGAACTATGTGTATATATATTTTCTTGCTGTTTTGTTGATTGCTTAGCAGGAGAGCGGCACCGGTGGGAGGGGTCCTTACTTCTGGTTGTGGGTATTTCCTCCTTGGCTGGCTGCAGCTCACCATATAACCTGTGGAAGCGCCTTTGCAGTGCGAAATGATCGTCGTTGCCATCTCCTTTTTGCACCCGGTCTCCCGCTGATATGCTTTTACAATAAAGCCTTGACTACACTACCCGGTGAGTGTCGTTCTCTTTTCTACTGTTTTTTGCTATGTGGATTAGCTTATTTTCCATGAATGTTCACCTAAGGGTAAAACAGTTGTATTGCCGGCTGCGTCTCTTTTATACTCGTATGATGGTTCGGATGTGTGGACTAATGTGATGGTGCTCGTCTTCTATTTCTGGACTTTCCATTATTGCGTTTTATTCCAATGTAGCAGCGACCAGGCGTTTCGATTTTTTTACTACACCATTTATCAATTGGATTAATTCTTTTTATATATTGATAGATTGGGTGATTATGCACGCGGCGATAACAAATATGTGTATATTTGATTTTTTTTATTGTTTTATTTTGAATGGGGAGAAATTTTTTTAATATGTTTAAAAACATTTTTTGCTTTTACCTTTGGCATGCTTCAATAGTCTCCATGGGAGACTAGAAGCTACCATAATCCATTCGGCTCTGCAACATACAGCAATGATCAGATCGCCTGCATGTAGCAGAATACCTCACTTGCTATGAGCGCCGACCACTGGGCGGCGCTCATAGCTATCCGGCAATGACAGCCACAGGGGTCTTTTGTTGATCCTGAGTTGTCATGCCAACCCATCGGCATCCCTCAGTCATGTGACACGGGTACCGATGGGAGGAGGTAATGACGTGCTTCCTGCGCGTGCATGTTAAATGCCGCTTTCAGAGTTTAACATGTTAACAACTGCGGGTGAATCACATTTCCACCCATGGCTGTTCCGGGCACACGTCAGCTGATCAGATCAGCTGTCATGTGCCAGAAAAGGTAAGGGCTCATCGCCGAAGCCCACACCATGTCCGTCATTGGATGTTAAGGGGTTAAGTGTTGAAAAAAATGCAGAAATTTGTATGCTAAATATTTTTTTGCTTTTGTCACCATTTTTCAAGATCTGTAACTTTTCCATTTTTGGGATACGAGACTGTGTAATGGCTTATTTTTGCACCCTGAGCTGATGTTTTTACCTATATTATTTTGGAGTAGATGTAATGTTTTGATTGCCTTTTATTGCATTTTATTGAAATGTATCATAACTAGTGTTGAGCATTCCGATACCGCAAGTATCGGGTATCGGCCGATACTTGCTGTATCGGAATTCCGATACCGACTTCCGATATTTTTTCAATATCGGAATTCGGCATCGGAATCGGAAGTTCAGTTGATTGACGGCCTGACGTCATCATGATGCGCGGTGTGTGCGCATCATGATGCGCCGTCATTTCGGGCCTTCCGGGGGTCTCTGCCGGCCTGCCGGGGGGCTGTGCCGGCCTGCCGGGGGGCTGTGTGGACTGCCCGGGGTCTGTACCGGCCTGCCGGGGGGCTGTGCCGGCCTGCCGGGGGGCTGTGCACCCTGTGGGGGTCTGTACCGGCCTGCCGGGGGGCTGTGCCGGCCTGCCGGGGGGCTGTGCTGATGTCCGGGGGTCTGTGCAAGCATCGTCCGATGGGACTACAAGTCCCATCGGGCGATGCCTGCTACCATGACAGTGATTGACACATTAGCCAATGATGGGACAGTAGTAGTCCCATCATCCGGCTAATGTGTTAAATGTTAAAAAAAAAAAAAAAAAAAAATACTACATACATACTACATGCTACATACATACTACATATATACTACATACATACTACATACATGCTACATACATACTACATGCTACATACATACTACATACATACTACATGCATACTACATGCATACTACATTCATACTACATACTACATACATGCTACATTCATACTACATGCAACATACATACTACATATATACTACATGCATGCTACATACATACTGCATACTACATGCTACATACATACTACATATATACTACATGCATGCTACATACATACTACATGCTACATACATACCACATACATACTACATATATACTACATGCATGCTACATACATACTACATGCATGCTACATACATACTACATGCTACATACATACCACATACATGCTACATATATACTACATGCATGCTACATACATACTACATATATACTACATGCATGCTACATACATACTGCATGCTACATGCATGCTACATACATACTACATACATACTACATGCTACATACATACCACATATATACTACATACATACAATACATTCATACAATACATACATAGACATACAGTACATATAACATAGAGTAACATACTTACCAATACTTGTCACATTGTTCCCCGAAGCCATTGTCGTCTACGGAATAAATATTAACATAACAAACCACAAAAATACTCACCCACGATCCGAAGCAGTCCACGAGTGTGTCCCACGACGATCTTGGGTAGAGAACTGCAGCATCAGATGATGCTGCCGTTCTCTACGGGCTGCAGGAATCCAATGACGGGAAGGTAGGTATCCTTCCGCACTGTATTCCTCCGCCACTTAAAAAAAAAAAAGTCCCTAGTCTCACTTTATGCCATTGCTGTGTGGGAAATTCCCACACAGCAATGGCATAAAGTGAGACTAGGGACTTTTTTTTTTTTAAGTGGCGGAGGAATACAGTGCGGAAGGATACCTACCTTCCGTCATTGGATTCCTGCAGCCCGTAGAGAACGGCAGCAACAGCTGATGCTGCAGTTCTCTACCCAAGATCGTCGTGGGACACACTCGTGGACTGCTTCGGATCGTGGGTGAGTATTTTTGTGGTTTGTTATGTTAATATTTATTCCGTAGACGACAATGGCTTCGGGGAACAATGTGACAAGTATTGGTAAGTATGTTACTCTATGTTATATGTACTGTATGTCTATGTATGTATTGTATGAATGTATTGTATGTATGTAGTATATATGTGGTATGTATGTAGCATGTAGTATGTATGTAGTATGTATGTAGCATGCATGTAGCATGCAGTATGTATGTAGCATGCATGTAGTATATATGTAGTATGTATGTAGCATGTAGTATGTATGTAGCATGCATGTAGTATATATGTAGTATGTATGTAGCATGCATGTAGTATATATGTAGTATGTATGTTGCATGTAGTATTTATGTAGTATGAATGTAGCATGTATGTAGTATGTTGTATGTATGTAGCATGTAATTTTTTTTTTTTTTTTTTTTTTTTTACATTCAACACATTAGCCGGATGATGGGACTACTACTGTCCCATCATTGGCTAATGTGTCAATCACTGTCATGGTAGCAGGCATCGCCCGATGGGACTTGTAGTCCCATCGGACGATGCCTGCACAGACCCCCGGAGCCTGCACAGCCCACCGGCAGGCCGGCACAGCCCCCCGGCAGGCCGGCACAGCCCCCCGGAGCCTGCACAGCCCCCCGGCAGGCCGGCACAGCCCCCCGGCAGGCCGGCACAGCCCCCCGGAGCCTGCACAGACCACCGGCAGGCCGGCACAGACCACCGGAGCCTGCACAGACCCCCTGGCAGGCCGGCACAGCCCCCCGAAAGGCCCGTACAGACCCCAGAGAGGCTGTACAAGGGCAGGAAAGGGTTTTTCTTATTCCGATACCGGAAGTCCCATAGACTTGAATGGGACTTCCGGTATCGGAATCGGCGATACCGATACTTTTTTTAAAGATCGGCCGATACCATCCGATACGATACTTTGAAGTATCGGATGGTATCGCTCAACTCTAATCATAACTCTAGCATTTTATTTTTTTTTTCATTATGCCGTTACTGATCAGATTAATTTATTTTATATTTTGAAAGATCAAATATTTCTGAATGCAGTGATACCAAATATGTGTATTTTTTTAATTGTTTTATTTTCAATGGGGAAAATGGGGTGATATGAACTTTAGCTGTTTTTATTTTCTTCATAATTTTATGAAATAAAAATAGTCATATATCATGAAGGGTTTAACCATAAAGTTGGCTGAAGATATGACAAAGCTATTTGCATGGAAATCATACCCACCATCCTCACAACTCAGCTCTTCAATACATTTAAAGGGAATCTATCACCCTTTTATCTGTAGATAAGCCCCCGATGTAACCTGAAAGAGAAGAAAAACACGTTATATTGTACTCACCGAGGTGGGCGGTCTGATCTGACGCCTCCCTTCTTCATGCGATGATGTCCTCTTCTCCCATCCTGTAATGGCTCCGGCACAAGCGCACTGCTCTGCCCTGTTGAGGGCAGAGCAGAGTCCGGCAGTGCACAGGCGTCATTCAACTTTAATGTGGTCTGTGGTCAAAAATCAGCTGAGAGGAGCTAAAATAAAACCCTGCCATCAGAATGATTTCACTGACAGAATCTCAGTGAACCCATTCTGCAGCCAGCAGTACAACGTGCCACACAAAGACTATAGAAGAAAACCAATTAACAAAATGATTTTTAGCCAAAAATATGTGTATTTAAGTAAGAAAAAAATTGTCACCAAAAGTTTAAGTTGCCCATAAAATACAATATAGTCGCCTTTCTTATCTCAGGACTGTTTGGATAGTGATGTCCACCTATCACTTTAGTCATCAGAACTAATGTCTAGTTATGATTGTGTCCTTAGGAAGAAGTATCAAAACTTCGAAACGCGTCGACTAATTAAAACCACAAAGCTGTCATTGTATATCTCGGATCTACATTGTATCTATCCACAATTACTTCCTGCATACAATTTTACCGGTCTGAGGACCCGTGATCTGCAACAGCTGTAATTTTATGCCTTGACATTGTTGTGTGAACACAACCCTACCCGGTTAGTATAACCGTTATTAACCTTTTAATTTGTTACTCAGATAAAGTCCTAATTCCACTTTTTCTTGGCTGCTAGCTTTCTTAATGTCTTCTTGTGGTCATACATAAAAGCCTTATAGCACCCTATAACACCTGAGGTTAATTTCAAGAGTTATTCCCAAAATAGTAAATTAGTGTTCATACAAAGGAAACGGGATTATTCACTCATTGTTGACAGTTCGACCACTGGACATACTTGAAATCCAGAGAGCGGAGCCCAGAAAGCCAGGAACTATGCACAGCCCCATTTTGTATCAAATGCATGTGTGGATGCTCGGCCTCCGTTCTATTCATTGTCTATGGCACTGCAGGGAAAGCCGAGCATGGCGCTCCATATTTCCTATAGTCACAGACAATAAATGGAGTGAAGGTCCAGCATGCACACATTCTTGGAGTCAGCAATGAGTCATAGCCTATCCTATAAAAGAACCTAATATGTTAGGTAGATAAATTACCAATACAATATGTTATATAGTAATAGAAGTACCGTAATTCACTTCTATAGTCATACATTTATAATGATTAAACCTTAGCGTGTCATCATTTTTCTACCTAAAACGATGTGTATATGATGAAATCCGGCACATATGGCATTAGCCCTAACAGACGCCTTACATTTCCATATGGTGCTTCTTATCATAACACAAATCCCACTGAACAAATAAAGGCGATTTCCAGTCCTGACGTTTTTATTAGATGGCTTGGTGTAAAGCTTTGAGTGGAATAGGAGCTTTAGGGAATAACTGTTTGTTAGGAGGAACAACTGGGGGTCATCAAAAATGACTCTGAATAAATGAAATGGGATTGTGAATGATACTTAGGAATATGTCCAAAATCATCACCGGTGTTATTAAATGCAAATATTCAATATATACTGTGTATATATATATATATATATACTCACACTGTGCTTCTATATCTATATCTGTGCCAGGTTTAAATTATTTAAAGGAAATGGATGTCTCAGAAAAACAAACCTTTTGTATACGCCATTTGGCGCCTATGGGTGTGACGGGACACTGAGTGCAAAGACCAGTTCTTGCTCTACTAGTCAGACAGTCCATGTACAGTCTACTGTTGGTCTGTATGCAGTTCTATATTATTCTTTCATATCCTTGGCCACAACCTCTGATCACAGAGACCAAATTTGTGGCAGATGATTAAGCTGGCCTCCTATCAGTCAAAGCAATTGATGGGGGTTCATGTTACAGAGGAGAAGCTGAACAGATCAACATGTAGTTTTGTAGGAAAAAAATTCTGTATAATTTGCATTTTATTCACTGAAAACCTTACTCGTTCAGGGCTAACAGTCAAGTGGGTGGTCCTAATCAGTGATTGACAGATTCCCTGTATAAATGTGCATATTATTTAATCAATGTTTATAACCATCACCTTGACTGCTAAGCCCACATTGAGCTGGGATTTCTTCCTACTTTATAACTGCAAGTTTAAGACTGCAAGTTTATCATAAATCTGTCAGAAGCATCAACCCTCCTAAGCTGTGTATATGGACACGTGGGTCATGGGAAGCTGAATAAAATGATACCTTGTGGAGAAAGATAAAAAGCAGGATGGCACTCACCGTTCATGTGAATAAAATCACTTTATTTCACATACACAAGGCATCGGCATAGGCACGGAAGCAATGTGCTGGAAGACGGACAACAGCCGTTTCACGCTCAACATGTCCTGTTGAAGCGTATTGAGGGCGAAATGGCTGTTGTCCGTCTTCCAGCACATTGCTCCCGTGCCTATGCCGATGCCTTGTGTATGTGAAATAAAGTGATTTGATTCACATGAACGGTGAGTGCCATCCTGCTTTTTCTCTTTCTCCACAACGAAATGTTCTGTTTTTTCAATATGGAATTCAGCACCCGTTCCAAGTGGGATTAAGGTGTTTTTTATTAATGTGAAAAATATATGTGCAGACATCCAGGGTATTTTTCCACACAACGGTGCCGGATATCTATTTTCTCAAATTGTGGACAAAATGATACCTTGATATCTGCAATCCAATGTTTTATTCAATAGAAATCCATGTTTTTCTCAATATGTAAATTAGCTGTTAAGATCTATGGGCCGGACACAGGGCTCCTTAAGATTCTGCCCCCTTATTTTAAATCAAAGGGAACGTTACCAGTATGAGACATGTAATGAATGACAGTCTGCTCTCCTGATCTCACATTAGTAACGCTCCCTTTCATTTACACTATACTCTGGAGGCAGATCCTTGGGGAGATCTATGTCCCACCCATAGATCTTAACAGCTAATTTACATATTAGGAAAAACGTGAATTTCTCAGTAACAAGATATCAGATTGCAGATATTAAGGTGTCATTTTATTTGGCTTCCTATATGCTACATGCCCATATAGACGGCTTAAGAGGGTTTATCTTTCTGACAGTTTCCCTTTAATCATTTCCATTTTACTTTTCGAGACAATCACTTTAGTTATGATTCATGATGTATTTCCGATTGCTATAGGTTTATTAGCAGGTGAAGGTGACATGAAGCAAGGTAAACATAACGTCAGCCTGTTCATTTGCAGACCGGCGGATTCTTCTCGACTGAATTTATAGCTCCAGTTAATGTATAATGCATAAGATTTGATTGAGTTGTGATAGTAAATGTTCTATTTAATGTATTACTATTAGGTTGCTGCTATTTATTTACTTCCTCCTATAGATTTACAGCAGCGGGACCATAAACTTTTTACACGCTATTTTATGAGAAAACACATCAGTGTCTATCATTTGTAATAATTACTAAACTGCTAAATGTAAAAACTGAAGTCAAATAACTACAGAAAATGTGCTACATAGGTAAGATGATACGGCAAATGTAATAGGTGCCCATACCAGTAAGTTGGGCAGCCAAAACCTGAGCACAAAACTTGCACACGCTTTTACCAGGAACTGTCAGGGCTTTGCTATGTGTGTTTTTTCCCATGTTTAGCAGTAAATACAGCACCTAGAGGGGAGATAATACTGTTTGTATGCTGTATCAAAAAGTATAATCAGCTACGCATTTCAATAAAACTGGCATTAACAAAAATTACAATGGGAGACCACGGCAGAGGAAAGCAACAATATAGGCAGATTTACAGACTTTGTATTGAAGGAGAACTCACTTATAGATTTAGAGTTTGGCCATATAATTGGCTGGACTAAAGAGTACAAAAACTCTCTGTAGTCTGATGCATACAAAAAGGCATAATGACTAATCATACAGTACTGAAATGTGTGGAATTCTCACTTTTCAGGGCACAAATCCATAAAAATCATGCAAGTAAGGTGAGTGTTAAGCCACCATACATATTAGACTAATTTCGGATGAACCTGCTGATATCACCAGCTTCGGACGATACTCTAATATGTATGCGGGCATTTTCCGACTGATGTTCTGGAGATATGTCCATCACACAAGTCTGATTCAGACTGCTCATCGCATTATTCTCCTGGAGATAATTTTACCAAATACAGTGGGGAAAAAAAGTATTTAGTCAGTCAGCAATAGTGCAAGTTCCACCACTTAAAAAGATGAGAGGCGTCTGTAATTTACATCATAGGTAGACCTCAACTATGGGAGACAAACTGAGAAAAAAAAAATCCAGAAAATCACATTGTCTGTTTTGTTTTCATTTTATTTGCATTTTATGGTGGAAAATAAGTATTTGGTCAGAAACAAAATTTCATCTCAATACTTTGTGATATATCCTTTGTTGGCAATGACAGAGGTCAAACGTTTTCTGTAAGTCTTCACAAGGTTGCCACACACTGTTGTTGGTATGTTGGCCCATTCCTCCATGCAGATCTCCTCTAGAGCAGTGATGTTTTTGGCTTTTCGCTTGGCAACACGGACTTTCAACTCCCTCCAAAGGTTTTCTATAGGGTTGAGATCTGGAGACTGGCTAGGCCACTCCAGGACCTTGAAATGCTTCTTACGAAGCCACTCCTTCGTTGCCCTGGCGGTGTGCTTTGGATCATTGTCATGTTGAAAGACCCAGCCACGTTTCATCTTCAATGCCCTTGCTGATGGAAGGAGGTTTGCACTCAAAATCTCACGATACATGGCCCCATTCATTCTTTCATGTACCCGGATCAGTCGTCTTGGCCCCTTTGCAGAGAAACAGCCCCAAAGCATGATGTTTCCACCACCATGCTTTACAGTAGGTATGGTGTTTGATGGATGCAACTCAGTATTCTTTTTCCTCCAAACACGACAAGTTGTGTTTCTACCAAACAGTTCCAGTTTGGTTTCTTCAGACCATAGGACATTCTCCCAAAACTCCTCTGGATCATCCAAATGCTCTCTAGCAAACTTCAGACGGGCCCGGACATGTACAGGCTTAAGCAGTGGGACACGTCTGGCACTGCAGGATCTGAGTCCATGGTGGCGTAGTGTGTTACTTATGGTAGGCCTTGTTACATTGGTCCCAGCTCTCTGCAGTTCATTCACTAGGTCCCCCCGCATGGTTCTGGGATTTTTGCTCACCGTTCTTGTGATCATTCTGACCCCACGGGGTGGGATTTTGCGTGGAGCACCAGATCGAGGGAGATTATCAGTGGTCTTGTATGTCTTCCATTTTCTAATTATTGCTCCCACAGTTGATTTCTTCACTCCAAGCTGGTTGGCTATTGCAGATTCAGTCTTCCCAGCCTGATGCAGGGCTACAATTTTGTTTCTGGTGTCCTTTGACAGCTCTTTGGTCTTCACCATAGTGGAGTTTGGAGTCAGACTGTTTGAGGGTGTGCACAGGTGTCTTTTTATACTGATAACAAGTTTAAACAGGTGCCATTACTACAGGTAATGAGTGGAGGAAAGAGGAGACTCTTAAAGAAGAAGTTACAGGTCTGTGAGAGCCAGAAATCTTGATTGCTTGTTTCTGACCAAATACTTATTTTCCACCATAATATGCAAATAAAATGAAAACAAAACAGACAATGTGATTTTCTGGATTTTTTTTTCTCAGTTTGTCTCCCATAGTTGAGGTCTACCTATGATGTAAATTACAGACGCCTCTCATCTTTTTAAGTGGTGGAACTTGCACTATTGCTGACTGACTAAATACTTTTTTTCCCCACTGTATATATATAGCAATCCAGGGTATCGAATAAAGTACCAAAATCTTAAAGAAACCCCATAAAAGATATAAATTTTATTAAATGCGTTTAAAACACCACCAAACAGTGGTTCACACCACAAAAACAACAAAAACACTGTGAAAAAAACAAACCCAAACACTTGGAGAATACTAGCAATCCCTGGTATGGTGCCTATGCTTTCACCTTCATGACTGCACGGTTGGCACCCTAGGGGAGAGCGTTTTGGTGTCCCCCTCTACGATGACTGTCCCTAGGGTCCCTAGATATGCTCTACAGTCACTTGAAGGTCCCCCTCCAAATCTAAGTAAATAAGGGAACCCCTGTTCCTAGACATAGGTCACACCTAAAACTAAGGAGACCCTAACCCCCAAGGTAGTTTTAAAAACAATAGAGAACACACATGGCATTGGTGGCAATCATAGATGATTTGAGCAATTATGGTCTATATCTTATCCATGAACTTCCATTAATTGAACCATAAAAAATAGAAAAAATGATTTTATTTGTCCAAGATATGGATCCACATCTGGGGTGAATGTAAAAATGATAAAATGACACACACCTTGGTCCGATTAATGTCCTCACATAGGAGCAACCTAGAGACACAATTATTACCTATATCATATCATAACAGTGTGTAAAAACATAGAAATAGTTTATATGGAATGTAATTATATAAAGGAAAGACTCTATTGAATAGACCTTAGTCCTATGTATCCCAATCACAAGGTTAAAAAGTGGATATAAATACCCAAAATTTCAATAATTTCATCAAAAATGCAGCTTGGCACAATAAATCTTAGATGAACAACCGATAAGCAAAGAGCTCCTCCTCCAATATGAGCTGATTTTCATGGGAACTGCCACATATATAGCAATCAAAGATCATGGCATAAAAGTAAACATGGTACTCATCTGACGAGATGCCACCCATAGTCTCCTCCTCAATGCGTTTCGCTCCTCTGGCTCATCAGGAGGCCCGATATAATAGCATCTCGATAAGATGTGATGTGTGGGTTTGTTTTTTAGTGTTTTTGTTGTTCTCCTGGAGATAAGCCTCCAGCTTCACAGAAAACAGAGGAGCACTCAGCTGAGCATGCACTCCTGTGTAAGGCTACTTTCACACATCAGTTTTTTGCCGTCAGGCAGGATCCGGCTTTTTTTAGAAAAAACGGATCCGGCATAAATTTTGGAGAACTGTAGAAACGGATCCGTTATTTTGCTGGATCCGTCTCTGTTCCTGGAGGCTGGCCAATTGGATCTGAGCATGCGCAGACTTAAAAAAACCGGATCCGGTGGCTGGATCCGTCTTTTTCTGGATCCGGCGCATTCCGGCGCCCATAGACTTTCATTGTAGCAAAAAGCTGGAAGCGCCGGATCCGGCGCTTCCGACTTTTTCGCCTGAGACAAAAAACGTTACAGTAGACGTTTTTTCAAGACGCCGGAATGAGACAGGTTGCCGGATCCGGCAAAAAACGGATGAAACGCAATGCCATCCGGCACGATCCGGCGCTAATGCAAGTCAATGGGGAGAAACCGGATCCGGCATTGCATTTTGCCGGATCCGTTTTTTCCAAAAAAAGCCGGATCGCGCCTGAAGGCAAAAAACTGATGTGTGAAAGAGGCCTAAGGGAAAGATGACTAGTGGCCATCCACTGTGCATGGTTAACTTAAAACATATGCAGTAAATTAGGTATTTAGTTTCTTTCTTCTTGACTTTTAGAATTGCTAAGTCCACTAGGTAGTACTAGAATTCTAGTCATCTTAATCTCCGAAGAGAAAATTTGTATATTTAGTTTCCCATTGCAAGGCTTAAAAGTCTCCTCAGCTTGGCATGCCACTCTCTGTATGATGGGAAACTTTAGCCTCGTTACAAAATGCTGAAAAAGGTTGGACACCTGATCACTGCTCCATTCATTCTCCATGAGGCTGCCAAAAAAAGCAGAGAGTGGCGCTTGGCAATCCTACACTGCTACTCCATTCTAACGGGGATAAAAGTTTGCCCTTTTGAGAAATGGTGTGAGTCACAGCAGTCAGAGCCCACTAATCAACGAGTTATCACCTATCCATAGGATAGGTGATATCTTGCTTTCACCAGACAACACCTTCAAATCTCGGCAAATGTGACATGAGACTATCTTGAGGCCACAAAAGCAAAAAACAAATATTCAACTTTTATATATTAACACGTAATCCTTATGCTGTGTTCCTGCAGAATCCATGATAGTTTTCCAGTCAGTTTTCTAACATTTAAAAGCAAATGTTTTCAGAACAAATGTTTGCACAAAAACAGCAATTTTTGGCATTTATAATATTGGAGCTTTTTAACTTGAAGAAATAACTGGTACTAGACGGAACAATGCGTTCATTCTGACACATTTTATTATTTTTATATTTACCATTTTGCCACGTTTTTATCTTGATTTTAACTCCACCACAAATAAAAGTGGGTTTATCTGGGTAGCGCCATCAAACTCCTAGTTTTGATGAATCGGAAACTTTATATATTGTATGCACCAAGAGCACGGTCGTCTAGCAAATGATCATTATCTACTAATAAGCCTATTACAGCCTACAGAATAATTGTAATATACACTGTATTATCAAAAATGGGGTTTACCTACAGTGCCTTGAAAAAGAATTCACACCCCTTGAACATTTCCCCATTTTTTCACATTACACTCACAAACTCAAATGTATTTTATTGAGTTTTTTGTGATATACTAACACAAAGTAGTAAGTATGTGTGAAGTGTAAAGGAAATGATACATCTACTGTAAATATTTTAAAATGATATCAAATTGTGACGTGCATTTGTATTCAGCCCCCTGTAGTCTGATACCCCTAAATAAATTCCTGAGTGACCAATTGCCTCCAGATGTCATATAATTTGTAAGCCGAGTTTACCTGTGTGTAATTTATTCTCACCATATCTCCAGCTTTTCTGTGAAGGCCTCAGGGGTTTGTTTGAGAGCATTAGTGATCAAAAAGCATCATGAAAACCAAGGAACACACCAGACAGGTCAAGAATAACATTGGGTAGAAGTGTAAAATAGGGTTAGATTATAAAACATATCCAGTCTCAGAACATCTCATGCAGCATAATTCAATCCCACATCCAAAGAGGGAAGGAGTATGGCACAACTGCAAACCTACCAAGACATGGCCATCCATCTAAACTGACATCTCAAGTTAAGAGTGCACTAATTAGAGAAACAGCCAAGAGCCCCATTGTCACTCTGGAGGAGCTGTGGAGATCCACAGCTCATGTGGGAAAATCTGTAAACAGGACAACTATTAGTCATGTACTCCATTAATCTGGCCTTTTTGGAAGAGTGGCATGGAGAAAACCATGTTTGAAATCAAGCCATAACAAATCTGATTTACAGTTTGCAAAAAGCCATATGTGGAACACAGATAGCATCCGGAAGAAGGTGATCTGGTCAGATGAGGCCAAAGTAGAATATTTGGATTTGGAGCTAAATGCAAAATGCATGTGTGGTGGAAAACTAACACTGCACATCATCATGAAAACACCCTCCTCACTGTCAAGCACGATGGTGGCATGATCATGCTGTGGGTATGCTTTTCTTCAACAGGAACAGGAAAGCAAGTCAGAATTGATGGGAAGATGGATGGAGCTAAATACAAGGCAATCCAGGAAGAAAACCTGCTAGAGGCTTCAGAAGACTTGACACTGGGGCATTGATTCACATTCTAGCAGGCCAACGAACCTAAACATACTGACGGACCCACAATGGAACTGTATAGATCAAAACACATTTATGTGTTTGAATGGCCCAGTCAGTCCAGACCTAAATGTTATTGGGAATCTGTGACAATATGCTCTCCATTCAATCCCACTGAGCTTGTTTGCAAAGAAGAATGGACAAACATTTCAGTCTCTAAATGTGCAAAGCTGGTAGAGGCCTTTTCCCATGATGACTTACAGTAGTAATTGCAGCAAAAGGTGGTCCTACAAAGTATTGACTCAGTGAGCTGAATATAAATGCACGTCACAATTTCAGATGTATGTTTTTAAAATATTTAGAAAACCATATATAATTTCCTTTACATTTCACAATACTTGCTTCGTTGTGTTGGTTTATCATTATCACATAAAGTTGCAATAAAATACATTTACGGTAAGTTTGTGGGTGTAACATTAAAAAATGTGGAAAAGTTCACGGGTTATGAATACTTTTTCAAGGCACTGTACATGGTGCAGTAACTGAACTATGCTCCTACAGCTTGTAACAATCATACAATATCAGACATATCGAAATGGCTGTGACACTCCTCAATGTTCTGTGCTTCTGATGTATATTGGTAATGTTTTATTGAGGCCATTAGTATTGTTTTAGAATTTCTAACTTTTTTCTGCTTAGTGGACGCCCAGCTTCCAAGGGCTTCCTCCTCTGGCGGTGAGCCCACATCTTTTCCGGCACATGTCAGCTGTTTTGAACATCTGACTTGTGTGCCCACCACAGCCACGGGTGGAATCGTGAACCACCCAGAGCTGTTAACCCATTAATTGCCGCTGTCAAACTCGGTGGTCAGCGATTATAGCAAGTCAGCAATTCTGCTACATACAGGTGATCTGATCATCGCCTGTATGTACTAGAGGCGATCAAGTTATGGCAGCTTCTAGTCTCCCATGGAGAATTTGAACCATGCCAAAAGTAAAAAAAAAAAAATTATAAAAGTTGAAATCACCCCCCTTTCTCTCATTCAAAATAAAGCAAAAAAATAAAACATACACATATTTGGTATCGCAACATTCAGAATCGCCCAATCTATCAACATAAAAAAGAAGTACACCCGATTGCTAAACAGCGTAGCGAGAGAAAAAGACAAAATGCCAGAATTACGTTTTTTGGTCGCCTCAACATTGCATTAAAATGTAATAATGGGTGATCAAAAGATCGTATATGAACCAAAATGGTATATTTAACCTCTTAATGACAGCTAATACGCCTTTTAACTGACCTCAGATATAAGAGAATAGTCTTCCCATACAGGTGACAATCCAGCAGATGTCAACTGTACATTATAGCTGACAACTTGCTGTATCACGAACGATCAGTGTTGACACCGTCCATATCTGTTTAACCCCTTAGTTGCTGCTGTCAAAAGTGACTACATCAAATAAATGGTTAATAGATTGTGGCGGCTTCCGCTTTAATCTAATTGACACACCAAGATCATGATTGTGTAGTCCTGATATTTGCCATAGCAGGTCATGTCCAAATAGCGGCCTAAAGGGGGTTTTACACATAGCGATATCGTCACCGATTTGGTGACGCAGCAGCGATATCGCTAGCGATATCGCTATGTGTGATACTTACCTCCGACCGGCTCCTCCGCTGGCTATCGCTGATCGCGCAAGATCGCGCAGCTCCATTTCTCGTCGGGCGCTTCCTGCTGGGCTTCCTGCTGGCGCCGACGAGCGATGCGTGGACGCGGATGGGAGGACATCAGGATCGCCTCGTCTGAAAGGTAAGTAACGACCGCTGTATCGCTGCTGCACCACTGTGAGATCTGCCTGTGTGGCAGCTCACTAGCGACCATTTAGTGATGCACCAGCGATCCTGACCGGGTCGTATTGTGGTCGGGATCGCTGGTGCATCGCTAAATGTAAAGGGGCCTTTAGAGTCTGACGGCTATAGCAGTTGGTTCAGAAGTTACCGACATTTAGGTAGTAAACAAACACTTTTTAATTCCTGCTATACCTCTTTGCATTAATTCCTGAAAATCACCTGAAGGGTTAATAAACTACCTGACAGCAGTTTTTAATGTGTCAGGGGGTGCTGTTTTTAAAATGGTATCACTTTTGGGGTTTTCCAATATATAGCACCCCAAAAGTCACTTGAAACATTGATAGGTCCCTCAAAAAAATAAATTTTGTAAATTTCCTTGAAAAAATGAAAAATTACTGCTACATTTTTAAACCTCCTAAAAGGCTAAGAAAATAAATTAGCATTTTAAAAATGGTGCTGATGTAAAGCAGACATATGGGAAATCTTATTTATTAATGCTTTTGTGTGGAATGACTATCTGGATTAAAAGGATAATCATTCAAAGTTTGAAAATTGCAATTTTTTTTACATTTTTGTCAAATTTCGGATATTTTTTATAAATAAACACAAAACGTATCAACCTAAATTTACCATTATCATAAAGTATAATGTGTCACGAAAAAACAATCTCAAAATCAATGGGATTTGTTGAAGCGTTCCAAAGTTATCACCATATAAACTGACAATGGTCAGAATTTAAAAAATTGGCCCCGTCACTAAGGGGTTAAAAACATCAGCCCGTCGGACAAAAAATTAAGCCCCTACCCAACTCGAGATAATGAAAAATGGAGACGCTACGGGTATCAGAAAATGGTTTTTTTTAACAAACTTTGGATGTTTTTCATCACTTAGATAAAAAAGAACCTAGACATGTTTGGTGTCTATGATCTCGTAATGACCTTGAGAATCATAACGGCAGGTCAGTTTTAGTATTTAGTGAACCTAGTAAAAAAGCAAAACAAAAAACAAGTGTGAGATTGCACTTTTTTTTGCAATTTCACAGCACTTGGAATTTTTTTTCCAGTTTTCTAGTACACGACATGGTAAAACCAATGGAGGCATTCAAAAGTACAACTCGTCCCGCAAAAACACAAGCCCTCACATGGCCATTTTGACCAAAAACTAAAAAAGTTAAGGCTCTGGGAAGAAGGGGAGCAAAAAATGAAAACGCAAAACCAAAAATACCTCTGGTCGTTAAGGGGTTAAAGAAACCAATATGATTCCCTGAGAAGGACAAATTTCTGGATTCCATGTAGGTAATATAAGTAATAAATAGATGAGGTTTTAATATTAGCGGATATGACCATCCCGATTGTGGTATACCTTGTTGCAGAACAATGACTTTTACGCTTTTTTGATCAAAAACAGTGTTCACCAAGTACCCGATGTTATTTACTAGTGCCATTACTATTTACTTACTTCATGCATGGTATATGCTCTTTTTGTCACTATCCTAGGTTTTGTCAAGTAATATAAGTGATGTAAGTTACGCCTTACCACATTTCGCATGCAGCTGTTCTTAGAGGCCATAACTCTACATTTCCTAATATATAAATATAGAAAGCTGATTTTAAGGCTAAACGAAATGTTTTTTTTCCTGCATGTATTCCAGATATTATCCTTTGTGTATTGCAGATATTTTCCGTTTATTACACATTAGACATTTGCGCTGTGTGCGCACATTTCCTCATCTGAAAATGATCAGAAATGACACTTGTCTTCAAACTAAACCTAATGTAATGGCTTCTGCTAGCATTTCAGGAAAGTTTTACGACGCTATGTTAAATAGTTTCTTCCATATTTCAGACATCAAATGATCATTTAGACTCCTAAATTTCACCTTCCCTTTTGCTTTTGCCTATGGGCGCTACAGAAAAGCGTTCTTGTGGTGGAGAAACTAGTAGATCTTGTAAAATAAAAGAGCCTAAAGACCGAATTTTAAGAGCGGTGGGGTATATTGAGGCTTATGTTCATTAAGTGCTTCACGTTGACACATAGTCAACATGTAAGGTAATTACAGAGAAAGACAGCATTTACTACTGTAACGATATTAAAGTGTAATTGTACTTTTAAGAAACCTCAGAAGCTGCCCTGTGTGTGTACATTAGGAAGAACACTATTTTTGGCCATTATATAACTTGCATCCTGCCTTTTCAGCAGCTTTCTCCTCTAAACGCATTATTCCTTAAAGGGGTTTTCCACTTTAAAAAAAAAGTTGTCCTCAAAATATTAAAGTTATGTAAAATAAGAAAGTAAGATATTACTCGCCCTCCCCGGGTCCAGTGTAGAGTCTCCTCTGCCCCAGCCTCTCTGTTTTGTTGCAGTGGTGACATCACAACTACAGAACGCATCATGGCTGCAGCCTATCACTGAGCTTGGCAGTGCCGCTGTTATACACAACAGGAGCCAATGTACCCAGTAATTAGCTGCTAGCGCTGGCACCAAGAGGGTGAATGCTTTCTGTCTTTGCTATTTTAAGGGAGTGCAATTGATTTGGGACTTTTTTTTTTTAAAGTGGAAAATCCCTTAAATTTACCCCTTTCATTTTTTAATTAGTTTACCCTCTTGGTGGGAGGAAACTAACAACTATTAGGTCTCCTATACCACAGCACAGCACACAGTAGAGAGATGTAGATGGCTTCCTGCTCTTCATTTCTTAGAACTCAGACAGAGGCAGCAGCATGAGGAAATTATACAACGGTACTGAGAAAAAAAAAACAAACAACAAAACAAACCGAAATAATGTCCAATAATAAGCAAAATTTATTAGGAAATGTAAAGGACAATAAAAGTGGGGCGTGGAAAACCAATGCCTAGGAAAGGGCACAACACAGGGGATACTACATTATATCAATAAAAGGCAAATTGGACAACACATCAAATTTACATATAAGCACAATCATGTGCAGTACATGAGGTACAGGTAAAGTGCAAATGCTTAAGAAAATCTGTGCAAAAAATGGTATGGGGGCAGGTAAATAATAATAATAAGGTGCAAGTGCATTAAATTCAATACTAGTGTATCAGCAGATTTTGTCACACATGACAAGAGTCCTAAAGAATCACTGTAGGATATTATAAAGAAAAAAATAATACATAGTGGAACAATTAGGTTTCTAGAGTGAATCGCAAAGTGCTATTACCTCATGGGCTAATGGAGTCCCCAGGATGTGCCCACCCCGACGCGCGTTTTGGTGTTGCCTTTGTCCCCCTGGCTTTAATTGATATACTGTAGTGTCCCCTGTGTTGTGCACTTTCCTAGGCATTGGTGCCCCCCCTTTAATTGTACTTTACACTTTCTAATTAATTTTTCTTATTATTGGACAATTTTTTGGTTTGTCTCGTTGTTTTGTCATTCATTTTTCCGACTTGTCCTTTATTATCATCCATGAGTGCATAAATTATATTGAATTTTTTCATTTTTACCAACTATTTAATTAGATGAACTTTTCCTTGAGTTAAATGGTACTGAGCAGCGTAGCTGTGAATCCAGCTGTTGAGTAAGGTTAACAACTTGTTTTTTTTATCTCCCTAAGCTTTTTTTTCACTTTGCTCCTCTCTCCTCCTCGTCATTTTCCATAATCCAGAGAGTATAATAGGAGGTGTAACCTGACACATCACTGTGCTGGCTGTTCTTTACTTTTGGCCAAAACAAAATTAAGCTGTTTTTTTTAGAGTGTATGGTGAGTTTGGGAGGCAGGAGGGAGGGGGACGAAGTGGATCATAAGTGGAGAAACATGCAGATTTCTATGATAAGTTATATGATAAGGTTTCTTACATTCATGTGTAGTATTGATGTATGCTAAGTTTGCTGAAAGTACATTCACGTGACCCTTCAGATATATGTTAACTGCATCCAGTAATAAGGACAAGGAAGTCTCCTTATTATGCAAAGTAAAGAGTCACCATCTCAATTTTACACAGAGGATTACTGGATGAGCAGAATATGTAGTGCATAAGTATGAAAAATTATCCTAAAAGGACTCCATGAGACTTGCAAAAATTGGCAACATTGACAAATGATGAGAAAAATTGCAAATTCTACGTAGCATCAGTTTGTGCTAAGTCCAGTTTGTGACTTCTTTCACAGAGTTTACGTCAAAATCTACTGTATTCTTTATAATGTATTCATTGTATATAAACTGTTTAGTAAATGTAGCCCATCATTATCAACTTAGAAAATTAAACTGTGTAAACCGATTCATAAAATTCGATGAGGACCGAAAAATGAAATATATCTTTCCTGTGCCATCCTAGAAACCGGAAACAAAGGCAATAAACATGAAGTGAAATGATGCCTGTTTAGTGAGTGGTTAGCCTATTTGTGAACTGGCACAGAACAAAATCCTCTCCCTGATTCTGGGGTTTTTTTTATTCACTCATCTCCAGTTGCTAAATGGAAAACCCCTACAATCGTTGCGAGTCCCAGGAATACTACATATTGAAAGTCAGTGTTCGAGACACTAACAAATTTTGCTTTGCCTCTTAGAGAGTTGAGAACATTACGTAGAGTGCTGATAGTGTCTGTAAAGTGATGCTGAATATAATGGCGCTATGTAATTAAAATAAATATTTTTAAAAAAATTATACTAAAAAGTTAGTTTTGTAGCTCAGATCCTTTAAATTGTAGCTTCCCAGTGAAAGTAATAAACAATTAAAATGATAGGAGAAAGCAGCTTGCTTGTTCCTGGTGTGGTACATGATAAAGAGGAGCAGGCGAGTGTCAGCACACAACTCTACTATTCTCTTAATCTTGGAATACTTGGATTACTAATGGTAACTATCTTCTTCTGATTTTTCTGGATCTCTCTGCAGCATCAGACACCACAGATCACCAATTTCTCCTCACTATGCTAAACCCTACTGGCCTTAAGAGTTAAGCCCCCGTCACACACACAAGTTTTGTGACGCAACAGCGATCTCACCAGCGAGATCGCTGTGTGTGACAGGTATCAGCGACCGGCCCCCCTGCCGGGTATCGCTGATTGTTCTTGAAAGCTCTGGACATTTTTAGATCGTTGGTCTCCCACTAGCCAGCACGCATCGCTGCGTGTGGCAGGCCCGCGAGCAACGACCAGCGAGCAGGAGCTGGTAACCAAGGTAAACTGCGGGTTTCTAAGCGCCGCGCGGCGCTTAGAAACCCTCTGTGTGCCTTAGTTACTAGCGCACTGGTGCAGGGAGCTGGTAACCAAGGAAACAGCAGATTTTTAAGTGCCACGCGGCGTTTAGAAACCCGCTGTTTACCTTGGTTACCAGCTCCCTGCATCAGCGCACTGGTAACTAAGGTACACACTGATGCGCCTGCTCGTCGTCACTGGTGCTGATCGCTGGTGAAGCTGCCTGCTTGGCAGCTCACCAGCGATCTTGTAGCGACACCCCAGCGATCCTGACAAGTTCATATCGTTATCGGGATCGCTGATGAGTCGCTATGTGTGACGGGGTCCTAAGTGTTGCTTTAATTTACTTCCCTTAACTCAATAGTACACATGAAAGTAAAGGGCCCTTTACACAAAGGGATATCGCTAATGATATCGCTGCTGCATCACCGATTTTGTGACGCAGCAGCGATATCACTAGCGATATCGCTACATGTGATACTCACCTCCGACTGGCTCCCCCTCTGGCTATCGCTGATCACGCAAGATCGGCCTGGTCCATTTCTCATCGTTGGCTTCCTGCTGGCGCCGACGAGCGAACCATGGACGCAGGCGGAAGATGGTCACCCTCGCTGCGTGTGACGGTAAGTATCGACTGCCGACCGCTGCTGCATTGCTAGTGAGATCTGCCTGTTTGGCAGCTCACTAGCGACTATTTAGCAATGCACCAACGATCCTGACCGGGTCGTATCGTGGTCGAGATCGCTGGTGCATCGCTAAATGTAACGGGGCCCTAAGAAACTGTGTAATATATCTTATCAGAGAAATCTGCTTATTTCTTCTCCTGAACTGATTAATTCATGTTCAAAACTCTCAGTTCACAGGCGCCACCTATTGGAAGCAGCGATCCTAAAAGTAAATATTGACCCTTTAATGAGCCTTGCCATATGACTTGGGATAAACGCCAAACCGGGATCTCAATTTCCAGTATGAGATCTGATTTGGCTAGGTAAGAGGCCCTGGACTGGCAATACCACGAAATACCGTATCGGCAAATTGAGATTCTGGTTTGACTTTTAGCCTAAGTCATTTTGCAAGTCTCGTTAAAGAGTCGATATCAACTTTTAAGATTGCTGCTTCCAATAGGTGACACTAGAGTTCAAGTCCTCTTCCTCTCTGAAGAGAAAATTAACATATCACCTCAACCAACACCGGAACTGCTGCAACCCACCAACCCACTGTCTCCTTCGCCACCATCCTGTAGCATGTAAGCCTGAAAGGGCAGCGTCCTCTCTCCCCTCTGTATCAGTCTGTCATTGTTAGTTTGTTTACTGTAAGTGAAATCTGTAATTTGTATGTAACCCCTTCTCATGTACAGCACCATGGAATCAATGGTGCTATATAAATAAATAATAATAATATTTAATTTCCCAGAGGAGCATGCATGGCTTATAAGTCTCCTCACTCTGACATGCCAGGCTTAGCTTGTCACTCTCCATGAGAAGAAGCATTACCCCTTAGACCTCAATTCACAGGTAAAATCTTTCCTATTGCTGAGATAGCAAATGACAGTTGGTGCACATAAAGTTCTTTGGAGAACTGTAACTGTTGTTTCAGGGGAACTTCCAATTGAATGTCTTGCTCCACTTACCCTCTTCCGGAGAAATTTAAAAGTACCAACTGTCATCTATCTCAGTAATGCAAAATTCTGTCTTCAATGAAGATAGATTTTACCCATGAATTCTGAGTGTAACATTGATTCACAGAAAGAACAAAATAAATTTCTCTGATAAGATATATTGCAAAGTTGCTTGTTTTCGTGGGTACTAATAATTTCTGAAATATAAATTAAAATGACAACTACTTTTTAACCCCTTCACCACCTTTTTTTAATGCATTTTTGAGTTTCCGTATTTTGCTCCCCTTCTTCCCAGAGCCATAACTTTTTTTTTATCTTCTGTCAATATGGCCATGTGAAGGCTTATTTTTTAATGATACCATTGGTTTTACCATATAGTGTACAGGAAAACGGGAAAAACATTCAAAGTGCGGTGAAATTGTAAAAATTGCAACAAAAGTGCAATTCCACATTTTTATTTTAGTTTTTTTTTTACCATGTCCACTAAATGCTAAAACTGACCTGCCATTATGATTCTCCAGGTCTTTACAAGTTCGTAGACACCAAACATGTGTAGGTTCTTTTTTATTTAAGTGGTGAAAAAAAATCCAAAGTTTGTAAAAAAAAAAAAAAAAAAGTTCGCATTTTCCAAGACCTGTAACATCTCCATTTTTCATGATCTGGGACTCGGTGAGGGCTTATTTTTTGCATGCAGAGCTGATGTTTATATTGCTACCATTTTGGGATAGATAGGATGTTTTGATCCTCCGTTATTGCGTTTTACCGATCATTACGTCATTTACCGATCGGATTATTTTCAAATATATATAGATCGGGCGACTCTGCACGCAGCAATATCAAATATGTATATTTCTTTTAAATTGTTTTATTTTGGATGGGGTGAATGGGAGTGATTTAAATTTTTATATTTTTTATTTTTGAATATTTTTAAAAACTTTTTTTTACCTTTCACTTACTTCAATAGTCTCCATTGAAGACTAGACACTGCGATCATTTGATCGCTTGTGCTACACACAGCAGGGCTTCAGTCGCTGTGCGGTACTCATAGCTCTCCGGCAATGACAACCACAGGGGTCTCCTGCAGACCCCAGGTTGTCGTGCCAACCCATCTCCGATTATGTGCTGATGGGTTGGTTCTGTGATGTTAACAGCCGTGGGTGTTAGGGGCACATGTGCCGAAAAAGTCATTGCCAGAGCCTGCAGCAAACTGGGGAAGGCGACCTCAAATGTACCTATACGTGTAAGGTTGGAAAGGGGTTAAGGATAGCTCTCTCTTGGCTCTCCACTCCTCCTCTGACTGCTCATTTGGTATCTGATTTGCCTGCTCTTCTTCTGTCTTCTTTCCCTTGCTGTTGAGGTTCCTCAGGGTTAGGGTTCAGTCATAGCTCATAGGTACATCATGCAATAATATTTTTGCTGACTGAGAGAGCAGTATTGAGAAATGTTTTTGACTTGGAGGCGACAGGAGATGGTAAGGGCTTGAATGAGTTTGAAAGACATGATGAAATATAAAGTATCCCAAGGCAATGGAAAAGTGAGGAGCTGTTAACAGATGGGTCTGGTGGGGGAAGTGGGTTGGGGATGTCCTCAAAGGACAACCCCTTTCAGTCTTTGGTCACTCATTCTAATTTTGAAATTCTCTTTTACAGAGGTAACTAATACTGTCCTTGATATTGAAATATTTTTCTCTTTTCAGATGAATAATGGTTTAATGTATTCCATAAAATGTGCGAATAGCTGTAGGATATGTCACATACCTACAGTATCGAATCCTGCAGGGATAATAATGTTCAGTGATTCTGAATGGATGTGACACGCAACATATATACTATAGACGTAATGTATTAAAAATACAATAGGGCAGGTTCTCAGATATCCTACAGAGAATATTACTTCAGGCATCGATACCGGCATTGCATGCTGTACCGAATAAAATAGAAATAAAAATATGACAAAACCTAATGTGCCGTACTAGGAGAGTGCAGGAAGCATTTACTGCAGCTTCCTCACAGTAAATATATACAGCGCAGCAGCATGCCTGAGAGAATAATTTTATGAGCCCCCACCCAACCCACCCTCCATTTACACATACAATTATCTGTTTTACATTTCCATATATTACATTACTTCCTATATGAGAAGGACCTATAGCAGTTTTCATATAGCGCTTTCTATATCATGAATGACCATTTAGGAGCATAAGGAAATGTAACCGTATAGCAATGCCAATTTGTACAGTATGCCATCCAGAATCTGTGAAAAGTTTGATAGCATCCTCTTTGGACAATATCATTGGTGTCGCGATTCTACCACTCATCGTGTCTTGGGTGCAGTGAGTGAAAGCTCAGTCGTCCAGTCTTGTGCAGGGTCAAACTAAGCTGTCGGTATTTTGATTGGCAGCTCTGCCATCCAATCTGAGACTGGGCGTCACTGAGCTTACATCAGGTGTTCCCTGCTCTTAGTGATTACCCAGCTATTTAACTAAGCTGTCTGCCAGTAGTAGCTATCAGATCAGTGTGGTGTTTTCTCTGTGCTTTGTGCTCTGAACTCTGACATTCTGATCTTCTGTTGCTGGACCCTGGATTTGCCTACTGACTACCCATTTGTATTACCACTTTTATTTTGTCGAACGCTGAGCTTGGAATTGTGACTCTGGATTGTGACCTAACTACGCTTTTGTCTCTTCCCTCTATTTATGACGTACCTTCCGCACTCTTGATCTCCGACTACCGTGACTCACAACTTGCCCGTGAGAAGTTACTCAGTGCCACAATTAGATGACAATGCTAACTGTCATGGAAGATCTGCCATTGTTCTCAGAAACACGTCTTAATAGATTTCGAAATTGTTAAAATTTGACACATATCACGCCATAGCTTTGGAATGTTTCAACATATCCCAGTGATTTTGAGATTGTTGTTTGTGACGCATTATATTTTATGATAAATGTAAATTTAGGTCAATATGTTTTGTGTTTATTCATAAAAATATCAAAGATTTGACAACATTTTTTAAAAATTAGCAGTTTTCAGACTTTGAATAATTATCCCTTTAATCCAGATCCAATAAATACCATTTACCCCATGTCTGATTACATCATCACTATCTGTAAAATGTCCTTTTATTTTGTTAGGATGGTAGAACCTTTAAAATTGTAGCAGTAATTTTTCATTTTTTTCAAGGAAATTTACGAAACTTACTTTTTTGTGACCTATTCAGTTCTGAAGTATCTTTAGGTGGGCCTATATATTGGAAAAACCCTTAAAGTGATATCATTTTAAAAACAGTGCCCCTCATCATAATCAAAGCTGTGGTCAGGAAGTTGATTAACCCTTCAGGTGCTTTTCAGGAATTAACACAAAGCGGCATAACATGAAGGAGAAATGTTTTTTTGCCACCTAATTATTGCTAATTTCTGAATAGTTCACTACAGTCGGCAGACCCTAAGGCCACTTTTCTTCCATGACTTGCCATGGCAACCATCAGGATCACATAATTAAGCAGGGAGAAAATGGGGTTAAAGAGGGAGTCCCCACACTCTGATAACCATGTAGATGCAGTAGTCACTATTAGTAGCAGCATTTAAGGGGTTAAAGGGCCATGGCTGGTGCCAACACCGATCATGACTGATGCAGCAGGGTGTCAGATATATCAATAGAAGAGAAAAATGGAGTAAAAATGTCCAGGGTATGATAAAAAGGTATAAATTTATTCAAAGTATAAATAACATGTAACAAACCATATAGTGCATAATCAATTTGCACACGGTTTTTAAGAGAAAAGAGAAGAGATCAGGTAGAGAATGGCAAAGCGTCAGTATTGCATCAAAAATAGGGTATTTACCTCCTCATAGTAGGAAAGTGCATAGTACATATGTAAACCTATGAGTCATAGTAGTGCAAAGGGGTAAAGAAAAGTGTGGCAGGACTCCATTAAAAATCAGTGCTTGGAGTCCAAAATACTCCCAGGAGCCCACCCTAATTATCACTACAAACTCTTACCAATGATGAGATGCAAAAAAGACGTGCCACTAGCCCCAACATGTGTTTCGCGTCGGCTTCGTCAGGGGGCCGTGTCAGATATAGTGTACGGTCGACAGCTGCTGCGTCTTCACCCATCGGGGGACACTATTCACTTATAGCTCAGGTCAGTTTTCACTTGCATTGGTGGTCACTAAAGAGTTAGAATTCATTTTAATTTTGAAAGGGATTTCACACCTAATGTACGGCCCTGAATGAGCAATAATAATAAGGGAAAATGAATGTCACCCACTAAAACAAAATCCTAATAGTTAATATAACTGGTGATCTGTGATCGTCACACATTTCTTGACCAGTTTCTGGCTGCAGGAGGCTTTGTGACATGACACACATTCTTTGTCGTTTTGATAAAGTGCATTTTAGAACGGTTACAACAGCTGGATATTAATAATATCAATGATTGACTGTGGGGGACTATTCCCAAAACCTTTATATCACAGCAATAATCACACAGTCAACACATTTCAGAGCAATATAATGCTGACTCTCCAGGCAGCACAATATGGTGGTAGCACCAGAAGAGCGCGGGCTCTTATTACATTACTGCCTCAATAAGATTATGGTGTGTACAGAACAAGTAACAGATCCTCTTGGCATACTAACTAAGTTGTAGAGTCGATGCGCAGTGTGAACATGCTGAGTCCCCAGTTTTCCGACATTCACAAGATCCTCCGAGCTTCTGCCCAACATACAAATGACATTACCTGTCACATCCACCTTACACATTTTAGTTTGGCCAATGGTTCACCCCTTAAAAAAAACACCATGAGTCCTAATGAACATCCCGGACAGCACGGATGGTGGGAAAGTATAATAATAAGGTTCACATTAGATAAAGAAATATAAAGGGACTTTTATGCTTCTCCATAGATATTGGCAATACTGTCTAAAGGTACTACAGATATGGTAGTATCGGGATGGGTTAACTGCTACACTACAACAAAATTTGCAGAATTGTCCTTGATATTAGTGTCAAGTGATAAATTCAGCTCTGCTGCATCAGGTTCTGCCTTACCATTGCCATCTACGGTAATCTCCCATCTCAACATCATCTGAGTTATCTCATAAGGAAAATATGACCCCTTTAAGCCATTGCATACACAAGGTATACTACAGGTACTAAATAAAGCTGGTGTAAAGATTAAATTCACATCCTGTTTGGGGAACTTAAAAAAAAATTGAAAGGGTGAAATTTTTCCCAAATGGAAAATGGAAAAAATTAAGAAAAAAAATTCCATTGTTAGTCAGTAGTGATGAGCGAACGTGCTGGGATAAGGTGTTCTCCGAGCATGCTCGTCTGCTAACCGAATGTCTTTGGCGTGCTCGAAAAATATGTTTGAGTCCCCGTGGCTGCATGTCTCATGGCTGATCGACAAGTAGGCAATCCCTGCATGTGTTGTAGCTGTTGAACAGCCGCGAGACATGCAGCCGCGGGGACTCACACATATTTTTCGAGCACGCCAAAGACACTCGGTTAGCAGACGAGCGTGATGGGATAACACCTTATCCAAGCATGTTCACTCATTATTAGTCAGTTTATCTGCACTACTGTACAAACCAAATTCACAACAAAAGTAGCAAAAAAATCATGCTAAAAAATTCCAAAGCTCTTAGATAACTATGGCGCACAACTGATACACTTATTCCCATTTTCCATGTAGCGCTGATGTACCACAATGGGTTTAAACAACTAGCAATACATCTCCCCTTTAATTTCATAGAAAGGGTGCAATTAATTTTGGCAGATGTAACTTTCGGCAGATGTAGTACAGTTGTTACTTTCACAGCTCAACATGTTGTGTTCCCCGTGTTTTAGCGTAAGACCGGAGATGTGTTATCTTGCTATGCACAAATGATCTACCTCAAAGACATAGATGCGACCAGAGGAAAGGTAAGGTGAAGACGCAACATGAGTATATTCTAGATACATTCCTTTTGGGTTGACCGTGTCTATGGCAGTTTGTGTTGTGCTCCATAAAAGATATCTCCTCCGTAACCAATAATTTACAGCGTGTTGTGCGTCAGTATCTGGCTGTTTGCAATTTATTATAATCGATTTATTGTAAAAAGGGCAGATATTTACAAAAACTATTACTAGTATATAAAGTAAATAAAATGGACTTTTACCCTACATCACGTAGAAGAAGCAGTATTACATTAACATGGATTTTAACCCTTAACCGTCAATGATATAGAAGCCCATGGTGGACATGCCCTATTAACCGCCAGGATTTGGTGACATGTTACGGACAAGAGATTCACTATGTTGTGGGTCTGTGCAGTTTTGATGCATTTTATTTATCCAAAACCAAGCATAGGATCCAAGGAAGAACAGTAGAAGTCTTTTCTTCTTCCTTTTTTTTCTTCCTGGTTTGACTACTAAAAGACTGCCCCATCGCTGCAATATGGAACATGCGGCTATAGAGTCAACTAAATGAGTCAGCAAATTTGTTTGTCACAATCGGATTACAACCATCAATGTCTACCCAGACAGCGATGTAGAACCATATGCAGCAATATCTACCCTGATGTCCCTAAAGGATCAGCCCTAGCCGTGTCTACCTTACACTGATATAGGATCACACCCATTAATGTCTACCCTGGGACAACTGTAGGATCACAGCCATTAACTTCTACCCTGGCATCACTATAGGAGCACACTCATCAATGTCTCCTCTGCCATCACTGTAGGATCACAACTATTATTAAGCTGGCATCACTGTAGGAGCACACTCATCAATATCTCCACTACCAACACTATGGGATCACACCCATCAATTTCTCTCTTGGCATAACTGTAGGATCACACTCATTGGTGTCTCCTCTGCCATCACTAATGGATCAGACCTACTAATCTCTAGCCTGGCAGCCTGGCATCTCAGTAGGATCACACCCAACAATTTCTAACCTGGCATCACTATAGGATCACACTAATCAAATTCTCCTCTGCCATCACTGTAGGACCACAACAATTAATCTCTACCATTGCATCAATGTAGGATTACACCTATTAATCTCTACCCTGGCATCACTTTAAGATCACTCCCACCGGTGACGTCCCTTTCACCAGAATTTACATTGTTAAACCCTATGAGGCAGGAGCACTGTCTCTGTATTTCAAGTTACACTTGTGAACGAATGTGTGAACTTATTCACTGTAATTAAATGTTTTTTTTTTCCTAAAATACATTAAGAAGACATTATTACATGTCATGTTGAAGAAATAAGATGTCTCATAAATACTAGGAGATCTTGAGAAACGATTTTAGATCTACGCAGGATTTCCTTAAACACTAATCCTTATATATGGGAAACTCCCTACAATCTCAGTCCTTATTTTTGATAAAAAGAAGTCACGAAATGCGTTACCTTAATTTGCGGACTACAGCAAAACAACTGCTTAATTATTCCATCCCGTTCCTTCTATTCTGTAGGCCTCACTACAATGTTTTTTTTCTAAACTAAAATGTGCTGATTTCCTTTTCTAAAGAAAAATAAAAAAAGGCATAAAAATGGAAAGATCCATCAATGACATGCATGCCTCCGAAATATGATTAGATAGTAAACATTTTTCTGATTATACCCAATCATACACTGCTTTATGAAAAAGGCCCAAAAGCCGAAAAGAGAAATGATTAAGTGGATGAGGGGTTAATCCTACAGAGGAGAGTAACAATCAAGGTTCACGGACTGGACAAACATATGGCATATACTATAGGATAGAAAAAAGTTCCAGTCCCTTCCAGCTTCATGGTGTCTTTAATACCATCCA
Organism: Dendrobates tinctorius; assembly: GCF_039654945.1. Classification (NCBI taxonomy): domain Eukaryota; kingdom Metazoa; phylum Chordata; class Amphibia; order Anura; family Dendrobatidae; genus Dendrobates; species Dendrobates tinctorius. The sequence continues at coordinate 20,529,286 of NW_027361719.1, forward strand.
ATTGTACCAAGAGTTCACACATTACACTTGCTACCGGGGACTCAGTCCTGGTTTAATAAACCTTTATTTATTCAGATTTATATACAGTATAAATCTAAACGTACAGTACATGTGTGTGATCATATAAATTTATATAGTCACACTTATAGATATACATAGTAAATACAGTATATATAGGTATGAGTCACTTTATAACACATTATATATATATACAGTATATGCACACATATATGTGTGTGTGTGTATGTATATATATATATTTAATCTATATTTATAATGAACTCAATACGATGTTACAATTTCTGTCTATAGAGAACTGATATAACAACAACAATGTAGCTCGCACCGTCATACCTACATTTACGGTAGAGTGTTGATAAAGAATATAAATCCAACTTGCCTATAGGGTACAGGGAGTAATCATGGGAATTATAATCCAACTTTCCGTTACGTACTTGCAGAACACTGATGATGGAAGTCAAACCTATGAATAGATGGTTCGGTCAACAACCATTAAGTAAGTCAAACTTGCCTGAAGAGCACAGAGGAACCGATCCTAGATCCTAATATTGCTCTGACCTACTCACAGAATATCAGGGTAAAGTGTGACTTAATTACACCTGATTTTATGCCTATTACTTGCATGTAAACTACTGCAACTTTTTTTTTACATAAGGGAATTAAATATCTAGTTGAATATTTTGTCAAAGATTTTTGCATTGCTTTCCTTTGTACAGATCCTTGGCACACAATCATTTCATATAAGGAAAGCAAATTTATTTTTAGAAACTATGGAGACCAAAATTATTGTAAATCTAAAGTCTGATTTATTATATCTACATATCTTCTGGAAATCATTCCTGGTGGGAAATATTTTCTGAGCTGGTCCCTCTTCTGCATCTGATACAATCTAACAGCATGTATGAAGAAAAGGACATGTATGATGGGCAGCAGCATGTATGAGGAGCAGAACATGTATGATGGGAATCAGCCTGTATGAGGAGCAGAACATGCATGTATGATGGGCAGCAGTATGTATGAGGTGCAGAACATACACGTATGATGGGCAGCAGCATGTATGAGGAACAGGACATGTATGATGGGAATCAGCCTGTTTGAGGAGCAGAACATGCATGTATGATGGACAGCAGTATGTATGAGGTGCAGAACATACACGTATGATGGGCAGCAGCATGTATGAGGAGCAGAACATGTATGTATGATGGGCAGCAGCATGTATGAGGAGCAGAACATGCATGTATGATGGGCAGCAGTATGTATGAGGTGCAGAACATACACGTATGATGGGCAGCAGCATGTATGAGGAGCAGAACATGTATGATGGGAATCAGCCTGTTTGAGGAGCAGAACATGCATGTATGATGGACAGCAGTATGTATGAGGTGCAGAACATACACGTATGATGGGCAGCAGCATGTATGAGGAACAGGACATGTATGATGGGAATCAGCCTGTTTGAGGAGCAGAACATGCATGTATGATGGGCAGCAGTATGTATGAGGTGCAGAACATACACGTATGATGGGCAGCAGCATGTATGAGGAGCAGAACATGTATGATGGGAATAAACCTGTATGAGGAGCATAATATACATGTATGATGGGCAGCAGTATGTATGAAGTGCAAAACATGTATACATGATGGTCAACTAATTATATGATGGACGCCAAATATGTGTATGAAGAACGGGTGTGATATGACGCATATAGCGCTGACGGGCACGCTAGCGGACATGGATGAAACTCAATCACTGATAAGCTCCCCTCACATCAACGAATTTAAACGGTTAAGTATATTTTGTTATTAGACCATTTTACTATTCCCTTTCTGCGGTCGGCGTGCCCAGCACTAGAATCTCACCACAGTAATGTCCTAGCTGCACATTTTTAAAGCAAGTTATTCCCAGTTTCATATAATTATGAACAGCCTTTACCCCAAGAGCTGACAATCTACAAAAGACGAATGCATCATGTGAACATGCGTCACGTCCAGATAAGACAAAACAGGCGAGGGTGGGCTATTCTAGAAGGGAAGATGCCATCTGTAACCTGTCGATTTAAAACAATAGATATGTAGAAAACTAATGGCTGGTAATGATGTCCTGTGCCCATTATTACAATCCAATCCAAGCCTGTAGCAGCAGCAGACAGCGTGTGCGCGGGCTGGGAGAAATCCTATTAATTTATAATTTATGTTCACTGAGAATATAAATTATTTCCATGATAGTTACAGTGATGCGGCTCCTGAAATGAGGGCTGGTTTCATTTTATGAGAGCAATGTACTTGGCATAAACCCAGTTGTACTATGGGGCTCTATACAAGGCACTATTAAATCGGGGAACATATGTGAGGGGTGAGCCTCTGACCTCGCACTTTTTAACATAGTTAGATCTTAGAAATGTATCAGATAGTCCAGAGTACTTTATAACGAATACATATTGGATCGCATTAAATTAAAGCCCAACTCCACTGAAGTGTGAAAATCCAATTGTGAGTGCGCTTAACCCCCTGTATCCCATTTCCAAGGCAAATTACACTCACATGAATCAGGGGAGCAGAGATTTCGGGGGTTACATGTCAGCGCTCGCTCACTGGACAGCTGTTGGGCACCACTGAGGTTTAATAAAACAGCTGCTAAGCAGGGTCAAGAATAAAGTACATCGTATAACTCTACAGTAGACTGGGGAAAGAAAGTGAAGGGAAGGTGCCAGGTTTCCTATATCTCAGCTTCAAGGGAGTGTGACTTGGATGAGTGGGATTTTGTGATGGGTTATCAAGAGTTTTAATGCTGAAATCTCAATAACCTTGCAGCTAATGGCCGAGGCACGGAATTAATTACAAATTTCCTATGACACAATGAGCCCTGGTTACAAAGTCACCTTTAATGCAATATACAGTCTCCAGTCATTTGTGCCCCGTGGGCCTTACACTGTTTGATATGCTGAAATGTTATGCTAAGGAGTTAATACCTATCTGATTAGAATGCATGTCCAGCGTTAGGTGGCACCCTGTTACCGTGAAAAATCCTCTCATTAGTAGAAGAAACAGGGTATAGGCTTAACCCTTTATTCCCAAGGGTACGGAGAACTCTACAAATGTATCCTGGTAATAAATAGTTAATAACAATTGTTTTACTTTCAGATTTCTGATATTGTTACACAAACAAAGTAATGACCTAATAACTGACAAATACAATACACTGAAAAAAGGCAACAGAGTAATAAACTCCAGTGTTACCGAGGACTTTCCAAGTATTCAGTATTCAGTCTCACAGATGACAAGGAAAGAGGGTAAATAACCCATTCATTCCCAGCAACGTGCAACATAGCGCACACTTAGGAGAGCCGCTTATAAAACTGTGACTTCAAGAAATAGACACAATCACACACATGTGAGCTCAGATAAAGAAGTCATCATGGGCCAAACATTTTGTGGACTTGATGCCACTTGTCCTAATGAGGAGGAACATTGTCTAACTATGGTTGGTAGCAGAGAAGAAGAGAATTTAAGAGAAGAGCATCAGTTAGAATAGGATGACAATTGTGTTCTTTTAACAGTGTACCAGGTATGGGCAGCACACCTCTCTGGACAGGGCATGCTATAGTAAGTAACACTTACATGCCCAGCAGGGTCTGCAGTAGTCACTACCTGCACAGGGCATGCTATAGTAACACTTACATGCCCAGGAGGATCTGCAATAGTCACTAGCCAGACAGGGCATGCTATAGGAACACTTGCAGGCCCTGGAGGGTCTGAAATAGTCACTAGCTGGACAGGGCATGCTATAGGAACACTTAAATTCCCAGGAGGGTCTGCAGTAGTCACTAGCTGGACAGGGCATGCTATAGTAACACTTACAAGCCCTGGAGGGTCTGCAATAGTCACTAGCTGGACAGGGCATGCTATAGTAACACTTACATGCCCTGGAGGGTCTGCAATAGTCACTAGCTGGACAGGGCATGCTATAGGAACACTTGCATGCCCTGGAGGGTCTGAAATAGTCACTAGCTGGACAGGGCATGCTATAGGAACACTTAAATTCCCAGGAGGGTCTGCAGTAGTCACTAGCTGGACAGGGCATGCTATAGTAACACTTACATGCCCTGGAGGGTCTGCAATAGTCACTAGCTGGACAGGGCATGCTATAGGAACACTTACATGCCCTGGAGGGTCTGAAATAGTCACTAGCTGGACAGGGCATGCTATAGGAACACTTAAATTCCCAGGAGGGTCTGCAGTAGTCACTAGCTGGACAGGGCATGCTATAGTAACACTTACATGCCCTGGAGGGTCTGCAATAGTCACTAGCTGGACAGGGCATGCTATAGTAACACTTGCATGCCCTGGAGGGTCTGCAATAGTCACTAGCTGGACAGGGCATGCTATAGTAACACTTACATGCCCTGGAGGGTCTGCAATAGTCACTAGCTGGACAGGGCATGCTATAGTAACACTTACATGCCCAGGAGGGTCTGCAGTAGTCACTAGCTGGACAGGGCATGCTATAGTAACACTTACATGCCCTGGAGGGTCTGCAATAGTCACTAGCTGGACAGGGCATGCTATAGTAACACTTGCATGCCCTGGAGGGTCTGCAATAGTCACTAGCTGGACAGGGCATGCTATAGGAACACTTACATGCCCAGGAGGATCTGCAATAGTCACTAGCCAGACAGGGCATGCTATAGGAACACTTGCATGCCCTGGAGGGTCTGCAATAGTCACTAGCTGGACAGGGCATGCTATAGTAACACTTGCATGCCCTGGAGGGTCTGCAATAGTCACTAGCTGGACAGGGCATGCTATAGGAACACTTACATGCCCAGGAGGATCTGCAATAGTCACTAGCCAGACAGGGCATGCTATAGGAACACTTGCATGCCCTGGAGGGTCTGCAATAGTCACTAGCTGGACAGGGCATGCTATAGGAACACTTAAATTCCCAGGAGGGTCTGCAGTAGTCACTAGCTGGACAGGGCATGCTATAGTAACACTTACATGCCCAGGAGGGTCTGCAGTAGTCACTAGCTGGACAGGGCATGCTATAGTAACACTTACATGCCCAGGAGGGTCTGCAGTAGTCACTAGCTGGACAGGGCATGCTATAGGAACACTTAAATTCCCAGGAGGGTCTGCAGTAGTCACTAGCTGCACAGGGCATGCTATAGTAACACTTACATGCCCAGGAGGGTCTGCAATAGTCACTAGCCAGACAGGGCATGCTATAGGAACACTTGCATGCCCTGGAGGGTCTGCAATAGTCACTAGCTGGACAGGGCATGCTATAGTAACACTTACATGCCCAGGAGGGTCTGCAGTAGTCACTAGCTGGACAGGGCATGCTATAGGAACACTTACATGCCCAGGAGGGTCTGCAGTAGTCACTAGCTGGACAGGGCATGCTATAAGAACATTTGCATGCCCAGCAGGGTCTGCAGTAGTTACTAGCTGGACTGGACATGCTATAGAAAGACTTACATGCCCAGCAGGGTCTAAAGAAGTCACAAGTTGGACAGGGCATGCTATAGGAAGACTTACATGCCCAGCAGGGTCTGAAGTAGTCACAAGTTAGACAGGGCTTACTATAGGAACACTTGTACATGCCCAGTAGGGTCTCCCAGTAGTCAACAGCTGGCTGGATAATACACCAAGCTAGCACACAAGTACTACAAATCACATGCCAGCAAACCTGAGCTCATCTACCCTGAGCTGAGTGTTTAGTCTCAGAGAGCAGCAGCAGCAGCAGCAGCCCACACACTGAGGACTTCCAGGCAGGAGCTGCTTCCCCCACCTACTTCTCTCCTGCTTCTGTTCTCAGTTTTCATCTCAAACAAGTTTTGAGCTGTTACATTTTTTTCATACATATTAGAAAAACAAAGTGATCCCAGTCTGTCTCCCACACTCCTCCATTAACCCTGCTCTCCCTGCATCTCTAACCATACTTTCTCCAGCATCACCTAGTCTCCCTTACCTTGGGAAGAATCCACTGGCAGAAGAAAGCAATAACCAAGCGGAGGAGATCCATTCTTGTCCTAGGGACCTGTTCTCCACTTTAGGAAAAGATGCAAATAGGGGTCTTCCTAGGTCAGGGAGCAGTGACCTGTCCAGTGTGATGGTATTGTCGGATCTAGAGCAGGGATGAAACCTTCCCCCATTGAATCAGCCACTTTCTGCCTATGGTGAAGGTGAAAAGAGGACAGTGAAGATGAGGTGGGGTGCTGGAGTTTTGTTTGTATTTTTTTGGACAAGGCTAAAAGGTAACAAGGGAAGTAAGGAAATCTCCACTTGCTTTGAGGATGTGGAGGTGTGATGTGTTACCGGAGAAAGTCCAAGGAACGAGTTTCAAGGTCCATTGCCACCCCCAGCCCCTCCAGTGGTGAGCAGGCGAGACCCCCTCCTTCCATCATTTCATATTCCTCCAATCCTCCTCTGCCTGGCACAGACTTCTCCTAGCCCCTTGTTCCCTCCCATCTCTGTATTGTCTGAGTAGTACAGAACATTTCTGGGCTCTGCCAGAAAACACTCTGCACTTGGCTCTACCTGGAGCAGCTATCATGGAGACCTGGCTGTGTAGCTGGGAGGTGATGATTAGAGAGGAGAACATCATAGGAGCACTGCACCCAGAGAGGAGCACTGCATCCAGAGAGGAGCACTGCATCCAGAGAGGAGCACTGCACCCAGAGAGGAGCACTGCACCCAGAGAGAAGCACTGCATCCAGAGAGGAGCACTGCACCCAGAGAGGGGCACTGCACCCAGAGAGGAGCACTGCATCCAGAGAGGAGCACTGCACCCAGAGAGGAGCACTGCATCCAGAGAGGAGCACTGCATCCAGGGAGGAGCACTGCACCCAGAGAGAAGCACTGCATCCAGAGAGGAGCACTGCACCCAGAGAGGAGCACTGCATCCAGAGAGGAGCACTGCACCCAGAGAGGAGCACTGCACCCAGAGAGGAGCACTGCATCCAGAGAGGAGCACTGCACCCAGAGAGGAGCACTGCATCCAGAGAGGAGCACTGCACCCAGAGAGGAGCACTGCACCCAGAGAGGAGCACTGCACCCAGAGAGAAGCACTGCATCCAGAGAGGAGCACTGCACCCAGAGAGGAGCACTGCATCCAGAGAGGAGCACTGCATCCAGAGAGGAGCACTGCACCCAGAGAGGAGCACTGCACCCAGAGAGGAGCACTGCATCCAGAGAGGAGCACTGCACCCAGAGAGGGGCACTGCACCCAGAGAGGAGCACTGCATCCAGAGAGGAGCACTGCACCCAGAGAGGAGCACTGCATCCAGAGAGGAGCACTGCATCCAGGGAGGAGCACTGCACCCAGAGAGAAGCACTGCATCCAGAGAGGAGCACTGCACCCAGAGAGGAGCACTGCATCCAGAGAGGAGCACTGCACCCAGAGAGGAGCACTGCACCCAGAGAGGAGCACTGCACCCAGAGAGGAGCACTGCACCCAGAGAGGAGCACTGCACCCAGAGAGGAGCACTGCACCCAGAGAGAAGCACTGCATCCAGAGAGGAGCACTGCACCCAGAGAGGAGCACTGCACCCAGAGAGGAGCACTGCATCCAGAGAGGAGCACTGCACCCAGAGAGGAGCACTGCATCCAGAGAGGAGCACTGCACCCAGAGAGGAGCACTGCACCCAGAGAGGAGCACTGCACCCAGAAAGGAGCACTGCACCCAGAGAGGAGCACTGCATCCAGAGAGGAGCACTGCACCCAGAAAGGAGCACTGCACCCAGAGAGGAGCACTGCACCCAGAAAGGAGCACTGCACCCAGAGAGGAGCACTGCACCCAGAGAGGAGCACTGGGGTGGTCACCTGCCCCTCACCTGACTCCATACACATGGATGGAGGGTTGAGCCCCCCTATAGCACCATAAATGCAATTATAGGGATACATATTAATAACTGTAGGGTTGGCATTGCCAGACTTTAGAATGAAGTTGCCCTGCAGCTCCCATTGCCTGTTGCATTATCCTCTCTCCCTTTGTGCCAAGGCTCTGCATTCACCATCCGATCAGCACAATAGTGAAGCAACAGAAATAAGTTTGGCTCCAGGCAGAAATCGTATCGATCTTCCAACCAATCTGATCCCTGCTGATACAAGTGCAATGATATGTGTCAGATGAATGAATCCCAGCCTGCAATGCTGGATAATGTGCAGCAGAGTGTATCCAGCTGTCTGCAGAGGAAGCACCAACCTGTCCCTACAGGGGACACTATCTTCATTCTGACAAGAAGCAAATGTTCATTCATTCCAGCATCTCATATTTGTCTATGGGGTTGATTGCAAAAGTCCAACCTTCATTTTCTGGAGGTAATGAGGTTTATTCTCCCTCCTGGAAATCGGAGTCTGCACTGCTGATGCCTGGAGTCAGATTTTGGGTCCCTGATCGGGGCAGTGAGGATACATGAATGTGACTCCCTTAGCTCCGACCGATTAGATCGTCCAATGCTCATGTTATTAGGCAGAGAGGAGGCTTCTCTGTGCTCAGGACATTAGAGCCCCAGTCCTGATGAATACACAGCACAAGTAATTAGGAAGGCAAATGAGGCAATTCACCTCCCATGAAAGAGTTAGTGTGATTACAGCACCAGAGACAGGGGATAATATTATTGGATCTAGTGCATCCTTGTTATCCTTCTGATCGCATTGTCATTGATTTAAAAGCTTTTTTCTGCTCCAGACCCTGATGTTAATGGCGACAAAATGAAAATATTATAGATTGTTACCAGGTCAGGATCTGATCTGTCATCCTGTGTAAGTAATAGGATATCGTCCATGTGCTGCTGAACCTTACACACAGGACATTAGTGTGCTGCTAATAAATTGCAACAATCTCAGCACTTACAAATGTTTGTAGCCTGTGTCCTGCCAGAAAACAAAGATTACTATTGGTTATTGCAGGTATCATACAGACTGGCAGGGGACATATACATTACAGACACATTATATGGACTGGCAGGGGATATAGAATCATTATTGGTACATTATAAGGACTGGCATGGAATATATACATTACATGTACATTATAAGGACTGGCATGGAATATATACATTACATGTACATTATAAGGTCTGGCATGGAATATATACATTACATGTACATTATAAGGTCTGGCATGGAATATATACATTACATGTACATTATAAGGACTGGCATGGAATATATACATTACATGTACATTATAAGGTCTGGCATGGAATATATACATTACATGTACATTATAAGGACTGGCAGGGGATATAGAATCATTATTAGTACATTGTAAGGACTGGCAGGGGATATCTGCATTACTGGCGCATTGTATGGACTGGCAGGGGTTATATAATCATTATTGGTACATTATAAGGACTTGCATGGGATATATACATTACAAGTACATTGTAAGGACTGGCAGGGGATATATAATTAATCACTATTAATACATTGTAAGGACTGGAAATGGAGATCTGCATTATTGGTACATTGTAAGGACTGGAATGGGATATCTGTATTACTGGCACTTTGCAAGGGCTAGAATGGGATATCTGCATTACTGGCACATTGCAAGGACTAGAATGGGATATCTGCATTACTGGCACATTGTAAGGACTGGAATGGGATATCTGCATTACTGGTACATTGTAAGGACTGGAATTGGACATCTGCATTACTGGTACATTGTAAGGACTGGAATTGGAGATCTGCATTACTGGTACATTGTAAGGACTGGAATGGGATATCTGTATTACTGGCACATTGCAAGTACTAGAATGGGATATCTGTATTACTGGCACATTGCAAGGACTAAAATGGGATATCTGCATTGCTGGCACATTGCAAGGACTAGAATGGGATATCTGCATTACTGGTACATTGTAAGGATGGGAATTGGAGATCTGCATTACTAGTAGATTGTAAGGACTGGAATTGGAGATCTGCATTACTGGTACATTGTAAGGACTGGAATGGGTTATCTGCATTACTGGCACATTGTATGGACTGGGATAGGATACATGCAAATTGTGTAAAAAATGACATGGCATCTATGCATTACAAGTGCATTTTAAAGATTGGCATGAAATACATGATGTATTACTAAGATTATATGGACTGGGAGCTATAAATGCATTACAGCCACATTTTACGGACTGGCATGAAGTGAATGATGGATTATTCACACGGTATGGGATTTATATATAGCAGTAACACTAAACCTATTAAATATGACATTACAGTACAATGTGTCCATATGAATTGGTATTAAGAAATGTATCTAACATTACCTTACACAGATGCTGTATATAGAGCGCAGTATAAAATTGGCATTGAATACATTATTTACAGATGTCATATGCAGACTTCTATGCCATGGAATGTGCAGGTTAACATCAAAAGCCTAGCATAGGATAACTAAACTAATTCTTTCGACCTAAATAATGACAGCTCTCTTATGTAGACTGCACTACATATATTCTGCATATTACACTTACAGTACCTTAAGCAGAATAACACTAGATATATACGCTTCACATATGGTATCGCATACAGACTGGCACTGGAGATAGGCATTACACATGGCACAATTTACTGTCTTATACAGACTGCCCTGGGTATATACATGATAGTTGTTCTATCTTCTGCAGATTGACATAGGAAATGGGCTGTGAATACTGGAGATAAATGACTGGTTTTTATAAGGCTTTTCTGTTAAATACTGAAAGTGTATTCATTATTTATGAAGAGGTAGTGTGTCTTCTGCAGATAATATATTACCATAAGCTCCAGCATTCAGCACCATGGACAGTGATTCTCAGCATAGAACAGTGTGACCAGCAGAGGGTGGCCAGTCAACAGTATACAATGCCAGCAGAATGGAGGGAGCCATTATAGGGTATTACCAGAGAGATATAGAAATGCATTGAAGATGGGATACCATTAGATACATAGATATTGACAAAAGAAGACAGCACTACAGCCGGTATAAGGCATTTTGTTGCCATAAGTAGATAAAGCCAATGACATCCGTACTCCTCCCCGATGAACCCTCACCCCCTAAGCAAAGAAATAGGTCAGAGAATAAGGTAACAAGACCCTTAATGCACCCCCCTCCACCCCTCAGATGGGTCAGGTAATGAGCTCTGACAACCATGTCCACTAGAATTGTTAGCTTTTTGACCCAAAACAATAAAAGCAAGTAAAAAAGGGGTGTAGTTTAGGGATGACATTCAACAAGGACCGCAATTTCAAATTTAGATATAAAATCATTGTTTGTGGTCCATTTGAATAATACCAGGGACTTCCCATGTTTTATATGTCTGACACAAGGATAGTCATGGAAACGTAACATAGCTTAACTATAAATGGGTTCAATTAAGGTGTCTAGCATTTGACGGATACCCTAATGGAAATTAAACAAACCCCATCATGGCTAAAGAGATGCATATGATGATTTTTGCAGTTTGCAGTTTGCAGTTTGCAGTTTGCAGTTTGCAACAAAACTGATGGTGATTCTGGTGCCATATTCTTGTACTGATGGTTTTGCTGATGTACAGTATTCATGTAGTGATAGTTATTCTGGTGCTGTATTCATGTAGTACTGATGGCTATGATAATGTATTCATGTAGTTAGGGTGGTTCTGGTGCTGTATTAATCACTACAATCATCATCAGTAGAGTTGAGCGACTTTTGGTTTCTTAGGGTCGCGTTTCGTTTCGTGAAACCCGACTTTTCCAAAAGTCGGGTCGAGCAAGATCGTCCGATTATAGGGAAAAGTCGGGGTCGTCCCGAAACACGAAACCCAATGTAAGTCAATGGGGAATAAAAGTCGGCAGTGAGAGGAGGACAGGAAACACACCTACAGTGTCCATTTAAATGCCAAAAGCATCAATTCTTCTTTCTTAAGCTTGTCAACCTTAATTAACTTCATAATACAAGTTACGCACTGAAAAATGGGGGTTATTTGGCTACAAACTGTGGGGGGGGGAGGGCTGGCTCAAGGTTTTCATGTGCCCTGGGCGAAAGAGCGCCCCTTTAACACTTACCACAACTCATCATGCTCCGATACGGCAGAGAAATAGCGGTATAGTACAATGAAAAATATCTCACTTTTTACATCTCATGACGAGGCCCATCTATTTCTCCATACAGAATCATTGGTCCCATATAATGTTTGAAACAGTATATGATGAGCTCCACATAATGCTACAGTATATGTTGGTCCCCATGGATGAAGCTCCACTGTCTTATGGGCCCAAATAATGCTCCAAACATAATGGGCCCCATTTCTAATGCTCTAGTGTATAATGGGCCCTGTAAATGCTGCTCCAGTGTCTGATGTCCATCTTTGGAATGTTCCAGTGTATGGTGGGCCCCATCTATCATTCTCCAGAGTATAGTGCTCCCCAAAAATTGCTGTCCCAACATTGAAAACAATCAAATAAGTCTCCTCGCTAGGGAATCCCTGTACTTGTCTGGACAGGTGCTGTAGCTTGCTTAACAGCTCGCCAGCCGTTCTCACGCCCAGTATGGATTGCACGTGATTGCACAAAGGTTAGAAAGGGTACCGTATCCCTGGATAACATGTATGGATAGCGTACACATTCAAAATATATGTCTATACAGCATGAGGCAGGCTCAGACGGTGTTAGGCCCAGTATGGATTGCACGTCATTGCACAAAGGTTAGAAAGGGTACCGTATCCCCGGATAACATGTATGGATAGTGTACACATTCAAAATATATGTCTATACAGCATAAGGCAGGCTCAGACGGTGTTAGGCCCAGTATGGATTGCACGTCATTGCACAAAGGTTAGAAAGGGTACCGTATCCCCGGATAACATGTATGGATAGCGTACACATTCAAAATATATGTCTATACAGCATGAGGCAGGCTCAGACGGTGTTAGGCCCAGTATGGATTGCACGTCATTGCACAAAGGTTAGAAAGGGTACCGTATCCCCGGATAACATGTATGGATAGCGTACACATTCAAAATATATGTCTATACAGCATGAGGCAGGCTCAGACGGTGTTAGGCCCAGTATGGATTGCACGTCATTGCACAAAGGTTAGAAAGGGTACCGTATCCCCGGATAACATGTATGGATAGCGTACACATTCAAAATATATGTCTATACAGCATGAGGCAGGCTCAGACGGTGTTAGGCCCAGTATGGATTGCACGTCATTGCACAAAGGTTAGAAAGGGTACCGTATCCCCGGATAACATGTATGGATAGCGTACACATTCAAAATATATGTCTATACAGCATGAGGCAGGCTCAGACGGTGTTAGGCCCAGTATGGATTGCATGTCATTGCACAAAGGTTAGAAAGGGTACCGTATCCCCGGATAACATGTATGGATAGTGTACACATTCAAAATATATGTCTATACAGCATGAGGCAGGCTCAGACGGTGTTAGGCCCAGTATGGATTGCACGTCATTGCACAAAGGTTAGAAAGGGTACCGTATCCCCGGATAACATGTATGGATAGCGTACACATTCAAAATATATGTCTCAGGAGGCAGGCTCAGACGGTGTCAGGCACAGTATGGATTTGACGGCCCAGATTACACAGAGGAGGAGCAGGGAGAGGTAAAGATTGCAAATGCTGGGGCCCTGCCCAAGCAAGGGGGGCCCACTCGTGGGCGTCGGTACTGGCACTGGGCCCCTCATAGTACAGCGGTGTGTCTGACGGCGGGTGTGCACCACCGCCGTCAGAGACACTTGATTGCACTATGAGGGACCCTGTGCCAGTGCCCGCGCCCAAGAGTCGGCCTACCCACCTGTCCAGGGCAACGGCACTCGCACGGTGTCATGCGGTAGGTGGTGACCCCGGCCATGGGGGGGGAGGCAGCACAGTTAGGGAGTTTTAGAAAGTGGCATATGTTGATGTTGGACATTCAGCTGATGCAAAAGGCGAAATAGGTGAAGTACCAGGAAGAGGTGGACCAAAGCAAGCCATTTTTCTGTCACCCTATGTGTCATCAGGGGAAGGTGGGACAAAATCCTTGGAAACCCATGCGTGGTTCATTTTAATGAAGGTTAGATCATCCACATTTTGGGTTGACAGACGGGTCCTTTTTTCTGTAAGGATTGATCCAGCTGCACTGAAGACTCTTTCCGATAGCACACTTGCAGCTGGGCAAGCGAGCTCCTGTAAGGCATATTGGGCCAATTCAGGCCAGGTGTCCAGTTTAGCGGCCCAATAGTCAAAGGGGAATGACCTGTGTGGGAGAACATCGATATGGGAGGAAAAGTAGTTTGTAACCATAGTTGACAACTGCTGTCTCCTGTCACTTTCCATCGATGCAGTATTACCAGTTGTGTGAGCGGTATTTGAAAAATCAGTCCACAACATTGTCATGAAACCCCTGTCTCCAACGCCACTTCTGCTGTGTGCACCACGAACACCTCTGCCAAGCTGCCCCCGGCCCGTACGGCTCGTGTGAGAACCATCACCGCTGCTGTGTGCTGGGAATGCCTCAAGCAACCGATTTACCAGAGTTGCTTGTTTATTAGCCAATATTAGGTCAAGGTTCTCCTGTGGCATGATGTTTTGTAATTTGCCTTTATAGCGTGGATCCAGGATGCTGGCCAACCAGTAGTCGTCATCGTTCATCATTTTGGCAATGCGGGGGTCCCTTTTTAGGATCCGCAAGGCATAATCTGACATGTGGGCCAATGTTCCCGGTGTCAATGATGCACTGCGAGTGCTGGGTGGAGGAGCACTTTCTGGCAAATCCACATCCCTCCAGTCACGCACAAACCCTGTACCAGACCTTGCCACGCCAACATTTTCACTTGCCCCACGAGATGCATCCTCCTCCCCTAAGTAATCATCCCCATCATCCTCCTCCTCCTCCTCCTCTTCTTCCTCCACTTCATCCAGTAGAGGTCCCTGAGCAGACAATGGCTGAATGTCATCAAGGATTCCCTCCTCCTCTTCCTCCTCATCAACATTGGCTGCAGACGCCTGCTCCTTAAGGTGCGTCAAAGTTTGCATGAGCAGACGCATAAGTGGGATGCTCATGCTTAGGATGGCGTCGTCTGCGCTTACCAGCCGTGTGCATTCCTCAAAACACTGAAGGACTTTACAAAGGTCTTTCAGCTTCGACCACTGCACGCCTGTCAACTCCATGTCTGCTCTCAAAGTGCCTGGCCGTGTATCCTCCCACAAATGCATTATGGCCTGCCTCTGCTCGCACAGCCGCTCCACCATGTGCAGGGTGGAGTTCCACCTTGTTGCAATGTCGATAATGAGGCGGTGGTTGGGAAGGTGGAGCAATCGCTGCAGCTTCTGCGTACGAACGGAGTGTACAGGCGACCGGCGGATGTGCGCGCACAGTCTTCGCACCTTCTGGAGCAGGGCTGTTAACTCCGGATAATTTTTAAGGAAGCACTGCACCACCAGGTTCAATGTGTGAGCCAAGCAAGGTATGTGGCTGAGTTTTGAAAGGGCTATGGCTGCCACAAAATTACGGCCGTTATCACTAACTACCTTGCCTGCCTCAAGATGTACACTGCCCAGCCATGACTCAGTTTGTCGCTTCAAGTACTCGGCCAGCACCTCGGCGGTGTGTCTGTCGCCCAAACACATCATCTGCAACACAGCCTGCTGACGCTTTCCACTAGCTGCTCGATAGGGTGACACATCGTGTGCAACAGTCGCAGCTGCAGATGGAGTGCTCGTACGACTGCGCTCTGTGGACGAGCTTTCGCTTCTGGAGGAGGAGGAGGAGGAGGAGGGTCGAACGCCTACAGCCAACTGTTTCCTATACCGTGGGCTAGGCAGCACTGTCCCACCACCACTGTCCCCTGTGGACCCTGCATCCACCACATTAACCCAGTGCGCAGTGATGGACACGTAACAGCCCTGGCCATGCCGACTGGACCATGCATCAGTTGTGAGGTGCACCTTTCCGCTCACTGACTGCTTGAGTGCATGGACAATGCGGTCTTTCACATGATGGTGGAGGGCTGGGATGGCTTTGCGAGAGAAGAAGTGGCGACTGGGTAGGTCATAGCGTGGTACTGCATAGGCCATGAGTTCACGGAAAGCTGTGCTTTCCACCAACCGAAAGGGCATCATCTCAAACGAGATTAGTTTGGCAATGTGGGCGTTCAAACCCAGTGTACGCGGATGAGAGACTGAGTACTTTCTTGACCTACTCATAGTGTCTGGGAGGGTGAGCTGGACTTGAGAGCTGCATATGGTGGAAGTAGCGGTGGACAGGGCGGACTGAGAGAGGGTTGATGATGGTGATGGAGTTGGTGTTCTTTCTGATGGCCTAGAATCAGTCTTTCGTTGATATAACAGTGGGATTCCCTGACTGCTGTGGCCTTGCAACGACACCTCAACATTTGCTGCTGTGCTAACCGGTGGGCTTACAGTGGGGGAAACAATGTAGCATTGCTGACTACCTTCGTTGTGATCAGTTGCACATGTGGCACTTGAGGTTTGGTGTTGTGTCCACGCTTGCAAGTGCATGCTGGTTAAATGTCTAAGCATGCAACTGGTATTCAAATTTTTCAGATTTTTCCCTCGGCTAAAGGTCTTTGCGCACTTCTTACAGATAACCTTGGCCTGATCATGAGGATTTTGTTCAAAAAAGTGCCACACTGCACTCTTCCTACTTTGGCAGACATTTTGCGGCCTAGCACGCTGTGATCTTTTGACCCTCTGGACAAGCTGTCCAGCAACTCTTTTGATGTTTGGAACCTGTCTTTGGAGTGCTCCGGGCCTGCCAGATAACAGCTGTTGCGATGTCGATGTCTGCTGTGGATGCTCCTCATCTGAGCTATTGGAAGCAGCACCCTCTTCCCCCAATGGATGCCAATCTGGGTCAACAACTGGGTCATCCATCACCTCCTCTTCTATGTCATGTGCACCTTTCTCTGTGTCACCGTGTATGGTGGTATAGTGTGCGGGAAGGGGCACCTGAGTCTCATCAGGGTCAAAATCTGGCTCTGTACACTGCGAGGACAATGTAGTGCTCTGAGTGAATGTACCAGCAGAATCATCCATCAGCGGCTGTGCATCAGTGCACTCCATGTCAGATTCATCTTGGCCTGGGTAATTCACCATTTGACTTGATAATCCAGGCATGGTATGTGAAAACAGCTCCATGGAGTAATCAGTAGTATGGCCTGCGTCATCCTTCAATCTTGGTTGGGGTGAAGGACACAAGGAAAGGTGTGGTTCATGAACATGAGCCTCCAATGACGACTCAGTGCTTTTACTTTTTACAACTGAAGAAGAGGAGGCGATAGAGCTGGAGGCTGAGTCAGCAATGTAAGACAAAACTTTTTCCTGATGCTCTGCCTTTAAAAGCGGTTTGCCAACTCCTAGAAAACTAAGCGTTCGAGGCCTTATGTAGCCAGACGATGACGCAGGGTCAGCACCTCCTGCATTCGGTCCTATTTTGCTCTTGCCACTACCATCAGATCCACCACCAACACCATCATTACCAGCTGCCAACCCCCGCCCAATTCCACGGCCTCTTCCACCAGCCTTCCTCATTTTTGGTAGAAATGTAGACAAAATCCAACAAACTATATAGTAATGTAAAACAAGGTAAAAGGTGTCTATAGGACAGGGGAGATTTAGAATTTCTGCACACACTTGTGGACAGTGGACACTTTTGGATTGTGTGAGGCCCACTGATATCTGAGCGCTATGTGACACGCTCGATGGCACAGCTGCCTGTGACCAAAGTGACGAGAGGATAATGGAGATTTTGAATCTCTGTGTACACTTTTGGACACTGGACACTTGTGGATTGTGTGAGGCCCACTGATATCTGAGCGCTATGTGACACGCTCGATGGCACAGCTGCCTGTGACCAAAGTGACGAGAGGATAATGGAGATTTTGAATCTCTGCGTACACTTTTGGACACTGGACACTTGTAGATTGTGTGAGGCCCACTGATATCTGAGCGCTATGTGACACGCTCGATGGCACAGCTGCCTGTGACCAAAGTGACGAGAGGATAATGGAGATTTTGAATCTCTGCGTACACTTTTGGACACTGGACACTTGTAGATTGTGTGAGGCCCACTGATATCTGAGCGCTATGTGACACGCTCGATGGCACAGCTGCCTGTGACCAAAGTGACGAGAGGATAATGGAGATTTTGAATCTCTGCGTACACTTTTGGACACTGGACACTTGTGGATTGTGTGAGGCCCACTGATATCTGAGCGCTATGTGACACGCTCGATGGCACAGCTGCCTGTGACCAAAGTGACGAGAGGATAATGGAGATTTTGAATCTCTGCGTACACTTTTGGACACTGGACACTTGTGGATTGTGTGAGGCCCACTGATATCTGAGCGCTATGTGACACGCTCAATGGCACAGCTGCCTGTGACCAAAGTGACGAGAGGATAATGGAGATTTTGAATCTCTGCGTACACTTTTGGACACTGGACACTTGTAGATTGTGTGAGGCCCACTGATATCTGAGCGCTATGTGACACGCTCGATGGCACAGCTGCCTGTGACCAAAGTGACGAGAGGATAATGGAGATTTTGAATCTCTGCGTACACTTTTGGACACTGGACACTTGTGGATTGTGTGAGGCCCACTGATATCTGAGCGCTATGTGACACGCTCGATGGCACAGCTGCCTGTGACCAAAGCGACGAGAGGATAATGGAGATTTTGAATCTCTGCGTACACTTTTGGACACTGGACACTTGTGGATTGTGTGAGGCCCACTGATATCTGAGCGCTATGTGACACGCTCGATGGCACAGCTGCCTGTGACCAAAGTGACGAGAGGATAATGCAGATTTTGAATCTCTGCGTACACTTTTGGACACTGGACACTTGTGGATTGTGTGAGGCCCACTGATATCTGAGCGCTATGTGACACGCTCGATGGCACAGCTGCCTGTGACCAAAGTGACGAGAGGATAACGGAGATTTTGAATCTCTGCGTACACTTTTGGACACTGGACACTTGTGGATTGTGTGAGGCCCACTGATATCTGAGCGCTATGTGACACGCTCGATGGCACAGCTGCCTGTGACCAAAGTGACGAGAGGATAATGGAGATTTTGAATCTCTGCGTACACTTTTGGACACTGGACACTTGTGGATTGTGTGAGGCCCACTGATATCTGAGCGCTATGTGACACGCTCGATGGCACAGCTGCCTGTGACCAAAGTGACGAGAGGATAATGGAGATTTTGAATCTCTGCGTACACTTTTGGACACTGGACACTTGTAGATTGTGTGAGGCCCATTGATATCTGAGCGCTATGTGACACGCTCGATGGCACAGCTGCCTGTGACCAAAGTGACGAGAGGATAATGGAGATTTTGATTCTCTGCGTACACTTTTGGACACTGGACACTTGTAGATTGTGTGAGGCCCACTGATATCTGAGCGCTATGTGACACGCTCGATGGCACAGCTGCCTGTGACCAAAGTGACGAGAGGATAATGGAGATTTTGAATCTCTGCGTACACTTTTGGACACTGGACACTTGTGGATTGTGTGAGGCCCACTGATATCTGAGCGCTATGTGACACGCTCGATGGCACAGCTGCCTGTGACCAAAGTGACGAGAGGATAATGGAGATTTTGAATCTCTGTGTACACTTTTGGACACTGGACACTTGTGGATTGTGTGAGGCCCACTGATATCTGAGCGCTATGTGACACGCTCGATGGCACAGCTGCCTGTGACCAAAGTGACGAGAGGATAATGGAGATTTTGAATCTCTGCGTACACTTTTGGACACTGGACACTTGTGGATTGTGTGAGGCCCACTGATATCTGAGCGCTATGTGACACGCTCGATGGCACAGCTGCCTGTGACCAAAGTGACGAGAGGATAATGGAGATTTTGAATCTCTGCGTACACTTTTGGACACTGGACACTTGTGGATTGTGTGAGGCCCACTGATATCTGAGCGCTATGTGACACGCTCGATGGCACAGCTGCCTGTGACCAAAGTGACGAGAGGATAATGGAGATTTTGAATCTCTGCGTACACTTTTGGACACTGGACACTTGTAGATTGTGTGAGGCCCACTGATATCTGAGCGCTATGTGACACGCTCGATGGCACAGCTGCCTGTGACCAAAGTGACAAGAGGATAATGGAGATTTTGAATCTCTGCGTACACTTTTGGACACTGGACACTTGTAGATTGTGTGAGGCCCACTGATATCTGAGCGCTATGTGACACGCTCGATGGCACAGCTGCCTGTGACCAAAGTGACGAGAGGATAATGGAGATTTTGAATCTCTGCGTACACTTTTGGACACTGGACACTTGTAGATTGTGTGAGGCCCACTGATATCTGAGCGCTATGTGACACGCTCGATGGCACAGCTGCCTGTGACCAAAGTGACGAGAGGATAATGGAGATTTTGAATCTCTGCGTACACTTTTGGACACTGGACACTTGTGGATTGTGTGAGGCCCACTGATATCTGAGCGCTATGTGACACGCTCGATGGCACAGCTGCCTGTGACCAAAGTGACGAGAGGATAATGGAGATTTTGAATCTCTGCGTACACTTTTGGACACTGGACACTTGTGGATTGTGTGAGGCCCACTGATATCTGAGCGCTATGTGACACGCTCGATGGCACAGCTGTGACCAAAGTGACTAGAGGATAAGGGAGATTGGATTGCTTTTAAAAAAGCAGTTTGCGGAGCCGTGGGTAAACAGCAATGCCAGCGTGTCAGGAAGCCTTAGAAGGCAGCCCAACAACCAACACCACTGATACACCACAATATAGCCTCCCCTTGCACTGCACACACAGTGACTTGTGTGTTGTGCAGGCCAAATCGCTAGCAGCAGAAGCAGTTCTTTTGTCTTCTTCCCTGCCTAACGCTCTCCCTACAGAATCAGCAGCAACCTCTCCCTATACTAAGATCGGCAGAAGTAAGATGGCGGTCAGCGTGCACGCCCTTTTATACCCCCTGTGACGCCCACCAAAGCAAGCCAATCACTTGCATGCCCTTCTGAAAGATGGTGGTGACCCGTGCCTAGGTCATCACGTTGCCCACAGTGTCCGTGGATCCTGATTGGCTGAAAAAGAGCGCAAAACAAACTTTTGAAACGCGACTTTGGCGCGTAAGTCGCCGACCTCGTGGCCGACCTCATCCTAGGGTCGGGTTTCGTTTCATGAAACCCGACTTTGCCAAAAGTCGGCGACTTTTGAATTTTTTCGACCCGTTTCGCTCAACTCTAATCATCAGTACATAAATAGAGATGAGGGGATCCCTGCATGTTCAGATCCAGCAGGTTTAGCACAACAGTTGAAAAAAGTTTGGGTTCAGGTACAAGAACAGTTCCCGAACCTGGACCCCGTTTCGACAGGAGACCATGTCTTCAGTGGAATTGGCGCTAGGTAAATAAAACTGTGTTTGTTATTTTTAAATAAAAAGTAAAAGTGTGTTTTTTTATTTCAAATAAAAGACTTTATTCTGGCATTGTGTTTATTTACAATATAACTATAGAATTAGTAATAGATAAATAAAGGTGACATCAACCCCACAACTATTACCCCACTTGCCACTGCCACAGGGCAAATGCCAAGAGCCAGGCAAAGCCGCAGCATCTAATAGATGTGCATTTTCTCGGTGGCAGTGGGCTGCTATTTTTAGGCTGGGGGGCAATATACAAGGCCACTTACCAGCCTGAGAATACCAGCCCCCAGCTGACTGCTTTAGCTTGGCTGGTTGTCAGAAATGGGGGGGACCCCATGCTGTTTTAAAATTAATTACTTAAATAATTAAAAAAAAAGGGTGTGGGGACCCCTCTATTCTTGATAACCAGTGGTGCAAAAGCTGACAGCTGAGGGTTGCAGCCTGTAGCTGTCAGTTTTGCCATGCTGTTTATCAAAAATACAGGAGAACTCACACCTTTTTTAAAAAACTTGTTTATCTAGAGTGCAGGCGCCAGCTAATGATTACTCCCATCAACCATGCCTACTCTGGCTGTTATTAAGATAGAGTTCACCAAGATCTATACTTTTAGACCTTAAATTATGGGACTCTTCTATAGGTGTAACTTGCTGTTTTTAGTGGCAGCAGGTGTAAGCTGATGGGAGTTGTAGTCTCATCAGCCAATGCCAGTGACCAAAGGTTAACTTTTTATGATCACTGCTGTGGGCTCACGCTGTCATTTGACAGCGTGGGAACCATAGCTGTCTGACTGGCGGTAATGATTTTACTGCCGATCAAAGGCAGTGTTTACGCGTTGCCATGCACATGACAGCATGGCAAACACTGAATGTTCAGATCCCCTATTCAAGTGAATGGGTTCTGGGTTTTGGTACTGTTCTTGAGAAACACCCGGTGTTCAGGGTGCTGAAACCGAGCAGTAGTGAAGTTCGTGTTTGGGATCCGTTCCCAAACCGTATGTGTATGGTATGGACCCTGAACATTACTGTTCGGGTTCTCACATCTCTATACATAAATACGAAATCAAATCGGAACATAAATTAAATACCAAAGCCATAAATAGTACAAACATACAACACCAGAGCCATCATCATTTATTAAATAGGTCACTAGAACCACAATCAGTAAATGAATACATCACCAGAACCACTATTAGTAAATTAATATGGCACCAGAACCATAAATACATTACTAGAACCACCATCACTACATGAATGCGTTACCAGAACCACAATCAGTGCATGAACTCATCATGAGACCCACCATCAATAAATAAATATACCAGTACATGAATACATCACCAGAACTACCAACAGTATATGACTACATCACCAAGCATAGTAAGGCAATCAAACGTAATGTAAAGTCAGCCCCATATACATTTGTATTGCATGAACATACAACTCCCAGTATGTCCTTAACAACTGTAAGGAGATGCTGGAAGTTTTTGCTATCAGTCATTATCAGACTGCAGACTGTTTCTTCACAGTACTGATAAGATGAAGTCAGTATCAACAAGTAAACACTTACATTCTGGTATCTTATAGGTGCAATGTTCTCTGAAATGAGTTGTTCTTTCTTTTTAGGCCCCTTTACATTTAGCGATGCACCAGCGATCCCGACCACGATACGACCCGGTCAGGATCGCTGGTGCATCGCTAAATGGTCGCTAGTGAGCTGCCAAACAGGCAGTTCTCACTAGCGATGCAGCAGCAGTCGGCAGTCGTACTCACCTTTCAGACGTAGCGATGATGTCTTCTTCCGTCGCATCCATGGCTTGCTCGTCGGCGCCAGCAGGAAGTCGACGACGAGAAATGGACCAGGACGATCTTGCGTGATCAGTAGTGTTGAGCTTTCCGATACCGCAAGTATCGGGTATCGGCTGATATTTGCCGTATCGGAATTCCGATACCGAGTACCGATACTTTGTTCGTATCGGATACCGGAATCGGAAGTCCAAAATGCAATGAGCCACAAAAGTGGCTCTGATTGGCTGCCGAAATGACGTCATCATGATGCGCTGTCTGTGCGCATCATGATGCGCCGTCAGTTCGGGCCTTCGGGGGGGCTGTGCCGACTGTCCGGGGGTCTGTACCGGCCTGCCGGTGGTCTGTGCAGGCTCCGGTGGTCTGTGCCGGCCTGCCGGGGGGCTGTGCCGGCCTGCCGGTGGTCTGTGCAGGCTCCGGTGGTCTGTGCCGGCCTGCCGGGGGGCTGTGCCGGCCTGCCGGTGCTCTGTGCAGGCTCCGGGGGTCTGTGCAGGCATCGTCCGATGGGACTACAAGTCCCATCGGGCGATGCCTGCTACCATGACAGTGATTGACACATTAGCCAATGATGGGACAGTAGTAGTCCCATCATCCGGCTAATGTGTTGAATGTAAAAAAAAAAAAAATTACATGCTACATACATGCTACATATATACAACATGCATACTACATATATACTACATGCAACATGCATACTACATACATGCTGCATACTACATGCATGCTACATATATGCTTCATACTACATACATGCTACATACATACTACATATATACTACATGCATGCAACATACATACTACATATATACTACATGCATGCAACATACATACAACATATATACTACATGTAACATACATACTACATATATACTACATGCAACATGCATACTACATACATGCTACATACTACATGCATGCTACATACATGCTACATACTACATACATGCTACATACATACTACATATATACTACATGCATGCAACATACATACTACATATATACTACATGCATGCAACATACATACAACATATATACTACATGCATGCAACATGCATACTACATATATACTACATGTAACATACATACTACATATATACTACATGCAACATGCATACTACATACATGCTACATACTACATGCATGCTACATACATGCTACATACTACATACATGCTACATACATACTACATATATACTACATGCATGCAACATACATACTTCATATATACTACATGCATGCAACATACATACTACATATATACTACATGCATGCAACATGCATACTACATATATACTACATGTAACATTCATACTACATATATACTACATGCAACATGCATACTACATACATGCTACATACTACATGCATGCTACATACATGCTACATACTACATACATGCTACATACATACACACTACATGCTACATACATGCAACATACATACTACATACATGCTACATACATACTACATACATACCACATGCATGCAACATGCATACTACATATATACAGCATATATACTACATGCATGCAACATACATATATACTACATACAATGCATACATATAGACATACAGTACATATAACATAGAGTACATACTTACCGTCACTTGTCACTTTGATCCCCGAAGCCATTGTCACCTGAGGGATAAATATCAAAATAAAAAAACACCAATATACTTACCCCGATCCGCAGAAGTCCACGAGGGTCCCACGTCCATCTTGCGTGGAGAACAGCAGCATCAGCTGATGCTACCGTTCTCTACCAGCTCCAGGAATACAATGACGGAAGGTAGGTATCCTTCCGCACTGTATTCCTCCACCACTTTAAAAAAAAAAAAAAAAAAAAGTCCCTAGTCTCACTTTATGCCATTGCTGCGTGGGAATTTATACCCCAGTATATATGTAGTATGCATGTTGCATGCATGTAGTATATATGTTGTATGTATGTTGCATGCATGTAGTATGTATGTTGCATGCATGTAGTATATATGTAGTATGTATGTTGCATGCATGTAGTATATATGTAGTATGTATGTAGCATGTATGTAGTATGTAGCATGTATGTAGCATGCATGTAGTATGTAGCATGTATGTAGTATGCATGTTGCATGTAGTATATATGTAGTATGTATGTTACATGTAGTATATATGTAGTATGCATGTTGTATGTATGTAGCATGTATGTAGCATGTAATTTACTTTTTTTTTTTTTTTTTTTTTTTACATTCAACACATTAGCCGGATGATGGGACTACTACTGTCCCATCATTGGATAATGTGTCAATCACTGTCATGGTAGCAGGCATCGCCCGATGGGACTTGTAGTCCCATCGGACGATGCCTGCACAGACCCCCGAAGCCTGCACAGACCACCGGCAGGCCGGCACAGCCCCCCGGCAGGCCGGCACAGACCACCGGAGCCTGCACAGACCACCGGCAGGCCGGCACAGCCCCCCGGCAGGCCGGCACAGACCACCGGAGCCTGCACAGACCACCGGCAGGCCGTCACAGCCCCCCGGCAGGCCGGCACAGACCACCGGAGCCTGCACAGACCCCCTGGCAGGCCGGCACAGCCCCCCGAAAGGCCTGTACAGACCCCAGAGAGGCTGTACAAGGCAAAAATAGGGTTTTTCTTATTCCGATACCGGAAGTCCCATAGACTTGAATGGGACTTCCGGTATCGGAATCGGCGATACCGATACTTTTTTTTAAGATCGGCCGATCCATTCCGATCCGATATTTTCAAGTATCGGCTGGTATCGCTCAACTCTAGTGATCAGCGATAGCCAACGGGGGAGCTGGTCGGAAGTAAGTATCACATGTAGCGATATCGCTAGCAATATCGCTGCTGCGTCACAAAATCGGTGACGCTTTAGCGATATTGCTAGCGATATCGCTATGTGTAAAGCCCCCTTTTGTCTCCATCTTGTACAGACTCCATGATAACTTTTCACATCCACATCTCGTCTCTGCAGACTTCCATATTTTTAGGTGTTCTGCAGTACATTCTCATAAATGTCCTTAAATGTAAGTGTTCTTAAAATGCCCTCTGCATAAAAAAAAATATCTGTTCATACTACGACCTAAATAAATCTTTTATGGTATATTGTCTTCAAACTGTCCACGTAAATGAGCTACACTCCGCCATAATGAACTATAACCATCTCACTATCTACCATTATGGCTGTCCCCTTTCCACTGTTTTCTCTTACACTTTCTATATATTTCTCCACAATGTCTTGTTTTCCATGCTAACTTTTCTCCATACTGTGCCCCCATATAACACTGGACCCTCTCAATATCAATTATGAGCCCCCTGTTCACACTATTCCCTCATACTGTCCACCACGCTGCCCTCTCCAAACTGTACCCCCTCCTCACACTGTCTCTCTACACAGTACAATAGTATAATATTCACAACAGCACTCCAATATACACTATAGTGGCCACCACAGCACCCCATCAGGTATGATGTCCACCAAAGTGCCCAATTACATTATATATGGTCACCAATGCAGCCCACCATGTTTAGTATAATGGCCCCCACAGCATCCCATACAGTTTTATGGCCCCCAGTCACTGATAAAGTACAATGCCCCCCAGTATCCCACGCACTATGATATCCACCACAGCCCCCATATACAGTTTGATGTCCATCACAGCCCCTTATACAATATGGTCACCATAGCCCCCTATAAAGTAAAATGTCTCCCACAATGCCCTATACAGTTTGGTTACAAGAGCCCCCAAAACAGTTTGGTCACCACGGACCCTAGTATATCCTCTACAGCATGGTTATCACAAACCCCTTTACAGTATGATGTCTCCAAAGTCACCAGTATTATGTCCCTCATAGTCCTCTATACAGTATAATGCACCCCACTGCCCCCTGTATAGTATGATACCCCTACAGCCCCCTATACAGTATGATGTGCACACAACCCAGATACAATGTCTCCTACAGGCCCCCAATATAATCTGCTGTCTCCCACAGCCAGTCCTAAATATAATGTCCAGCTAGCACCCAGTATAATGTCACCCACTGCCAGCCCCTCTTTTTATAGCTTCCATTCAGTGGCAAAATAATCTAAGAGAAATACAAAAGATATTATACTCACCTAATCCAGATTCCCTGTACGCTGTGGACACTGTCTCCTCTTCTATGAAGTACACTAGTAGTGTCACGATCCATTTTTGGATCTGTGTCAGTTTGGGCTGCTCACATATAATTTTTTTTCCTTTCAGGCCGTCGGGGGTTAATATTAGTTTTTCCCCCCGGTGGCCGCTAGTGTTACTACATGTTTAGTTAAGAAAAACAAGAAGGAAAGGTCCTCCAATAAAAGTTAAAAAATATTTATTTTTATTTAGACATATGACAAAGAGTAAAACAAAGTCGGCAGACCATACTCGAAGATGAAATAGCAGCAAAAACACACAACTACTGGGTGAAAAAACAATTATTCATATATGAAGTAAGGTATAATTACACATATGCATTTACAATCTGGCAAAAAGTAATCCTATATATCTCATAGGGCACATGGATGCAATATATGTCTGAGATAGTATACAGCTGAAAAAGAAAATATTTCTTTTTAACAAATAAATAATTTACATTAAATAGCATAAATATTGGGCATTGCTGGTTTCTCACAGTTATTCCTTCTCCATGAGGGAAATAACCCACAAAATAAAATTATGAAAAAATCTATATAGTAAGTTCATGAAAAGAAGGATAAATGTGGAAGATATCCATATCGAAACACGCGTCAGGGGGACTCTGGGTGATCCTTTTTGGTAAAACTTTCAATAATTATTATTAATAGAACCATGAGGTGTATTTTTCTGGTAAAAATTTTCATTTATTATCATTAATGGAGCCATGAGGTGTATTTTTTACATTTATCCTTCTTTTCATGAACTTACTATATAGCTTTTTTCATAATTTTATTTTGTGGGTTATTTCCCTCATGGAGAAGGAATAACTGTGAGAAACCAGCAATGCCCAATATTTATGCTATTTAATGTAAATTATTTATTTGTTAAGCTGTATACTATCTCAGACATATATTGCATCCATGTGCCCTATGAGATATATAGGATTACTTTTTGCCAGATTGTAAATGCATATGTGTAATTATACCTTACTTCATATATGAATAATTGTTTTTTCACCCAGTAGTTGTGTGTTTTTGCTGCTATTTCATCTTCGAGTATGGTCTGCCGACTTTGTTTTACTCTTTGTCATATGTCTCAATAAAAATAAATATTTTTAACTTTTATTGGAGGACCTTTCCTTCTTGTTTTTCTCAATGTAATTTCACGGTCCTCCGTGTTATAATTTTCATTTGTGAGTAGTTACATGTTTAGTTAGTCTGCGTGTGCTTGTGGTGACCACTCCCACCTTCCTATATAAGGTCACCAGGTGCATCAGCTGACTTTTGGTTCCCCTGATGAAGCCGCACGGGTTGTGGCAACACGTGTAGGGTATGGCTTTGGGTTGAGTACCCACTTGTTGTTATCTCCTTATAGCTTTGCCACTTATTGTGCTTAGTGTGGCGTTTGGATCACCTTGGTGGTGGACTCTGGCCATTTTTCTATGTGGCCTATTGTGGCCCATATGCTATTTAATGGAGAGTGTATATGATTGTGTGGACTGAATTACTTCTTGCAGTCACCACGTTATATTGGGATTATGTGGTCCTCATGAGCCTAGCTTAAAGGTGGTTGCTGAGATACGTCTCTCATGGTTTGATTGTATATGCATTATTATATTAGCTATATATGTTATACATGTTATATTCAACCATTATATCATTGTGGGTTGCTCATCATGTTTTTATTGTGTTTTTAACATTCTTCTTGCATCAATAAACATTTTCTATTTTCATTGAGTCTAGTGTGCGCTTTTGCAGTGGTGCTTTTTTCTTTTCTTATAGTCATGTTTTCCATTGTTGCAGCACCTATTCTCATATATGAGGTTGTGATTAGCTCAGATAGTGCGCCCTACACATTTTCTGTTCAGCTGACGGTTGGTTATGACAGGTCCTTTTTGGATACCAACCGTGGTGAAGACTGGAGCTACCTGGTGCAGTGGTGGTTCAGCTTGTCGGGAGCAGTGGTGGTTCTACTGAAGAGAGGAGCTTTCTGGAGCAGTGGTGATTCTGCTGAAAGCTGAGTTCAGGAGCCTTACTCTGCTGCACGGTGCATTGACAGCAGAGCAAGCTAAGTGTTGTTTTGTTTAACCCTGTCTATCGTATCTCCCCTTGGTGTTTTATAAGTGCAGCAGTGGGACCAGTGTCCGCACTTACCAATTCCCTAGTGAGGGATAGGTGCAGGGTAAGTGAGGGACAAGGTATCCTGCTCGGTGACAGGTTGAAAGAACCTGTATAGGGACGTCAGGATAGACCAGGGCACGGCCTCAGGAGAGTGCAGGAGGTGTCCATTTCCCCATCCCCTATCGCAGGGCCCACCGTTGTAATTTTTTCCCTTGTGTCCCTTTGTTTGTCTTGTTGTTTGGTGACCAACCGGTCGTCAGGTCATGCCACGCAGTGCCAGTCACATATCGTGACAAGTAGGTGTTGGATGGCGCGATAATGTCACTGTATCGCACCGTCTGATGTTTTCTGCATATGCCGTCTCCAACAAGACAAAGGTCAAAAGTGGACTATGTTCTGACAGAGTTCCCGACAGAGCAGGGAGCTGATTACAACTGCTCTGCTCCAGTTACAGTGGCGCTAACTGCATATGTATTCGTGTCTGATAGATGTGAATACAGTTAACTGTGGTTAGGGAGCGACAGCTGGGGTTCAGGCAGAGAAAGGGGCGAGAGGTCTGTTTGCCCAGAGGCAGGAGCCAGACGGCCACTAGCTTTCAGCAATGTCACTTTATTCTCTCCATGAAGTGTGCTCCCTCGATTAGGTAGGAGGTAGCTACCTAGGTGGGTGCCTACCCCTTGTTCCGTCCCTGGGCAGCACTGTAAATGTTTAATGTGTCTGCTAATTCATTGTTATAAATCATTTGGTGCATTGTACTTAAAACTCACTGTTTGCATATCCATGACTGTGATCAGTGTAGATCTTATCTGGTGGAGGTGTTAAAATAGATGTTGCCAGGCTGAATGTCTTTGATCACCTCAAAAAAAACAAAAGAAAAAAAACCCTGGTGTGCTGACCCCAGCTGCCAAATTATCCTCAACCAGTTCCCACAATCCATCTCTTCTGACCGAGCAGTCTGGACTATAAATTTAGAACTATCCTTAGGGGTGCACGCATGTGGGGGTGCACACATCACAGAAGCAAAGCGTCATGAAGATAAGCGTTGTGATACAGCAGTTATTACATGGCAGTTAGTCAGGGCATGAGTCAGGTAACCCACACTCTGCTGTCCCTTTTATCCATGTGCTTTATTGCTATCCTCCAATGTTCTCTTGCAATCCACTTTCACCGACCAATCCCCCCTCCATCACGACTCATATACATCAGCTCCTCTCTCTTTCCTTCTCCCATGTACAGCTCCCATGCACTTCTCACCTTCTTGAAAAACCTCAGCCCATCTTGCCCAAACACACTGCACAAACAATCTTCATACAATTCCAAAAACTACTTGCTCTTTATCTTCCTGCTCCTACTAATTTCAGGGGACATCTCCCCCAACCCCGGTCCACCATCGCCCAACCTCAACCCCTACCCTACCTCACATCGAAATCTTAATAATCTTACTAATATTATTTGCACTCCTTCATCTCCTTCTTTTAATTGTGCCCTTTGGAATCCACGGTCAGTATGCAACAAGCTTCCTTTCCTACACAATTACTTTCTGAAAATCTCTCTGAATCTGTTGGCCCTCACGGAAACCTGGATTCAGGATTCTGACACTGTCTCTCCTGCTGCCATTTCCCATGGTGGCTTACAATTCTCCCATTCCCCGAGACCGACAAACAGACCTGGTGGTGGAGTCGGCATACTCCTGTCCCCACAATGCACTTTCCAGGTCATCCCCCCAGTTCCATCACTCTCATTCCCTTCTTTTAAAGTCCACTCCATCAGGCTCTTTCGTCCCCTTTCCCTCAGAGTAGCGGTCATATACCGTCCCCCAGGCTCACCCACCCACTTCCTGGACCATTTCTCTGCCTGGCTGCCGCACTTCATGTCCTCAGAACTACCAACCCTTATCCTGGGAGACTTCAACATCCCCATTAACAGCCCCACTTCCACATCTGCATCCCTGCTTCTATCACTAACCACTTCTCTAGGCCTCTCACAGCTCTCAACCTCTGAAACACACAAAGACGGTAACACCCTGGACCTGGTTTTCGCCCGGCTCTGCTCAATCTCCTACCTAGATAACTCACCGCTTCCCCTCTCTGACCACAACATTCTCTCCTTTACACTCACAAATCCTTGCTCACCCCAGCACCCTCCTACCTACCATTCAGTCAGAAATCTACAAGCCATTAACCCTCATACAGTTTCAGACTCCCTACACTCATCATTGTCCCCAATCTCTTCTTTGTCCTGTCCTGATCTAGCAGTACATCACTTCAATGACACTCTTAGAAGCACCCTTGACCAAGTAGCTCCCCTCACCCTCAGAGCCTCCAAACACAGAGTGAAACAGCCCTGGCTCCATCACAAACCCGATTTCTCCAGCGATGCTCTAGGTGTGCTGAACGCTTATGGAGGAAAACACGCACACCAGAAGACTTCATACACTTCAAATTTATGTTAAGGACATATAACTCTGCCCTTCACCTCGCCAAACAGACCTACTTCACCACCCTGATCTCCTCACTATCCAACAACCCCAAGAAACTTTTTGACACCTTTCACTCCCTCCTCAGACCAAAAGCACAAGCCCCTATCACAGACATTTGTGCTGATGACCTGGCCTCCCACTTTATAGAGAAAATAGACACTATCCGCCAGGAAATCCGCTCCCAATCACCAAGTTCAGTGACTCCCATACCTCCCTGCATTTCCCCTGGCTCACTCTCCACATTCGATCCCATCACAGAAGAAGAAGTCTCCAGGCTCCTCTCCTCTTCTCGTCCGACTACATGCACAACCGACCCCATTCCCTCACATCTCCTCCAGTCTCTCTCTCCAGTCGTCACAACTCACCTAACTACAATCTTTAATCTCTCCCTCTCCTCTGGCATTTTCCCCTCCTCCTTCAAACACTCTATCATTACTCCATTATTAAAGAAACCCACCCTCGACCCATCCTGCACAAACAACTACAGACCAGTCTCCAATCTCCCCTTCATCTCTAAACTCTTGGAGCGCCTGATATACTCCCGCCTTACCCGTTACCTCTCCACTCACTCCCTCCTAGACCCTTCACAATCTGGTTTCCGCCCCCTACATTCGACAGAAACTGCACTCATCAAAGTGACCAATGACCTTCTGACAGCAAAACGTAACGGTGACCACTCTCTGCTCATTCTTCTCGACCTTTCTGCAGCTTTCGACACTGTTGACCACCCTCTCCTACTCTCTAGGCTCCAGTCACTAGGCATTAAGGACACTGCTCTCTCCTGGTTCTCCTCCTATCTTTCTGACCGCTCCTTCAGTGTTCTGTTCTCTGGCTCCACTTCATCTCCTCTTCCTCTCACTGTCGGGGTACCTCAGGGCTCAGTCCTTGGCCCCCTTCTCTTCTCTCTCTACACAGCCCAAATTGGACAGACCATCAGCAGATTTGGCTTTCAGTACCATTTTTATGCTGATGACACACAACTATACACATCATCCCCTGACCTTACCCCCGCTGTACTACAGAACGCCACTGACTGTCTGTCTGCAGTCTCCAACATCATGTCTGCTCTCTATCTGAATCTCAACCTCTCCATAACTGAACTTCTGCTCCCGCCATCTACTAACCTCCCTAAATCTGACATTTCCCTCTCCGTGGGTGGCATCATAATAACACCCCGACAGCAGGCGCGCTGTCTTGGCGTTATGTTTGACTCTGATCTCTCCTTCACCTCCCATATACAATCTCTTGCCTGCTTGTGCCGCTTTACACCTAAAGAACATCTCTAGAATCCGCCCTTTTCTCACCATGGAAACAACAAAACCCCTCACTGTCGCCCTGATCCAGTCCCGCCTGGACTACTGTAACGCTCTATTAATTGGCCTCCCCCTCACTCGACTCTCCCCTCTCCAGTCCATCCTTAATGCAGCAGCCAGGGTTGTCCATCTGGCTAATCATTTCTCGGACATGTCCACTCTTCGCCAGTCATTACACTGGCTGCCCATTCATTACAGGATACAATTCAAAGTACTTGTTCTCACCACCAAGCTATCCACAATGCGGCACCCCCTTACATCTCCTCCCTCATTTCTGTCTATCGGCCTAACCGACCACTGCGCTCTGCAAATGACTTTCGACTAACCTCTGCCCTAATCCGTACCTCCCACTCCCGACTCCAAAACTTCTCCCGTGCTGCGCCAATCCTCTGGAATGCTCTACCCCAAGATATTAGGACCATCCACAATTTGCATAGTTTTAGGCGCTCGCTCAAAACACATTTGTTCAGAGCGGCCTATCACATTCTGTAATCAAAGTCATTTTATGCTTGTGTGTGTGTAGCCCATTCACTATCTCCATCTATCCCCCACCCCCTGAAGATGGCTGGACCATCATTGTAAATACATGATTGTAAATACAAACCTGTGCTTTGTATCGCCCACACCTCATTGTAGATTGTAAGCTCCCACAAGCAGGGTCGTCTTATTTCACTTTAATTATTGTATTGTTAACGTTATTAATTATGACTGTTGTGTTTGAAACTGTTCAACTGTAAAGCGCTGCGGAATATGTTGGCGCTATATAAATATAGATTATTATTATTATTGTCCAAGTTTTTATTCACTTTATTCCAAGAATACACCATTTTTGACACAGAACATGTGGAGAGCTGTCCTAATAATTGGAATTGTTTTATATTGGACATTAGGTCAATTGTCTTAGAGTACATTTTGCACTTCATGATTATCATGAACCTGAGATTCTGTTTGGGGCCAGCCAACAATGGAAGGTGGGTAGTGAGGTTAGAAAAGGAACTCACTTCCTGGTAGTAGTCAGATAGTGAAGTACAGCGATATGGTCAAGTCCAGGTACAATGGACTGCTAAGGCCAGCATGTACCAGTCGTTCAAGGCAGTGGGAAGTCGTCTGATATCATTTGCAGACATTCCGGCATCATCAGGAACTGCTGTGCGCTTCGTGTCCTCTGAAGCACATGAAAAGATGGATGCAAAACCATGTGAAGGGCAGGTGGCTGATGGCAGGTGCACTGTGGAACTGGACAGGAAATCCGTGGAGCTGACTGAGTCAGTGTGCTTAGGAATAGTCCAGGAGGAACGAATGGTAGGGTTGAATGTGTGTCAAAATAAGAAATACGAAGTATTGTGCCCTATCCCACATACTACAACCTGATGAACTTGAACTGACCTGGAAATGTTTGCATGTTGAAATGAACATGTCCCCTTAGTTGTGTGCTGCGGCTCCTGAAGATGGAGGCCTGGAGACAGCGGAGGCCTGCAGCCTACAAGTGAGTATGATTCACCTCACACCTGGCAGCACACTGGGACTGGGAAACTGTTTTCAGATATGACATCATTAGGCAATTAGTGATTAGTGAATGTGCACGGATATGGTGTAATCCGATCATGCTCGTGTGCTAACCGAATGTCTTCAGGGTGCTCGAAAAATACGTTCAAGTTCTTGCGGCCACATGTTTCGCAGCTTTTTGACAGCTGCAACACATGCATGGATTTCCTGTTAGACAATTCCTGTACGTGTTGTCAAACAGCTGTGAGGCATGCAGGTGCAGAGACTCAAACATATTTTTCAAGCATGTTGAAGACACTCGGTTAGCACATGAGCGTGCCCGGATAGCATCTTATCTGAGCACGTTCACTGATCACTAAAGGCAATGTGAAAGACACATGAAAAAAGAAAAAGAGGATAGACTGAACACCACAGCCTAGCTAGGCACAACCAAACTCTGGATGACTACATAGACTGTTTCCAAAAAAAGTTAAATCTGGCATTTTGGACCAATATCATAAAATGCCACACAATAGCAGCATGGGGGAAAGAAAATATCATCATTAAAACAGCAGATAAAGGAAGAGCTGCAGTTATCATAGACATGTACATCGAGGAAGCAGAGACAAATCTTGGATAGAAAATACTACACTTCGCTTCAGGAAGATTCCACCAAAAAATACATGGAGGAACTAACACATATTATCAATGAGCTTGACTCTACATCATCCTCACTACTGGACCAAATACCAGACAATCCACTAATAGATACCTTATACATGTTACCTAAAATACATAAGGATGGTAACTCTGGGAGACCAATCATCTCTGGTATTGGGACATTATCTGTGAATTTCTCAGGCTGGCTGGAGAACATTCTGAAACCCTTGGAGAGGCGAAAACTCAGCTATATCCAAGACACTATGGAGATTCTCTGCAAATTGTCAGCCCAGGGCCCATTTCCAGATGACACAATATTGGCCACCATGGATGTAGCGTCTTTGTACTCCAATATTCCTCATCAGGACGGGATTACCGCATGCAAATATTTCCTTCAAAAAACAATCTGGCCACAGAACCAAATCTGCAATTTATCAGGTTTGTGCTCCATTACAACTATTTTTCCTTTGGTAAAGATTTAGACCAACAGTGTATGAGCAGTGCCATAGGAAGCAAAATGTCACCGTAATTTGATAACTTGTTTATGACTAAACTAGAGGAGGAGTTTTGTTATCTTGTTCTATTAAACCTCTAGTGTACTTCTGCTATAATGATGATCTTTGATAATAATCTGGATCTCCTCACCTTTCATGATCACTTCAACAAGTTCCACCCAAACATCAAGCTCACCCTCAATTTCTGAAATTCCCAAATAAATATTTTGGACACGACCATTTACATCAAAGACCATACCCTACAAACATCAATTTACTATACAACCACAGCACCTGCGCACTCCAATATTTTGCTCTGCCCTCAACAGGGCAGAGCAGTGCACCTGCACCGGAGCCACGACAGGAAGGAAAGAAGAAGATGTCACCGTTAGAAGAAGGGAAGCGCCGGACCGCAACATCCATCTGACTAAGACCGGACCGCCCCCTTGGTGAGTATAATCTAGCTCATTTTTCTTCTCTTTCATGTTACATCGGGGGCTTATCTACAGCATTACAGAATGCTGTAGATAAGCCCCTGATGTCGGTGCCGGCAGCTCATATTCGAAAAAAGGGGTGACAGATTCCCTTTAAGGAATCTCCTTGTCAAAAGTGTTCTCTCATCATCAGAGACGGGCACATTCCCATGTAACAATAAAAGTACTTATACCTATAAGTTACCAACAAGTACAGTCCATATACTCAACACAAATTAGGACAATAAAATCATGGATTTCTTCTCATGTACATGCTCCAATGTGGTGTACTGTATATAATACAATATACAAGTTACAGATGCGGGGAAAATTAAGCAAAAACTACAAAAATAGCATGCCTAAGTGCAGGTTCACCAGAAATGCATCAGTTTTTAATGTCACCATGGAGGTTCATGTTTTAATGGATTAAAAATAAAGATTAATATTTTTTACATATTACCGGATGGATGTGCTGAATTCCTTTTCCTCTATCATATTGCTGCACACGCCAGCTGAACACAACACCCAGAAGTAAAGAATCCTATCAGCTGACTGTATTGCCAGCAAGAAGGGAGAAATCGTCAATTTTTTTCAGTGATAAAACACTAGTGCAGTAGCACAGCACAATCCAGTTTGGCCTTTTTATGTCGTTATGTGGAATCAGGTGTGCATTCTCTGACCTCGTAGCCCTACCTTGTAAAAGAATAAAAAAGTGCTGTTTGGCCAATCCTAGAGGTGATATTCAGGGGGCTCTCCTCAGTTTAGTGAAATTTCTTGTTAAAATAGCAGACAGTGCCGCAAAACAGCAGGAAGCGGCGCCCCAGTCCAGTTCCCTGGCCCACAGTTTTCAACTGAATGTGCGTCTGAGTGCACATATTCAATTGAAATATATTGCAGTACAGAAAGCCACCGGCTTCCTGCACTACAAAATTGAACAGCCGCCAGCCAGTAAGAGGTCAGCAGTGGCCTTTTAGTGAAAAGCCGCAATATGGGGATAGGGAAAAATGATGAGGGGCAAGGAGGATGGAGACATGATGGATGTAGGTCCAGGGGGATGGAGACATGAGGGATGTGGGTCCAGGAGGATGGATATATTTTGGATCTGAGGCCAGGAGGATGAAAACATGATGGATGTGGGACCATGAGGACGGAAACATGATGGATGTGGGGCCAGGAGGATGGAGAAATAATGGATGTGGGGCTGGGAGGATGAAGATATCATGTGGGTTCCAGAAGAATTGAGACATATAGGGGATATATGGGGGACATTATTAGAGTAAGGTGTCAGGATGGAGGACTTTTTTGCAGAAAATGTGACAGGTTGGAGGACATTATAACTGTAGAGGCTAATTAAGGAATATTATTACTGCTGTGATGTATTTTATTCTTAAGGATACTGTTTTCAATGGGGAGTATCCTGTTTCTGTGCAGGGGGACACTATGTCAATTTTATTCTTCATGTTGTGAAGTGTAGAAGCCAGGAGAAAAAGTGGGGAATGTTCTTTAGAAGTGATCAGATATAGGTGACTGTTATTTTCTGCAGAGACGAGTCCTGGCTGGAAAAATTGCTGGCGGTCTGCGCTGTATGAAGAAAAATAGCAAAGATGAATTGCTTCAATTACAGATGTCACTGGAATATCAGTGTGTTACCTGCACGTTTACACTATACACTATGTAGTATATAGAGAGCGCCTGTTTATAATGTCACTGGTGATCCCTGTGTTACCTCTACCCTATACAGTTTGTACTATATACAGCACTACTGTGGATAATAGCACTCATGGTAATAGTAATTTTATTAGTATTGTGTTTTTTTATTAATGATCTGTATTGTAGTATTCAGCCACTGTAAAATGCGGTCTGGTCATGGTGTGGTGGTGTTTGTTCCT
Source organism: Dendrobates tinctorius (assembly GCF_039654945.1). Classification (NCBI taxonomy): domain Eukaryota; kingdom Metazoa; phylum Chordata; class Amphibia; order Anura; family Dendrobatidae; genus Dendrobates; species Dendrobates tinctorius. Next base: position 20,567,591 of record NW_027361719.1, read on the forward strand.
GGTATGTGGTATTATTGGTCACTATGTGGTAGTAATATGTGGTCCGGTCATGGTGTGGCAGTATTTATCTATTATATGTAGTATTATTCGGTCACTATGTGGTGGTAATATGTGGTCTGATCATGGTGTGATGGTATTTGTCCCTAGTATGTGGTATTAGTCAATCATTATGTGGAGGGAATATCTGGTCTGGTCATGGTGTGGTGGTATTTATCCCTTGTACTTGTATTTGGTATTATTCAGTCACTATGTGGGGGTAATATTTGGTCTGTTCATGCTGTGGTGGTATTTATCCCTGGTATTTGGTATTATGTAGTCTAATCATTGTAAGATGGCTTTTTGCACATGTTTGCTGCTGAAGCTGGAGCTTAGTTGCAGCAGACATTTGAGGTGCTAATTTTCAAAACTTTTAAAAAAACATTTAAAAATATCCACCACACTAACACGTGACTGATAGTGACTGGGACAATATGTGCTGGACAGGAGGCAATGAGGTGGGATAAGGTAGGGTAGGAAGGGTAAAGCGCCTTTACTTTTAGTTACCGTAACTAGTATTTTGTGGTAGAGGAAAATGGGTTGTCCTATGAACAAAGTACCGTACATGTTAATCAATAGATCTTTGAACAATAATTTCCACAATTCGATGTGTTAAAAATAAATGTTCCTGCACTAAGATAGTCTTATAAATGTACCCCTGCCGTGTACTGTGTAATGGCTGTGTTTGACTGTACAGGAACATGATTTGATCATACATCTCCTGGGTAGAGAAGGAAGCAAAGGAGAGAATACAGACAGGACAGCAGGGGATCACAGCTGGTTCTTTCTGTGAAGTGAAACTGTTTGAATAATCTATAAAAGCTTTGCTTCATTGCAGAGGTGTAGCTAAAAGTTTAGCTAGGAGGAGGTGGCGGGGGGCAAATTTTTGAATGGCCCCTAAACAGCTAAATCATGCTTACAACTACGATGGCACAGCGTAACTGAGGGTATATGAGAACCTCAGCAGATTACTGTGCATTACTGTGTGATATTACCGCCATATGATGATCATCTAGTGGTAGATATTAGTCCAGCAGAACATATTAAGAGATCAGAGTACAGTTATATATAGTTACTTACAGGTGATTGTTACGAGTTCATTTTCTCCTTCACCTCTGATGTCCGATGAACTCCCTCTGCTGGTGAAAGGAGGTAGTGAAATTGATCTGGATGGGAAGAACCTGTCATCTGAACAGGTGGAGTGTGATTGGACATCCGGAATTTCTGAGTGGATATAAGGCAACCGATGTCCTGCTGGGTTGCTGGTGATCCTTTCTGCTCTGAGCTCTGGCATCCAGTTTAGTTCCTGTCTACTAAAAGCTAAGTTTTTGCTCTGCTATTTTTCCATGAGATTTTGTCTGTTTACTTAGTGTTTGTGTTCAGCCTGCCCTGGTTGGGGCAGAGACTCCATTTTTGTCTCTGATCAGTTGATCTCTTTGTTCTGTCTTCAGAATATACCTGAGTGCTGATATAGTGATTTTGAAGTCTAGTGACTTCAGGGCCTTTTCTATCAGACGTGTTGGACATTATTTTTGGCAGGTTTTTTGTGGATTGCAGCCAGCATCTTTTCTGTCCTTTCCTATCTAGTTAGTTGGGCCCCATCGTTTGCTCAGCCTGTCTTTCTGTCTGTGTTTGTGTTTTCATCTGTTTTTCACCGACAATACATGTTGGGGGCTGTCTATTGCTTTGGGGTCTGCTCTGGGGCAGTTTAGATTTCCCCTTTCGTTCTTTAGGCTTATTTAGCTCTCCGGCTTTGACGAGGGGTCTAGGGCACCGTAGGAACTCCCCACGGCTACTGTTAGTTGTGGTGAACAGGATCAGGCTATTCACCACAATCTCGGCTGGACTATATAATTACCCATGACGCTGCTGACATACCACGCCTCCTGATGAAACCACAAGGAAGTGGTGAAACGCGCATCGAGGCTTAAGAGGGCCCCCTCCTGTCTCCTATCCCGTGACCGCACTGCAACATGTCCGAAGGTAATGAACTCTAAAAAATTTTGGCGCTACCTCGCGCTTACATCTGATCTGTATCCAGCTTATTTTCTACCCTATCGGACACAGTTGGTTTATTATTAACTGACTCCCCTGCACCTTGTTTTCTGCGCTGTTATTTCAGCTGCTACAGCTGCAGTGTTGCCGCTTTATGGAGTTCAGGAGGCGTTCCTCTTTTTCTTGTCTCTGTTAGGAGTGTGGTTTATTTATAATTCACATGCATGCAACGGATATTTATAAACTTTATATCTTACGTATTTTTGTTTGCTGCTGTAAAGTTATGCTCTTTACTCCACACCCTTATTCCTCCTTTCCTCTCCCCTTGTTCCCTGCCTTTTCTGTGTGTGCATACCCGTGATTTAATGTTGTCACTTTTTCATGATTAATAAAAATATTTTTTGCATGATCTTTAGATACATTGTGAGCCTCTATTTTCTCCAGGGTTTTCTGTTATATGATAAATATTCTGATTATTCTAATATACACTTATGTGTAGTCTTTACTTCATTGGGTGTAAACAACATTATTATTATTATTCTTTAGATATTACTCTTTGTTTGTTCTTTTTTGGTATAATGCATTGGTCTAGAGGCTTTTCCACCTGACTATGTGGATTGGTTTTTTGGTTTAATCTATTTTGACTATATTGTGTTTACAGACTCCTATACAGGTCTTATGGATTATAAGAAGCGTGACAAAGCATGGGTAGCACAACTTGGCACGGTATTTGGTGAGAGTCCAAGTGGGGACAGAGAAACAGTTGATTTAAAAGACTTGAAGTTGAGGATTAGAGACCTCATAAAAAAGGGAGCAAAAATCTGGTGGAATAAAGCCGCTCTTGAAAACTATTTACAGAAGGATATTATCCCCAGAGGCTTGCGTGTTCAACTCTTCCCAACATTAGAAATAGACGATCCTTCCTTTGTTAAAAGGTGGGAAGATACCCTCACTAAATGTTCCCGAACCTTACTTGAATTACTCATAGGGGCTGATAAGAGAGCTCTTGAGCTCCTGGAAAAGGATATCGAGACATCACGTGAAAAAATCCAGGAATTAGCCCCAAATGAGGAAATCAAAAAATTTGATCAAACTCTAGAGGAGGATTTGAATAAATGGGAACTGGAGATTCAAAATAGTAAAACAAAGAAATACTTACGTGACTTTGAAGATTATCAGCTTAATAAAGTTTATTGGTGGCATTCTAAGCAACGCAATAACCATCCTAAACCATCATCAAGATCGCAATCAATCTCCAGTATCTCCACTTCTTCCGAAGGAGCATGTGGAGATCATTTTTTAGACAGAAAAGCTGGATCGGGCGAGGGTGGCGGCCAATCAAGCAGTCGTCATCAGCAGCCCCTTATACCGGTGGCAAAAAAGACCACTTACCCTTACAATATGAGGGACAAAAAAGGCAGGAGACGTTAAAGGTAATTAACTTGTCACATCATTTACTCTCCTCCGCACAAATTGAAGTACTATCTAAGGGTCTTTCTTTTGCACCGGTTGAGGGTTCTGATCACTTCACTCTAATAAAAGATCTTGAACTTTTTGCACGCAAGCTAATTCTTAAAAAGCAATTTTCTCCTAAATCGGATCCTTCAATGTCTGTAACGGAGTTGCGTGCATTGGACGATCTGGAATCTTTGGAAGCAGAGAACTTGCAGGCTGAGAATCCATCGGTTCCTGTGCATCTCTACCGTCGGTCACAGATTTTTCCCCCCTTGTCTGCCTGTCCTCAGGTGGAAATTTTTGTCAAATTAGTTAGGGATGAGATATCCAAATTACACCCTGGTATTGGTAATGACAACCTCTCTCCACCTCAAAGACGGGCAATTAACTCACTCAAAGAGATGAAGGATGTTGTCATTAAACGGGCAGACAAGGGGGGCAATGTAGTTCTCTGGCCGACAGAATTGTACGAAGCAGAAGCTTTTAAACAACTTAACAATAAGGAATGCTATAGACGTCTTGACTCAATACCCTTGTCAGGATTTCATAAGGAACTTGCCCATGTTCTTGATGATGGAGTTGAATACAATGCCATTTCCAACAGGATGAAGGATGGGTTGTTACCAGACTCCCCAATAATCCCTACTTTTTATCTTCTCCCTAAAGTTCACAAAGACCCCCTACATCCACCAGGGAGACCAATAGTTTCGGGATTGGGGGGTCTTTGTGAACCTGCTTGTGGATTCATTGATTTCTATCTTAAAAAATGCGTAGAGACACTTCCATCCTTTGTACGGGACACCACAGACGTACTTAGGAGATTGGATGGCCTTGTTTTGGATAAAGATATGTGGCTCGTTACTTGCGACGTGGAGACCCTTTATACATCTATATGTCACAGTCACGGAATACAGGCCAGTAAATATTTTCTTGAAATGACTAATTTGGAACCTAATCTGATACAATTTATGTTGGATCTGTTACTTTTTATTTTGACACATAATTTTTTTGTGTTCAAGGACCGCCCCTTCCTACAGCTCCAGGGAACGGCTATGGGGGCTGCTTGTGCTCCCTCATATGCCAATCTTTTCCTGGGGCTTTGGGAGAGGGATACGGTCCTTGACACACCTGGTCATGATCATGTTGTCTCGTGGCTGCGATATATAGATGATATTATGTTCATCTGGCAGGGCTCCGCGTCGCAACTTGAAATCTTTCTGGGCCACCTAAACATTAATGATTAAAATACCAGATTGACCTGGAAATACAGTCAACAAACTATCGACTTTTTAGACCTTCTAATCTCTAAGGACGCTGATGGTGTACTGTGTACGGATATTTTCCGGAAAAGTACGGCTACTAATGCACTACTGCATTATACATCCTCTCATCCCCCACAACTCAAAAACTCCATACCAATTGGTCAATTTTTGAGGGCACGTCGCATTTGTTCTAACGAGTCCACTTTTTGTCACCAAGCCGGCGAATTATTTCACCGTTTTAGAGATAGGGGATATAATATGAAAGACATCCATAGAGGTTTTTCTCGAGCGTTGTATACTGATAGAGATACTCTTCTACATAAATCCTCTAAACGAATGAGCGTTAATAACGACTATACGCCACGATTTATTACCAAATTTAATTCTAACTGGAAGGACATCAATGATATCTTCAGAAGACATTGGTCAATTTTATTGACCGACAGAGAATTATGACAGCAACTGACTCCATATCCATCAATTACATGGCGCAAGTCTCCCTCTCTGGGCGACATCCTTTGTCGAAGTCACTACTCCTAAACAGAATCCCTTTCTTTTATCAAACAAAGGTCCACCATGGGGTTGTTTCCCATGTGGCCAATGCTCAGCTTGTCCTAATATATTGCGGACTAAGGACTTCTTTAATTCATCCAAATCAAAAAAATTCCAGATCGTTCATCATATTACTTGCAACACAGAGGCAGTGATATATTTTGCTAGCTGTCCCTGTGAGCTCATATACATAGGAATGACCACTAGATCTTTGAAAAAACGTGTGCAGGAACATATTAGAGATATCAAAAATGCGATAGATTGTCTCGAACCCCATCTTCTTAAAACCATTCCTAAACACTTTTTTGCTAAACATAACTGCGATCCGAGGGGTTTCTTAGTCCGGGGGATAGACCATGTTTATATGGGAATATGTGGCGGCAATCTCAAGCAGAGATTGCTTCAAAAAGAAACCAGATGGATGACTGTTTTAAACACCCTTACTCCCAGAGGTCTCAATGAGGCCATCAGCTTCAAGCCTTTTCTTTAGGATTTTTCCTTTTTAGCTCACATTTGTCTGGGTATTTTTTAACTTTTTTAATTTTTCCCTTTTTCTTTATAGTGTTTCCATATTTCATATGCTGAGTGGTATTTTGCTCTGGTACGGATGCATTGTTGCAGATTGACGGATGAGTCCACTACTACGGATATTCCATGTTTTGGAGAAGATCCCTTCTTGTAAACGGACATTTCCCTATTGGTTTATTTCACTTGTCATATTCTGTAATTTGTTGGGTTTATATTTATTATCAACTATTATGTTCTACACAGATATGATGGTTATATTATATATGTTTGTTCCCATATATGTTTTCTCTTCTTGGATCTAAATACGGCAGGTGTTTATGGCTGGCATCTCTTACCATGACATATGTGTGTCTCTGAATATTTATTATGTTCAATTGCCATACATTTTGCCCTTAGTTAAATCTCAAAATGCTAGTTGCTAGCTGGCTTTTTGATCTTAAATCATGGAATTTGTTTAAATTCTCCTACCTAGACTACAGCGTATGCCGTTGTCTGGCCGTGGCGCTGGGAGGACGCGCGCGCTGCCTGGGAGATGTGTAGTGATGATCGAACAGATCCTCCTGCTCATGGCCGCGGGCGCGCGCGTGTTCCTCCTCCTCCATGGGCGGGCACGGCGCGCTGGATGTGCGCCGATTTGCTAAACAATCTCGGCTTGACTATATAATTACCCATGACGCTGCTGACATACCACGCCTCCTGATGAAACCACAAGGAAGTGGTGAAACGCGCGTCGAGGCTTAAGAGGGCCCCCTCCTGTCTCCTATCCCGTGACCGCACTGCAGCATGTCCGAAGGTAATGAACTCTAAAAAATTTTGGCGCTACCTCGCGCTTACATCTGATCTGTATCCAGCTTATTTTCTACCCTATCGGACACAGTTGGTTTATTATTAACTGACTCCCCTGCACCTTGTTTTCTGCGCTGTTATTTCAGCTGCTACAGCTGCAGTGTTGCCGCTTTATGGAGTTCAGGAGGCGTTCCTCTTTTTCTTGTCTCTGTTAGGAGTGTGGTTTATTTATAATTCACATGCATGCAACGGATATTTATAAACTTTATATCTTACGTATTTTTGTTTGCTGCTGTAAAGTTATGCTCTTTACTCCACACCCTTATTCCTCCTTTCCTCTCCCCTTGTTCCCTGCCTTTTCTGTGTGTGCATACCCGTGATTTAATGTTGTCACTTTTTCATGATTAATAAAAATATTTTTTGCATGATCTTTAGATACATTGTGAGCCTCTATTTTCTCCAGGGTTTTCTGTTATATGATAAATATTCTGATTATTCTAATATACACTTATGTGTAGTCTTTACTTCATTGGGTGTAAACAACATTATTATTTTTCTTTAGATATTACTCTTTGTTTGTTCTTTTTTGGTCTAATGCATTGGTCTAATGTAATTGTTAGGGCGCAGTGACCCGCAGGGCTTTCCTTGCATCTCTTGCTGTGCGGGTAGCCTGTGCCAGGCGGCTCCTGCATGGCTCTAGTGTTCGGGCAGCATCCGACCTTCCAAAGCACCTCTTACCATGACCCTACCCGAAGACTGAAGCAGAGAGGACAGCTGCAGCCAAGAAGTATAACATGATATTAGAGGACTACAAGCCTTTCCCAGACGATGGAATGGGATATGGTGATTATCCAATGCTGCCTGATAAATCACAGGAAGAAAGAGATCCCTGGTACACATGGGACAATCCTATTTCTAGGAGAAATTGGGGAGAGCCGATGCACTGGGACTTTGACAAGTTCATCCATGTCAGAGTTGATACATCCCCCATCCCTGCACCGTTCAATACCATGGTTAAAGTTTTGGTTATATTCCTGGCCACAATGGCTGGCTTGTTCTACGTCGGTCACGTGTTTCCCTCATACTCACCTGTTGCTCCCAAACAATATCCTTACAACAATCTGTACTTGGAATATGGCGGAGATCCTGATAAAGCACCTAAAGAAGAGAAAAACTACGTATTCAAATAAAGTACAGTCGTGGTTCACCGCTGTTCTTTATGTAATAAAGTGGAATCCTAAACAAAAAAAAAAAGTTGCTGACTCAGAGAAATAAACCAAGGGGCATGTTGGGTAAGCTTTTCCAGATGCTCCTGGCCCACTCAACCTCGGTTAAACGAGCGTTTATAATGAAATGGGAAAGGGACCTTGAGGTTGTATTGCAAGATTGGGAGGTTGAAAAGATATATAAAAACTCGCATGGTCCTTCTGGCTGTGTGAGGGTCCAAGAAAATTCTTACAAAGTCCTTACTAGGTGGTACACCACCCCTGACACTAGAATGAAGTGGCAGCCTGATGCACCCTCTAATTGTTGGAGATGTTTCTGGGAAAGGGGATCTTATTTACACATATGGTGGCAGTGCGAAAATATTCAACCATTCTGGAGGAAAGTGCTTAAAATTGCAACAAGACTTTGTCAGCTTCCAACCCCCCATCCTTGAAATTGATTTTTCTAAACTGGTTAAGCGATCTGGCACAATACAAACGTAAAAAATTTCTTATGTATTTGTTAACAGCAGCCAAAATGCTTATCCCCATACATTGGTTATCACAGGACTGTCCTACGCTGGCAGAATGGTTGCACAAGGTGAACCAAATATATTACATAGAAGAAATAATAGCCAGCACGACCTTTAAGATAGGTAAATTCAGATTGACCTGGGCGCCGTGGACACTCTTTAGAGAAACAGATGAATACTTAAAACTACTAAACCCTTAGTAAAATGTATCAAATTGCCCTAAGACCAACTAATCTTGGAGCAACATTGGTTGACCATTCAGACAATAGGGCAAAACCCCCTGCCGAATGGACATCACCCCCCTGACTGGAATTCCTACTCCATCCCACCCTTAATTACTCCCCCTTCTATCCACTCTACTTCTCTACCTAACTTTTATTTTTTCTACTCAGTTAAAAGTTTGTATTTTGTTACGACTGATGTGTACATCTTTTCCAGGGATCTACGTCAAAGATTTTGTCTGGGACTCATGAGTTTAAGCAATAAAGCTTAGACGGATACTACCTGGTTTACTGCATAGCAACAAGTATCAAGCAGTAATATATGAGATGTGAATATACGATTAGTAAGATCAAACTTGAAATGTGAGAAACTAATAATGCTTGATCATATCAGTCACATGTAATGTTATTTCTCTTTGTTAAACCAATAAAAAGATGTTTAAAACAAAACTAATATAATTGTTAATTTTTCTGGTCTTTTTCATCTTGCAAAGCCTGAGATACCAACCTTTTCCATCCATGAATGATGGGCCCCCTTAATAGCCCCCTTTGTAGCTTCCACTATTTATGCAGTTCCCATAGTAGCCCCCATTATTTATGAGGATCCCCTTAGTAGCTCTCACTCTGTACCATGGTCAACTTAGTAGCCCTCACACTATGATGGTTGCCTTAGCAGCCCACACACTATATGATGGTTTCTTTAGTAGTCCACACTATGTAGGATGCCCCCCTTAATAGTCACCACTAAGTCGGAGGGGCCCTCTTAGTAGCTCCCACTATTTATGCATGATGCCCTAGTTGTGACCACTATTTATATGGTCCCACTTTGTAGCTCCCACTGTTTATTCAGGCCCCCTTTGTAGCCCCCATTATTTATGAGGGCCCTTTTAGTATTATCAATTATTTATGCAGGACCCCTTAGTAGCACCCCTATTTATGCAGGCCCCCTTATTATCCCTCACTATTTATGGAAGCCCACTAAGGAGCCCCCATTATTTATGAGGGCCTACTTATTAGCACCCACTATTTATGAGGGCCCTCTTAGTAGCCCCTACTATTTATGCTGCCCCCTTTAGTAGCCCCCACTATTTATGAGGACCCCCTTAGTAGCCCCCACAATTTAGGCAGGCCCTCTTAGTAGCTCACATTATTTATGCAGGCCCTTTTAGTAGCCCCCACTATTTATGCAGGCCTTCTTATTAGCCTCCACTATTTATGTGGGCCCCTTTAGCAGTCCCCGGTGTGTATTCGGGCTGCCTTAGTAGCCACCACTATTTATGCAAGTCCCCTTAGTAGCACCTACACATAATGGCAATTACACAATATGAAAATGAAAAAGTAGGATCACCTTACCCCAGTGAGTCCTGCAGAACAGAGCAACAGGTCATGGGTGGACCGACGCAGTGACATCATCGGAATTCTGACATCCTGTGCGTGTCATGGTGTGATGATGTCATCACATAGCTCCGCACAGGGACCTGTAGTTCTACAGGTGGCAGGTCTAAAGCAACCTACAGCCTACAGAACAGAAAGCAACAGTGCAGGAAGACCATTTTTCCCAGCTCTGCCCCAAAGTTTATCTGTATCGGCGTGTTTATCGTCGTGATAATGATTATGGTTTCTGTTGTGAGTTCATTTTTCCCTTCACCTTTGAGGTCTGATGAACTCCCTCCTCTGGTGAAGGAAGGTAGTGAGGCTGATTACCAAACACATGGGCAGCTAGATGATGACTGGGTGGCTGGAATTGAGGACTGGATATAAGGCTGCCGACGCCCTTCTTCCTGGCTGGTGATTTTCCTGCTGGATTCTTGGAGACCAGTCTGATTCCTGCATCTCAAAGCTAAGTTTTTCTGCTCTGCTTTGTACTCTTCAGTTTTGTTTTTGTTTTGCCTTGCTTTTTTGGGAGTTCTGCCATCCCCGGCCGGGGGTGAGCTGAACTCCATTTTTGTCTCTGATCTGTTGATATTTTGCTCTGTCTTCAGAATATACCTGAGTGCTGATATAGTCTTTTGAAGCCTAGCGACTTCAGGGACTGTTTTTCCTATCAGTCGGTTGGCTCATTTTGATAGGGTTTTTGCGGATGGCAGACAGCAGCTTTCCTATCCTGTCCTATGTAGTGAGCTTGGGCCCCATCGTTTGCTCAACCTATCTTTCTATCTGTGTGAGTGTTTTCATCTTGCTTCACCGTCATTATATGTTGGGGGCTGCCTATTGCTTTGGGGTCTGCTCTGGGGCAGTTTAGTTTTTCCCCTTTCTGTCTTTAGGCTATATAGTTCTCCGGCTGTGATCGAGGGGTCTAGGGCACCGTAGGAACCCCCCACGGCTACTGCTAGTTGTTGTGGATAGGTTCAGGGGTCTGCAATCCGATAGCTGCTAACCTCTCTGTTTTTTCTGGACTTAGCTGGTATTTTGTTTTTTCCTCCTTCGGTGACTCATCACAACAGGTTTCCCAATGTGTCCATAAAAAATATTGTCTGTCTGTGACTTTTGATAAACTGTCTGGAAAAAAATAAAAAGTCAAGTTGACAACCATGCACATGGGAAATAAATATCATCTTTAACGGCCACATTTACTATCATCTAATTAATATGAATGGGACAAAAACGCACAAAACAGAACATCTTCCATTACATACATAGAGGTGTGCCTGGTAAACAATGAAAAGCAATGTTACCCCAATTAGGTAATTGGTGGTAGTGCCAGGAGTTGGGCCCACAGGATATTAACCCCTTCCTGACATGAGACGTACTATCCCGTCCACGGTACCCGGGCCCGTATGACCGGGGACGGGATAGTACGTCTACCGCGATCAGCGGCGCCCACGTGGTGAGCGCCGCTGATCGCGGCCGGGTGTCAGCTGATTATCACAGCTGACACCCGGCACTACGTGTCAGGGGCGGTCACGGACCGCCCCCGACACGTTAACCCCTTGCACACCGCGATCAAACATGATCGCGGTGTACCGGGGGGTTAAAGGGAAGCATCGGCAGGGAGGGGGCTCCCTCTGTGCTTCCCTGAGCCCCCCACGGCAGCGCAATGTGCAGCGCTGCTGCGGGGGGCTCCTTTCCTCCAGGCCCCCGAATCCAAGATGGCGACGGGGGCCTTCGGGGGCCTGGGGAAGCTGGCTTCCTCAGTGCCTGCAAAGCGCAGGCATGAGGAAGCCTTGTGCACTGCCTGTGACAGATTGCTGATCTGTCACAGTGATCTGTGATGTGACAGATCAGCGATCTGTCACAGGACAGTGATGTCCCACCTGGGACTATGTAATAAAGTAAAAAAAAAATTTAAAAAAAGTGTAAAAATAAATTTAAAAAAATCGCCAAATAAATTAGTAAAAAAAAAAAAAAATATTCCCCAATAAATTCATTTTTTGAAAATAATAAAAAAAAAAAACAATAAAAGTACACATATTAGGTATCGCCGCGTCCGTAACGACCTGCCCTATAAAACTGTCCCATTAGTTAACCCCTTTAGCGAACCCCTTAAAAAATAAAAATAAAAAACGAGGCAAAAAATAATGATTTATTATCATACCGCCAAACAAAAAGTGCAATAACGCGCGATCAAAAAGACGCATATAAATATCCATGGTACCGCTGAAAACGTCATCTTGTCCCGCAAAAAACAAGCTGCCACACAGCATCATCAGCGAAAAAATAAAAAAGTTATAACTCGCAGAATAAAGCGATGCAAAAATAATTATTTTTTATATAAAATAGTTTTCATTGCATAAAACCGACAAAAACATAAAAAAACGACCTAAATGAGGTATCGCTGTAACCGTACTGACCCGAAGAATAAAACCGCTTTATCAATTTTACCGCACGCGGAACGGTGTAAACGCACCCCCCCCAAAAGAAATTCATGAAACGCTGGTTTTTGTTCATTCTGCGTCCCAAAAATCGGAATAAAAAGCGATCAAAAAATTTCACGTGCCCGAAAATGGTACCAATAAAAACGTCAAATCGTCCCGCAAAAAATAAGACCTCACATGACTCGGTGGGTCAAAATAAGGAAAAATTATAGCTCTCAATATGTGGTGATGCAAAAACTATTTTTACAATAAAAAGCGTCTTTTAGCGTGCGACAGCCGCCAAACATAAAAACCGCCATAAATAGTAAATCAAACCCCCCGTTATCACCCTCTTAGTTAGGGAAAAATAATAAAATTAAAAAAATGTATTTATTTCCATTTTTCCATTAGGGTTAGGGCTAGGGTTAGGGCTAGGGGTGTGTTGGGGTAGGGTTGGGGTAGGGTTAGGGCTAGGGTTAGGGCTAGGGTTAGGGCTAGGGTTAGGGCTAGGGTTAGGGGCGTGTTGGGGTTCGGGTTGGAGTTAGAATTGGGGGTTTCCACTGTTTGGGCACATCAGGGGCTCTCCAAATGCAACATGGCGTCTGATCTCAATTCCAGCCAATTCTGAGTTGAAAAAGTCAAATGGTGCTCCTTCCCTTCCAAGCTCTGCTATGCGCCCAAACAGTGTTTTACCCCCACATGTAGGGTAGCAGCCTACTCAGGACAAATTGCAAAACAATTTTTGGGGTCCAATTTCTCCTGTTACCCTTAGGAAAATAAAAAATTGGGGGCAAAAATATCATTTTTGTGGAAAAAAATGATTTTTTTATTTTCACATCCGAGTGTTATAAACTTCTGTGAAGCACTTGGGGGTTCAAAGTGCTCACCACACATCTAGATAAGTTCCGTGGGGGGTCTAGTGTCCAAAATGGGGTCACTTGTGGGGAGTTTCAATAGTTTAGGTACATCAGGGGCTCTCCAAACGCACATGACACCCGCAGACCATTCCATCAAAGTCTGCATTCCAAAACGTCACTGCTTCCCTTCCGAGCCCCGACGTGTGTCCATACAGTAGTTTTCTCCCACATATGGGGTGTCAGCGTACTCAGGACAAATTGGACAACAACTTTTGGGGTCCAATTTCTCCTGGTACCCTTGGGAAAATAAAAAAATGGTGACTAAAAGATCATGTTTGTGGAAAAAATACGAATTTTTTATTTTCACGCCCGGGCGTTGTAAACTTCTGTGAAGCACTGGGGGGTCAAAGTGCTCACCTCACATATAGATAAGTTCCTTAGGGGGTCTAGTTTACAAAATGGTGTCATTTGTGGGGGGTTTCCACTGTTTAGGTACATTAGGGGCTCTCCAAAGGCAACATGACACCCGCAGACCATTCCATCAAAGTCTGCATTCCAAAACGTCACTACTTCCCTTCCGAGCCCCGACGTGTGCCCATACAGTAGTTTTCTCCCACATATGGGGTAGCAGCGTACTCAGGACAAATTGGACAACAACTTTTGGGGTCCAATTTCTCCTGGTACTCTTGGGAAAATAAAAAAATGGTGACTAAAAGATCATGTTTGTGGAAAAAATACGAATTTTTTATTTTCACGCCCGGGCGTTGTAAACTTCTGTGAAGCACTGGGGGGGTCAAAGTGCTCACCACACATCTAGATAAGTTCCTTGGGGGGTCTAGTTTACAAAATGGTGTCATTTGTGGGGGGTTTCCACTGTTTAGGTACATTAGAGGCTCTCCAAAGGCAACATGACACCCGCAGACCATTCCATCAAAGTCTGCATTCCAAAACGTCACTACTTCCCTTCCGAGCCCTGACGTGTGCCCATACAGTAGTTTTCTCCCACATATGGGGTATCAGCATAGTCAGGACAAATTGGACAACAACTTTTGGGGTCCAATTTCTCCTGGTACCCTTGGGAAAATAAAAAAATGGTGACTAAAAGATCATGTTTGTGGAAAAAATACGAATTTTTTATTTTCACGCCCGGGCGTTGTAAACTTCTGTGAAGCACTGGGGGGGTCAAAGTGCTCACCACACATCTAGATAAGTTCCTTAGGGGGTCTAGTTTCCAAAATGGTGTCATTTGTGGGGGGGTTCCACTGTTTTGGTACATCAGGAGTTTTCCAAACGCGACATGGTGTCCGATCTCAATTCCAGCCAAAAACGTCAAATGGCGCTGCTTCCCTTCCGAGCTCTGCCATGCGCCCAAATAGTGGTTTACCCCCACATGTGGGGTATCAGCGTACTCAGGACAAATTGCACAATAACTTTTAGGGTCCTGTTACCCTTGGAAAAATAAGAATTGAGGGTGAAAAGATCATTTTTGTGGAAAAAATATGATTTTTTAATTGTATGGCTTTATGTTATAAACTTCTGTGAAGCCCATGGGGGTTCAAAGTTCTCACCACACATCTAGATAAGTTCCTTAGGGGGTCTAGTTTCCAAAATGGTGTCATTTGTGGGGGGTTTCCACTGTTTTGGTACATCAGGGGTTTTCCAAACGCGACATGGTGTCCGATCTCAATTCCAGCCAAAAACGTCAAATGGCGCTGCTTCCCTTCCGAGCTCTGCCATGCGCCCAAATAGTGGTTTACCCCCACATGTGGGGTATCAGCGTACTCAGGACAAATTGCACAATAACTTTTAGGGTCCTGTTACCCTTGGAAAAATAAGAATTGAGGGTGAAAAGATCATTTTTGTTGAAAAAATATGATTTTTTAATTGTATGGCTTTATGTTATAAACTTCTGTGAAGCCCATGGGGGTTCAAAGTTCTCACCACACATCTAGATAAGTTCCTTAGGGGGTCTATGTTCCAAAATGGTGTCATTTGTGGGGGGTTTCCACTGTTTTGGTACATCAGGGGTTTTCCAAACGCGACATGGTGTCCGATCTCAATTCCAGCCAAAAACGTCAAATGGCGCTGCTTCCCTTCCGAGCTCTGCCATGCGCCCAAATAGTGGTTTACCCCCACATGTGGGGTATCAGCGTACTCAGGACAAATTGCACAATAACTTTTAGGGTCCTGCTACCCTTGGGAAAATAAAAATTGGGGTGAAAAGATCATTTTTGTGGAAAAAATATGATTTTTTAATTGTACCGCTGTACGTTATAAACTTCTGTAAAGCCCTTGTGGGTTCAAAGTTCTCACCACATATCTAGATAAGTTCCTTGGGGGGTCTAGTTTCCAAAATGGGGTCACTTGTAGGGGGTTTCCACTGTTTAGGTACATCAGGGACTCTCCAAACGTGACATGGCGTCCAATCTGAATTCCAGCCAATTTTGCATTGAAAAAGTCAAACGGCGCTCCTTCCATTCTGAGCTCTGCCATGCGCCGAAACAGTCGTTCCCCCCACATATCAGGTATCAGCGTACTCAGGACAAATTGCACAATAACTTTTGCAGTTCAATTTCTCCTGTTACCCTTGGTAAAATAAAAAAAATTGAACCTGAAGTATTTTTTTTATGAAAAAAAGTTAGATGTTCATTTTTTTTTAAATATTCAAAAAAATTCCTGTGACGCACCTAAAGGGTTAATAAACTTCTTGAATGTGGTTTTGAGCACCTTAAGGGGTGCAGTTTTTAGAATGGTGTCACTTTTGGGTATTTTCTATCATATAGACCCCTCAAAGTGGCTTCAAATGTGATGTGGTCCTAAAAATAAAATGGTGTTGTAAAAATGAGAAATCGCTGGTCAACTTTTAACCCTTATAACTTCCTAACAAAAAAAAATTTTGGTTCCAAAATTGTGCTGATGTAAAGTAAACATGTGGGAAATGTTAGTTATCAAGTTTTTTGTGTGCCGTATCTCTGTGATTTAAGGGCATAAAAATTCAAAGTTGGAAAATTGCGAAATTTTCAAAATTTTCGCCAAATTTCCGTTTTTCTCACAAATAAACGCAAGTTATTTGAACGAAATGTTACCACAAACATGAAGTACAATATGTCACGAGAAAACAATGTCAGAATCACCGGTATCCATGGAAGCGTTCGAGAGTTATGACCTCATAAAGGTACAGTGGTCAGAATTGTAAAAATTGGCCCGGTCATGAACGTGCAAACCACCCTTGGGGGTGAAGGGGTTAATGACGACCTATCCATGGATATCCATCAACATTAAAGTCTAAAAAAAAATTTTACAATCCTACATCCCAATGGAACTATTTTAAAGGCAATCTGTCACCTGTTTTTTGCCCTATGAGCTGCCGTCACCGCCATCAGGTGCTTATCTACAGCATTATGTAATGCTGTAGATAAGCCCCCAATGTAACCTGAAAGAGAAGAAAAATGAGTTAGATAATACTCACCTTGGGGTCCGGTCTGATGGGTGTCGCGGCCCGGTCCGGCTCCTCCCAACTTCTAGCGATGACGTCCTCCTCCTTACTTCTGCCGCAGCTCATGAGCAAGTGTACTATATCTGCCCTATTGAGGGCAGAGTAAAGTACTGCAGTGCGCAGGCACCGGACCTCCCTGACCTTTCCCGGCGCCTGTGCACTGCAGTACTCTGCTCTGCAGAATGCTGGAGATAAGCCCCTGATTGCGGTGCTGGCAGCTCATAGGGCAAAAAATAGGTGACAGATTCCCTTTAATGTGTGTTAAGACTGAGATAACCGAATAACAAATGGGATAACCTATGAGAAGTCAGGTTACTAACAAGCTTTGATTCTTAGATCGGTTTCAAAACACCCAGTAGGTGACCGTGTATATGGCAGAAAAATGGCAAATCATGCAAGTCGTTAGAGACTTGGAATACGGCTAATCTAGTATTTGACTTTGCATAGAGGTTCTAGAACGCCGTCTTTGCAACTAATTTTTGAATTATTTCAAAGTATGTAACAAAATGTGTAATGTGATCCTACAGCCATACTGCTTCCATCTGACGCCTACATTAGAAAAGTGGGGTATAGAAGGCAGGGTGTGTGACGGCAGGACCAGACCGCAGAGGTTGTTTGTAGATTGTTACAATGAAGAGACTGATGTCTGCATAGAAATTGGAGACACAGGACAGTAGGATATTTTTAATGAACACTATCTGGAGACTTGCTTCATTGTTTATTGTATATGCAGTCGAACATTATTATAATTGGTCACAAAGGTATAAAATGCCTGTAAAAAAATACAGCAAATTGTGATATAAACGTAACTTTTCCACTATTGCACACAGGCGTCCGTGAGAAAAAAAAAATGGACATTTAATAGAGATGGGAAATAAATCTAAGTAGAATTGAATTATACTCATAAAAATCTTCACTCGCCACAATGCAAATTCTTTGTACAGTGCCTCGGCAAAAATTTTTCTGAGCAGCAAAGGACAAACAAAAGGTTAAAAAACTAAAAATATTCTTATAATCACCTTACCACATAGCGGTGATCAGAAGATGTGGCAAAAAAACGTACAGGTGAGAAGCCGATAGTTTGTCCAAGAGATGAGCAGTGAAGAATAAAGATTTTATTCAATTTTTTCATATTATCTTTATTATGCTCTGGAGTCTGAAAAGACGCTCGACTCTAATAAGGGACATTAACTTTGTGAAGAATAACTTCTCAGCAAATCGAATTTCCCAGGAAAAACCGCATGAACAGACTCATCTCTAACATTTAAAGCATAATGTAGGTTTTGGAGGTATTTTATTTAACCCTTCATGACATATGACGTGACGCCAGCCGAGCCTGCATCTTTCCTAGCAGATGATGGCTGATGATGTGCGATTGTGAGTTTAGCTATACATAGGAGTGCTAATGCACTGCTATGTATAGTACAAGCAATAGGATGATCGCAGATTCAAGTCCCCAAAGGCGACTAACAATTACTGTAAAAAGTGAGAATTTCTAGAATTACGAAAAAAATTCAAAAAATATAAAAATTAAAAATAAAATAATTTAAAGAAAAATAAAAAAATACACATATTTGGTATCGGCACATTCAGAAAAGTCTGATCTATCAAAATCTAAAATAAATTAATCCTTTTGTTAAACGGCGTAACGAGAAAAAGAATCAAAATTCCATAATTACATTTTTTTTTGCTGTCTCAACACTGCAATAGAATGCAGTAAGAGGCGATTAAAACACTGTATCTACCCCAAATTGGTATTCATATAAAATATCAATTCAGGGCACAAAAAAACCCTCACACAGCCCCATATCCTGAGAATTTAAAACATTACGGGTCTCAGAAAATGGTGTCTGCATAATCGTACTGACCTGGAGAAGTCAGCTTTACTGAATAGTGAACATGGTAAAACTAAAAACAATTGCAGATTTTCTTTTGCAATTTCAACACACTTAAAATATTTTTCCACTTTCCTGTGAAATACAAAAGTACAACTCATGCTGTAAAAATTAAGCCCTCATATGGCTTTGACTAGTTTTACACTAGCGTTTTTTTTGCGCTGCGTTTGGAGCGCACAGGAAACGCATGTCAAAAGCGCATGCAAATGCTTGTAAACGCTGCGTTTTTTTGTAGCATTATTGTGCGCATAACTGCAAAAGCTCGCAGCGTTTTTATGCGTTTGTAAGCGTTTTTCATGTGTTTGCATTTTTTATGCGCAATAAACTGGAGAAAAAATCCTTGAAAAATTCTTGCAACACACTCCACCAATGGGACAGCAGTGGGCGTGTCTTATGGAAATTCTTTATATAGCCCCTGTTTACAGCTGAATTCTTCACATTTGCTTGCATTTGACTTGAGAAATATGGATCTGCGCTGGAAGAGCTTTGACTTGGATCTGGACATGAGGACCGCTCAGGCTTATGCCGTTGCTTGCCATGAACAGAGGGAGAGAGGCAGTGAAGACGGCAGCGGCGGCGTTTGTGGATACATCCCATTATTGTACTCCGGGAGAGCCGTGGAGCATACCACACCCTCTACAGCGAGCTCCAGGCAAACCCGGACAAATTTACGGATTATACCCGGATGACCAAAGCAACCTTTCACTATTTGCTTGGTCGGGTAACAGAAGTCATCCGGAGACAGGAAACGCATCTCCGGCGTGCGATTACTCCTGAGGAACGGCTACTGGTCACATTAAGGTAGGTAGTTTTGCTAAACCAATGCCTGGTGATTTTTCTTGGTTGTGACATTTACTCTTCTAAATCTGGCAGAATTACAGTTCTGCCATGTCGTTAACTAAAGGCTGCCATAATTTTTTGATGCGATGTTTTAAACCAAAGGCTGCAGATTTTTTTATTTTTTTTTTTAACGTGTGTAAAAAAATTATGTATACACAAATATTAATTTTTTTTTGTTTTCTTTGTGTCACAGATTCCTGGCTACTGGAGAGACCCTGTCCTCACTGCACTTCCAGTACCGGATTGGAATCTCCATGTTGTCTGGAATTGTAGCGGACACCTGCCGGGCTTTGTGGAACGTTCTTTGTCCCGAATTCATGCCCATGCCAACCGCAGAAAAGTGGTTGGAAATCGCCGACAGATTCTGGACTGTATGCAATTTCCCTAACTGTTTGGGAGCGGTGGACGGGAAACACATCCGGATTATCAAGCCCAAAAGAACAGGCTCTGAGTTCTATAACTACAAAAAGTACTTTTCTACTGCACTCATGGCCATTGCGGATGCAGACTGTATGTTTATTGCAGTGGACATTGGGGCATTTAGCCGTGGGAATGACTCCCAGGCTTTTAAGACCTCTGACATGGGCAGGAGGTTGTATGGCAACAACTTCAATTTCCCCATGCCACGGCCTCTTCCCAACACCGAAGTTCCGCCACAGCCATTTGTAATGGTTGGTGATGAAGCGTTCCAGATGTGCCAACACCTCCTCAAACCCTACTCCAGCCGGGACTTGGACCTACAAAAAAGAATTTTCAATTACAGGCTGACCAGGGCCAGGAGAACAGTAGAGTGTGCCTTCGGTATACTTGTATCTAGATGGCACATTCTTGGCACAGCTATTAATCTGAAACTGGAAACAGTGGATGAGGTGGTCAAGGCCTGTGTTGTTCTACATAACTTTGTACTTTCTCGAGAGCACCCGAACTTAGATCTTGATGATGTTGCTCCTAATCCATTGCCTGAATTTACACAGCACCCTCTCAGGTTATCCGTCGAAGTTGGCCAAAGGAGGGACCAATTTGCGGCCTACTTCAACTCAGATGTAGGACGGGTGGAATGGCAAGAGCAAATGGTGCAAAAAAATTTATTGCATGTTGTTGGTATGTTAATAAAAAACTGTTTTGATACCTGTACTGAGTGCATTCTCTGTTTTTACACTCCCAATACTATTAGCAAGTAGCCAGGTGTATCAGTGAATTTATGATGCTGTGTTTTGTGCATCATGAATTCACTAATACTCCTGAGTAGGTGACATACACACACAAGTTGTACTACCTTTATAATCTCTACAGTGTGTTCAATTAACAGCGATGGTGGAGATAATACAACTGTGTCAGGTAAAATACCAAGGCCGTGTGTCATGCTGAATACTTATCACAAATGGCCATTACAAACAGATTAAACTGCAGCATCACTACACTCTTCTGAAAAATTTATGGAGAGTTATAGCAACCCTGCAGGTTCAAAATCAATTCACCTGCCCAGGTGTGATAGTGATGCAAGGTCAGGGTATTTGGGAAGTATATATAACATTTATTTTCAGCATCAGTAATGTGTTTCTTCCACAAACACGTAATAGAGTATGTGGTTATTTACAAGGTATATCTATAGTTTCTTGTCTTTTCTCTAATAGTTAAATGCGAGCGAAAAAAAAAAGGCAAGGTAGCAATAGATATGCCTCGCACTCAACACCATCCTCTGTGCCAGGGTTTCCAAAATGTAGTCCTAAATGTCAACCAACAGATCATGTTTCCTTTTTTTTTCTTTTTTTTTTGTAACTCAAATGGAATTACTAAAAACATGATTTGCTTGTTGGCTTTTAACACTGTAGTTGGGGAACCCTTCCATAATTTGGTGTGTGCAATACACCAGATATCTCCATTACTGATGTTTCTTGTGTCAGTCAAGGAGATATGTGCTGTCAACGAAACCAATCTACATGACTTGTCTTTTCAAAAACAGTCTCTACATTCTTGTAATATTGCACAGACTGTATCCAGCAGAGTTCCACAACTCTAGTCCTCAAGATACACCATCAGATCATGTTGTATGGAATCCTCTTTTGTGCTCTTGTGAAGCAGTTAGCAACGGAGCTATGGATTTCATTACAACATGATCTGTTGGTGGACCTTGAGGAGTGGAGTTGTGGAACCTTGCTGGATCCAGTCTGTGCAATATTACAAGAATGTAGAGACTGCTGTGGAAAAGAGAAGTCATGTAGATATGTGTTGTCCAAAAAACAAAACCAATCTACATGACTTGTCTTTTTCACAGCAGTCTCTACATTCTTTTAATATTGCACAGACTGGAAACAGCAGGGCTCCCCAACTCCACTCCTCATGGTCCACCAACAGATCATGTTGTAATGAAATACATATCTCCATTGATAACGGTTTCACAAGAGCCCAAAAAAAAGAGGATTCCATACAACATGGTCTGTTGGTGGACCATGAGGAGTGGAGTTGGGGAGCCCTGCTGTTTCCAGTCTGTGCAATATTAAAAGAATGTAGAGACTGCTGTGAAAAAGACAAGTCATGTAGATTGGTTTTGTTTTTTGGACAACACATATCTACATGACTTCTCTTTTCCACAGCAGTCTCTACATTCTTGTAATATTGCACAGACTGGATTCAGCAGGGTTCCACAACTCCACTCCTCAAGGTCCACCAACAGATCATGTTGTAATGAAATCCATAGCTCCGTTGCTAGCTGCTTCACAAGAGCACAAAAAAAGAGGATTCCATACAACATGATCTGATGGTGTATCTTGAGGACTAGAGTTGTGGAACTCTGCTGGATCCAGTCTGTGCAATATTACTAGAATGTAGAGACTGTTTTTGAAAAGACAAGTCATGTAGATTTGTTTCTTTGACAACACATATCTCCAAGACTGACACAAGAAACATGTCTCAGTAATGGAGATATCTGGTGGCAAAAATGCTAAGTGTATGGCGCAGTGTGTGTACGGCGCAGTGTGTGTAGTCGGCGATTGACACAGTAACCAATCCAAATATTTTGAAAGCACAATTGCACATTTATTTTGTAATAAAAAAAACTTTTATTAGGAATGACGTTTGGGGGAAGATTGGGATACTTTGGGTGTGTGGAGAGACGAGGAACGACTGGAGGTTGAGGAAGGGGTTCTAGGAGAAGGGGCGACGAAAGTACTGGGGGAAGGGAGCTCTGGAATGGACATGGAGGCAGGTTGAGACACATTAGGAGGAGAGGGTGGATGGACGAACAAAGTTTTTTTTTCTTTGGCGCAGGAATATCCTGCCCGGACCGACTTGCAGCCTGTGACCGCCTTACTTTGGTCGACCGCCTGGTGATGGTGGACTGTGTCGTTGCCCCGTAAAATAGGGAATGCGGATCACCCCTTTGCTGCTCTGTGGTGGCGGTGCTGCTAGAAGTGGCAGTGGCGGTGCTCCTAGAAGGGGAGAAAGTTGGGTCGGTGCTCCGAGCAGGAGGCTGCCTGTCTGGGATCTCAGTCAAAGTTCTTGGGGGACTCTGAGGAGGAGTAATGGTGGTGGTGATCTTAAGATGAGGAGTGGTGGTGCTCCTTTGATGAGGAGTGCTGGCGGTGCTCCTTTGATGAGGAGTGCTGGCGGTGCTCCTTTGATGAGGAGTGCTGGTGGTGCTCCTTTGATGAGGAGTGCTGGCGGTACTCCTTTGATGAGGAGTGCTAGCGGTGCTCTGTTGCTGAAGAGTGCTGGCAGTGCTCTGTTGCTGAAGAGTGCTGGCGGTGCTCTTTTGCTGAAGAGTGCTGGCGGTGCTCCGTTACTGAGGAGTGCTGGCGGTGTTCTGCTGCTGAGGAGTGCTGGCGGTGCTCTGCTGCTGAGGAGTGCTGGCGGTACTCCTTTGGTGTTGACTCATGGTGTCTGTGGCCCAAACAGGTGGTGCTGTGGTGGTGGTGCTCCATACAGGAGCAGCGCTTGCCATAGTGGTGGTGGCGGAGGAGGGTCCAGCAGCACTCAGACTTGGGGTGGTGTAGTGGTATCCGGCTTTGCTGGAAATGCAGGTGGCCGTGCAGTGGTATGCAGCAGAAGTCGGTAGTGTGGTGAAGCGAGTTAGCGGTGGAACTGTTGGAAATGACACCACTGACTGCTGCACATACCGATTCTGCTGCATAGCCTGCAAGTAAGCAGTGTTGCAGGCCTGTAACACACTCAGCTGTTGCTCAGGACTAAGGTGTTCCGCCATGCCCTGTTCAATTTTACTGAAAAAATGGTGCGCTGGTCTGTTGAGGTCGGCCTCCAGACAGTCAAGGCGCTGGTCGACAGAGTGGAAGCGGTGTTCTATGTGGTTAAAACCACGTTCCATGAGGGAAAAACCGCTTTCCATTCTGGCGGACAGCGCCTTGAGGCTGCCCTTAAAAGCCTCGCTCAAAAGCATGAACTCGGGCATGACAGGCCTGTCCGAGGCCCTCTGCCGCTGGCGGGTAATGCCCGCGTAACCAGTGACAGAGACTTGGGACAGGGGAAAACCTGATGGACCAGCTTCCTGGTCACCAGCTGTCTGTGTTGCTGACCTGCAAGATGCTTTCTGGCTGTCGGATGGCTGGGACGGGTCCGAGGTCGATCGATGAAGAACCGCTCCCGAGACAGGTTGCAGGGTGCTGACCCAAGTGCTGTGGAAGGAAAGGGAAAACATTAGTATCATGTATTTACAAGAAACATCACCTGTGGAATTGAAAAGCACATAATAATAATAACAAACCAAAAAAAAAAAAAAAAACTTACGCTCTGCTGGCAAGGACCAGTCTCAGGAAAGCCAACTCTCGATAATAGCGGTACTTTTTTCTGCGCCTTGCCGCTGAACCACTCCGAACCTGTCCCTCAGCAAGAACATCAGTGTTGAAGCGGCCTTCATCGAGCGCCGTGTGCGGATTTTGTTCACTGTTGGGTAAAAAAAAGAAAAAAAAATTAGAAAATGCACTTAAGGTAACTTAATTATCAGCACACACATCGTATAGAACTTTGCAAACAGTCAATGCTGCAGCACAAATAAAATTCTAGACACAATGCAGTCACTGTTGATACTGAGGACACTGTTATGTTTCCTGCTAGAATATATGTAGCAGCGAAAACAACAGTATCATCCGGAGCAAGAGTGAAAACCGGATCAAGACAGCAGTTGACAAAGCAATCACTTTTTTCCACATGGCATTGGTGTTTTTAATGAAAGAATATATCTTGCCAAAAAAACACCAGCACCATCAGAACCATAAATCAATGCAGCAGTTGAAGACAAAAATCAATCACTGTTTTCCACATGGCATTAGTGTTTTTAATGCAAGAATATATCTTGCCAAAAAAACACCAGCACCATCAGGATCATAAAGCAATGCAGCAATTGAAGACAAAAATCAATCACTGTTTTCCACATGGCATTGGTGTTTTTAATGCAAGAATATATCTTGCCAAAAAAACACCAGCACCATCAGGACCATAAAGCAATGCAGCAGTTGAAGACAAAAATCAATCATTGTTTTCCCACATGGCATTGGAGTTTTTAATGCAAGAATATATCTTGCCAAAAAAACACCAGCACCATCAGGACCATAAAGCAATGCAGCAGTTGAAGACAAAAATCAATCACTGTTTTCCACATGGCATTGGTGTTTTTAATGCAAGAATATATCTTGCCAAAAAAACACCAGCACCATCAGGACCATAAATTAATGCAGCAGTTGAATACAAAAATCAATCACTGTTTTCCACATGGCATTGGTGTTTTTAATGCAAGAATATATCTTGCCAAAAAAACACCAGCACTATCAGGACCATAAAGCAATGCAGCAGTTGAAGACATCAGGCTGAAGACATCAGGCTGCCACGAGAAGTGGTGAGTTCTCCTTCAATGGAAGTCTTCAAACAGAGGCTGGACAGACATCTGACTGGGATGATTTAGCGAATCCTGCTTTGAGCAGGGGGTTGGACCAGATGGCCCAGGAGGTCCCTTCCAACTCTACGATTCTATGATTCTATGATTCTATGACAAAAATCAATCACTGTTTTCCACATGGCATTGGCATTTTTAATGCAAGAATATATCTTGCCAAAAAAACACCAGCACCATCAGGACCATAAAGCAATGCAGCAGTTGAAGACAAAAATCAATCACTGTTTTCCACATGACATTGGTGTTTTTAATGCAAGAATATATCTTGCCAAAAAAACATCAGCACCATCAGGACCATAAAGCAATGCAGCAGTTGAAGACAAAAATCAATCACTGTTTTCCACATGGCATTGGTGTTTTTAATTCAAGAATATATCTTGCCAAAAAAACACCAGCACTATCAGGACCATAAAGCAATGCAGCAGTTGAAGACAAAAATCAATCACTGTTTTCCACATGGCTTTGGCGTTTTTAATGCAAGAATATATCTTGCCAAAAAACACCAGCATCATCAGGACCATAAAGCAATGCAGCAATTGAAGACAAAAATCAATCACTGTTTTCCACATGGCATTGGCGTTTTTAATGCAAGAATATATCTTGCCAAAAAAACACCAGCACCATCAGGACCATAAAGCAATGCAGCAGATGAAGACAAAAATCAATCACTGTTTTCCACATGGCATTGGTGTTTTTAATGCAAGAATATATCTTGCCAAAAAAACACCAGCACCATCAGGACCATAAAGCAATGCAGCAGTTGAAGACAAAAATCAATCACTGTTTTCCACATGACATTGGTGTTTTTAATGCAAGAATATATCTTGCCAAAAAAACACCAGCACCATCAGGACCATAAAGCAATGCAGCAGTTGAAGACAAAAATCAATCACTGTTTTCCACATGGCATTGGTGTTTTTAATGCAAGAATATATCTTGCCAAAAAAACACCAGCACCATCAGGACCATAAAGCAATGCAGCAGCTGAAGACAAACATCAGTCACTGTTTTCCACATGGCATTGGTGTTTTTAATGCAAGAATATATCTTGCCAAAAAAAACACCAGCACCATCAGGACCATAAAGCAATGCAGCAGTTGAAGACAAAAATCAATCACTGTTTTCCACATGGCATTGGTGTTTTTAATGCAAGAATATATCTTGCCAAAAAAACACCAGCACTATCAGGACCATAAAGCAATGCAGCAGTTGAAGACAAAAATTAATCACTGTTTCCCACATGGCATTGGTGTTTTTAATGCAAGAATATATCTTGCCAAAAAACACCAGCATCATCAGGACCATAAAGCAATGCAGCAATTGAAGACAAAAATCAATCACTGTTTTCCACATGGCATTGGCGTTTTTAATGCAAGAATATATTTTGCCAAAAAAACACTAGCACCATCAGGACTATAAAGCAATGCAGCAGTTGAAGACTAAAATCAATCACTGTTTTCCACATGGCATTGGTGTTTTTAATGCAAGAATATATCTTGCCAAAAAAAACACCAGCACCATCAGGACCATAAATCAATGCAGCAGTTGAAGACAAAAATCAATCACTGTTTTCCACATGGCATTGGTGTTTTTAATGCAAGAATATATCTTGCCAAAAAAACACATCAGCACCATCAGGACCATAAAGCAATGCAGCAGTTGAAGACAAAAATCAATCACTGTTTTCCACATGGCATTGGTGTTTTTAATGCAAGAATATATCTTGCCAAAAAAACACATCAGCACCATCAGGACCATAAAGCAATGCAGCAGTTGAAGACAAAAATCAATCACTGTTTTCCACATGGCATTGGTGTTTTTAATGCAAGAATATATCTTGCCAAAAAAAACACATCAGCACCATCAGGACCATAAAGCAATGCAGCAGTTGAAGACAAAAATCAATCACTGTTTTCCACATGGCATTGGTGTTTTTAATGCAAGAATATATCTTGCCAAAAAAACACATCAGCACCATCAGGACCATAAAGCAATGCAGCAGTTGAAGACAAAAATCAATCACTGTTTTCCACATGGCATTGGTGTTTTTAATGCAAGAATATATCTTGCCAAAAAAACACCAGCACCATCAGGACCAAAAAGCAATGCAGCAGTTGAAGACAAAAATCAATCACTGTTTTCCACATGGCATTGGCGTTTTTAATGCAAGAATATATCTTGCCAAAAAAACACCAGCACCATCAGGACCATAAAGCAATGCAGCAGTTGAAGACAAAAATCAATCACTGTTTTCCACATGGCATTCGTGTTTTTAATGCAAGAATATATCTTGCCAAAAAACACCAGCATCATCAGGACCATCAAGCAATGCAGCAGTTGAAGACAAAAATCAATCACTGTTTTCCACATGACATTGGTGTTTTTAATGCAAGAATATATCTTGCCAAAAAAACACCAGCAACATCAGGACCTTAAAGCAATGCAGCAGTTGAAGACAAAAATCAATCACTGTTTTCCACATGGCATTGGTGTTTTTAATGCACGAATATATCTTGCCAAAAAAACACCAGCACCATCAGGACAATAAAGTAATGCAGCAGTTGAAGACAAAAATCAATCACTGTTTTCCACATGACATTGGTGTTTTTAATGCAAGAATATATCTTGCCAAAAAAACACCAGCACCATCAGGACCAAAAAGCAATGCAGCAGTTGAAGACAAAAATCAATCACTGTTTTCCACATGGCATTGGTGTTTTTAATGCAAGAATATATCTTGCCAAAAAAACACCAGCACCATCAGGACCATAAAGCAATGCAGCAGTTGAAGACAAACATCAGTCACTGCTTTCCACATGGCATTGGTGTTTTTAATGCAAGAATATATCTTGCCAAAAAAAACACCAGCACCATCAGGACCATAAAGCAATGCAGCAGTTGAAGACAAAAATCAATCACTGTTTTCCACATGGCATTGGCATTTTTAATGCAAGAATATATCTTGCCAAAAAAACACATCAGCACCATCAGGACCATAAAGCAATGCAGCAGTTGAAGACAAAAATCAATCACTGTTTTCCACATGGCATTGGTGTTTTTAATGCAAGAATATATCTTGCCAAAAAAACACCAGCACCATCAGGACCATAAAGCAATGCAGCAGTTGAAGACAAAAATCATTGTTTCCCACATGGCATTGGTGTTTTTAATGCAAGAATATATCTTGCCAAAAAAAACACCAGCACCATCAGGGCCATAAAGCAATGCAGCAGATGAAGACAAAAATCAATCACTGTTTTCCACATGGCATTAGTGTTTTTAATGCAAGAATATATCTTGCCAAAAAAACACCAGCACCATCAGGACCATAAAGCAATGCAGCAGTTGAAGACAAAAATCAATCACTGTTTTCCACATGTCATTGGTGTTTTTAATGCAAGAATATATCTTGCCAAAAAAACACCAGCACCATCAGGACCATAAAGCAATGCAGCAGTTGAAGACAAAAATCAATCACTGTTTTCCACATGGCATTGGTGTTTTTAATGCAAGAATATATCTTGCCAAAAAAACACCAGCACCATCAGGACCATAAAGCAATGCAGCAGTTGAAGACAAACATCAGTCACTGTTTTCCACATGGCATTGGTGTTTTTAATGCAAGAATATATCTTGCCAAAAAAAACACCAGCACCATCAGGACCATAAAGCAATGCAGCAGTTGAAGACAAAAATCAATCACTGTTTTCCACATGGCATTGGTGTTTTTAATGCAAGAATATATCTTGCCAAAAAAACACCAGCACTATCAGGACCATAAAGCAATGCAGCAGTTGAAGACAAAAATTAATCACTGTTTCCCACATGGCATTGGTGTTTTTAATGCAAGAATATATCTTGCCAAAAAACACCAGCATCATCAGGACCATAAAGCAATGCAGCAATTGAAGACAAAAATCAATCACTGTTTTCCACATGGCATTGGCGTTTTTAATGCAAGAATATATTTTGCCAAAAAAACACTAGCACCATCAGGACTAAAAAGCAATGCAGCAGTTGAAGACTAAAATCAATCACTGTTTTCCACATGGCATTGGTGTTTTTAATGCAAGAATATATCTTGCCAAAAAAAACACCAGCACCATCAGGACCATAAATCAATGCAGCAGTTGAAGACAAAAATCAATCACTGTTTTCCACATGGCATTGGTGTTTTTAATGCAAGAATATATCTTGCCAAAAAAACACATCAGCACCATCAGGACCATAAAGCAATGCAGCAGTTGAAGACAAAAATCAATCACTGTTTTCCACATGGCATTGGTGTTTTTAATGCAAGAATATATCTTGCCAAAAAAACACCAGCACCATCAGGACCAAAAAGCAATGCAGCAGTTGAAGACAAAAATCAATCACTGTTTTCCCCATGGCATTGGTGTTTTTAATGCAAGAATATATCTTGCCAAAAAAAAACATCAGCACCATCAGGACCATAAAGCAATGCAGCAGTTGAAGACAAAAATCAATCACTGTTTTCCACATGGCATTGGTGTTTTTAATGCAAGAATATATCTTGCCAAAAAAACACATCAGCACCATCAGGACCATAAAGCAATGCAGCAGTTGAAGACAAAAATCAATCACTGTTTTCCACATGGCATTGGTGTTTTTAATGCAAGAATATATCTTGCCAAAAAAACACCAGCACCATCAGGACCAAAAAGCAATGCAGCAGTTGAAGACAAAAATCAATCACTGTTTTCCACATGGCATTGGCGTTTTTAATGCAAGAATATATCTTGCCAAAAAAACACCAGCACCATCAGGACCATAAAGCAATGCAGCAGTTGAAGACAAAAATCAATCACTGTTTTCCACATGGCATTCGTGTTTTTAATGCAAGAATATATCTTGCCAAAAAACACCAGCATCATCAGGACCATCAAGCAATGCAGCAGTTGAAGACAAAAATCAATCACTGTTTTCCACATGACATTGGTGTTTTTAATGCAAGAATATATCTTGCCAAAAAAACACCAGCACCATCAGGACCTTAAAGCAATGCAGCAGTTGAAGACAAAAATCAATCACTGTTTTCCACATGGCATTGGTGTTTTTAATGCACGAATATATCTTGCCGAAAAAACACCAGCACCATCAGGACAATAAAGTAATGCAGCAGTTGAAGACAAAAATCAATCACTGTTTTCCACATGACATTGGTGTTTTTAATGCAAGAATATATCTTGCCGAAAAACACCAGCACCATCAGAACCAAAAAGCAATGCAGCAGTTGAAGACAAAAATCAATCACTGTTTTCCACATGGCATTGGTGTTTTTAATGCAAGAATATATCTTGCCAAAAAACACCAGCATCATCAGGACCATCAAGCAATGCAGCAGTTGAAGACAAAAATCAATCACTGTTTTCCACATGGCATTGGTGTTTTTAATGCAAGAATATATCTTGCCAAAAAAACACCAGCACCATCAGGACCAAAAAGCAATGCAGCAGTTGAAGACAAAAATCAATCACTGTTTTCCACATGGCATTGGCGTTTTTAATGCAAGAATATATCTTGCCAAAAAACACCAGCATCATCAGGACCATAAAGCAATGCAGCAGTTGAAGACAAAAATCAATCACTGTTTTCCACATGGCATTGGTGTTTTTAATGCAAGAATATATCTTGCCAAAAAAACACCAGCACCATCAGGACCAAAAAGCAATGCAGCAGTTGAAGACAAAAATCAATCACTGTTTTCCACATGGCATTGGCGTTTTTAATGCAAGAATATATCTTGCCAAAAAAACACCAGCACCATCAGGACCATAAAGCAATGCAGCAGTTGAAGACAAAAATCAATCACTGTTTTCCACATGGCATTCGTGTTTTTAATGCAAGAATATATCTTGCCAAAAAACACCAGCATCATCAGGACCATCAAGCAATGCAGCAGTTGAAGACAAAAATCAATCACTGTTCTCCACATGACATTGGTGTTTTTAATGCAAGAATATATCTTGCCAAAAAAACACCAGCACCATCAGGACCTTAAAGCAATGCAGCAGTTGAAGTCAAAAATCAATCACTGTTTTCCACATGGCATTGATGTTTTTAATGCACGAATATATCTTGCCAAAAAAACACCAGCACCATCAGGACAATAAAGTAATGCAGCAGTTGAAGACAAAAATCAATCACTGTTTTCCACATGACATTGGTGTTTTTAATGCAAGAATATATCTTGCCAAAAAAACACCAGCAACATCAGGACCATAAAGTAATGCAGCAGTTGAAGACAAAAATCAATCACTGTTTTCCACATGGCATTGGTGTTTTTAATGCAAGAATATATCTTGCCAAAAAAACACCAGCAACATCAGGACCATAAAGCAATGCAGCAGTTGAAGACAAAAATCAATCACCGTTTTCCACATGGCATTGGTGTTTTTAATGCAAGAATATATCTTGCCAAAAAAACACCAGCACCATCAGGACCATAAAGCAACGTAGCAGTTGAAGACAAAAATCAATCACTGTTTTCCCACATGGCATTGGTGTTTTTAATGCAAGAATATATCATGCCAAAAAAACACCAGCACCATCAGGAACATAAAGCAATGCAGCATTTGAAGACAAAAATCAATCACTGTTTTCCACATGGCATTGGTGTTTTTAATGCAAGAATATATCTTGCCAAAAAAACACCAGCACCATCAGGACCATAAAGCAATGCAGCAATTGAAGACAAAAATCAATCACTGTTTTCCCACATGGCATTGGTGTTTTTAATGCAAGAATATATCTTGCCAAAAAAACACCAGCATCATCAGGACCATAAAGCAATGCAGCAATTGAAGACAAAAATCAATCACTGTTTTCTTGCAAAAAGCACATCAGCACCATCTGGTCCAAAAATCAATGCAGTATCACAGAGCATCTTTATACTTACTGAACGCCCTTTTAGAACTTGGAGAGGCGCTGTCCCAGCCATCCATCATCGCTGCGGCCACCTCATTCCAGCGCTGCCGGGTCACCACTGTGTCTTTGTACTACTGGTCACGGCTGTCCCACAACGGGATACGCTCCTCAACAAGTCGGATCAGGTGCTCATTGTCGATGTGCACTACTTCTTCGTCATCCCGTTGTGGAACCTAGAAAAAATAATATTGTAATGTTTTGAACTTTGGAAAATGAAACAGATACAAAAAGAAACAGAGAAAAAGCAAGATAAATAAAGACAGAAAAGAAAAATAATAATATAAACTAACATTGCGTCTCCTCGCCACGACTTGACTACACTGCTCCCGTTCAGAATCCTCCCGCTCAGACTGCTCCCGCTCAGAACGCTCCCGCTCAGACGGCTCCCACTCAGACTGCTCCCGCACTTCATCTTCAGTGCCCGTGTCCGATGTCTGTGAAGAAAGAAAAAATTAAAACACATTTCTAGGGGCAGCTATACTTACCCAAAGGCAGCAACATCCTCACCTCATGATCAGCTTGGGCCAGTTCTTGCCGAGATGGCAAATACAGTGATCCAGAAGAAGACATGCTGAAATTAAAACAAAAAATACATTAGTACATTATAAAATTGTACAGGACACACAGAAATTATGTTGAAGAATACTCACATTTTGGCTTCTGAAGCTTGAATCCACAGGTGGAAGGCTCTTGGAGATGCTTGTCTGGCCTCTGCAAGGCTGTCTGTAGAGTAATTGTCCCTGAAGACACCTTCTTTTATCTACACTCCTCCCAAACAATGTTGCTTATTTAGGGGTAGTCTTAGACAAGTGTCTAGACATTGTTTACTCAAATCGCGTGCGCGCACAAGGCGCTGACGTGCGTGCTGCCAAGCGCTCGTCAGCGACCACATAGACTGTAATGTTATTTTTGGGCGCACACCAAGCACACACGTGCACGCTCGATTTTTTTAACGTTGTAGGAGGAAAAAAATGCAGCATGTAGCGTACAGTGCGTCTGGGTGCACACCTGTAAAATGCGCAGCGCATGCTAAACGCTGATGAGCGTGTACATTTGCAAGACCCTGCGATCACCATGTTAAAGATAGGGGAACATTGCGCGTGCACCCGAACGCTGTGAAACCAGCCTTTGTGCACGGAAAAAAAAATGATGGCTTTTGGAAGAGGGGATGAAAAAATTAAAATGGAAAATAGACATGGTGGTTTGCACGTTAATGACCAGGCCAAATTTTACAATTCTGACCACTGTCACTTTATGAGGTAATAACTCTGGAACCCTTCAAAGGATCCCACTACATCTGAGAAACAGACGGCATCTACAGTGCCTCCATCTGCCTCATTATAGGGCATCTTCCTCCAGGTGTTCAATCTGAATCATGTATTTCAGAGATGTACATGGAAACCCCAGTTTAAGTGCTCAGCACAGAGCTCAGGATAAATGTGAGCCGAGCCTTACTACACTCTTGGGGAGGCAGAATGAACAAATCAACAGCAGGTTAAGAATTGATTTTATTTTTTACACTGAGATCTCAATATGATCATGCGACGCCCCTAGTGGCCATTTTCCCGGAGGCCACCGCATCTCAGTAATGGATATGCAAGGGGCCCTGGGCTTTCACAAAATGCCGGTGGAGCCCCCCACACCACAGAGCACCGCAGCTATTTTCACCCGCAGCAGCGCACATCAGAATACCCAGCCTGCCGCCTGCAGCAACGTGCCACTGTAGGATAACAACAGGTATGTAGGATGCAGGGACGAGACGCGAGACTGGGTGAACTTTGGCTAAGGAAACTTTTATAAATTTGAGCCACTAGGGCTATGCTAAGCAACCAAAAGTAACAATAAAATATTTTGTCCTTGCAGGGAATATGCACCAACAAGCACTTTAACTCAGAACACGACTAATCCGGCAACAGCCGGTTGCTATAGGGCCGCGATATGGCCGACTACGGGTCTGTATTTACTAAAGTGTCACTTATCCGTCCTGACGTCCCTCGGCATTGCTGATGGGGCTGCATTGGCGTCGCAGCCACTGGGCCCAGCTGCTAAAGAACTGTCGTAATCTTCGGGCGCCCCAGCACCCAGGAGGTGTTGGGGCACAACAGGCCCTGAAGGAGTCCTTGAGTTGGGGCACAACAGGCCCTGAAGGAGGCCTTTGATGAGGTAACCCCCTGTAAACACAGCGGGGTTCGACTTATCAGCAAGTTTTATGAGATTCTCATCTCCGAACAGGGTTGTGTCGCAGTTCCCAGGAGTGGCGGTTGGCAGGCCATGCGCATGGCTTGGACCTATCCGAAGAGTTCCCCTGTAGGTGGGGAGTAGGCCCCGACTGCAGCGGGGTGATGTCCACTGTGGCCGATGATGAAGAGGCCGCAGCCGCGGACTGAGGAGGGGCGGCAGCGTGCAGGCCACCGCTGGCTGGAGTGAAGTGGCAGCAGCTGCGAGGGGTGGCGGACCAGCCACAACAGACCGGAGCACAGCGGTAACGGCTGTGGACGACCGTGGGCGGGGAGCGGCCCCGGATTGGAGTCAAGCACAAGTCTCTTACTCTCCGCAGGCCACTGAAGGTCTCCCCTCTGGTCAACGTCTGTCACTCTGGCTCTCTCGACCTCCCACGGTTTCCTGCTCCGTGTCTGCCTCTCTGCCAACTGACTCCCCTGCGCACTCCCTGTCCCTTTTATACTCCCCCTCCCCTTGCTGTCCTGTCACTCTCAGCAGTCCACTCTCCTCCTTTGTTCCCCGGGTACTGTTTCCTTAGGAACCCAGATGGCGGTCCCCTTGGTTCCGGCCCGGACACTCTGCGGGGGCTCTCCTCCCTACACTCCCCCATCCTGTATGCTCGCCAGTCCTCGGGCGAGGGCCTCAGTATACTTGGGTTGGTCTGTGGAGGTGTCAGTTTTTGTTGCCATATGAACTGATCCTGTTCGTATTGTTTGGGGGGTTTGCCGGCTGTTGACAGCTCGGAGCGTCTTAGTTCGACTAGGGTGGAGTCTTCTGGGGTGATGGATGGTGGTGGGCTAGCTGGTTCGGGCAGGCTAATTTGTCATTGAGTAGAGAGCCCCTGGTTATGGTGGGAAAGTCTTCTTCGTTGTCCGGGTCCCAGAACACGGGCAGTGGTTCAGAGACCTGAGGAGCAGGTTCAGGTTGTTTCGGGTCAGTGACAATACATGGGCGTAACATATTACGATGCACAATGAGAGTAGGCAGTGTTTCATCTTTCTCGGGTCGTATTTCGTACACAGGTCCTTCAGGGCTTATATGGCGTAGGACCCGATAGGGACTCTCTTCCCAGCGTGGCTCTAATTTGTTCTGGGGGCGTTGGTCTAGTACGAGTACTTGGTCTCCGCTTTGGAGGTTGGGAGGTGTAGATAAATTCTTTCCTGAGTGTTATAATTCTTGGAGTTTGGTATGTACGATTCGATGAATAGTTTGCAGTCTGTGTCGGTGATTTCGGACTCATGATGATACCCCGGTCGAGGGCTGAAGTTCCTCTGGGTCCAACTCTACCTCCGTGATCCCTTTGCCCTCTTAGTCCAGTCAAAATACGAAAAAAAAAATCCTTTTCCCTGAACAAATTCCAAGAAAGCGTTTTATTGTTTTTTTTTGTAGTATTACATGTAGGGAAAAACATACTAAAAGTTTACCAAGATAGGGTTACCACAAAGGGTCCAAATGTGACGTCAAAGAATATGGCCGTCAAAGCTGTAAAATGTTAAATGTGACTCGCCTTTCAGTGTCTATCATATTTCTTTTACAATTACTACTATTATTATATTTATTATTTAACGATTTATTTATCTTCTTTTACAGAGCTGAGAATGATGGAAAGTCAAGAAACTTGCCCCTTATGCACCCATGAAGTAGAAGATGACGGAGAAAGAGTGGTGATTGGTGCGAAAGGAGCTGAAGGATCAATAAAGCCAGTATTGAGAGGGGCGTTAGCACTGTGGTAGCTGCTGGAGCAGTGGTGCACAAGAGATGTCGTATGAACTACATAAACAATAAGCAAATAGACTTGCATAAGAAAGCTACTTCCATTCATCGTTCACCTGCCAAGAGAGGTACTCGGGTGTTTACTGGATCCTATTAGTGTTTGTTCTGTGGACATGAAGTGGTGAAGACAAGATCTAGTAGTGATTTCAATGGCTGTAGCTTTGTTAAATGGATGGATTTGTAAGGTCCATCTTGTCACATTGCAAACAGCGTAATGATGACTGGGCAATCACCATTCAAGGGAGAATCGCAAACTTTGGGAAGGACTCACATGCTGCAGACTGTCTGTATCATCGTTCATGTGACATTATGGATCTACTACAAAGAAACCGCAGAAGGTAGGGAGGCCGATAAACATGGACCAAGAGCAAGCGTTCTTGAGAATGTGTGCATTTCTCGAGGACAACGATGAAGAATAACTGACTGTCACAGATCTTGCAAAGAAAATGACAGAGTATCTTGTAGAAGGAGACAGTGCTGCCTATAGTAATAAATGGCTGAGGTATAGGCTGGAGGAGAGGTATGGCGATTCGCTATTCATAGCAGAGTGAGAAGGGTTGCCTAACATTGTAACGTTCCGTGAAAAGACCAGAATAATCCTGAGGGCAGGGCCGCCATCAGGGCATGACAGCCCTTACTGCTGTATGGGGCCCGGTGAACAGCAGTACAGAAGGGGGGCCCGCATGTCAGGGGCCCCACTCCTGTGCATCTAGTCATTGGGCCCCAAGTAATGTGTGCTGCGGCCGGGCCCTAAGTGCTGTGTGCTGTGGCAGCGCCTGCGGTGCTGCGCGCACACATCAGAAGAGCAGCAACTGTGGCCGACGTCAGATTACAGCTGGGCAGAAATGAAAGAGGTGAAGGACCTGTGGTGACGTCTTCAGCTCCGCCCCCTGATCACATGATGATGACGTCACCACAGGTCCTTCAGCTCACAGCAGCAGCTGCATCTTCACTGCAGGAGAGCGGTCAGGTAAGTAGAAAGTTTTTTTTTTTTAATTTAAATACTGAAAGCGTCCAATATGTTTCCCTGGCAGGATGGACCATGTGTCTCCATCCTGCCAGGGCAGATTGAAGGCACACGGGCAGATTGGA
The DNA here is from genome assembly GCF_039654945.1 of Dendrobates tinctorius. Taxonomy (NCBI): domain Eukaryota; kingdom Metazoa; phylum Chordata; class Amphibia; order Anura; family Dendrobatidae; genus Dendrobates; species Dendrobates tinctorius. The sequence continues at coordinate 20,604,981 of NW_027361719.1, forward strand.
GTGTGACACTGGGGGCAGGATGGAGACGGGGCAGGATTGGAGATACAGGGGGCAGAATGGAGACGCGAGGCATGATTGGAGACGCGGGGCAGAATGGAGACACGGGGGCAGAATGGAGATGCGGGGCATGATTGGAGACGCGGGCAGAATGGAGACACGGGGCAGAATGGAGATATGGGGCAGAATGGAGACGCGGGGCAGAATGGAGATGCGGGGCATGATTGGAGACACGGGGCAGAATGGAGATACGGGGCAGAATGGAGACACGGGCAGAATGGAGATGCGGGGCATGATTGGAGACGCGGGGCAGAATGGAGATGCAGGGCATGATTGGAGACGCGGGGCAGAATGGAGACACGGGGCAGAATGGAGATGCGAGGCAGAATGGAGACATGGGGCAGAATGGAGATGCGGGGCATGATTGGAGACGCGGTGCAGAATGGAGATGCGGGGCATGATTGGAGACGCGGGGCAGAATGGAGACACGGGGCAGAATGAAGATGCGAGGCAGAATGGAGACATGGGGCAGAATGGAGATGCGGGGCATGATTGGAGACGCAGGGCAGAATGGAGACACGGGGGCAGAATGGAGACATGGGGCAGAATGGAGATGCGGGGCATGATTGGAGACACGGGGCAAAATGGAGATACGGGGCAGAATGGATATGCGGGGCATGATTGGAGACACGGGGCAGAATGGAGACACGGGGCAGAATGGAGATGCGGGGCATGAATGGAGACACGGGGCAGAATGGAGACACGGGGCAGAATGGAGATGCGTGGCATGATTGGAGACACGGGGCAGAATGGAGACACGGGGCAGAATGGAGATGCGGGGCATGATTGGAGACACGGGGCAGAATGGAGATGCGGGGCATGATTGGAGACATGGGGCAAAATGGAGATACGGGGCAGAATGGATATGCGGGGCATGATTGGAGACATGGGGCAGAATGGAGATGCGAGGCAGAATGGAGACATGGGGCAGAATGGAGATGCGGGGCATGATTGGAGACACGGAGCAAAATGGAGATACGGGGCAGAATGGATATGCGGGGCATGATTGGAGACACGGGGCAGAATGGAGATGCGGGGCATGAATGGAGACATGGGGCAGAATGGAGACACGGGGCAGAATGGAGATGCGTGGCATGATTGGAGACATGGGGCAGAATGGAGATGCGGGGCATGATTGGAGACACGGGGCAGAATGGAGATGCGGGGCATGATTGGAGACACGGGGCAGAATGGAGATGCGGGGCAGAATGGAGACGCAGGGCAGAATGGAGATGAGGGGCATGATTGGAGACACGGGGCAGAATGGAGATGCGGGGCATGATTGGAGACACGGGGCAGAATGGAGACACGGGGCAGAATGGAGATGCGGGGCATGATTGGAGACACGGGACAGAATGGAGATACGGGACAGAATGGATATGCGGGGCATAATTGGAGACACGGGGCAGAATGGAGATGCGGGGCAGAATGGAGATGTGGGACATGATTGGAGACACGGGGCAGAATGGAGATACGGGGCAGAATGGATATGCGGGGCATAATTGGAGTTGCGGGGCAGAATGGAGACATGGGGCAGAATTGGCGACACGGGGCAGAATGGAGATGCGGGGCATGATTGGAGACACGGGGCAGAATGGAGATGCGGGGCATGATTGGAGACATGGGGCAGAATGGAGATGCGGGCATGAATGGAGACACGGGGCAGAATGGAGATGCGGGGCATGATTGGAGACATGGGGCAGAATGGAGATGCGGGACATGATTGGAGACACGGGGCAGAATGGAGATGTGGGGCATGATTGGAGACATGGGGCAGAATGGAGATGCGGGACATGATTGGAGACACGGGGCAGAATGGAGATGTGGGGCAAGATTGGAGACACGGGGCAGAATGGAGATGCGTGGCATGATTGGAGACATGGGGAAGAATGGAGATGCGGGGCAGAATGGATATGCGGGGCATAATTGGAGATGCGGGGCATGATTGGAGACGTGGGGCAGAATGGAGATGTGGGGCATGATTGTAGACACGGGGCAGAATGGAGACGCGGAGCAGAATGGAGACACGGGGCAGAATGGAGATGCGGGGCATGATTAGAGACATGGGGTAGAATGGAGATGCGGGGCATGATTGGAGACACGGAGCAAAATGGAGACATAGGGCAGAATGGAGATACAGGGCATGATTGGAGACACGGGGCAAACTGGAGACACGGGGCAAAATGGAGATGCAGGGCAGAATGGAGATTGGACACATGGGGCAGAATGGAGATACAGGGCATGATTGGAGATACGGGGCAGAATGGAGATACGGAGCATGACTGGAGATACGGGGCAGAAGAATGGAGATACGGGGCATGATTGGAGACACGGGGCAGAAGAATGGAGATACGGGGCAGGATTGAATACACTGGGGGCAGTATTGGAGACAGATGGGGCAGGACTGGAGACAGATGGAGCAGGGTTGGAGACAGATGGGGCAGGATCATGGGGCAGGATGGATACGATGGAGACAGATGAGGCAAGATGGGGAGATCATATGGGGCAGAATGGATACTCATGAGGGCAGGATGAGAGAACATGTGGCTGAAGCCAGGAATGAGACACACGGGGGTCAGGATGGGGGATATAATTACCATAGGGGCTAATTAAAGAATATTATTACTGCAGTGATGTATTTATTTTATTTTTTGAGTATACTGTTTTAAATGGGGGGCTTTCCTGTTACTGTGCAGAGTGATACTATGTCACCTTTTTTTCTTCATGTGGTGTAATGTAGAAGTTGGGAAAAAGATAAGTAATGTGTTCTGCAAGCGGAGCTCTAGATAACTGTTATTTCCTGCAGAGACGAGCCCTGGCTGGAAGACGTGATGGCGATCTGTGCTGGATTAAAGATAAAAAGCGAAGATGAAGGACTTCAGCTAGAGACGTCACTGGTGAGTTAGTGTGTTACCTATATACTGTATACTATATACAGAGCTCCTGTGTATAATGTCATGGATCACTGCATTACCTGTATGCAAATTGCCTCTTCAGAGAAAAAGAAGACTTGAACTCTATAGCGCCACCCGTTAGTAGTAGCGATCCTACAAGTCACAATCAACCCTTTAACGAGTCTTGTAATATGACTTAGGATAAGTCATACAGTGGGGAAAAAAAGTATTTAGTCAGTCAGCAATAGTGCAAGTTCCACCACTTAAAAAGATGAGAGGCGTCTGTAATTTACATCATAGGTAGACCTCAACTATGGGAGACAAACTGAGAAAAAAAAATCCAGAAAATCACATTGTCTGTTTTTTTTTCATTTTATTTGCATATTATGGTGGAAAATAAGTATTTGGTCAGAAACAAAATTTCATCTCAATACTTTGTGATATATCCTTTGTTGGCAATGACAGAGGTCAAACGTTTTCTGTAAGTCTTCACAAGGTTGCCACACACTGTTGTTGGTATGTTGGCCCATTCCTCCATGCAGATCTCCTCTAGAGCAGTGATGTTTTTGGCTTTTCGCTTGGCAACACGGACTTTCAACTCCCTCCAAAGGTTTTCTATAGGGTTGAGATCTGGAGACTGGCTAGGCCACTCCAGGACCTTGAAATGCTTCTTACGAAGCCACTCCTTCGTTGCCCTGGCGGTGTGCTTTGGATCATTGTCATGTTGAAAGACCCAGCAACGTTTCATCTTCAATGCCCTTGCTGATGGAAGGAGGTTTGCACTCAAAATCTCATGATACATGGCCCCATTCATTCTTTCATGTACCCGGATCAGTCGTCCTGGCCCCTTTGCAGAGAAACAGCCCCAAAGCATGATGTTTCCACCACCATGCTTTACAGTAGGTATGGTGTTTGATGGATGCAACTCAGTATTCTTTTTCCTCCAAACACGACAAGTTGTGTTTCTACCAAACAGTTCCAGTTTGGTTTCATCAGACCATAGGACATTCTCCCAAAACTCCTCTGGCCCATCCAAATGCTCTCTAGCAAACTTCAGACGGGCCCGGACATGTACAGGCTTAAGCAGTGGGACACGTCTGGCATTGCAGGATCTGAGTCCATGGTGGCGTAGTGTGTTACTTATGGTAGGCCTTGTTACATTGGTCCCAGCTCTCTGCAGTTCATTCACTAGGTCCCCCCGCGTGGTTCTGGGATTTTTGCTCACCGTTCTTGTGATCATTCTGACCCCACGGGGTGGGATTTTGCGTGGAGCACCAGATCGAGGGAGATTATCAGTGGTCTTGTATGTCTTCCATTTTCTAATTATTGCTCCCACAGTTGATTTCTTCACTCCAAGCTGGTTGGCTATTGCAGATTCAGTCTTCCCAGCCTGGTGCAGGGCTACAATTTTGTTTCTGGTGTCCTTTGACAGCTCTTTGGTCTTCACCATAGTGGAGTTTGGAGTCAGACTGTTTGAGGGTGTGCACAGGTGTCTTTTTATACTGATAACAAGTTTAAACAGGTGCCATTACTACAGGTAATGAGTGGAGGAAAGAGGAGACTCTTAAAGAAGAAGTTACAGGTCTGTGAGAGCCAGAAATCTTGATTGCTTGTTTCTGACCAAATACTTATTTTCCACCATAATATGCAAATAAAATGAAAAAAAAAAAGACAATGTGATTTTCTGGATTTTTTTTTCTCAGTTTGTCTCCCATAGTTGAGGTCTACCTATGATGTAAATTACAGACGCCTCTCATCTTTTTAAGTGGTGGAACTTGCACTATTGCTGACTGACTAAATACTTTTTTTCCCCACTGTATGACTTATCCTAAGTCATATTACAAGACTCGTTAAAGGGTTGATTGTGACTTGTAGGATCGCTACTACTAACGGGTGGCGCTATAGAGTTCAAGTCCTCTTTTTTGCTGAAGAGGCAATTTGCATATTATTTTCCCAGAGGAGCACTGCACGGCGAATAAGCCTCCTTACCTTGACAAGCCAGAGCTGGCATGTCACTCTCCACAAGGAGAAACCTTGCCCCTTAGACCTGTATTACCTGTACACAGACACTGCATCCTAAGTACAGGTCTCCTGTGTATAATGGCACTTATGGTGAAAGTATTGTGTTATTTTATTACTGATCAGTATTGTAGTATTGTCACCATGTGGTGGTAAAATGTGGTCTGGTCATGGTGTGGCGGTATTTTTTCCTTGTATGTGATATTATTTTGTCACTGTGGTGGTAATATGTGGTCTGGACATGGTGCGGTGGTATTTGTCCCTTGTATATGCTATTATTTGGTCACTTTGTAGTGGTAATATGTGGTCTGGACATGGTGTAGCGGTATTTGTTCCTTGTATGTGATATTATTGGTCATTTTAAATATTGAAAAATAAATAAAAATATATCTAAATTGTATTGCATATTTTAACAAATATTTAATACAGTAGAGTAGAGCTCGGCCAAAAGTGTCTACCCTGTTATGGTGGCGGCTTAAAAAATCTTTTGGCCAAAACAAAAGTTGCCGGCTATATGTGTAATCTGGTGATGGGAACTGTTAATGTGTGATAGGTGAGAAGTGGAGTTTTTCCAAGAGAGAGCAGTGGGACTGTGGACAGTTCGAGGGGTGGAGGGCAGGGCTGGGGTGCAGTCTCAAGGGGGCCCCGAAAATTTTGCCAGTATGGGGCCCCGAAATTCCTAGTGGCAGCCCTGCCTGAGGGACTATTTCCATAGTCAGGAAATGGATGAAGAAGCCCAGAAGAGAGCCATCATAGAGACTGTGGCCAAACTAATCAAGAGCGATATCAAGTCTAAGGTCCCATCTTCAACTGATGAATATCCGAAGACTTCTTCGCTTGAATGTCAGTCTGCCTTAGATTATCTCCCCCTGAGTTTGCTTTGCTTGCTTGAAACCCTCTTCATTGGAAAGGACATTCACAGGAAGGTCACAAGCATTGGACAATCAGTTGTTCAGACTGTACGTCCCAGGGCTGTAGTAGCTCCATTGCAGCTTGGGTTAGCAGTCCAGCTCCATCATCATTTCAGGTCTCGATTTCTTGTAGACAGTCTCTCAGCCATGGGATATTGTTCATCATATTCGGAAGTTCAGTGATTCAAGGAAAACGCTGCCGCTTCTGTTGGCCAGGATGTACTCGGTGGTACCATAGACAGACTGGAGACGGCACTGCTGTTCGCTGCGGACAACGTCGATCATAATATCATCACGTTAGATGGGAAGGGGATTTTCCACGGCATGGGGATGGTAGCTACTGTGACTCCAGGAAGGAAGGTCAGTCGCACTGTTCTCAGACGGAAGACTGCAGACTTGGAGATAGTTGAACAAAGCAGACTTGATGTAAGGGAATAACGTTTCACAAAACACACTTGCCGAAACATAAAATTCAAGCCCTTGCCATTTCTCGATGCCATTGACCATCGTGTTGATGTATTGTGGGAGATGTCTTTACGCTTCAAACAGCCTGCACCGAGCTGGAATGAAATGATGCACATGCTACATAAAGACTGTGATCATCCGGGGTCGTCTTCGGTAATCTTCCTGCTCATCATTGACATGTATTCCGGAGACAAGTCATGCATCTTCTCTACTATTGATTATCTGTGCAACCTTGTTGATAAACACCGATCCGCTGCAGTTGTTACATTCGATCAGCCACTCTACTGGAAAGCGTCAGAAATCAAACGCGAGGTGCCTGAAGACAGCCTGGTTCGAGATGTTGTCCTGATGCTCGGGAGCTTCCACACATTGATGAATCTTATGGGTGCATTGGAACGTTGATGGATGGGAGTGGAATCAAAGAGATCTTGGGAACAATTTACGGTGACAATGCTGTGCAACACATCATGACTGGAAAGGCAGTTTAGCGTGCAGTTCATGGCCATCTCCTTCTTGATCAGTGTCTTACTCAGCAAGTTGCAGACAAAGTACTTTGCGACCATCCCGGTTTTGCAGACCTGTTGCAAGAACTTGAGCAGTTGTATGCTCGGACACTGACAGAGGAGAGTCACTTGAATTCGGTCATCACTTCTACCTGCCTTACTGAAATTGTCCACCTCTTGTCCACCAAAAGAAATGGATTATCTGCTCACTCTCGCACCAGTAAACTATGGCTGAATTACCAACAGATGGTTGGAATTGCAAGGGAGCTTATCGAGGCCGATCATACAGGATCATGGCTGATGCACCTTCATGCTGTAGCTGAATGTTTGCCCATTCTTGCAGCTGCTGGGCATGGGAACTATGCCTACCTTTACCTCCAGTCTATGACCACTCTGGAAGATGATATGCCATCAGTCTTCCATAGATTTATGAATGGCTTGCATGTTGTAAGGCAGACTGATCAGTACTGGGCAGGCCTGGGTTGCGACCTAGTCATCAAGCAAGCTCTGATGCGCTCCCTAAAAACTGCAGGAGGACTCATCAGAGGAAGTGGAATGTCCAAACATCAGAGGGCCTTGTGGACTCTGTCTGTGTCAGTGTCCTCTTCCTACAGTGATGCAATGCAGGGTTTCACTCGCCAGAGCTTTGTCACCAGTGAACAACACAAGGAGGCAAAAACGTCAAGGGCGAGAAGAGATCGTGAAGACCTGGAGAAAATTGCAGATAGACTCGAGACCTTTTCACCTTTCTCTGATGAAGTGTCTCTTCGCAACATTATCACCGGTGTCAATGCAAATAAGGATGTGAATGTCCATAACGTGTTCACCATTGGCAGAGAAATAGTGTCAACAATGGAGGGTCAATCTCTGTTCAGATGACGCAGTACTCAAGGATGTACCAGAAGTGGAACATTATGTTCTTGACGGAGGTTCTCTTCTCCATCGACTGAAGTGGTCAGAAGGAAAGACATATTGTTCAATCACTGAAGACTATGCATCTTTCACGCTAAAGCACTATGGTAAGGCTAAGTTGGTATTTGATGTTTACATTGGAGGACCAAACAATAAAGACATTACCCATCAGCAACGGCGTAAAAAATGAACAAGTAACAAAGTGAACATTGCTGAAGGAACAAAATTTGTCGGGAAAAAAGAGGACTTCCTTTCGAATGTGGAGAACAAACAGTCTCTTATCAATCTCGTTTCACAGCGCATGAATGACAGAGGTTGCTACGTAATACAATCAGAGGGGGATGTAGATGTGGAGATTGTTAAGGCAGCAGTGTCAATGTCATCCAACAAAAGTACTAGTCTCATTGGCGAAGATACAGATCTTTTGGTGTTGTTACTTCATCACGCGTCAACCAGCGATGGCAACAAGCTTTATTTCTACTCGGATAAAGGGAGTCCTGCAACAGTATACGACATTAAGGTTATGAAGAAGTTCCTGGGAAACCATGTCTGCAGCAGTCTTCTGTTGGTTGATGCATTCACGGGTTGCGATACCACTTCCGAGGTTTTTTGAATCGGAAAAAAACTCGGTCTACACAAGGTTTTGAAGGGAGACTCAGTCTTAAATAGCTGTGCTAAAATCTTTTCTACACCTAACAAAAACAGAGCTGAGATTGAAGACGCTGGGTGTAAAGCGATGGTGGCATTGTTCGGGGGCAAACCTGTAGACAATCTGTCTGTAATGAGGTATTCTACTCTCTGCAAAAAAGTTGGTTCAGCCAAAATCTTTGTTACACCTGAACGACTGCCACCGACCTTCTCTGCAACAAAGTATCATGCCCTTCGGAGTTACCTCCAAGTGATGCTTTGGATGGACAATGGTGAGGCCATGGACACTATTGAATGGGGATGGGAATTGCAGAACAACAGTCTAGTTCCAGTGATGATGGATACTTCACCCGTGCCAGAAACACTTCTGAAAATAATTCACTGTAATTGTTCTCGTGGTTGTAGTACAATTCGGTGCACTTGCAAAAGACATGGACTTACCTGTTCACGGGTATGCGGACCATGTCAAGAAGGGCATTGTGACAATATGAGTGAGGAAGCAGTGTCTGATGATGAAAATAGTGACTATTGACCTGACACGCTTATTCAGTGATGAAGTAGGTCTTAAAATGCACTGTGTATTAATTCTATAATTTCTAGAAATGTACATATATGTCATGACGTCATTGATGACATCATGACCTCGCCTGTCCATGTAGTTAGTATAAAACTTTGTATAAAAATTGTTATATGAAAATATATAGTATACAAAATGCAAACTCTTCTGTAACCTAAAGCTACAGCTTTGAAATAGGGAAATATTCGTTATTTTTAGTGCGATGGCTGTCATCGTCTTATGACGTCATAGTTAGGACCTTTGTGGTGATCAATTTTTGGAAAACTTTTAATATGTTGTTCCCCACATACAGTGGGGCAAAAAAGTATTTAGTCAGTCAGCAATAGTGCAAGTTCCACCACTTAAAAAGATGAGAGGCGTCTGTAATTTACATCATAGGTAGACCTCAACTATGGGAGACAAACTGAGAAAAAAAAATCCAGAAAATCACATTGTCTGTTTTTTTTTCATTTTATTTGCATATTATGGTGGAAAATAAGTATTTGGTCAGAAACAAAATTTCATCTCAATACTTTGTGATGTATCCTTTGTTGGCAATGACAGAGGTCAAACGTTTTCTGTAAGTCTTCACAAGGTTGCCACACACTGTTGTTGGTATGTTGGCCCATTCCTCCATGCAGATCTCCTCTAGAGCAGTGATGTTTTTGGCTTTTTACTTGGCAACACGGACTTTCAACTCCCTCCAAAGGTTTTCTATAGGGTTGAGATCTGGAGACTGGCTAGGCCACTCCAGGACCTTGAAATGCTTCTTATGAAGCCACTCCTTCGTTGCCCTGGCGGTGTGCTTTGGATCATTGTCATGTTGAAAGACCCAGCCACGTTTCATCTTCAATGCTGATGGAAGGAGGTTTGCACTCAAAATCTCACGATACATGGCCCCATTCATTCTTTCATGTACCCGGATCAGTCGTCCTGGCCTCTTTGCAGAGAAACAGCCCCAAAGCATGATGTTTCCACCACCATGCTTTACAGTAGGTATGGTGTTTGATGGATGCAGCTCAGTATTCTTTTTCCTCCAAACACGACAAGTTGTGTTTCTACCAAACAGTTCCAGTTTGGTTTCATCAGACCATAGGACATTCTCCCAAAACTCCTCTGGACCATCCAAATGCTCTCTAGCAAACTTCAGATGGGCCCGGACATGTACAGGCTTAAGCAGTGGGACACGTCTGGCACTGCAGGATCTGAGTCCATGGTGGCGTAGTGTGTTACTTATGGTAGGCCTTGTTACATTGGTCCCAGCTCTCTGCAGTTCATTCACTAGGTCCCCCCGCGTGGTTCTGGGATTTTTGCTCACCGTTCTTGTGATCATTCTGACCCCACGGGGTGGGATTTTGCGTGGAGCACCAGATCGAGGGAGATTATCAGTGGTCTTGTATGTCTTCCATTTTCTAATTATTGCTCCCACAGTTGATTTCTTCACTCCAAGCTGGTTGGCTATTGCAGATTCAGTCTTCCCAGCCTGGTGCAGGGCTACAATTTTGTTTCTGGTGTCCTTTGACAGCTCTTTGGTCTTCACCATAGTGGAGTTTGGAGTCAGACTGTTTGAGGGTGTGCACAGGTGTCTTTTTATACTGATAACAAGTTTAAACAGGTGCCATTACTACAGGTAATGAGTGGAGGAAAGAGGAGACTCTTAAAGAAGAAGTTACAGGTCTGTGAGAGCCAGAAATCTTGATTGCTTGTTTCTGACCAAATACTTATTTTCCACCATAATATGCAAATAAAATGAAAAAAAAAAAGACAATGTGATTTTCTGGATTTTTTTTTCTCAGTTTGTCTCCCATAGTTGAGGTCTACCTATGATGTAAATTACAGACGCCTCTCATCTTTTTAAGTGGTGGAACTTGCACTATTGCTGACTGACTAAATACTTTTTTTCCCCACTGTATGACTTATCCTAAGTCATATTACAAGACTCGTTAAAGGGTTGATTGTGACTTGTAGGATCGCTACTACTAACGGGTGGCGCTATAGAGTTCAAGTCCTCTTTTTTGCTGAAGAGGCAATTTGCATATTATTTTCCCAGAGGAGCACTGCACGGCGAATAAGCCTCCTTACCTTGACAAGCCAGAGCTGGCATGTCACTCTCCACAAGGAGAAACCTTGCCCCTTAGACCTGTATTACCTGTACACAGACACTGCATCCTAAGTACAGGTCTCCTGTGTATAATGGCACTTATGGTGAAAGTATTGTGTTATTTTATTACTGATCAGTATTGTAGTATTGTCACCATGTGGTGGTAAAATGTGGTCTGGTCATGGTGTGGCGGTATTTTTTCCTTGTATGTGATATTATTTTGTCACTGTGGTGGTAATATGTGGTCTGGACATGGTGCGGTGGTATTTGTCCCTTGTATATGCTATTATTTGGTCACTTTGTAGTGGTAATATGTGGTCTGGACATGGTGTAGCGGTATTTGTTCCTTGTATGTGATATTATTGGTCATTTTAAATATTGAAAAATAAATAAAAATATATCTAAATTGTATTGCATATTTTAACAAATATTTAATACAGTAGAGTAGAGCTCGGCCAAAAGTGTCTACCCTGTTATGGTGGCGGCTTAAAAAATCTTTTGGCCAAAACAAAAGTTGCCGGCTATATGTGTAATCTGGTGATGGGAACTGTTAATGTGTGATAGGTGAGAAGTGGAGTTTTTCCAAGAGAGAGCAGTGGGACTGTGGACAGTTCGAGGGGTGGAGGGCAGGGCTGGGGTGCAGTCTCAAGGGGGCCCCGAAAATTTTGCCAGTATGGGGCCCCGAAATTCCTAGTGGCAGCCCTGCCTGAGGGACTATTTCCATAGTCAGGAAATGGATGAAGAAGCCCAGAAGAGAGCCATCATAGAGACTGTGGCCAAACTAATCAAGAGCGATATCAAGTCTAAGGTCCCATCTTCAACTGATGAATATCCGAAGACTTCTTCGCTTGAATGTCAGTCTGCCTTAGATTATCTCCCCCTGAGTTTGCTTTGCTTGCTTGAAACCCTCTTCATTGGAAAGGACATTCACAGGAAGGTCACAAGCATTGGACAATCAGTTGTTCAGACTGTACGTCCCAGGGCTGTAGTAGCTCCATTGCAGCTTGGGTTAGCAGTCCAGCTCCATCATCATTTCAGGTCTCGATTTCTTGTAGACAGTCTCTCAGCCATGGGATATTGTTCATCATATTCGGAAGTTCAGTGATTCAAGGAAAACGCTGCCGCTTCTGTTGGCCAGGATGTACTCGGTGGTACCATAGACAGACTGGAGACGGCACTGCTGTTCGCTGCGGACAACGTCGATCATAATATCATCACGTTAGATGGGAAGGGGATTTTCCACGGCATGGGGATGGTAGCTACTGTGACTCCAGGAAGGAAGGTCAGTCGCACTGTTCTCAGACGGAAGACTGCAGACTTGGAGATAGTTGAACAAAGCAGACTTGATGTAAGGGAATAACGTTTCACAAAACACACTTGCCGAAACATAAAATTCAAGCCCTTGCCATTTCTCGATGCCATTGACCATCGTGTTGATGTATTGTGGGAGATGTCTTTACGCTTCAAACAGCCTGCACCGAGCTGGAATGAAATGATGCACATGCTACATAAAGACTGTGATCATCCGGGGTCGTCTTCGGTAATCTTCCTGCTCATCATTGACATGTATTCCGGAGACAAGTCATGCATCTTCTCTACTATTGATTATCTGTGCAACCTTGTTGATAAACACCGATCCGCTGCAGTTGTTACATTCGATCAGCCACTCTACTGGAAAGCGTCAGAAATCAAACGCGAGGTGCCTGAAGACAGCCTGGTTCGAGATGTTGTCCTGATGCTCGGGAGCTTCCACACATTGATGAATCTTATGGGTGCATTGGAACGTTGATGGATGGGAGTGGAATCAAAGAGATCTTGGGAACAATTTACGGTGACAATGCTGTGCAACACATCATGACTGGAAAGGCAGTTTAGCGTGCAGTTCATGGCCATCTCCTTCTTGATCAGTGTCTTACTCAGCAAGTTGCAGACAAAGTACTTTGCGACCATCCCGGTTTTGCAGACCTGTTGCAAGAACTTGAGCAGTTGTATGCTCGGACACTGACAGAGGAGAGTCACTTGAATTCGGTCATCACTTCTACCTGCCTTACTGAAATTGTCCACCTCTTGTCCACCAAAAGAAATGGATTATCTGCTCACTCTCGCACCAGTAAACTATGGCTGAATTACCAACAGATGGTTGGAATTGCAAGGGAGCTTATCGAGGCCGATCATACAGGATCATGGCTGATGCACCTTCATGCTGTAGCTGAATGTTTGCCCATTCTTGCAGCTGCTGGGCATGGGAACTATGCCTACCTTTACCTCCAGTCTATGACCACTCTGGAAGATGATATGCCATCAGTCTTCCATAGATTTATGAATGGCTTGCATGTTGTAAGGCAGACTGATCAGTACTGGGCAGGCCTGGGTTGCGACCTAGTCATCAAGCAAGCTCTGATGCGCTCCCTAAAAACTGCAGGAGGACTCATCAGAGGAAGTGGAATGTCCAAACATCAGAGGGCCTTGTGGACTCTGTCTGTGTCAGTGTCCTCTTCCTACAGTGATGCAATGCAGGGTTTCACTCGCCAGAGCTTTGTCACCAGTGAACAACACAAGGAGGCAAAAACGTCAAGGGCGAGAAGAGATCGTGAAGACCTGGAGAAAATTGCAGATAGACTCGAGACCTTTTCACCTTTCTCTGATGAAGTGTCTCTTCGCAACATTATCACCGGTGTCAATGCAAATAAGGATGTGAATGTCCATAACGTGTTCACCATTGGCAGAGAAATAGTGTCAACAATGGAGGGTCAATCTCTGTTCAGATGACGCAGTACTCAAGGATGTACCAGAAGTGGAACATTATGTTCTTGACGGAGGTTCTCTTCTCCATCGACTGAAGTGGTCAGAAGGAAAGACATATTGTTCAATCACTGAAGACTATGCATCTTTCACGCTAAAGCACTATGGTAAGGCTAAGTTGGTATTTGATGTTTACATTGGAGGACCAAACAATAAAGACATTACCCATCAGCAACGGCGTAAAAAACGAACAAGTAACAAAGTGAACATTGCTGAAGGAACAAAATTTGTCGGGAAAAAAGAGGACTTCCTTTCGAATGTGGAGAACAAACAGTCTCTTATCAATCTCGTTTCACAGCGCATGAATGACAGAGGTTGCCACGTAATACAATCAGAGGGGGATGTAGATGTGGAGATTGTTAAGGCAGCAGTGTCAATGTCATCCAACAAAAGTACTAGTCTCATTGGCGAAGATACAGATCTTTTGGTGTTGTTACTTCATCACGCGTCAACCAGCGATGGCAACAAGCTTTATTTCTACTCGGATAAAGGGAGTCCTGCAACAGTATACGACATTAAGGTTATGAAGAAGTTCCTGGGAAACCATGTCTGCAGCAGTCTTCTGTTGGTTGATGCATTCACGGGTTGCGATACCACTTCCGAGGTTTTTTGAATCGGAAAAAAACTCGGTCTACACAAGGTTTTGAAGGGAGACTCAGTCTTAAATAGCTGTGCTAAAATCTTTTCTACACCTAACAAAAACAGAGCTGAGATTGAAGACGCTGGGTGTAAAGCGATGGTGGCATTGTTCGGGGGCAAACCTGTAGACAATCTGTCTGTAATGAGGTATTCTACTCTCTGCAAAAAAGTTGGTTCAGCCAAAATCTTTGTTACACCTGAACGACTGCCACCGACCTTCTCTGCAACAAAGTATCATGCCCTTCGGAGTTACCTCCAAGTGATGCTTTGGATGGACAATGGTGAGGCCATGGACACTATTGAATGGGGATGGGAATTGCAGAACAACAGTCTAGTTCCAGTGATGATGGATACTTCACCCGTGCCAGAAACACTTCTGAAAATAATTCACTGTAATTGTTCTCGTGGTTGTAGTACAATTCGGTGCACTTGCAAAAGACATGGACTTACCTGTTCACGGGTATGCGGACCATGTCAAGAAGGGCATTGTGACAATATGAGTGAGGAAGCAGTGTCTGATGATGAAAATAGTGACTATTGACCTGACACGCTTATTCAGTGATGAAGTAGGTCTTAAAATGCACTGTGTATTAATTCTATAATTTCTAGAAATGTACATATATGTCATGACGTCATTGATGACATCATGACCTCGCCTGTCCATGTAGTTAGTATAAAACTTTGTATAAAAATTGTTATATGAAAATATATAGTATACAAAATGCAAACTCTTCTGTAACCTAAAGCTACAGCTTTGAAATAGGGAAATATTCGTTATTTTTAGTGCGATGGCTGTCATCGTCTTATGACGTCATAGTTAGGACCTTTGTGGTGATCAATTTTTGGAAAACTTTTAATATGTTGTTCCCCACATACAGTGGGGCAAAAAAGTATTTAGTCAGTCAGCAATAGTGCAAGTTCCACCACTTAAAAAGATGAGAGGCGTCTGTAATTTACATCATAGGTAGACCTCAACTATGGGAGACAAACTGAGAAAAAAAAATCCAGAAAATCACATTGTCTGTTTTTTTTTCATTTTATTTGCATATTATGGTGGAAAATAAGTATTTGGTCAGAAACAAAATTTCATCTCAATACTTTGTGATGTATCCTTTGTTGGCAATGACAGAGGTCAAACGTTTTCTGTAAGTCTTCACAAGGTTGCCACACACTGTTGTTGGTATGTTGGCCCATTCCTCCATGCAGATCTCCTCTAGAGCAGTGATGTTTTTGGCTTTTCACTTGGCAACACGGACTTTCAACTCCCTCCAAAGGTTTTCTATAGGGTTGAGATCTGGAGACTGGCTAGGCCACTCCAGGACCTTGAAATGCTTCTTATGAAGCCACTCCTTCGTTGCCCTGGCGGTGTGCTTTGGATCATTGTCATGTTGAAAGACCCAGCCACGTTTCATCTTCAATGCTGATGGAAGGAGGTTTGCACTCAAAATCTCACGATACATGGCCCCATTCATTCTTTCATGTACCCGGATCAGTCGTCCTGGCCTCTTTGCAGAGAAACAGCCCCAAAGCATGATGTTTCCACCACCATGCTTTACAGTAGGTATGGTGTTTGATGGATGCAGCTCAGTATTCTTTTTCCTCCAAACACGACAAGTTGTGTTTCTACCAAACAGTTCCAGTTTGGTTTCATCAGACCATAGGACATTCTCCCAAAACTCCTCTGGACCATCCAAATGCTCTCTAGCAAACTTCAGATGGGCCCGGACATGTACAGGCTTAAGCAGTGGGACACGTCTGGCACTGCAGGATCTGAGTCCATGGTGGCGTAGTGTGTTACTTATGGTAGGCCTTGTTACATTGGTCCCAGCTCTCTGCAGTTCATTCACTAGGTCCCCCCGCGTGGTTCTGGGATTTTTGCTCACCGTTCTTGTGATCATTCTGACCCCACGGGGTGGGATTTTGCGTGGAGCACCAGATCGAGGGAGATTATCAGTGGTCTTGTATGTCTTCCATTTTCTAATTATTGCTCCCACAGTTGATTTCTTCACTCCAAGCTGGTTGGCTATTGCAGATTCAGTCTTCCCAGCCTGGTGCAGGGCTACAATTTTGTTTCTGGTGTCCTTTGACAGCTCTTTGGTCTTCACCATAGTGGAGTTTGGAGTCAGACTGTTTGAGGGTGTGCACAGGTGTCTTTTTATACTGATAACAAGTTTAAACAGGTGCCATTACTACAGGTAATGAGTGGAGGAAAGAGGAGACTCTTAAAGAAGAAGTTACAGGTCTGTGAGAGCCAGAAATCTTGATTGCTTGTTTCTGACCAAATACTTATTTTCCACCATAATATGCAAATAAAATGAAAAAAAACAGACAATGTGATTTTCTGGATTTTTTTTTCTCAGTTTGTCTCCCATAGTTGAGGTCTACCTATGATGTAAATTACAGACGCCTCTCATCTTTTTAAGTGGTGGAACTTGCACTATTGCTGACTGACTAAATACTTTTTTGCCCCACTGTATAATAGTAATAAAAGAATCATAAAACGCTTTCTTGGAATTTGTTCCGGGTCAAACCGTATTTTGACTGGACTATCTCGTCCGAACAACAGGGAGTAGGGGGTATAGCCGGTAACTCGATGAACTCGGTTGTTATAGACCCATACTAATTCAGGGACATATTCGGGCCAACGGGCCTTCTTGTCACTCTCCAGAGTACGCAACATCTGGATTAATGTCCGATTAAATCGTTCGCAGGCCCCGTTTCCCTGCGGGTGGTATGGCGTGGTCCGGGATTTGTCAATACCGTAGAGACGGTGTAGTTCCTCCATTATTTTTCCCCAAAAACATGCTTCTTGATCGGAATGTATCCATTGAGGGCAGCCGTAAACTTGTATGAAGTTTCTACAAATTGCGGAGGCGGCCGACTCCGCGGTCTGGTCTCGAGTGGGGGTGACAACAGCGAACTTAATGAAATGGTCTACCATGACAAGGCAGTGTTCGTACCCCTGGAATGCGGGACCCATGGTCAGGTAATCCACCGTCAGAAGCTCGAGGGGCGCTGAGGTCACGATTGTTTGTAATGAGGCTAGCTGTGCGGGCGGTTTGGCTAATTCGCATAGGCGACAGGTCCGGCAAGTCTCGTCCACAACAGCATGCAAGCGTGGATGGCAAATTATCTGTTGTAACCATTGCAAGGTCTTTTGAGCTCCGAAATGAGCTCCTTTTTCCTGGGCTTCTTGAGCCAGTTCGTTAAGTTGGGCTCTGGGCGCAACTACCTGGCAAATCATCATAGATGTTGTTCGTGATGTCATTTTACGATACAATAGGCTGGATAACCAGCCTCTCACATTGTCGTAATATCAGCGATATGTCCTGAGTCAAAGTCTGTCTTTGGGAGTCAGTGGGCAGTTTGCCAGGAGCGACCCATGTCCGGAGAAGTCCAATTTCTTCGTCTTCTTGCTGCTGTTGGATCCACTTATCCTGGAATTGCTCCAGCATGCCCCTTAGGGTCTCCGAGGGAGGTACTTTCTGGGTGGCAGCTGTGAGCACGGCAGCGGTGAGGGCGAACGGTATCTCTTCCCCTTCTAGTTCGTCATCTCGACTCTTCCCCGGGGTTGTATGTCGAATCCTGGAGAGGGCGTCAGCATGTACATTCTCGGCCCCTCTTTTATAGATGATTTTATAGTTGAATTTGGCCATCCGGGCCACCCATCTTTATTCCAGAGCCCCCAATTTTGCGTTTTCCAAATGAGCCAGCAGGTTATTGTCGGTCCGCACCACTATTTCGGAGCCCATCAGGTACTTTGCGAACCGCTCCATCATGGCCCACACTACTGCGAGGAGCTCAAGCTTAAAGGAGCTGTAATTGTCAGGGTTGCGTTCGGAATCATGGAGTGAGCGGCTTCCATACGCGATCACTCTCTCCCGGCCGTCTTGAACTTGTGACAACACAACCCCCATCCCGTGAAGACTCCTGTCAGTGTGCAGGATGAACGGTTGCGAGAAATCCACTTAAGCTAACACCGGAGCATCCGAGAGCACAGCCTTAAGGCCTTGGAAGGCCTCTTCTTGAGGTTGTTGCCACTGGATTTTTCAGCCATTTGCCCCAGCGGGAGCCCCCTTCAGCAGGTCGTGCAGGGCTCAAGCTCGACATGCAAAATTCTTTGCGAAATGACGGTAATATCCGGCCAACTCCAGGATGGCCCACACGTCTTTTATCGTCTCGGGGGTAGGCCATCCCTGAATGACAGCAACCTTTTGCCGGGACGGCCTTACGCCCTCTGTCGAGACGACATGGCCCAGATATTCAATCTGGGTGCAAAATAGGTGGCATTTTTGTGGTTTTACCTTCAACCCGTACTTTTGCAGCCGGCCGAGTACCTGCCCCAACTGCTTCAGGTGGTCCTCAAATGTGGCAGCATAGATGATGATATCGTCTAAGTATATCAACGTGGCCTCAAAATTGAGATCTCCCAGACACCGCTCCATCAACCGCTGAAAGGTCCCTGGGGCGTTGGCCAGTCCGAACGGCATACGATTGAACTCAAATAGTCCCATAGGCAGTATGAACGCCGTCTTAGCCCTGTCTTCTTCTGACATGGGCACTTGCCAGTACCCAAAAAATACGTCGCCTTCCCCAAGGCGGACAAGGATTCTTCTATTCAGGGTAGTGGATATGAGTCTTTACTGGTGCAAGCATTCAGCTTTCGATAGTCCACACAGAATCGTAAGGTGCCATACTTTTTGCAGACTAACACAATGGGGGCCGCCCAGTGGCTTTGGCTTTCTCGAATAACTCCCTTTCGTAGCATTTGGGCCAGCAAAGTTTTCACCTCTTGGTAGAGTTGTGGAGGAATCTGTCGATATCGTTCTCGGATGGGGGCCGCCCCTGCCGTGGGAATTCCATGGGTGATGGCGGTGGTACATCCAAAATCTTCCTCATGACTAGCAAATACCTCGTGGTAATGTCCGAGCAGTGTTATTATCTGGGAAAGCTGAGCTGAAGTTAGTCCGGAGAGCTCGGCCTGCATCTGTTCCAAGATGTTTCGACCCTTCTCCTGAGTCGAGATTTCAGTAGCCTGTAGAGTCCGGATAGTTACTTCCCAAGGGTCCTCAGATTGCACTCTCAATTGAACCACAGGGGCCGGCAGCACTTCTTTCAAAGGCCTTACTAGCTTGGCCAGTTCGGTCCGAGCTTTCAGGACGATGTCTTGGTCTTCCAAGTTGATGCAGCGCACCAGGATGGTCCCTTTTTGCACTGTGGTCAGTGAACGGGCCACCAGTATGCTAGGAGGCAAGCGCTCCGAGTAGCATGGCTCCACCTGCATCTCCATGCCCTCCAAGGGTATCGAGGCTCGAATTGGCAGGGCCATCACCGTCTGCTCAGGAGGCAGTAAAAGCAGGGGAACCGCTGGCGCGATGACTTTGCCCAGAGCCTCGCCCTCCCGGCAGTCCTAGTGTACTCGCGCTTCCCGCACCTACCACTGGAATACCTGTCCTTGGGCCATGCGGGAACCCCACTGCTTCAGGATCTTGTGCGGTGGATCATTGAGGAGCAGATAGCTGAACTCCCGTAATATGTTCATGCCCAGAATGACTGGATGCTGCTTATCGGTTTCCCCTTGAGTCAGTACCACTCCTCTGCGACTGAGGAATTTACCGCACAGCGTCACCTGTACCCACACCACCCTGGCAACAGGGACCGGTAGTTGATTGGCGACTACTAGTCTGATCCTGGGTCCCCACTGGGGTCTCGCTGCCTCGGGGAAATTTTGCTGGAAATAAGTTGCAGGCATAGTTGTCACTTGTGACCCTGTGTCCACTAGGCACCGGATGGCCCGGCCCTCTACTTCTGCCCATACCACCGGACATTTTGTGACCAAATCTTCTGGACTTCCACCACCCCTAATCGTGGTTTCTGGCTCTGAGCAGCATCCCCCCCAGCCCGGAGCCCTCTTGTTAATGGCCGCCGAGGTGGGTATCTCCCACGCCGCGGACACTCTCGGGTGAAGTGGCCTGGCTCTCCACACTCATAGCACCGGGTCTGCGCAAACCGACCGCCCTGGGAGAAGCGGGGCCTCCAGGGGCCGGGATTGAAACTAGGTCGTCCAGTCCCGGACTCAGTCATTCTCTTCACTTCGGCCAACTCGCCCTTGATGTTCTTCAATTCTTGTTTCATCTCCTCCACCCATTGAGGCTCCTCAACTGCGTTCACGAAGGCCTCTACACTCCGGATCCTTCCCAAAGGGACCGCCATCCCCTGCTCTTGCTCTCGAGCGTGTGCTTGACTTCCCACCTCTGAAAAGTCTATGCGGGATTTCATTGTGACCTGCTCCCGTATTGACTGCTTTATTAACGGGTCCCGCAGTCCAGTCACCAATAGGTCGCGTAGGGTAATGTCAATAGGTCCTACCCCTATACCGTCCTTTCTTTCGATGGCCATATGCAACTCTTGGAGAGCATTCATATATTGGGCGATGGTCTCCCCCTCTCCCTACATCCGACTGAACAACTGGGTCCTTAACTCTCCCACATTAGTTGTATCTCCATGGGTCTGTTCTACAATCTGTAAAACTTTATCAAAGGTGTTGCGGTGTCCCGGGGGCCTCAACATTACTGAATTCCGAGCCTCCCCGTCTAACGCCATGAGAGCTACTTCGGCTTCCAGGCCAGGAGTCATCGGGTGCATCCGAAAGAGCCCCCACATCCGTTCTGTCCAGCTCCATAGCATGGTATTAGAACCGGAAAACCTAGGCAGGTTGCTCAGCATAGCCCCCAACGAAATGCTGGAGCGGGGGCCCTCGCTATCTGTAGAGTTCAGGGCCCTGCCCTGGTCTGGCGCATCAATGTCCGCACTTGGAGACTGCATCCTGCCGACTACGCCAAATGTAGGATAACAGCAGGTATTTAGGATGCAGTGATGAGACGCGAGACTGGGTCAACTTTGGCTAAGGAAACTTTTATAAATTTGAGCCACTAGGGCTATGCTAAGCAACCAAAAGTAACAATAAATGATTTTGTCCTCGCAGGGACTATGCACCAACAAGCATTTTAACTGAGAACACAACTAATCCGGCAACAGCCGGTTGCTATAGGGCCGCGATATGGCCGACTATGGGTCCTTATTTACTAAAGTGTAACTTATCCGTCCTGACGTCCCTTGGCGTCGCAGATGGAGCTGCGTTGGCGTCGCAGCCGCTGGGCCCAGCTGCTGAAGAACTGTCGTAATCTTCGGGCGCCCCAGCACCCAGGAGGAGTTGGGGCACAACAGGCCCTGAAGGAGTCCAGGAGTTGGGGCACAACTGGCCCTGAAGGAGTCCTGGAGATGGGGCACAACAGGCCCTGAAGGAGTCCTGGAATTGGGGCACAACAGGCCCTGAAGGAGTCCTGGAGTTGGGGCACAACAGGCCCTGAAGGAGTCCTGGAGTTGGGGCACAACAGGCCCTGAAGGAGGCCTTTGATGAGGTAACCCCCTGTAAACACAGCGGGGTTTGACTTATCAGCAAGTTTTATGAGACTCTCGTCTCCGAACTGGGTTGTGTCGCAGATCCCAGGAGTGGCGGTTGGCAGGCCACGCGCACGGCTTGGACCTATCCGAAGAGTTCCCCTGTAGGCGGGGAATAGGCCTCAACTGCCGACTGCAGCGGGGGGTGATGTCCACTGTGGCCGATGATGAAGAGGCCGCAGCCGCGGACTGAGGCGGGGCGGCAGCATGCAGGAGAGAAGTGGCAGCGGCTGCGGATGACCATGGGCGGGGAGTGGCCCCGGATTGGAGTAAAGCACAAGTCTCTTGTCGGTAGGTTCGTCGCTTACTCTCCGCAGGCCACTGAAGGTCTCCTCTCTGGTCAAAGTCTGTCACTCTGGCTCTCTCGACCTCCCACGGTTTCTTGCTCTGTGTCTGCCTCTCTGCCAACTGACTCCCCTGCGCGCTCCCTGCCTCTTTTATACTCGCCCTGCCCCTTGTTGTCCTGTCACTCTCAGCAGTCCACTCTCCTCCTTTGTTCCCCGGGTACTGTTTCCTTAGGAACCCAGATGGCGGTCCCCTTGGTTCCGGCCCGGACACTCTGCGGGGGCCCTCCTCCCTACACTTCCTCCATCAGCGACCCTTGGACCCCCCTTCAACACAGCCACCCTTCTGGTAAGCAATAAGACAAATGGATTATAAGAGGCATAACCATTTTATTAAAAAAAGTTTTTTTTTCCTATTCTTCTCCTCAAAATGTGGTGTGCATCTTATAATCCGATGCATTTTATAGTCTGCAAAATACGGTATATAGTTTTTTTTATATCTTGACACTTTTATACAATAAAAACTATTTTATAGAAAAAATAATTATTTTTCCATTGCTTTATTCTGAGAGATATAACTTTTCTATTTTTCCGCTGATGGAGCTGTATGATGGCTTGGTTTTTGCAGGAAAAGATGACATTTTTGGTGGTACTATGTTTATTTATATTCGTCTTTTTTGTCGTTCTATATTTCACTTTTTTTTGGTGGTATGATGATAAAGCAGTGCCATGTTTATCTATATTTGTCTTTTGTGGGGTGTTTCCATTGTTTAGGCACATCAGGGCTCTGCTAACGTGATATGGTGTCCGCTATCTATTCCAGTCAGTTTTGCATTCCAAAAGTCAAATGGTGCTCCTTCCCATCTGAGCCCTGTCGTGAACCAAAACAGTAGTTTTTCACCACATATGAAATATCAGTATGCTCAGAAGAAACTGCACAACAAATTGTATTGGACGTTTTATCCTGTTACACTTGTGAAAAAAAAAACTTTGTGTCAAAAATAACATTTTTGTGGCAATTTTTTTTTTCCATTTTCACTACTCAACATCATAAAATTTTGTGAAGTACAAACTGCTCACCACACCTCTTGATAAATTCCTCGAGGAGTGTAGTTTCTAAAATAGGGCCACTTGTGAGTGTTTCCATTACTTAGACACATCAGGGGCTCTACAAACGCGACATGGCGTCCGCTATCTATTCAAGCTAATTTTGCACTCCAAATGTCAAAGAGTGTCCCTTCTCTTCCAAGCCCAAACAGTCGTTTTCCACCACATATAGGGTATCGGCGTACTCATGAGAAATTGCGCTCCAAATTGTATGGTCCATTTTCTCTTGTTACCCTTCGGAAAATGTACAATATGGAGCTTAATCAACATTCTTGTGGGAAAAGTTACATTTTTTACTTTTTTCTTCCACATTGCTTCAATTCCTATGAAGCACCTGAAGGGAAAATAAACTTTTTAAATGTAGTTTTGAAAACTTTTAGGTTTACATTTTTTAAACTGAGGTCACTTTTGGGTGTTTTCTGTCATACAGGCCCCTCAAAGTCACTTCAAACGGCATGTGGTCCCTAAAAAAACTGGTTTTGTAAATTTTGTTGAAAAAATTAGAAATTGCTAATAAACCTTTAACCCTTCTAATTTAAAAAAAAAGTGATGTTATTTATTAACTATTTTGTGTAATAAAATTACCTGGTTTAATCAAGTGAAGAAAAAAAGAATCCAGCTCCCCAATCCCATAAAATGAATGTTTATTGAAAATTCTTTGCAATCACTAAAGACCTTGGGGTCTGAAATGCGTCTGCCAGTGTGAACTCTCTCTTATAGGGTTAATGGCGACTATGCTGGTATAATGGATTTTAATAATTTTCAATAAACATTTGTTTTATGGGATTTCTGGAGCTGTATCCTTTTTTTTCACTCAAGTGGTATTCCTGTGCACTGCTGACCTGTCTGTGCCTTGGATCCCTGACCTCAGTTGGGTGAGTTGACCTTTTTCCTTTATCTAGTGTCACGGTCCCGGCTGCCCGTTCTGAAGCGCGCACCTCCCGACGCGCTCCTGTTGCCCGGCGCATCCCCGCGCCCGGCTTCCGTGTGCCTCAGCTTCGGGCGCCTGCGTACTGTGGGGATCCCGGCACTCTGCTCCCTGGGAGTGATGACGCGGTGGCGCCGCCCCCATCATGGCGGTGCCCACTGACTACTTAGGATCAGTGTCAGGCAAGGTAAGTCGCCTGACTGTCGACTGCGGTGACGCTGTCTCCTTCAGCGTTCACTGTGTCCCAGGCCTTGCCTCATTTCTGCGCCTTTAGCTGCACTATCTCTGGTAGCCTTCGCCCTGTCTCTTCTGCCTTTCTTTGCCCGCCTTTGTCACCTGTGTCTGCCTCTGTCCGCCTGCCTCCTGCCTTGTCTCCCATTCCGTGTCTTTACCTGTGCCTTCTCTCTATTGCAGCCTCCCACCTGTGCCACCCTCTGAGTCCAGTACGCTGCCCATTCTCCATGGTCCCCAGGTCCTTCTCTGCAACAGCTCAGATACTTCTGTGTGTCTTCTCCAGGCTTAACCCCAGTCGTCCCTTTGGTTCCAGCTGTCACGGTTCTACCCTCCGTGGGTCTGCCCCTAACACTCTCTGTATAGGGGGTGGCCACACCTGGTCCGCTCGCCCTCGGGTGCTCTGGAGCCGTGACCCAGAGCGTCCACTTCCGGGGTGTTCCCACATCACCAATCTGTAACAGCAACTGTAACATCTAGTTTAATGGCATCAAAATGAAAAGTTTGAAAATTGCAAAATTTTCACCAAAACTCCGATATTTTCACAAATAAACGCAAAAAAGATCAATAAATAAATTTACCACTTACATAAAGAACAATGTGTCATTAAAAAACAGCCTCAGCCTCACCAGAATCACTGGGATATGTTGAAGCGTTCATGAGTTATCACCACATAAATTGACACTGGTTAGAATTGTAAAATTTCGATTGGTCAGGAAGGTGAAGACAGCCTCAGGTGTGAGGAAAAACTGCCTTTTTTCCTATAGCATCCAGTCACAGTGCAGAATTTTCTTTTTGCATTTGGCGCTTGAAAAATGAAAGATATGCTGTGATTTGTTGCTGTGAGCAACACACGCAGTTTCTTTTAAAACAGTCTTATAAACCAGCCCCAATGTTTTTAGGATAGATTATCATGTGAAATTGTAGCTATATAAATGTCATTGTGGCCCCAAAATATCGATGAATGCCTTATTTCAGATCTCTAATATGACCATGTGTTTCAATCTGATTTACTAATGCTTAATACATCATGATGATTATTTTTTGTGCAGGAGTAGAAACCTGTGAACATGCAATAAATACTGGAAACTATAAAACTCATCAAATGAATTGTGAGCAGTGGCGTTTTCACCTACAAATATCATCAAAGGTGACCTCACTTTAGTTTCAAAAGAGTTAACAAAAGTATTGACAATCCTAATTGTACCTGGCCTTAATCCGTATTCCAGTCTTTGCCACTGCGTCTAGTGGTGCCAACATGGCTTAATTCCAACAGCAATGACTCAGAAGCTGGCAGCAGGCAATAGATCACAGCATTGTAAATGTCTAGTCTCCCCTGCCATTCTTTAAGTTATGTAGCTTTCTGTATGTCCTTTAGGACTGGTATCAATATGTCTTTTTGATGCACAAAGTATAAATTGCTTAATTATTGTCCTCGGCATTAGCATAATCCACAGCCATTGCGTTAATACAAATGCTGACTAATGTGTAACCACAGAGAGTCCTTAGGAATGTTAAAGTTGAACTCTGGGACCCTCATAATTATTATTTGAATAGTTTGTTTGACAATTAGTAATAGAGATGAGTGAACCTTTCAAGGTTCGGTTCGGTTTGATCTGCCGAACGCCCCGATGTTCACCGAACAGTTTGACGAACAAACCCAAAGCCTGTTAAATTCAATGGGAGACCAAACCAAACATATACACAACACCTTAAGAGATGAGAAAAAGCATCCCAAACAACTAAATATAGTAGCAGGCACCATAAAAAGTGTCATCAAATGACCCACAGTAGAAATTTGCTAATGGCACAGCAGCAGTCAGTCTTGGGCCATGAATGAGGTATCAGCGTCTGGGTCAGCACATATAGCTTTGAATTGAAGTTTCAATGAAGACCTAGTGGTTAAGGGAGTGGTGTAAGCCTTCTTTGCTGGGAGCCCTGATGCCTCATGCAACACCTCCATTTTTTTTCCCCAGCCACAATTAGATGGCACAAACATCAGTTTCATAAAGTACTATTGGTAGAAAAATGTAAGGAAAGTAACACAGGTTGTTGACTGATCAATTGACCCACAGTAGAACATTTTATAATGGCACAGAAGCAGTTGGCCATGGGCCATGCATGAGGTATCAGGGTCTGGGCCAGCATTTACAGCTTTGAATTGAAGTTTCAATGAGGATCTAGTCGTTAAGGGAACGGTGTAAGTGGCATAAGCAATTTCAGTAGGTCATTTCACACATTTTTTTAGACCAGTGCCTGAACCAGCAGAACAGAGTGCACGTCTGAAACATTGTGAATGACTGGATACGATGGTGTAAGAGTTAGAGTTGAGCGAAACGGGTTGAAAAATTTTGGCAAAGTCGGGTTTCATGAAACGAAACCCGACCCTAGGATGAGGTCGGCCACGAGGTCGGTGACTTATGCGCCAAAGTCGCGTTTCAAAAGTTTGTTTTGCGCTCTTTTTCAGCCAATCAGGATCCACGGACACTGTGGGCAACGTGATGACATAGGCACGGGTCACCACCATCTTTCAGAAGGGCATGCAAGTGATTGGCTTGCTTTGGTGGGAGTCACAGGGGGTATAAAAGGGCGTGCACGCCGACCGCCATCTTACTTCTGCCGATCTTAGCATAGGGAGAGGTTGCTGCTGATTCTGTAGGGAGAGTGTTAGGCAGGGAAGAAGAAAAAAAACCTGCTTCTGCTGCTAGCGATTGTGCCTGTACAACACACCAGTCACTGTGTGTGCAGTGCAAGGGGAGGCTATATTGTGGTGTATCAGTGGTGTTGGTTATTGGGCTGCCTTCTAAGGCTTCCTGACAGCTGCATTGCTGTTTACCCACTGCTCTGCAAACTGCTTTTTTAAAAGCAATCCCAATTTTTTTTTTTGTCCTGCTGAGGTACTGAGCGTTCATTTTTTCACACCATACAGCGGTGTACGCTCCTCACACAGCACCGTGTTATGGCTGTTATCACAGCCACAGTGAAGCTATCTGTGTCACTCTGTGAGAATAAGTCGAGGACATGTTCCGTTCTTACAGACCTGCACTCTAGGGAGATTCCTATTCTGCCCAATTCTACAAACACCTTGTAGTTTGTGATACACTAGCCAATTTCTGCCTGTGACATAGCGCTGTGATATTCAGTGGGCCTCACACAATCCAAAAGTGTCCAGTGTCCACAAGTGTCTGCAGAAATTCAAAATCTCCCTTATCCTCTAGTCACTTTGGTCACAGCTGTGCCATCGAGCCTGTGAAATAGCGCTCAGATATTCAGTGGGCCTCACACAATCCAAAAGTGTCCAGTGTCTGCAGAAATTCAAAATCTCACTTATCCTCTAGTCACTTTGGTCACAGCTGTGCCATCGAGCCTGTGACATAGCGCTCAGATATTCAGTGGGCCTCACACAATCCAAAAGTGTCCAGTGTCTGCAGAAATTCAAAATCTCCCTTATCCTCTAGTCACTTTGGTCACAGCTGTGCCATCGAGCCTGTGAAATAGCGCTCAGATATTCAGTGGGCCTCACACAATCCAAAAGTGTCCAGTGTCTGCAGAAATTCAAAATCTCCCTTATCCTCTAGTCACTTTGGTCACAGCTGTGCCATCGAGCCTGTGACATAGCGCTCAGATATTCAGTGGGCCTCACACAATCCAAAAGTGTCCAGTGTCCACAAGTGTCTGCAGAAATTCAAAATCTCCCTTATCCTCTAGTCACTTTGGTCACAGCTGTGCCATCGAGCCTGTGACATAGCGCTCAGATATTCAGTGGGCCTCACACAATCCAAAAGTGTCCAGTGTCCACAAGTGTCTGCAGAAAGTCAAAATCTCACTTATCCTCTAGTCACTTTGGTCACAGCTGTGCCATCGAGCCTGTGACATAGCGCTCAGATATTCAGTGGGCCTCACACAATCCAAAAGTGTCCAGTGTCCACAAGTGTCTGCAGAAATTCAAAATCTCACTTATCCTCTAGTCACTTTGGTCACAGCTGTGCCATCGAGCCTGTGACATAGCGCTCAGATATTCAGTGGGCCTCACACAATCCAAAAGTGTCCAGTGTCCACAAGTGTCTGCAGAAATTACAAAATCTCACTTATCCTCTAGTCACTTTGGTCACAGCTGTGCCATCGAGCCTGTGACATAGCGCTCAGATATTCAGTGGGCCTCACACAATCCAAAAGTGTCCAGTGTCCACTAGTGTGAGCAGAAATTCAAAATCTCACTTATCCTCTACTCACTTTGGTCACAGCTGTGCCATCGAGCCTGTGACATAGCGCTCAGATATTCAGTGGGCCTCACACAATCCAAAAGTGTCCAGTGTCCACAAGTGTCTGCAGAAATTCAAAATCTCACTTATCCTCTAGTCACTTTGGTCACAGCTGTGCCATCGAGCCTGTGACATAGCGCTCAGATATTCAGTGGGCCTCACACAATCCAAAAGTGTCCAGTGTCCACAAGTGTCTGCAGAAATTCAAAATCTCACTTATCCTCTAGTCACTTTGGTCACAGCTGTGCCATCGAGCCTGTGACATAGCGCTCAGATATTCAGTGGGCCTCACACAATCCAAAAGTGTCCAGTGTCCACACGTGTCTGCAGAAATTCAAAATCTCACTTATCCTCTAGTCACTTTGGTCACAGCTGTGCCATCGAGCCTGTGACATAGCGCTCAGATATTCAGTGGGCCTCATACAATCCAAAAGTGTCCAGTGTCCACTAGTGTGAGCAGAAATTCAAAATCTCACTTATCCTCTAGTCACTTTGGTCACAGCTGTGCCATCGAGCCTGTGACATAGCGCTCAGATATTCAGTGGGCCTCACACAATCCAAAAGAGTCCAGTGTCCACTAGTGTGAGCAGAAATTCAAAATCTCACTTATCCTCTAGTCACTTTGGTCACAGCTGTGCCATCGAGCCTGTGACATAGCGCTCAGATATTCAGTGGGCCTCACACAATCCAAAAGTGTCCAGTGTCCACAAGTGTCTGCAGAAATTCAAAATCTCACTTATCCTCTAGTCACTTTGGTCACAGCTGTGCCATCGAGCCTGTGACATAGCGCTCAGATATTCAGTGGGCCTCACACAATCCAAAAGTGTCCAGTGTCCACAAGTGTCTGCAGAAATTCAAAATCTCACTTATCCTCTAGTCACTTTGGTCACAGCTGTGCCATCGAGCCTGTGACATAGCGCTCAGATATTCAGTGGGCCTCACACAATCCAAAAGTGTCCAGTGTCCACAAGTGTCTGCAGAAATTCAAAATCTCACTTATCCTCTAGTCACTTTGGTCACAGCTGTGCCATCGAGCCTGTGACATAGCGCTCAGATATTCAGTGGGCCTCACACAATCCAAAAGTGTCCAGTGTCCACTAGTGTGAGCAGAAATTCAAAATCTCACTTATCCTCTAGTCACTTTGGTCACAGCTGTGCCATCGAGCCTGTGACATAGCGCTCAGATATTCAGTGGGCCTCACACAATCCAAAAGTGTCCAGTGTCCACAAGTGTCTGCAGGAATTCAAAATCTCACTTATCCTCTAGTCATTTTGGTCACAGCTGTGCCATCGAGCCTGTGACATAGCGCTCAGATATTCAGTGGGCCTCACACAATCCAAAAGTGTCCAGTGTCCACAAGTGTCTGCAGAAATTCAAAATCTCACTTATCCTCTAGTCACTTTGGTCACAGCTGTGCCATCGAGCCTGTGACATAGTGCTCAGATATTCAGTGGGCCTCACACAATCCAAAAGTGTCCAGTGTCCACAAGTGTCTGCAGAAATTCAAAATCTCACTTATCCTCTAGTCACTTTGGTCACAGCTGTGCCATCGAGCCTGTGATATAGCGCTCAGATATTCAGTGGGCCTCACACAATCGAAAAGTGTCCAGTGTCCACTAGTGTGAGCAGAAATTCAAAATCTCACTTATCCTCTAGTCACTTTGGTCACAGCTGTGCCATCGAGCCTGTGACATAGCGCTCAGATATTCAGTGGGCCTCACACAATCCAAAAGTGTCCAGTGTCCACAAGTGTCTGCAGGAATTCAAAATCTCACTTATCCTCTAGTCATTTTGGTCACAGCTGTGCCATCGAGCCTGTGACATAGCGCTCAGATATTCAGTGGGCCTCACACAATCCAAAAGTGTCCAGTGTCCACAAGTGTCTGCAGAAATTCAAAATCTCACTTATCCTCTAGTCACTTTGGTCACAGCTGTGCCATCGAGCCTGTGACATAGCGCTCAGATATTCCGTGGGCCTCACACAATCCAAAAGTGTCCAGTGTCCACAAGTGTCTGCAGAAATTCAAAATCTCACTTATCCTCTAGTCACTTTGGTCACAGCTGTGCCATCGAGCCTGTGACATAGCGCTCAGATATTCAGTGGGCCTCACACAATCCAAAAGTGTCCAGTGTCCACAAGTGTCTGCAGAAATTCAAAATCTCACTTATCCTCTAGTCACTTTGGTCACAGCTGTGCCATCGAGCCTGTGACATAGCGCTCAGATATTCAGTGGGCCTCACACAATCGAAAAGTGTCCAGTGTCCACTAGTGTAAGCAGAAATTCAAAATCTCACTTATCCTCTAGTCACTTTGGTCACAGCTGTGCCATCGAGCCTGTGACATAGCGCTCAGATATTCAGTGGGCCTCACACAATCCAAAAGTGTCCAGTGTCCACACGTGTCTGCAGAAATTCAAAATCTCACTTATCCTCTAGTCACTTTGGTCACAGCTGTGCCATCGAGCCTGTGACATAGCGCTCAGATATTCAGTGGGCCTCACACAATCCAAAAGTGTCCAGTGTCCCTAGTGTGAGCAGAAATTCAAAATCTCACTTATCCTCTAGTCACTTTGGTCACAGCTGTGCCATCGAGCCTGTGACATAGCGCTCAGATATTCAGTGGGCCTCACACAATCCAAAAGTGTCCAGTGTCCACTAGTGTGAGCAGAAATTCAAAATCTCCCCTGTCCTATAGACACCTTGTACCTTGTTTTACATTACTATATAGTTTGTTGGATTTTGTCTACATTTCTACCAAAAATGAGGAAGGCTGGTGGAAGAGGCCATGGAATTGGGCGGGGGTTGGCAGCTGGTAATGATGGTGTTGGTGGTGGATCTGATGGTAGTGGCAAGAGCAAAATAGGACCGAATGCAGGAGGTGTTGAGCCTGCGTCATCGTCTAGCTCCATAAGGCTTCGAAGGCTTAGTTTTCTAGGAGTTGGCAAACCGCTTTTAAAGCCAGAGCATCAGGAAAAAGTTTTGTCTTACATTGCTGACTCAGCCTCCAGCTCTATCGCCTCCTCTTCTTCAGTTGTAAAAAGTAAAAGCACTGAGTCGTCATTGGAGGCTCATGTTCATGAACCACACCTTTCCTTGTGTCCTTCACCCCAACCAAGATTGAAGGATGACGCAGGCCATACTACTGATTACTCCATGGAGCTGTTTTCACATACCATGCCTGGATTATCAAGTCAAATGGTGAATTACCCAGGCCAAGATGAATCTGACATGGAGTGCACTGATGCACAGCCGCTGATGGATAATTCTGCTGGTACATTCACTCAGAGCACTACATTGTCCTCGCAGTGTACAAAGCCAGATTCTGACCCTGATGAGACTCAGGTGCCCCTTCCCGCACACTATACCACCATACACGGTGACACAGAGGAAGGTGCATATGACATTGAAGAGGAGGTGATGGATGACCCAGTTGTTGACCCAGATTGGCATCCATTGGGGGAAGAGGGTGCCGCTTCCAATAGCTCAGATGAGGAGCATCCACAGCAGACGTCGACATCGCAACAGCTGTTATCTGGCAGGCCCGAAGCACTCCAAAGACAGGTTCCAAAAATCAAAAGAGTTGCTGGACAGCTTGTCCAGAGGGTCAAAAGATCACAGCGTGCTAGGCCGCAAAATGTCTGCCAAAGTAGGAAGAGTGCAGTGTGGCACTTTTTTGAACAAAATCCTCATGATCAGGCCAAGGTTATCTGTAAGAAGTGTGCAAAGACCTTTAGCCGAGGGAAAAATCTGAAAAATTTAAATACCAGTTGCATGCTTAGACATTTAAACACCATGCACTTGCAAGCGTGGACACAACACCAAACCTCAAGTGCCACATGTGCAACTGATCACAACGAAGGTAGTCAGCAACGCTACATTGTTTCCCCCACTGTAAGCCCACCGGTTAGCACAGCAGCAAATGTTGAGGTGTCGTTGCAAGGCCACAGCAGTCAGGGAATCCCACTGTTATATCAACGAAAGACTGATTCTAGGCCATCAGAAAGAACACCAACTCCATCACCATCATCAACCCTCTCTCAGTCCGCCCTGTCCACCGCTACTTCCACCATATGCAGCTCTCAAGTCCAGCTCACCCTCCCAGACACTATGAGAAAGTCAAGAAAGTACTCAGTCTCTCATCCGCGTACACTGGGTTTGAACGCCCACATTGCCAAACTAATCTCGTTTGAGATGATGCCCTTTCGGTTGGTGGAAAGCGCAGCTTTCCGTGAACTCATGGCCTATGCAGTACCACGCTATGACCTACCCAGTCACCACTTCTTCTCTCGCAAAGCCATCCCAGCCCTCCACCATCATGTGAAAGACCGCATTGTCCATGCACTCAAGCAGTCAGTGAGCGGAAAGGTGCACCTAACAACTGATGCATGGTCCAGTCGGCATTGCCAGGGCCGTTACGTGTCCATCACTGCGCACTGGGTTAATGTGGTGGATGCAGGGTCCACAGGGGACAGCGGTGGTGGGACAGTGCTGCCTAGCCCACGGTATAGGAAACAGTTGGCTGTAGGCGTTCGACCCTCCTCCTCCTCCAGAAGCGAAAGCTCGTCCACAGAGCGCAGTCGTACGAGCACTCCATCTGCAGCTGCCACTGTTGCACACGAGGTGTCCCCCTATCGAGCAGCTAGTGGAAAGCGTCAGCAGGCTGTGTTGCAGATGATGTGTTTGGGCGACAGACACACCGCCGAGGTGCTGGCCGAGTACTTGAAGCGACAAACTGAGTCATGGCTGGGCAGTGTACATCTTGAGGCAGGCAAGGTAGTTAGTGATAACGGCCGTAATTTTGTGGCAGCCATAGCCCTTTCAAAACTCAGCCACATACCTTGCTTGGCTCACACCTTGAACCTGGTGGTGCAGTGCTTCCTCAAAAATTATCCGGAGTTAACAGCCCTGCTCCAGAAGGTGCGAAGACTGTGCGCGCACATCCGCCGGTCGCCTGTACACTCCATTCGTATGCAGAAGCTGCAGCGATTGCTCCACCTTCCCGACCACCGCCTCATTATCGACATTGCAACAAGGTGGAACTCCACCCTGCACATGGTGGAGCGGCTGTGCGAGCAGAGGCAGGCCATAATGCATTTGTGGGAGGATACACGGCCAGGCACTTTGAGAGCAGACATGGAGTTGACAGGTGTGCAGTGGTCGAAGCTGAAAGACCTCTGTAAAGTCCTTCAGTGTTTTGAGGAATGCACACGGCTGGTAAGCGCAGACGACGCCATCCTAAGCATGAGCATCCCACTTATGCGTCTGCTCATGCAAACTTTGACGCACCTTAAGGAGCAGGCTTCTGCAGCCAATGTTGATGAGGAGGAAGAGGAGGAGGGAATCCTTGATGACATTCAGCCATTGTCTGCTCAGGGACCTCTCCTGGACGAGGTGGAGGAAGCAGAGGAGGAGGAGGAGGATGATGGGGATGATTACTTAGGGGAGAAGGATGCATCTCGTGGGGCAAGTGAAAATGTTGGCGTGGCAAGGTCTGGTACAGGGTTTGTGCGTGACTTGAGGGATGTGGATTTGCCAGAAAGTGCTCCTCCAACCAGCACTCGCAGTGCATCATTGACACCGGGAACATTAGCCCACATGTCAGATTATGCCTTGCAGATCCTAAAAAGGGACCCCCGCATTGCCAAAATGATGAACGATGACGACTACTGGTTGGCCAGCATCCTGGATCCACGCTATAAAGGCAAATTACAAAACATCATGCCACAGAAGAACCTTGACCTAATATTGGCTAATAAACAAGCAACTCTGGTAAATCGGTTGCTTGAGGCATTCCCAGCACACAGCAGCGGTGATGGTTCTCACACGAGCCGTACGGGCCGGGGTCAGCTTGGCAGAGGTGTTCGTGGTGCACACAGCAGAAGTGGCGTTGGAGACAGGGGTTTCATGACAATGTTGTGGACTGATTTTTCAAGTACCGCTCACACAACTGGTAATACTGCATCGATGGAAAGTGACAGGAGACAGCAGTTGTCAACTATGGTTACAAACTACTTTTCCTCCCATATCGATGTTCTCCCACACAGGTCATTCCCCTTTGACTATTGGGCCGCTAAACTGGACACCTGGCCTGAATTGGCACAATATGCCTTACAGGAGCTCGCTTGCCCAGCTGCAAGTGTGCTATCGGAAAGAGTCTTCAGTGCAGCTGGATCAATCCTGACAGAAAAAAGGACCCGTCTGTCAACCCAAAATGTGGATGATCTAACCTTCATTAAAATGAACCACGCATGGGTTTCCAAGGATTTTGTCCCACCTTCCCCTGATGACACATAGGGTGACAGAAAAATGGCTTGCTTTGGTCCACCTCTTCCTGGGACTTGACCTATTTCACCTTTTGCATCAGCTGAATGTCCAACATCAACATATGCCACTTTCTAAAACTCCCTAACTGTGCTGCCTCCCCCCCCATGGCCGGGGTCACCACCTAGCGCACGACACCGTGCGAGTGCCGTTGCCCTGGACAGGTGGGTAGGCCGACTCTTGGGCGCGGGCACTGGCACAGGGTCCCTCATAGTGCAATCAAGTGTCTCTGACGATGGTGCACACCCGCCGTCAGACACACCGCCGTACTATGAGGGGCCCAGTGCCAGCACCGACGCCCACGAGTGGGCCCCCCTTGCTTGGGCAGGGCCCCAGCATTTGCAATCTTTACCTCTCCCTGCTCCTCCGCTGTGTAGTCTGGGCCGTCAAATCCATACTGTGCCTGACACCGTTTGAGCCTGCCTCCTGATGTATAGACATATATTTTGAATGTGTACGCTATCCATACATGTTATCTGGGGATACGATACCCTTTCTCACCTTTGTGCAATCACGTGCAATCCATACTGGGCCTAACACCGTCTGAGCCTGCCTCCTGATGTATAGACATATATTTTGAATGTGTACACTATCCATACATGTTATCTGGGGATACGGTACCCTTTCTCACCTTTGTGCAATCACGTGCAATCCATACTGGGCCTAACACCGTCTGAGCCTGCCTCCTGATGTATAGACATATATTTTGAATGTGTACGCTATCCATACATGTTATCCGGGGATACGGTACCCTTTCTAACCTTTGTGCAATCACGTGCAATCCATACTGGGCCTAACACCGTCTGAGCCTGCCTCCTGATGTATAGACATATATTTTGAATGTGTACGCTATCCATACATGTTATCTGGGGATACGGTACCCTTTCTCACCTTTGTGCAATCACGTGCAATCCATACTGGGCCTAACACCATCTGAGCCTGCCTCCTGATGTATAGACATATATTTTGAATGTGTACGCTATCCATACATGTTATCTGGGGATACGGTACCCTTTCTCACCTTTGTGCAATCACGTGTAATCCATACTGGGCGTGAGAACGGCTGGCGTGCTGTTAAGCAAGCTACAGCACCTCTGGTTTGCATACGTAAGTTTTTCATTTTTTTCAGGAATGATGGTTAGGCCTAATTCCGGAACTGCGGTTGACCTGCACTTACTGGGAAATCATTGTTCGCGGGTAATAATTGTAATCAGTGATCCCCATCACTAACGTTGTTCAGCGGGTTATCTGCACCTGTAAGCGACAAACGCTGGCCTTTTCAGTGTAGCGCACATGCAGCCACGGACATGTAAGGGCATGACACACCAGTTATTGGCCAATCTCATGTGCCAGAGCCTCACGTGTCCCTCTGGTAAGCCGGACTCGGACCGCGGGGCATGACGGAGTCTCGTTCGTTAACGGAATTAAGCTTGCAATGTGTGCATCTGTTCTGTAGCTGGCATGGTTGAGGTTTCCCAGGTGGAGTCGAATTTAACCGTAGGCTCCACTCCTGGTGGTGCCCTTCTGGACATTCCTTTAAGGTTCAGCTTTGCAACCATACTGCCCACGTAAAACAAACACTTTGCCTTCATGAACGCTGTTTGGAGGGTCATGACTCGTGGGAATAACGCCGCCCAATCAGTTAACCTGCTAGAGAGATCGTTCGTTGCTCCCAAGCATGACATCACACTCCCTAGGAAGAAGGTAATGCCACTGTGGTGACCGTACTCCTGGGGGCGACACAAGTGCACTGATGCCCAGCCACTGCTCGATGAATCTGCTGGTACATTGACCCAGACCACTACATTCCCCTCGCACGCTACACGGCCTGAATCTGACCCTGATGAAACTCAGGTTACCCTTCCCATATACAGTTCCATCTTACACGGTGACAAAGAGGAAGCTGCAGATGAAAGTGCAGGTTCGGCCCACCCGCCATCAGACACACCACCGTACTATCAGGGGCCCTGTGCCAGTGCCGTCGCCAACGAGTGGGCCCCCCCTGCTTGCTCAGGATCACAGCACTTGCAAAGTTGAAATACTGTGCAGTGAGATGGAAGATGGGGACGACGAGCAGTCCAGACAAGTACAGGGATTCCCTAGCGAGGAGACTTATTTGATTGTTTTCAATGTTGGGACAGCAATTTTTGGGGAGCACTATACTCTGGAGAATGATAGATGGGGCCCACCATACACTTGAACATTCCAAAGGTGGACATCAGACACTGGAGCAGCATTTACAGGGCCCATTATACACTAGAGCATTAGAAATGGGGCCCATTATGTTTGGAGCATTATTTGGGCCCATAAGACAGTGGAGCTTCATCCATGGGGACCAACATATACTGTAGCATTATGTGGAGCTCATCATATACTGTTTCAAACATTATATGGGACCAATGATTCTGTATGGAGAAATAGATGGGCCTCGTCATGAGATGTAAAAAGTGAAGTATTTTTCATTGTACTATTTCTCTGCCGTATCGGAGCATGATGAGTTGTGGTATGTGTTAAAGGGGCGCTCTTTCGCCCAGGGCACATGAAAACCTGGAGCCAGCCCTCCCCCCCACAACTGTAGCCAAATAACCCCCATTTTTCAGTGCGTAACTTGTATTATGAAGTTAATTAAGGTTGACAAGCTTAAGTAAGAAGAATTGATGCTTTTGACATTCAAATGGGCACTGTTGGTGTGTTTCCTGTCCTCCTCTCACTGCCGACTTTAATTCCCCATTGACTTACATTGGGTTTCGTGTTTCGGTACGACCCCGACTTTTCCCTATAATCGGACGATCTTGCTCTACCCGACTTTTGGAAAAATCGGGTTTCACGAAACGAAACGCGACCCTAAAAAACCAAAAGTCGCTCAACTCTAGTAGGAGTATCTCAAGCTCAATATCAATTCCATAGGGGGAATTTGGACCCTTTTCCATTTTGGTCTTCAAAAATGGAAGAGTGGCCTGAGCTTTTAACTTTACCACTACCTGATTGTGGTGACCCCTGAATGTGCAGTACGGAGGTGGGGTGGATGCTCTCTGCACTGTTGGAATGCGTGTCTCATTAAGGGAGAGGTTGAGGACACACGTGGAGGCCCTAGAGGAGGTAGAGGATCCAGGAGCAGAGTAGGGAGTGTTAGATACAAAGGTTTGCCTCACAAGCCTTGGGGATTTCAAGACTTGTGGTGCAGCCCCTTGACCGCCTTACCCTACAGCCACCAAAGTCACCCAGTGCCCAGTAAGTGAGATGTATTGCCCCTGCCCATGTTTGTTCATCCAGGTATTGGTGGTGAAATGCACAATGGCAGACATAGATTTTTTCAGGGAACGGGTGAAGTTGTCTGCAACATGCTAAGGTAGCGCAGGCACTGCTTTCTTAGAGAAGTAATGGTGACTGGGCAACTGGTATTGGGGTCTGCAATGTTCATCAATTTTCTAAAAAAATCTGTATCCACCAGGCAGAAAGGCAGCATTTCTGTGGCCAACAGATTGGAGATGGTGGAGTTCAAGCTCTTAGCTTTGATATGTGTAGGAGGAAACATTCTTTTACATGACCACAACTGCGGGACCGAGGGCTGTCAGCTGTGCTGAAGGGGGTGGAATAGGGTGACCAAGACAAACTGCTGGACTGTGAGTGAGGAGATGTTATGGTGGTTTGAGAAAGATGTGTTGTGCCAGGTGACAAAAAGACAGCAGGCATGTCCACTTCTGTAACAGCTGACGGGGCACTCACTCAGTCCAACTGTAGGGGGTAAACTAGTGGAGTGTCTGCGGCCGTAGACCTGCGTGAGAACACTTGACATGGTGACGAAGGAGGAAGAAGCAGCAGATGTGGCTGATGGGACGCCGGTGGTTGGTGAAGTCCGCTAGTCCACATTTTAGCTCAAAGAGATTCCTACACTAAGGCATGTTGATCGCGCATGTTCCATTTCATGCATGTAGTGGCGAAATTATTGCCATTTTTGCCTCTACTGAGTTTTTTATGCAAATTTGTCAGATAATGTGAGTTGGGTCATCCTTTGCGGTCTCAAAAGAAACCGAGGCTAGGCAACTTTTGCCACCCCTGAGAACTGCAGACTTATGATTATTGCTGGCTACCGCTAGAGTTGTGGCTGAAGATGCAGTGCTTGCAGTGGTTGCATCACTCCGTGTCTGTGCAGGAAGCCGCAATGTAACATCCTCATATCTTCCTCCTTCACATCCTCCGCTGAGCTACTCAGCTGCGTACCTCTGGGTTCATACCAAGTGGGATCTACAACCTCATCGTCATCCTCTCTGTTCTCCTACTCCTCACCCTCAGAGTCATCTTCCTCTTCCTGTCCTGACACCACAGTACAGTCCACGTGCACCTCTGGTATCTGAGTCTCGTCAAAATCACCTCCACCCCTGTTGGCTAGCGGATAGTGAAGATGGTCTGGATTCTGCTCGGACCCTACTTCGTCTGGCCCCAGATCCAACATGAAAAAATTTTGGACATCAATGCAGATGCTTTCCTATTTTGTATTCTGTGAATCTTTGGAGAAGACTGCTGATGCCCATGGAATAGAATGTGTGAAACAGCTGCGCAGAATGGTCCATCTGTGGTACCCCATAGTCAGTTGAGCATTTGGAAATTTGTGACAGAGGAGAAAACAAGGGTGATTGGGGTACCACATCTGGGGATTGTACTATGTGTGATCTTACGGTGGAGGAAGATAAGGAGAGGTCACTTGATGCAGCGCTTGCCATCCACTGAAGCACATGCTCTTTTTAGTCCTCCAATTACGGATATCAGTGGTCTTTCGATAGGATGAGATGTTGTTTGTTCTATTGAGCTTTCATTAACATTAACACCTAACCCACGAACACGTCAAACACCAAGCCTGTTCCTCCTTCCACCACAACCTCGTCTTTTCCCACTCATGTTGTATTTACCCTTCCCCTCTTTTAACCATCTATTTCACATTCCTAGGCCCAGGCTGGTCAGTCACCTGTCACTAAATTAATAATCAGTATTTATTGGCTGATATAATGTGGCTAGACCATAGAATTAGCACAAAAGAATATTATGTTGAAATGTGGACTGGTGGTTGGGCCACACAATTAGTACAAAGGATTTAGGTGCTGAAATGTGGACTGGTGACAGAAAAACAAAATTAGCACTAAAGATTTTGATTATGAAATGAGACCTGGTGCCTGCACCAGAGTATTATCCCAAATGATTTTGATTATGAAATGAGGTTTCGTGCTTGCACCATAGTATTACCCCAAACTTATTATTTGGATTATGAAATGAGGTACAGTGCCTGCACCAGAGCATTATGCAAAACAATTTGCATTATGAAATGAGGTCTGGTGCTTTCACCAGAGTATTTGGCCAAGCAATTTTTATTACGAAATGAGGCCTGGTGCCTGCAACACATTATTAACACAAAGGACTTATATTATGAAATGAGGACTGGTGCCTGCACCAGAGTATTATCCCAAACGAATTTGATTATGAAATGAGGTCCAGTTCCCGCACCAGACTATTATCCCAAACGATTTCATTATGAAATGAGGTCTGGTGCCTGCAACAGAGTATTATCCCAAACGATTTTATGAAATTATGCCTGGTGCCTACACCAGAGTATTATACCAAACTATTTTGATTATGAAATGAGGTCTGGTGCCTGCACCAGTGTATTAGGCCAAACGATTTGGATTATGAAATTAAGTCTGGTGCCTGCACCTGAGTATTAGGCCAAATGATTTGGATTATGAAAGGAGGCCTGGTGCCTGCACCAGAGTATTATCCAAAACGATTTGTATTATGAAATGACGTCTGGTGCCTGCATCAGACTATTATCCCAAACAATTTCGATTATGCAATAAAGCCTGGTGCCTGCACCAGAGTATTAGATTTTGATTAGAAAATGTGCCCTTCTGATTCTTCACTGTAACACAGTTTTATTGCAAATGATTTGGATTACCAAATACAGCTTCCTGACTGAAACCATATATTAGGCCTAACGATTTTTAAAAGAAATCAGGCCTTCTGATTTCTCACAGAAATACAGTTTTATCACAAATGATTTGGATTAGCAAATGGGGCCTTCAGAGACTGCCAAACAGTTTTAGCACAATCTAGTTAGATGCTGGAAGATCGATTTCACACAGGACAGGAAGGATCCTATCTAGCTAACTGACAAGTTCACTTCCAGCAGCAGCAGCACTAGCACGAGGTGGCCTCTCTGCACCGTGACACTGAGAAAAAGGCAACTGCAAAACAAGATGTCCACTTTTTATACGAACAGGGACATGTGACTTCGGCAGCCAATCACAGAAGACCTTGTGTCAATAAGTAGTCGATGGTTTCTACAATCTGATTGGCTGCCATACATTAAGTTATTAAAGAAAAAAAATTAAAAAGAAATTAGACTCCACAGCTCTTCTAACCTATACACACCACCTCCCCTCATCACACATACCAAAAGCATTAGTGGAAATGCAATGATTTACCGAACTGTGACTGAATTTTGCCGACTTTGAGTAAAAGTACTCTCAGGAAACCAAACACGAATCTGTATGTGCTAAGTTGATGCTGAATTTAAGACTGGCGAACCGTTCACTCATCTTTTGTGCTGAGCATATCTGAGCACCCAGATACTTGACTGATATCTGAGTATCACTGAGCACGTCTGCTCATTCCTACTATTGACATTGGGAACATATTACCTTTATCATTCATTTTGGTTTTTCAATGTGTTCGTAAAACATATTGGCTGTACATGGGTTTTTTATAAGTTGTCCAGAAAAAAAATAATAATTAGATTGTAAACTGGTCATAATTAGAGATGAGCGAATATTTAAATATTCAGTTCGGATTACGTTTGCCAAATTTGCAATGTTCGCCAATTAATATCCGCTGAACAGAACCGAACACCATTCACCTCAATGGAGGCAAAAACAAACATATGCACAACACCTTGGAATGGCCCCAAATGCTGCCAAAACACATCAAATTAGGGGCAGACACCAGGAACGTGGCCTCGATTCACCGACAGTACTAATTGTAGCATGGCACTGCAGCAATCAGTCAGGCATGAGGTATCGGGGTCTGAGACAGCATTTACTTCTCTCAATTGAACGTCACGGTAAGACGAGGTGGGTGAGGGATCGGTGTAGGCGCCATTTGCTAGGAGCCCTGATACCACATGCAACACCTCTA
Organism: Dendrobates tinctorius; assembly: GCF_039654945.1. Classification (NCBI taxonomy): domain Eukaryota; kingdom Metazoa; phylum Chordata; class Amphibia; order Anura; family Dendrobatidae; genus Dendrobates; species Dendrobates tinctorius. The sequence goes on from NW_027361719.1 coordinate 20,647,265, forward strand.
CCTGCTTTCATGCTGAGCCATACTCAGGTGGCTCAAATATCAGTTTTATAGACTACCATTGTCAGAAATTTTTTTAGGATAGTACCATGGGTAGTTGAGACCAAGGAATTGGAGGCCTGACGGTCTCGGAGGCCTACTGCTACATGCAACACACATGAAGGAGATCCAACCATGAGTGTTCACATTTCCAAAAATTATTGGCAGACACCACCAAAGTGGCATCAATTTCACCACAGTAGAAATAGTATAATAGGGACCAACAGTTCTTCACTACATCCAATCCAGCAGATGGACACCCAACAAGGAGTGTTCACATTTAAAGAAATGAGGGCCTTAAACCACAGAAGTGGCATCAATGTCATCACAGTAGAAACAGTATAACAGGGACTGACAGTTTTTCCACTACACCCAATCCAGCAGATGGACACCCAACCAGGAGTGTTCACATTTCCAAAAATGATTGGCAGACACCACCAAAGTGGCATCAATTTCACCACAGTAGAAATAGTATAATAGGGACCGACAGGTATTTCACTACACCCAATCCAGCAGATGGACACCCAACCAGCAGTGTTCACATTTTAAAAATTGAGGGCCTGACACCACCAAAGTAGAATAACTGTCAAGAGAATAGAAATAGTATAATTGGGACCGAGACGTCATCCACTACAGCTATCCCAGCAAATGTAGACCAACCATGGCTGTTCACATTTCCACAAATTTGTGTTATCATCAGCAGCAGCAGCAGCCACAGAAGCCACACTAAAGATATCACAGAGTGCAGTTATATGACAGTAATGCATCACACTAAAAAATACAATATCGCCTAGTCTGTACAGTTTGCGATTGGGGTGAAAAAGTTCATGGAGATCCATGACTTGTTCATCTTAATGAAAATTAGGTGGTCTACACTTTCAGGGGACAGCCAGATGCATTTATCCATCAGGACTTCACCAGCTGCGCTGAAGACACGTTCTGAGAGAACGCTGGCTGCCAGGCATGATAAATCCTCCAAGGCATGTGAGGCGAGCTCAGGACACTCCTCCATTGTGGAAGACCAAAATGTGAAAGGGCCTAAACCCTCCCTGATGGTATTGATATTTAGTTCTAGATACTCCTGCACCATCCTCTCCATTCGTTCATCATGTGTAAGACTTGGACTCTGTTGTGCTGATCACGAGTTGGTTTAAAAAATGTGTCAAAGGACTCAAAGAAATTGCTTCTTCCAGTTCCACCACTGCTGCTGCTGCTAATGTTTTGGTGCTGATGAATTAACGGGCTGGAGATTGGAAGTCTACAGCTGCGAAGCGAACTATGTGCTTCACTGCTGTCTTGGGGAAAAGCTCTCTTAAGGTTGCATAAAAGTGTGCTTTTATACTCCAGCATTCACAGGTCCCTTTCTAGGGCGGGAATCATCTGGCAAAATTTGGTTTTATAACGTCGATCTAATAACATGGCAACCCAGTAGTCAGCATTATTCTAATCATAACTATAAGGGGATCATGTTGCAGATAGTGCAGCAAGAAGGCACTCATATGTTGGGCTCTACCATGAGGTCCAAGCCCATCCATGCCCGGATTTAGGGGGGGCCCAAGGGGCCCGGGTCCTGGGCCACCCAGCAAGCGGGAGCCTCCCACCAATATAGGGAAAGATATCTCAAAACATACACATCTCTCTTTGCTGTGAACCGTTTCTAATGATAAGGAACATTTAACAAAAGAGAAACTATTGAAAGTGTATAGACCTGGCTACGGTCCTACATCTCAGTGGCTGGCACAGAGCGGCAGAGTCATGGCACCTGCATCAGCATCCACTGGTCTGGCTAGCCAAAATTCCTTAGTACCTGTACCTAATGCTTAGCTTATGGCATGCGGCAGCCTTCTCTGATCCCAAGAGAAGCTTCTAGGCGTGCCGTGCTACTATTCAGCTATATCACTCCATCGGATTAGATCAGATGAGAGTTTGTTCAGTTCAGCTACCTTTGAGGAATGAGGCGGAGCCACGATGTCAGTGCAAGAAGAGGATTCTCCACCACGGAGCACGGCAGGACTTCACTCTGGATCTTCAGTCACTGAAGATCCAGAGTGAAGTGGTTCAGTCTTCACAGTGTCGCGGTGGGTGAATATGATCTCTGTCTGTGTGTTTGTCTGTGCATCTTTCTTGCAGCTCCTGTCCTACACAGTGCCATTCTGTATATACAGGTCCACACTATATCCTGCATTACAGTGTGTCTGTGTATACTGTATGTATATAGTGTGGACTTGTTTACAGTATAGTGCTATGTATACACTTTATACAGCCCCTCAGCCTCTATTCTATATACAGCCAGCACAGCAACAGCCTCTGATATATACAGCCAGGTAAACAGCCTCTGATATACACTGCCCAGCAGCAGCCCCTCATATATATACAGCAGCTTCTAATATATACAGCCCAGCAGCAGCCCCTCATATATATACAGCCCAGCAACAGCCTCTCATATATATAAAGCCCAGCAGAAGCCTCTCATACATATACAGCCCAGCAAAAGCTTCTCATACATATGCAGCCCAACAGAAGCCTCTCATACATATTCAGCCCAGCAAAAGCCTCTCATACATACACATCCCAGCAGAAGCCTCTCATACATATACAGCCCAGCAGCAGCCTCTGACATATAGAGCCCAGCAGCAGTCTTTGATATAGACACAGCCCAAATTTCTACAATATACATACATATGTACATATTTTAATCTTTAATTCCCTTTCAGGACTTAAAGGGTTGACAAGGTCATTTTGTTACTTTTAGACTACCATTATGGATAATCATGAAGGAGATAGGCACAGACATCGCACAAGAATTTGGGAGTCTGGGGCTTCTAAAAGACGTAAGGCAAAAGAAGCAACAATGAAATCCACAGAAGAGATAGCGAAGACAAGAAAATTAGACGAGTTCTTCACTGTTCATTGAAGGCAAGTGTCGGAAAGAAGTAATGACGTTGTAGAATCTGATCACCCTGACAATGCTTAAGTGTAAATGGTTGTTGATCCTGTCAAAGAAAGGGCTGAAGTAGTAACGTGTACAACTGGAGAACACAAAAAAAGGAGACATAGTGGCACATCTTATGAAGAAGGTGAAGCTGAGGGCCCACCAGGAGGCGATGACATTGGACTTTGGCCATCCATTATTTTGGAATAGATGCAAGATTACTGGCTGAAGAGGTGTGTATTAACAATCCAGCACTGTGATGAAAGCTTGTTCACTGCACACTCGGTTCAGCAACCTAGAAAGGACCGCAGTATTCCAAGAATGTGCACACTTGGGCTTTTCCATCATCAAAATCATAATGGAGAAGTCATAGCGAGGAATTGATTATGCTTCTCTCCCTCTAAAGGATGCATTTACTGCTTCACGTGCTGATTGATGTTATTACAGCATCTGAGTCTTCTCAGCTTTCGTCTAATGGATTCTGTGATTGGAAACATTCACAAGAACGTATAAAAAGTCAAGAGCAGTCAGCGGAACATCTGACCTCTCCAGTTGCTTTCAATGTGAGTTTAAAAGCGATTGGGTGAATTGATACAGAGCTAACAAAACAGGTCGAGGCTCAGGAGCATTATTGGAGGTCAGTATTGAAACGAGTAGTAAATGTTATTCAGTTTATTGCCGAGTGTGACTTAGAGGAGATAACAAACTGGTTGGATCACCTAGAAATGGAAACTTTCTGGGCATTCTTGAACTCATCGCCCAGTATGATGACTTTCTTGCACAGCATATAAAAACTCAAGCCAATCACGGCAAGGGTCATACAAACTACCTGTCATCTACAATTATGGAAGAAATTATCAATGTAATGGGCGAACAAGTCCTCAGAGAAATTATATCTCGAGTTAACAAATCAAAATACGCAGCTCACATTGACCAACTAACCCTTGTATTGAGGTATAGTGAGAAAGATGGCCCTGTGGAACGCTTTGTAACATTCATGGCAAACAAAGACCATGGCGCTCAAGACATGTTCAATGCCTTGTTGGAATTTTTGAAGAAACATGACCTAGACTTGGGAAATTGCCGCTGTCAAAGTTATGACAATGCATCTGCAATGAGTGGCAAATACAACAACCTGCAAGCCAAAGTGAGAGAGAAGAACAATCTTGCATCCTGGATTCCTTGTACGGCACACTCTTTAAATCTGGTTTCTAAAAATGCTGTAGAAAGCTGCTTAAGTGCTGTACATTTTTTTGACTTCCTGGAAAAGCTGTTCCTCTTCTTCACAGTTTCAACGCATCATCTCCTGACTGAGGCTTTGAAAAATATCGACTCAGCTACAGCATTGACTTTCAAAAGTGTCACAACAACGCGTTGGTCATGCAGAGCTGGCGCTACTAAGGCCCTTAAGCATGACTATCAGCAGATTAAAGATGTACTTGAACAGATTACTAATGACTTTGAAGAAAAAAAGCTGTGTATGATGTGAAGCAAAAAGACTGTTAAGACAAATGAATCAGGTTGAAATAGGTATTAACACCACCTTCTGGAATGATATCCTGCAAAGAACAGATGCTACTAGAAAAAATCTACAACACGCAAAACTCGATCTAAACACTGCTATGGCGTCACTGATCAGCTTAAAAAACTATATCGCATCAAAGCGTGACTCCTTCAAAATTTATGAGAAGCAAGGCGAAGAGCTGTCTGGTTCATCTGAGTATGTTCAGACGATAACGCGACACAGGCGCCGAAACGTTTTTCTCAATCCATTGGATTATGGCCATACGGAAGAAGTACAACTCAGCCCTTCTGAAAAATACAGAACAGAAGCTTTCTTGCCTATCATTGATCAGTTTATTGCTTCTCTTGACCAACGTCTTCAAGCATATAAACATATATCAAGCAAATTTAGCTTTTTTAGCCATCTGAAAGAACTGTCTTCAGATAAGTTTAAGGCCACAGCAGAGCAGCTCATCAGGTCTTATTCAGATGACTTGGACATTACATTTATCGATGAACTGTGTCAGTTTGTAACATTTGCCAATTTATTCACAGAAGAGGAGCCAAAAGATATCAGCACTGAACTTTTCTTGTACAAGCTTATCATGGAAAAGGGTGTACAGGACACTTTCCCAAATATTGAGATAGCGCTAAGGATATATCTAAGCATTCCTTCTCAAAACTCAAATTAGTTGAAAACCGATTAAGGACATCCATGAAGCAGGAACGACTTGTAATTTTGGCTATCATGAGCATCGAGTCAGATATACGGTGTGAATTGGACTTTAGTGACATCATTAGTGATTTTGCAGCACGAAAATCAAGGAAAGTGCCTGGATTGTAAAAAAAGAACGATTTTACCTGAATTACTCCGTGTAAATGATTTTTCTAAATAAACTTGTGTTCGTTTCATTTTGTGTTTTGGCATTACATATTGAAACACCTTGAAAAATGGGCCTCCCACCAAAATGGGCCCCGGGCCACCCACCTCTTAAATCCGGCCCTGAGCCCATCTGTGTTGGTGGCTGGGTAGCAATTAGGCTTGTTTTCTCCATCCCCTCCAGCCAACCCCAAACAACAGAGAGGGGAGGATTATCCTCTTCATCTGACAGTTGCTTGCCCATCACCTCTTCCTCCTCCATTTGTTGCTGTCTCCAATTCCTTCTGAAGTCATATAGTGACCTTTAGCTAAGATGACCTTTTCTGACTTGCTTTCAATAAGGTCAGTGAAGAAATCCTTGTTATTTGTCATATGACTGCTTGCACCAGAATCTATACACCATATATGCTTTGCGGATGGGTCTATACTGGCATTAAATGCAGTTTCAACACATGCAGAATCTTCCTTTACAGCTGTTTTAACCCTTTGATGACTGTTCTGCTTTTAAAGCTGACTCATTCTTGCTTTCCAAATTCTGCAGTCTTCTTTAACCCCTTTACCCCCAAGGGTGGTTTGCACGTTCATGACCGGGCCAATTTTTACAATTCTGACCACTGTCCCTTTATGAGGTAATAACTCTGGAATGCTTTCATGGATCCCAGTTATTCTTACACTGTTTTCTCGTGACATATTGTACTTCATGTTAGTGGTAAAATTTCATTGATATAACTTGCGTTTATTTGTGAAAAAATGGAAATTTGGCGAATATTTTGAAAATTTTGCAATTTTCCAACTTTCAATTTTTATGCCCTTAAATCACAGAGATATGGCACACAAAAAACTTAATAAATAACATTTCACATATGTTTACTTTACATCAGCACAATTTTGGAAAGAAAAAGTTTTTTTTGTTAGGAAGTTATAAGTTAAAAGTTGACCAGCGGTTTCTCATTTTTGCAACACCATTTTATTTTTACGGACCACATCACATTTGAAGTCACTTTGAGGGGTCTATATGATAGAAAATGCCCAAAAGTGATACCATTCTAAAAACTGTGCCCTTCAAGGTGCTCAAAACCACATTCAAGAATTTTATTAGCCCTTCAGGTACTTCACAGGAATTTTTTGAATGTTTTAAAAAAAAAATGAACATTTAACTTTTTTTCACAAAAAACTACTTCAGGTCCAATTTTTTTTATTTTGCCAAGGGTAACAGGAGAAATTGGACTGCAAAAGTTATTTTGCAATTTGTCCTGAGTATGCTGATACCTCATATGTGGGGGGGAACCACTGTTTTGGCGCATGGCAGAGCTCAGAAGGGAAGGAGCGCCGTTTGACTTTTTCAATGCAAAATTGGCTGGAATTGAGATCGGACGCCATGTCACGTTTGGAGAGCCCCTGATGTGCCTAAACAGTGGAAACCCCCCACAAGTGACCCCATTTTGGAAATGAGACCCCCCAGGGAACTTATCTAGATATGTGATGAGAACTTTGAACCCCCAAGGGCTTCACAGAAGTTTATAACGTACAGCCGTACAATTAAAAAATCATATTTTTTCCACAAAAATGATCTTTTCACCCTCATTTTTTATTCTTCCAAGAGTAGCATGACCCCAAAAGTTATTGAGCAATTTGTCCTGAGTACGCTGATACCACATATGTGGTGGTAATCCACTATTTGTGTGCATGGCAGAGCTCGGAAGGGAAGCAGCTCCATTTGACTTTTATGACTGGAATTGAGATCGGACGCCATGTCGCGTTTGGAAAGCCCCTGATGTGCCAAAACAGTGGAATCCCGCTCAAATGACACCATTTTGTAAACTAGACCCCCCCAAGGAACTTATGTAGATGTGTATTGAGAACTTTGAACCTCCCAGGGCTTCACAGAAGTTTATAACGTACAGCCGTAAAATTAAAAAATCATCCTTTTTCTAAAAAAATGATCTTTTCACCCCCAATTTTTATTTTTCCAAGGGTAACAGGACCCCAAAAGTTATTGTGCAATTTGTCCTGAGTACGCTGATATCCCAAATGTGGGGGTAAACCACTATTTGGCCGCACAGCAGAGCTCGGAAGGGAGGCAGCGCCATTTGACTTTTTTTGGCTGGAAATGGGATCGGACACCATGCCGCATTTCGAAAGCCCCTGATGTGCCTAAACAGTGGAAACACCCCACAAATGGCACCATTTTGGAAACTAGACCCCCCCAAGGAACTTATCTAGATGTGTGGTGAGCACTTTGAAACCCCCCCAGTGCTTCACAGAAGTTTATAACGCCCGGGCGTGAAAAGAACATAATCATATTTTTTCCACAAACATGACCTTTTAGTCGCCAATTTTTTTATTTTCCCAAGGGTAACAGAAGAAATTGGACCCCAAAAGTTGGTGTCCAATTTGTCCTGAGTACACTGATGCCCCATATGTGGGAGAAAACTACTGTATGGGCACACATCGGGGCTTGGAAGGGAAGTAGTGACGTTTTGGAATGCAGATTTTCATGGAATGGTCTGCGGAAGTAATGTCGCGTTTGGAGAGCCTCTGATGTGCCTAAACTGTTGAAACCCTCCACAAGTGACCCCATTTTGGAAACTAGACCCCCCAAGGAACTTATCTAGATGTATGGTGAGCACTTTGAACCCCCCAGTGCTTCACAGAGGTTTATAATGCCCGGTCGTGAAAATAACAAAATCATATTTTTTCTACAAACATGATCTTTTAGTCCCCATTTTTTTTATTTTCCCAAGGGTAACAGGAGAAATTGGACCCCAAAAGTTGTTCACCAATTTGTCTTGAGTACACTGATACCCCAAACTACTGTATGGGCACACGTCAGGGCTTGGAAGGGAAGTAGTGACGTTTCGGAGTGCAGACTTTAATGGAATGGGCTGCGGGTGTCATGTCGCTTTTGGAGAGCCTCTGATGTGCCTAAACTGTTGAAACTCCCCACAAGTTACCCCATTTTGGAAACTGGACCCCCCAAGGAACTTATCTAGATGTGTGTTGAGCACCTTGAACCCCAAAGTGCTTCACAGAAGTTTATAACGCCCGGGCGTGAAAATAAAAAAAATCATATTTTTTTCCACAAAAATGATATTTTTACCCCCTATTTTTTATTTTCCTAAGGGTAACAGGTGAAATTGGACCCCAAAGGTTGTTTTGCAATTTGTCCTGAGTAGGCTGATACCCCATATGTGGGGGTAAAACACTGTTTGGGCGCATGGCAGAGCTTGGAAGGGAAGGAGCACTGTTTGACGTTTTCAACGCAGAATTGGCTGGAATTGAGATCAGATGCCATGTTGCGTTTGGAGAACACCTTATGTGCCTAAACAGTAGAAACCCCCCAATTCTAACTCTAACCCTAACCCCAACACACCCCTAACCCTAATCTCAGCCCTAGCCCTAACCCTAGCCCTAATGGGAAATGGATACATTTTTTTTTAGTTTTATTATTTTTTATTATTTTTGCAGCTGTCATACGCTAAAAGACGCTTTTTATTGTAAAAATAGTTTTTGCATCACCACATTTTGGGAGCTATATTTTTTCCATATTTTGACCCACTGAGTCATGTAAGGTCTTATTTTTTGCGGGACGAGTTGACATTTTTATTGGTACCATTTTCGGGCATGTGACTTTTTTTATCGCTTTTTATTCCGATTTTTGTGATGTAGAATGAACAAAAAACAGCATTTCATGAATTTCTTTTGGGGGGGTGCGTTTACACCATTTCGTGTGTGGTAAGATTGATAAAGCAGTTTTATTCTTCGGGTCAGTACGATTACAATGATACCTCAATTATGTCTTTTTTTATGTTTTGGCGCTTTTATGCAATGAAAACAATTTTATATAAAAAATAATTATTTTTGCATCGCTTTATTCTGCAAGCTATAACTTTTATACTTTTTCACTGATGACACTGTTTGGTGGCTCGTTTTTTGCAGGACAAGATGACGTTTTCAGCGGTACCATGTTCATTTCTATCCATCTCTTTGTTCGCGTGTTATTGCACTTTTTGTTCGGCGGTATGATAATAAAGCGTTGTTTTTTGCTTTGTTTTTTATTTTTACTTTTTAAGGGGTTCGCTAAAGGGGTTATCTAATGGGACAGTTTTATAGGGCGGGTCGTTACAGACGTGGCAATACTAAATGTGTGTACTTTTATTGTTTTTTTTCTTTACGTTCAAAAAATGAATTTATTAGGGAATTTTTTTTAAATTTATTTATTTAGCGATTTTTTCTAAATTATTTTTACAATAACCCCAGACCATCACATGACCTCCACCATGCTTGACAGATGGCGTCAGGCACTCTTCCAGCATCTTTTCAGTTGTTCTGCATCTCACAAATGTTCTTCTGTATGATCCAAACACCACAAACTTGGATTCGTCTGTCCATAACACTTTTATCCAATCTTCCTCTGTCCAATGTCTGTGTTCTTTTGCCAATATTAATATTTTCCTTTTATTAGCCAGTCTCAGATATGGCTTTTTCTTTGCCACTCTGCCCTGAAGGCCAGCATCCCAGAGTCGCCTCTTCACTGTATACGTTGACCCTGGCTTTTGCCTGTACTATTTAATGAAGCTAAATGAGAAAGGGTATTCGGCACTGCTTGTTGACCCTGAAACAGTTCTGTGGCTGCAATACAAATTCACACACCTGGACCGTGCGCCATACTACCATCAGAACGGGTGCTCAATCCAATGGAAAACACAGCACCAAATTATATGGAAAAAGGAGGAAAGGATGGCACTCACCGTTCTACCGTGGAAATTCTTTATTGGTTAAAAGGCATTGGCTCGGGAGGAATGTACAGAAAATGGACAAAACTAGTCCATTCTCTGTACATTCCTCCCGAGCCAATGCCTTTTAACCAATAAAGAATTTCCACGGTAAAACGGTGAGTGCCATCCTTTCCTCTTTTTTCCATATTATTTAATGAAGCTGCCAGTTGAGGACCTGTGAAGCGTCGATTCTCAAACTACAGACTCTAATGTACTTGTCTTGTTGCTCAGTTGTGCAGCGGGGCCTCCCACTTCTCTTTCTACTCTGGGCAGAGTCTGTTTCTGCTCTACTCTGAAGGAAGTAGTACATATCATTGTAGGAAATCTTCAGTTTCTTGGCAATTTCTCGCATGGAATAGCCTTCATTTTTAAGAACAAGAATGGACTGTCGAGATTCACATGAAAGTTCTTTTTTTTGGCCATTTTGAGAGTTTAATGGAACCAACAAATGTGATGCTCTAGATTCTCAACTAGCTCAAAGGAAGGTCAGGCTTATAGTGTCTCTAATCAGTCAAACTGTTTTAAGCTGTGCTAACATACTTGCACAAGGGTTTTCAAGGGTATTTTAATCATCCATTAGCCTTCTTACACAGTTCGCAAACACAAAGTACCATAAGAACACTGGAGTAATGGTTGTTGGAAATAGGCCTCTATACACCTATGAAGATATTGCATTACAAACCAGACGTTTGCAGCTACAATAGTCATCTACCACAGGGTGTATTTCTGAATCATTTAATGTTAGCTTCACTGGAAAAAATTGCACTTTTCTTTCAAAAATAAGGAGATTTCTAAGTGACCCTAAACTTTTGAACGGTAGTGTATAGTCCTGCATATTCTGTCCATCACTTAGCTAGACTGATACAGCTTTCTCATGAGATAAAGCTTATTGCTATGATTTGATCTTCAATGCACTTTCTGTAACTCATCCCACATCTCCTTTGCAGTTGTGTAAGAAGAAGGACCAGACCGGGGGTACCTGCTCTGCGCCCGGTCTGGAACTGTCGGGGCTGTCTCCTCTGTTGTCCGGGGGAACGCTCAGGGGACCGGACCAATCCTTACATCCAGCAGCAAGGCATGTGGCTGAGCTAATAAAGCCTCAGTGTGCGTGTAAACAGCAGAACTTGGCAGGAACAGACAATGCACAGCAGGGACAAGTGAGTGCTCAACAACTCTGGCATCGTAGCAGCACAGGCCCATGCCCGAACTTCCCTGCTGCTATTCGCAGAGACTGTAAGCATAAATGTGACACATGTCAGTTAGTTCCCGCAGAGCAAGGTGCCAAATGCTCCTCTGGGCCTGTTAGTTCTGCACTCGTGCTGCCTAAGAGAGACCGGGCCGGTTACTGTGAACTGTTTCCTGCCTCCCCGGTGTATATTTGCCAGGCTACATTGGGCTCAGACAGTGCTGTGGCTCGCATCCCACCTGCCACACCAACAGATGGATTGAGAACATCACGGAAGGTATCAGAGACTAACTGCTGCCGCCTAGACACGTTTCGCTGTTATCTACAGGACTACACCGGACCAACCCTGCGCCGGCTGTTGCTGGCGCCATTGTTGACTTTGTGTACCCTACTGTCTGAGGAAATTGTCTGACTGGATAAGTTACATCTTCCAGAACCATACTGTTATCACCAACGTTGCTTTCCCCCAAATTAGTATATTCATCTCATCTCAACTGTCTGTTTCTCCCCCATTCACCTTTTAAACTCCCTGCGCTGAGTATACCTTTGTTAATTAAAAGCATTAACCCTTGCTCTGTCTCCTGGCCGTCACTGCATCCCGCAACTTGCTCACAGTTGCTCACTTGCATATATGCACATTCAGATTATCATCTACACTGAGAGAGATCGTGCTTTGTGCTTTCTGATCCTTCTCTAGCCAGTCATCTGGTAGTGGATGAGGCACTTGTTCCTGTGTATATCTCCACATTCCTTCTCTTATGAGCAGCATCTTCACCTTGAATTCCAGGACTGGTAGTTCTTGTTAGTGAGGCTTGGCATTGAGAACTTGGCAGGATTGCTGCTAGTGGACATCTTCTCTGCTGCTTTGTGCTGCTTTTGCTCTGGGCTTCTGTTGCTGTGTTACTTTGGGGTTTTGTGTCACTCTGAGCCCATAACCTGTTGGCAGTGGATAATTCAGGATACTCTCCAAGCGTGTGACAACAGAGCTTCTTTATTAAGGAACAATCAGGAACAATATATGATAAGCTTAATAGCTCAGGAATAAATCATGTGTGTGTCTTTATCTGTGCATCATCTACAGGAGGCTGCTTCTCTCATACATAGACACAGGAAATACAGTCACATGCTATCCCTGTGTATGCCTCTGGGAGTTTTTTTTGTTCTAACTTTATGAACAGCATACAAATCTAGCAACTAGACACTCATAGACAAGAATGGAGCTGTTCCACCAAACATATTCCAACACTTATCCTTTACATCTTTCCTTAATCACTATGCATAAATGACATTTAATCACTAGAATAATAACTTTAAGGGAATACAGTAATGTTCATAAACTTCTATGCAGCAGCACATAGTATAACAGTGACTATCAGCACACATTTAATACCTACACTGTTTAGATCAGGAGAGGCACATTACAGCCTCTGTCACACTCTTACACAAACCTGACATTGTAGGTTACGCAGCAGAATCCTGCTAACAGATTCCCTTTACGGCCTTTACTAGCTAGACAAACAGTGGAGACTTCGATGCTGCAATGGAGCATTATCATGTATAAAAATCATGGCTTTCTAGAAAGGCATAGACTTTTCCCTGTACCACTGCTTAAAGAAAGTGTCTTCTAAAAACTGGCAGTAGATTTGGGTGTTAATTTTCAGTCTATGTACTTGCCAAAAAGGTTAAATTACCTCATCTTTAATAATTCCAGCTCATAGCAGTACCGCACCTCCCTTATCATCGACTGAGTTGAAGTCGAGATCTGTGCCTGCACTGATCCAGCCATTGTGGTATAATGACCACTGTGTCCGCTAGGGGGCGCTTTGTGGATGTCCCAAGAGAGAGGATGAGTGGCAGAATAGGGAAGGACCGTTAGATATCTCAAGGTGGGTGGCCTTGAGATGGAGACTTATGTATGTGTGTTGATCAGCAAGGACATTGCTGAGGTGTTGTTTCAATGTGTCAGGGAAAAGTCTCCAGGTAACTAGGGAGACGGGCAGGCCTAGTTACCTACAAACCCCCCCAGGGGGTGTGTTTGAAGAACACTGCTGTAAAGAGTGTAAGTGGTTGACGGACCTGTGATGAGGTCATAGTCATGTGACCCGATGGGACCATATAATGTGGCCAGGGTAGGTCACATGTGGTGAATGCTGGGTCCTGGTTGGTCCAGTGTGGAAGGCCCTGTCTGAGAGAGAGATGGGGGCATCTTCCTGACAGCAGGGAAGGCTGTGTTGAATGGCTGCACGTGCCTGGGAATTCCCTGAAGGGAATGGACGTCTGCTGCATGGTGAAGGAACCGTGAGCTGACCCTGACGGGGTGAAATAACGCTGAGGCTGAAGAGCCTGTGTAAGGGACATTTGCATAACCTGTATGAGTACATGATAACCAGAGTGAAACTCTATAATGGACGCTATGCTGTAATGTGAAGTTTATATTGCTGCTGTGGGTTTATGATGGAGGAATAAACCGCATGGACTATGTTATGGTTTATGAAAACCCGGTGTCGGATGTGTTTTATTCGCTGCCTAGCGAGGATCCCCTAACTGAATGACAGCGCTACCTCACACCATGGACGCATTTATCTGATCCATCAAGAGTCACTCTCGCCTTAACAGTCCATAAAACCTTTGAAAAACCTGTCCAGATATTTCTTGCCCCAGTCTTGACTTTTCATTTTATGTAACTTGTTCAATGCTGGTCGAGTTTCAGCCCTTCTTACCTCGGCCATGTCTCTGAGCACCAAACACCTTGTACTTCTGTGAGTGGGTTGTGGGATGCAGTGACAGACAGAAGGCAGAGCAAGAGTTAACAGTTTTAACAGTTTTAATTAAACAGGGGATTTACTCCTCGCAGGGAGATGAATGGTTAAACGCGGAAATGCACAGTTCAATTGCAAAGGATATGCAGAGATAATGAATCAGGTAACGGTAGTTCTTTTGTACACTTATTGTGTATGAAGTTCCTCCGACTGTTGATGCTGCTTGAAAGTCAGTAGTGCCAATAACAGCTGGCGCGGTGCTTGTCCAATAAGGTCCTGCTAATAATGGTGGCCTGTCTTCTGGCAGCAGTGATCAATGTCTGGTACCTTCCACTGGGCTCGTAGTCCATAAGTGGCTGCGGAGTCCTGGTCGAATGGTGTGGCAACGTCCGGAAATGTAGGCAGCGACAAACAGTCTTGCACCCTGCCCTGGCCCTTAAGCTTACATGCGGATCTCAGCTGAACAGGGCTCCCAGGCTCTCCCGGTAACTGTGACAGGCTCCAGTAGCGTCCCGGCATCAGGCTGGCCGCGTTTCGGCTTGGCTCAGCTGTGTACCTCGCGGAGCACGCTGCGCAAGCATCTTGCCCCTCTCACGGCTGGCGGAAAACTCCCCAACGCTTTCACTTTTTACCGCGCCCCCAGCTTCCGGGTCAGAGCACCGTTCCGGTCCTTTTAGCTGGATGTATGGATAGCGTACACATTCAAAATATATGTCTATACAGCATGAGGCAGGCTCAGACGGTGTTAGGCCCAGTATGGATTGCACGTCATTGCACAAAGGTTAGAAAGGGTACCGTATCCCCGGATAACATGTATGGATAGCGTACACATTCAAAATATATGTCTATACAGCATGAGGCAGGCTCAGACGGTGTTAGGCCCAGTATGGATTGCACGTCATTGCACAAAGGTTAGAAGGTGTACCGTATCCCCGGATAACATGTATGGATAGCGTACACATTCAAAATATATGTCTATACAGCATGAGGCAGGCTCAGACGGTGTTAGGCCCAGTATGGATTGCACGTCATTGCACAAAGGTTAGAAAGGGTACCGTATCCCCGGATAACATGTATGGATAGCGTACACATTCAAAATATATGTCTATACAGCATGAGGCAGGCTCAGACGGTGTTAGGCCCAGTATGGATTGCACGTCATTGCACAAAGGTTAGAAAGGGTACCGTATCCCCGGATAACATGTATGGATAGCGTACACATTCAAAATATTTGTCTATACAGCATGAGGCAGGCTCAGACGGTGTTAGGCCCAGTATGGATTGCACGTCATTGCACAAAGGTTAGAAAGGGTACCGTATCCCCGGATAACATGTATGGATAGCGTACACATTCAAAATATATGTCTATACAGCATGAGGCAGGCTCAGACGGTGTTAGGCCCAGTATGAATTGCACGTCATTGCACAAAGGTTAGAAAGGGTACCGTATCCCCGGATAACATGTATGGATAGCGTACACATTCAAAATATATGTCTATACAGCATGAGGCAGGCTCAGACGGTGTTAGGCCCAGTATGGATTGCACGTCATTGCACAAAGGTTAGAAAGGGTACCGTATCCCCGGATAACAGGAATGGATAGCGTACACATTCAAAATATATGTCTATACAGCATGAGGCAGGCTCAGACGGTGTTAGGCCCAGTATGGATTGCACGTCATTGCACAAAGGTTAGAAAGGGTACCGTATCCCTGGATAACATGTATGGATAGCGTACACATTCAAAATATATGTCTCAGGAGGCAGACTCAGACGGTGTCAGGCACAGTATGGATTTGACGGCCCAGATTACACAGCGGAGGAGCAGGGAGAGGTAAAGATTGCAAATGCTGGGGCCCTGGCCAAGCAAGGGGGGCCCACTCGTGGGCGTCGGTACTGGCACTGGGCCCCTCATAGTACAGCGGTGTGTCTGACGGTGGGTGTGCACCACCACCGTCAGAGACACTTGATTGCACTATGAGGGAGCCTGTGCCAGTGCCCGCGCCCAAGAGTCGGCCTACCCACCTGTCCAGGGCAACGGCACTCGCACGGTGTCGTGCGGTAGGTGGTGACCCCGGCCATGGGGGGGAGGCAGCACAGTTATGGAGTTTTAGAAAGTGGCATATGTTGATGTTGGACATTCAGCTGATGCAAAAGGCGAAATAGGTGAAGTACCAGGAAGAGGTGGACAAAAGCAAGCCATTTTTCTGTCACCCTATGTGTCATCAGGGGAAGGTGGGACAAAATCCTTGGAAACCCATGCGTGGATCATTTTAATGAAGGTTAGATCATCCACATTTTGGGTTGACAGACGGGTCCTTTTTTCTGTCAGGATTGATCCAGCTGCACTGAAGACTCTTTCCGATAGCACACTTGCAGCTGGGCAAGCGAGCTCCTGTAAGGCATATTGGGCCAATTCAGGCCAGGTGTCCAGTTTAGCGGCCCAATAGTCAAAGGGGAATGACCTGTGTGGGAGAACATCGATATGGGAGGAAAAGTAGTTTGTAACCATAGTTGACAACTGCTGTCTCCTGTCACTTTCCATCGATGCAGTATTACCAGTTGTGTGAGCGGTATATGAAAAATCAGTCCACAACATTGTCATGAAACCCCTGTCTCCAACGCCACTTCTGCTGTGTGCACCACGAACACCTCTGCCAAGCTGCCCCCGGCCCGTACGGCTCTTGTGAGAACCATCACAGCTGCTGTGTGCTGGGAATGCCTCAAGCAACCGATTTACCAGAGTTGCTTGTTTATTAGCCAATATTAGGTCAAGGTTCTCCTGTGGCATAATGTTTTGTAATTTTCCTTTATAGCGTGGATCCAGGATGCTGGCCAACCAGTAGTCGTCATCGTTCATCATTTTGGCAATGCGGGTGTCCCTTTTTAGGATCCGCAAGGCATAATCTGACATGTGGGCCAATGTTCCCGGTGTCAATGATGCACTGCGAGTGCTGGGTGGAGGAGCACTTTCTGGCAAATCCACATCCCTCCAGTCACGCACAAACCCTGTACCAGACCTTGCCACGCCAACATTTTCACTTGCCCCACGAGATGCATCCTCCTCCCCTAAGTAATCATCCCCATCATCCTCCTCCTCCTCCTCCTCTTCTTCCTCCACCTCGTCCAGGAGAGGTCCCTGAGCAGACAATGGCTGAATGTCATCAAGGATTCCCTCCTCCTCTTCCTCCTCATTAACATTGGCTGCAGACGCCTGCTCCTTAAGGTGCGTCAAAGTTTGCATGAGCAGACGCATAAGTGGGATGCTCATGCTTAGGATGGCGTCGTCTGCGCTTACCAGCCGTGTGCATTCCTCAAAACACTGAAGGACTTTACAAAGGTCATTCAGCTTCGACCACTGCACGCCTGTCAACTCCATGTCTGCTCTCAAAGTGCCTGGCCGTGTATCCTCCCACAAATGCATTATGGCCTGCCTCTGCTCGCACAGCCGCTCCACCATGTGCAGGGTGGAGTTCCACCTTGTTGCAATGTCGATAATGAGGCGGTGGTTGGGAAGGTGGAGCAATCGCTGCAGCTTCTGCATACGAACGGAGTGTACAGGCGACCGGCGGATGTGCGCGCACAGTCTTCGCACCTTCTGGAGCAGGGCTGTTAACTCCGGATAATTTTTGAGGAAGCACTGCACCACCAGGTTCAAGGTGTGAGCCAAGCAAGGTATGTGGCTGAGTTTTGAAAGGGCTATGGCTGCCACAAAATTACGGCCGTTATCACTAACTACCTTGCCTGCCTCAAGATGTACACTGCCCAGCCATGACTCAGTTTGTCGCTTCAAGTACTCGGCCAGCACCTCGGCGGTGTGTCTGTCGCCCAAACACATCATCTGCAACACAGCCTGCTGACGCTTTCCACTAGCTGCTCGATAGGGGGACACATCGTGTGCAACAGTGGCAGCTGCAGATGGAGTGCTCGTACGACTGCGCTCTGTGGACGAGCTTTCGCTTCTGGAGGAGGAGGAGGAGGAGGAGGGTCGAACGCCTACAGCCAACTGTTTCCTATACCGTGGGCTAGGCAGCACTGTCCCACCACCGATGTCCCCTGTGGACCCTGCATCCACCACATTAACCCAGTGCGCAGTGATGGACACGTAACGGCCCTGGCCATGCCGACTGGACCATGCATCAGTTGTGAGGTGCACCTTTCCGCTCACTGACTGCTTGAGTGCATGGACAATGCGGTCTTTCACATGATGGTGGAGGGCTGGGATGGCTTTGCGAGAGAAGAAGTGGCGACTGGGTAGGTCATAGCGTGGTACTGCATAGGCCATGAGTTCGCGGAAAGCTGTGCTTTCCACCAACCGAAAGGGCATCATCTCAAACGAGATTAGTTTGGCAATGTGGGCGTTCAAACCCAGTGTACACGGATGAGAGACTGAGTACTTTCTTGACCTACTCATAGTGTCTGGGAGGGTGAGCTGGACTTGAGAGCTGCATATGGTGGAAGTAGCGGTGGACAGGGCGGACTGAGAGAGGGTTGATGATGGTGATGGAGTTGGTGTTCTTTCTGATGGCCTAGAATCAGTCTTTCGTTGATATAACAGTGGGATTCCCTGACTGCTGTGGCCTTGCAACGACACCTCAACATTTGCTGCTGTGCTAACCGGTGGGCTTACAGTGGGGGAAACAATGTAGCGTTGCTGACTACCTTCGTTGTGATCAGTTGCACATGTGGCACTTGAGGTTTGGTGTTGTGTCCACGCTTGCAAGTGCATGCTGGTTAAATGTCTAAGCATGCAACTGGTATTCAAATTTTTCAGATTTTTCCCTCGGCTAAAGGTCTTTGTGCACTTCTTACAGATAACCTTGGCCTGATCATGAGGATTTTGTTCAAAAAAGTGCCACACTGCACTCTTCCTACTTTGGCAGACATTTTGCGGCCTAGCACGCTGTGATCTTTTGACCCTCTGGACAAGCTGTCCAGCAACTCTTTTGATGTTTGGAACCTGTCTTTGGAGTGCTCCGGGCCTGCCAGATAACAGCTGTTGCGATGTCGATGTCTGCTGTGGATGCTCCTCATCTGAGCTATTGGAAGCAGCACCCTCTTCCCCCAATGGATGCCAATCTGGGTCAACAACTGGGTCATCCATCACCTCCTCTTCTATGTCATGTGCACCTTCCTCTGTGTCACCGTGTATGGTGGTATAGTGTGCGGGAAGGGGCACCTGAGTCTCATCAGGGTCAGAATCTGGCTCTGTACACTGCGAGGACAATGTAGTGCTCTGAGTGAATGTACCAGCAGAATCATCCATCAGCGGCTGTGCATCAGTGCACTCCATGTCAGATTCATCTTGGCCTGGGTAATTCACCATTTCACTTGATAATCCAGGCATGGTATGTGAAAACAGCTCCATGGAGTAATCAGTAGTATGGCCTGCGTCATCCTTCAATCTTGGTTGGGGTGAAGGACACAAGGAAAGGTGTGGTTCATGAACATGAGCCTCCAATGACGACTCAGTGCTTTTACTTTTTACAACTTCAGAAGAGGAGGCGATAGAGCTGGAGGCTGAGTCAGCAATGTAAGACAAAACTTTTTCCTGATGCTCTGCCTTTAAAAGCGGTTTGCCAACTCCTAGAAAACTAAGCGTTCGAGGCCTTATGTAGCCAGACGATGACGCAGGGTCAGCACCTCCTGCATTCGGTCCTATTTTGCTCTTGCCACTACCAACAGATCCACCACCAACACCATCATTACCAGCTGCCAACCCCCGCCCAATTCCACGGCCTCTTCCACCAGCCTTCCTCATTTTTGGTAGAAATGTAGACAAAATCCAACAAACTATATAGTAATGTAAAACAAGGTACAAGGTGTCTATAGGACAGGGGAGTTTTAGAATTTCTGCACACACTTGTGGACAGTGGACACTTGTGGATTGTGTGAGGCCCACTGATATCTGAGCGCTATGTGACACGCTCGATGGCACAGCTGCCTGTGACCAAAGTGACGAGAGGATAATGGAGATTTTGAATCTCTGCGTACACTTTTGGACACTGGACACTTGTGGATGGTGTGAGGCCCACTGATATCTGAGCGCTATGTGACACGCTCGATGGCACAGCTGCCTGTGACCAAAGTGACGAGAGGATAATGGAGATTTTGAATCTCTGCGTACACTTTTGGACACTGGACACTTGTGGATGGTGTGAGGCCCACTGATATCTGAGCGCTATGTAACACGCTCGATGGCACAGCTGCCTGTGACCAAAGTGACGAGAGGATAATGGAGATTTTGAATCTCTGCGTACACTTTTGGACACTGGACACTTGTGGATGGTGTGAGGCCCACTGATATCTGAGCGCTATGTGACACGCTCGATGGCACAGCTGCCTGTGACCAAAGTGACGAGAGGATAATGGAGATTTTGAATCTCTGCGTACACTTTTGGACACTGGACACTTGTGGATGGTGTGAGGCCCACTGATATCTGAGCGCTATGTGACACGCTCGATGGCACAGCTGCCTGTGACCAAAGTGACGAGAGGATAATGGAGATTTTGAATCTCTGCGTACACTTTTGGACACTGGACACTTGTGGATGGTGTGAGGCCCACTGATATCTGAGCGCTATGTGACACGCTCGATGGCACAGCTGCCTGTGACCAAAGTGACGAGAGGATAATGGAGATTTTGAATCTCTGCGTACACTTTTGGACACTGGACACTTGTGGATGGTGTGAGGCCCACTGATATCTGAGCGCTATGTGACACGCTCGATGGCACAGCTGCCTGTGACCAAAGTGACGAGAGGATAATGGAGATTTTGAATCTCTGCGTACACTTTTGGACACTGGACACTTGTGGATGGTGTGAGGCCCACTGATATCTGAGCGCTATGTGACACGCTCGATGGCACAGCTGCCTGTGACCAAAGTGACGAGAGGATAAGGGAGATTGGATTGCTTTTAAAAAAGCAGTTTGCGGAGCAGTGGGTAAACAGCAATGCCAGCGTGTCAGGAAGCCTTAAAAGGCAGTCCAACAACCAACACCACTGATACACCACAATATAGCCTCCCCTTGCACTGCACACACAGTGACTTGTGTGTTGTGCAGGCCAAATCGCTAGCAGCAGAAGCAGTTTTTTTGTCTTCTTCCCTGCCTAACGCTCTCCCTACAGAATCAGCAGCAACCTCTCCCTATACTAAGATCGGCAGAAGTAAGATGGCGGTCGGCGTGCACGCCCTTTTATACCCCCTGTGACGCCCACCAAAGCAAGCCAATCACTTGCATGCCCTTCTGAAAGATGGTGGTGACCCGTGCCTATGTCATCACGTTGCCCACAGTGTCCGTGGATCCTGATTGGCTGAAAAAGAGCGCAAAACAAACTTTTGAAACGCGACTTTGGCGCGTAAGTCGCTGACCTCGTGGCCGACCTCATCCTAGGGTCGGGTTTCGTTTCATGAAACCCGACTTTGCCAAAAGTCGGCGACTTTTGAATTTTTTCGACCCGTTTCGCTCAACTCTAGTTATCACCACCCACACAGCTTAGCAACCAATATGAAGCCCTCATGCTGGAGATCGAAAATGACACAGCTCAGGATGATACCGTATCTACAAGAGAAAACACACTATCAACAAAAGACGTTACTCTGTCAACAAAAGCGGAAAATAATGACACTCAAAAACACTCACGTGCAACAAGCAGTGCGTCCGGAAAGAAAAGAAGAGTGGTAGTTATGGGTAACTCACTACTAAGAGGCACGGAGGCAACTATCTGCAGGCTGGACAAAACCGCATGAGAAGTATGCTGCCTCCCAGGAGCAAAAATCAAGGATGTGGCCAACAGGATACCAACTATCCTCAAATCTAAGGACGACTACCCTTTCCTACTGATACGTGTAGGCACAAACGTGACGGCAAGAAATGACCTACCAACTATCTGCGAAGACTTTGAAATTCTGGGGAAGAAAATAAAGGAACAGAATGTACATGTTGTTTTCTCATCAATCCTCCCAGTCGATGGTCATGGCAACAGAAGATGGAATAGGATACTAGAGGTGAACAACTGGCTATGACGGTGGTGCAGGCAGCAAGAATTTGGATTCTTGGACCATGGCGTGAATTACCTCTACGATGGACTTCTTGCAAGAGATGGGATACACCACACAAAACCTGGGAAGCACACATTCGCCAGAAGACTTGCCACACTCATCAGGAGGGCTTTAAACTAGAAGAAGAGGGGATGGGAGGAAAAGCAGCAGACAAGAACATGCAGCAGAAGGACAAAGTAATCAAGGATACTAGATGTGGTAAAGAGGACCCAGGACAGGGTACTCAGAAGGATGCTAAGGAAAAGGAAGCAAAACTTCTTTCCTGCATGCTGACCAACGCAAGAAGCCTGACCAATAAGATTGAAGATCTGGAGTTGGTAATGTATGAGGAAAAATACGACATAGTAGGTATAACTGAGACATGGTTAGACGACAGTTATGACTGGGCGGCTAACTTGCAAGGATATGATTTGTTTAGGAGGAATCGTAAAAAAAGGAAAGGGGGTGGAGTCTATCTATACATAAAGTCCACTTTAAAGCCCACACTAAGAGAAGATATACAAGAGGGAAATGAAGAGGTGGAGTCTCTATGGGTGGAGATACAAGGAGGGAAAAGTAATAAAATCCTCATAGGGGTTTGTTATAAGCCACCAAATATAACAGAAACCACTGAAAAGGTATTATTGAAACAAATAGACAAAGCAGCAAATCACAATGAGGTGATTATTATGGGGGACTTCAACTACCCCGACATAGACTGGGAAACTGAAACCTGCGTATCTCAGAAAGGAAACCAATTTCTGTCAGTGACCAATGATAATTATCTGTCACAACTTGTGCAGGGCCCAACTAGAGGGACAGCCCTTCTGGACTTAATTTTAAGCAACAGGCCAGATAGAATAACAGAAGTACGAGTCGATGGGCTCCTAGGGAACAGTGACCACAATATAATACAATTCCACTTGTCCTTCAGTAAGGTGCCCTGGAAGGGGGTTACAAAAACGCTGAATTTCAGGAAAGCAAAGTTTGATCAGCTTAGAGAGGACCTTCGCTGAATTGATTGGGACAATGTCCTCAAAAATAGGAGCACAGAAAATAAATGGGAAATATTTAAATCAGTTTTACACACCCACTGCGAGCTAGCCACACCGTACAGAAACAAAAGGGCTAGGAACAGGAGAACACCAATGTGGCTAAATAAGGATATAAAAAGGGCAATAAATAACAAGAACAAGGCATTTAAGAAGCTAAAACAAGAAGGCCATGAAGAAGCATTAAAAAGTTATAAAGAAAAAAGTAAAATGTGTAAGAAACAAATACATTTAGCAAAAGTGGAAACCGAGAGAGTCATTGCTAAGGAAAGTAAAACAAACCCCAAACTATTCTTTAATTATATAAACAGTAAAATGATTAAAATTGATGGTGTCGGACCTTTAAAGATCAATGAGGGTGAAATCATAGAGAGCGATGTGGGAAAAGCAAATGTTTTAAATACTTTTTTCTCAACAGTGTTCACACAGGAAAAAGATTTGCCAGGGGAAATGCAGAGTGATAATGTAAACTCCCCATTAGGTATTACCTGCCTAACCCAGGAGGAAGTGCAGAACCGCCTAAGTAAGATTAAAATTGACAAATCACCAGGCCCTGATGGCATTCACCCTCGGGTATTAAGGGAGTTAAGTAATGTGATAGACAGGCCTCTATTCCTTATATTTAAAGACTCTATAGAAACAAGGTCTGTTCCTTTTGATTGGCGGCAAGCAAATGTGGTACCAATATTCAAAAAGGGGTGTAAAAGGGAACCTGGAAACTATAGGCCGGTAAGCTTAACATCTGTTGCGGGTAAAATTTTGGAAGGGTTTCTAAGGGATACCATTATGGAATATCTCATAGAATCATAGAATCGTAGAGTTGGAAGGGACCTCCTGGGCCATCTGGTCCAACCCCCTGCTCAAAGCAGGATTCGCTAAATCATCCCAGTCAGATGTCTGTCCAGCCTCTGTTTGAAGACTTCCATTGAAGGAGAACTCACCACTTCTCGTGGCAGCCTGTTCCACTCATTGATCACTCTAACTGTCAAAAAGTTTTTTCTAATATCTAATCTGTGTCTCCTCCCATTCAGTTTCATCCCATTGCTTCTAGTCTTTCCTTGTGCAAATGAGAATAAAGTTGATCCTTCTACAATGTGACAGCCCTTGAGATATTTGTAGACAGCTATTAAGTCTCCTCTCAGTCTTCTCTTTTGCAAACTAAACATTCCCAAATCCTGCAACCTTTCCTCATAAGACAGGGTTTGCAGACCGGTCACCATTCTGGTCGCTCTTTTCTGAACTTGCTCCAGTTTGTTGATGTCTTTTTTAAAATGTGGTGCCCAAAACTGGACACAATATTCCAGATGAGGTCTGACCAAAGAGGAGTAGAGGGAAATAATGACTTCACGTGATCTAGACTGTATGCTTCTGTTAATACATCCTAGAATTGCATTTGCCTTTTTTGCTGCTGCATCACACTGTTGACTCATATTCAGTCTGTGATCTATTAGTATACCCAAGTCTTTTTCACATGTGCTGCCCATTCAATTCACTATTAGTGCCGACATTTTGTACACCAGAAATGCTACTCCAATCTCTGCCTGAAGTAGCATTTTTGGCACAGCACACGAAGAAGCACACCACTCAGAAGATTATTATTATACACTAGCTGAAGAGCCCGGCGCTGCCCGGGCATAGTAACTGACTGTGGTTAGTTATAGCAAATTATTATTATCCTCCATCCCATAGTCCCGTGCCCATATACCCATCATACATATCCACGATCCCATAGGCCCGTGCCCATATACCCATCATACATATCCTCCATCCCATAGTCGAGTGCCCATATACCCATCACACATCCTCCATCCCATAGTCCCATGCCCATATACCCATCATACATATTCTCAATCCCATAGTCCCATGCCCATATACCCATCATACATATCCACGATCCCATAGGCCCGTGCCCATATACCCATCATACATATCCTCCATCCCATAGTCGAGTGCCCATATACCCATCACACATCCTCTATCCCATAGTCCCGTGCCCATATACCCATCATACATATTCTCCATCCCATAGTCCCATGCCCATATACCCATCATACATATTCTCCATCCCATAGTTCCATGCCCATATACCCATCATACATATTCGCCATCCCATAGTCGAGTGCCCATATACCCATCACACATCCTTCACCTCATAGTCCCATGCCCTGCCCATATACCCATCATACATATCCGCCATCCCATAGTCGAGTGCCCATATACCCATCACACATCCTTCATCTCATAGTCCCGTGCCCATATACCCATCATACATACCCACGATCCCATAGGCCCGTGCCCATATACCCATCATACATATCCTCCATCCCACAGTCGAGTGCCCATATACCCATCACACATCCTCCATCCCATAGTCCCATGCCCATATACCCATCATACATATTCTCCATCCCATAGTCCCATGCCCATATACCCATCACACATCCTTCACCTCATAGTCCCATGCCCATATACCCATCATACACATCCGCCATCTCATAGTCCCGTGCCCATATACCCATCATACATATCCTCCATCCTGGATTAAAAACACACATGTGACATGCACAATGTGAACAAGTCTGTTGGACCATGTTCACTCCACCCTGACTGAAACACAAACAAAAAGCACAGAATGACAAATGTGCAAAAATACCTTGCAATAAGACACATAACAGTAGTCAGCAAGTGCTGATAAAAGGTAATAACAAACACAGGGTATTTAGTCTATACGTTTTTTTGCTTCAATACGGGTTACCTTGACGTTGGTGAGGCAGCTTGGTATACATTTTTTTGCAAAAAAACGTATAGACTAAATACCCTGTGTTTGTTATTACCTTTTATCAGCACTTGCTGACTACTGTTATGTGTCTTATTGCAAGGTATTTTTGCACATTTGTCATTCTGTGCTTTTTGTTTGTGTTTCAGTCAGGGTGGAGTGAACATGGTCCAACAGACTTGTTCACATTGTGCATGTCACATGTGTGTTTTTAATCCAGTTTTTTTCATGCTTATGCATGATTTGAGAGGCCCCACCCCTCTCTTGTGTGACATGCACATAAGGAGCTGTCTTGCACCACGTGCCCATACCAGAAAGCGCCTGTCTTAATCCTGCTCATTTAGACACAGTTCATATGTTCAGGTATTAAATACATTAGATAGGGACTGCTTCAATACGGGTTACCTTGACGTTGGTGAGGCAGCTTGGTATACATTTTTTTGCAAAAAAACGTATAGACTAAATACCCTGTGTTTGTTATTACCTTTTATCAGCACTTGCTGACTACTGTTATGTGTCTTATTGCAAGGTATTTTTGCACATTTGTCATTCTGTGCTTTTTGTTTGTATATCCTCCATCCTATAGTCCAGTGCCCATATACCCATCACACATCCTCCATCCCATAGTCCCATGCCCATATACATATCCGCCATCCCATAGTCCCGTGCCCATATACCCGTCAAACATATCCTCCATCCCATAGTCCAGTGCCCATATACCCATCACACATCCTCCATCCCATAGTCCCGTGCCCATATACATATCTTCCATCCCATAGTCCCGTGCCCATATACCCATCATACATATCCTCCATCCCATAGTCCGGTGCCCATATACTCATCACACATCCTCCATTCCATAGTCAACCATTATGACATCATAATGAGCGGCGGCAGGGCTTGCAACCTTTGATGACATCAGCGTCGCCATGGCAACCATTGTAACATCATAATGAGGGGCGGGGCTTGATACGCACACACTGCTTCCCCAGTATGCAAATAGGGGCATTGTGACATCACAATGAGGGGCGGGGCTTGATGCGCGCACACTTTTTCCCCAGTATGTAGATAGGAGCAAAATTGTTTGGTGAATTGGAACGCGCGGGGTTAAAATTTTGCCTCACAACATAGCTTAGGACGCTCTCGGGGTCCAGACGTGTGACTGTGCCAAATTTTGTGGCTGTAGCTGCGACGGTGCGGATGCCTATCCCGGACATACACACATACACACACACATACATACATACACACATACATACACACTTTGAGCTTTATATATTAGATTTATATAGCGCCATTTATTCCATGGCGCTTTACATGTGAAAAGGGGAAATATAGACAAGTACAATAAACATGTGCAAGATAAGTACAGAAGGAGAGAGGACCCTGCCCGCGAGGGCTCACAGTATACAGGGATGGGTGAGTATACAGTAGGAGAGGGTAGAGCTGGTTGTGCGGTGGTTCAGTAGACTGAGGATCATTGCAGGCTGTAGGCATGTCAGAACAGGTGGGTCTTCAGGCTCTTCTTGAAAGTTTCCATTGTTGGTGAGAGTCTGATGTGTTGAGGTAGAGAGTTCCAGAGTATGGGGAAAGCACGGGAGAAGTCTTGTATGTGGCTGTGGGAAGAAGAGATAAGGGGGGGGTAGAGAAGGAGATCTTGAGAGGATCGACAGTTGCGTTTGGGTAGATACCGGGAGACCATGTCACAGATGTATGGAGGAGACAGGTTGTGGACGCCTTTATATTTCATGGTTAGGGTTTTGAACTGGAGCCTCTGGGCTCAATGTTAATAAATGTTTAACTCCATATCAACATGGATTTATGGAGGATCGCTCCTGTCAAAC
The DNA here is from genome assembly GCF_039654945.1 of Dendrobates tinctorius. Classification (NCBI taxonomy): domain Eukaryota; kingdom Metazoa; phylum Chordata; class Amphibia; order Anura; family Dendrobatidae; genus Dendrobates; species Dendrobates tinctorius. The sequence goes on from NW_027361719.1 coordinate 20,675,054, forward strand.
TAACCTGATCAGCCTCTATGAGGATGTAAGCTCTCAAATGGACCAAGGAGAATCATTGGATGTCATTTATCTCGACTTCTCAAAAGCATTTGACACTGTCCCACATAAAAGATTGGTAAGTAAGATGAGAAAGCTTGGGCTAGGGGAAAATGTGTGTAGATGGGTAGGTAGCTGGCTTAGTGATAGAAAGCAAAGAGTGGTTATTAATGGGGCATACTCAGATTGGGCCAGGGTTACTAGTGGGGTACCACAGGTTCTGTATTGGGCCCCCTACTATTTAATATATTTATTAATGATCTAGTGGATGGCTTACATAGTAAAATATCAGTATTTGCAGATGATACAAAACTATGTAAGGTAGTTAACACAAAGGAGGACAGTTTGCTACTACAGACAGATTTGAGTAAATTGGAGAATTGGGCTGAAAAATGGCAAATGAGGTTTAACACAGATAAGTGTAAGGTTATGCACATGGGAAGGAGAAACAGATGCTACAATTACTTACTAAATGGGAAACTGCTGGGGAAATCAGACATGGAAAAAGACTTAGGCATCTTAGTCAATAAGAAGCTAAATTGGAGTGCCCAGTGTCAGGCAGCTGCCACCAAAGCAAATAGGGTCATGGGATGCATTAGAAGAGGTCTGGGGACACGAGATGAAAATATAAATCTCCATCTGTACAAATCACTCGTCAGACCACACTTGGAGTATTGTGTGCAATTTTGGACGCCGGTGTTCAAGAAAGACATTACTGAACTTGAAAGGGTTCAAAGGCGGGCTACTGAAATGATAAATGGAGTTGGTTCACTTCAATACCCAGAAAGGTTATCAAAATTAGGTCTATTTACTCTAGAAAAGAGAAGACTAAAGGGCCTGTCACACTAAGCGATATCACTAGCAATATCGCTATAACTTGTAACGTTATAGCGATATTGCTAGCGATATCGCTGTGTGTGATACTTACCTACAACCCGCTCCCCCGCTGCTTATCGCTGGTCACGCGAGAACAGGCTGGACAGTTTCTCGTCGTCAGCTTCCTGCGGCGCTTCCTGCTGTGACGACGAGCGACGCGTGGAGCCGGGCGGGAGGACGCAGGATCGCCGCGTCTGACAGGTAAGTAGCGATCCCCGTCCCTTGCGATGTCGCTGGTGAGATCTGCCTGTGTCATATCGCTGGTCGGGATCGCTGGTACATCGCTAAGTGTGACAGTACCTTTAGGGGAGACCTAATATATATATATATGTACAAGTATATCAGAGGGCAATACAGAGATCTCTCCAATGAACTGTTTGTACCAAGGACTGTGACAAGAACAAGGGGGCATTCTCTTCATTTGGAGGAAAGGGAATTTCTGCACCAGCATAGAAGAGGGTTCTTCACGGTAAGAGCAGTGAGGCTCTGGAATTCTCTTCCTGAGGAAGTGGTGATGGCCAACTCACTGAATGAATTTAAGAAAGGAATGGATGCTTTTCTTGTGAGTAACAGTATAGAAGGTTACGAATAACAGAATATTATAGGTAGATGGTTGACCCAGCTTAGGGGAAGGAATTTTTTTCCCTATGGAGAAAATTGGCTGCTACTCTGTGGGTTTTTTGCCTTCCCCAGGATCAACAATGCAGAACAGCTGCACTAAAAATTAGGCTGAACTAGATGGACATAAGGTCTTCCTTCAGCCTTCAAAACTATGTTCAAAACTATGTTACTACAAGTTGGAATTGCATTAGCAGCTTATACTGCAACAATGCAGCATATAATTGTCATGCTCTGTAACTTTCTATCAACTATTTTTTGGTGGGTAGTTCCTCTTCATCATCATTCTGGCAGCACTGTACATTTTGGGACTTTTTGCCCCTCACTTACCATTCATTCACTGCATCTGCTATTATTCATTGGTTTATCTGTTACTTATCTGAAAGCTCATCTTTTTGGTATTCCTGTATTCAATTTAATGGACAGGCGAGCAGGAGAGGAGAGACAAAGCTTTTCCCTCCTTTCTGTAATCGTTCTTCTAAACATCTCAGCTGCTGAATAAGGATCATTCTCGATACCAGACAGTGTATGGCAATTTAGACAAAAGAGAAGCAAATAATGAACCATCCTTTGGAGTAACCTTTGCAGAAATAAGACAACATAGTTTTTAAATAAAGTGATTTCCAGATTGTCTTTTTATCACAAGTTCTCTCAAATGAGATCAAAAGTACAGTGACAGTATAAAAAATTATTTATTGTAAGATTTACATGTAGGGTAGACAAAGACACGAGCAGAATGTCCTTGTGATAGAGTGGTCATTTCAAACATTTCCTGGAAGAGTTATGTTCTTATGGTACAAATTACTTCCACAGAAAGCTGTCATTATAAGGTGACTGCTGGAACATGAACAGCTCCCATAGGCTGTCTCACGTATTCTGGAACCACTTTTTGTTCTTTCAGAGATGATATTCTCATGTCTTAAATTAGTTCCCTAAAAAGTCACAAGCTGGGGCAGCAAAAGATGGTTTTATGAAGAATCTGTCTTGAGAAGATTTATCTCAAACGTAGCATTTTCTACAGAGCACACAGACAAATGAATAACAAATGCAAAATTACAGTTGCTAGCTGCCAACCCTGAAAGCAAAAGGATTCAATAAGTCTTTATCATTGAGACAAGGTCAAAACTTACTATTAGTTTTGTGAAGGGGCGACTCAGGATTTCCTATTTGAATTCGGCACTGACTGGTCTTCTCTTTAAATCCGTTGCCTGGTCTGGTTGCACAATGACATTGATATACCAAATGAACTATTACCCTACTCTAGTCATAGATCAGAGAGGAGACAGGAGCTCCAGATCAATTTTAAAAAAGAAGATTAACTCTTCATCCTTGTTTGAGGGAGCCACAACAAATTTATATGACTACTATATGTGACAAAATGAGCATTAGCCTTCATCAGTCCTGAAGGACAAAATTTCCATATAGAAAATCGCCAAAGGACAATGGAGGTACAGATGACAGCGATATCATTAGACCAATTGTGAAAAAAGACATTTGGGGTCTTTTTATGCACACTAGAAGTCTAAAATAGCCTTATTGGCATTACGTAGTACTGTAAGTCATGTGTTAAAACTCAAATACTTCAGATTAATTAGAGTTTACTGTAAAAGGTTTATGAAAACTAAATTCATATCATTAGGTTCTTTGGGAACTCCACCTGCTCAGTAGATTCCACCTTTTCCTTGGTAAATTATTTTCTTGAGCAAAGCTTTCTCTGTAAAATACTGAACAAGCAAAGGAGACTGTTTTACCTCTATGGCCACTACCATTGTTTTCTGACAGATGTCAATGTCTACCTTTGGGATGGCTCACTGCATCCGAAGAGATTACCTCATAGCCTTTAGAGATAATAAAAGATGTCCCCTGCTCAGTGGCCTCCCTCTATGAACTAGAAAACCAAGGAAGCATCCCTTATCTTTGGTTGTGGTCATGCCACTGATGATGTGCAGTCATATCATCTTGGTAATGCCGAACCTAATTGGTCAGATGTAAGGGACTCTGTTTATGACTAGATCAAGTGATGTCATCTACGAGGTTGGCAATAGCCTATAAATGTCCAGCATTCAAGCCGCCAATTGCTGCTTATATAGTGGCCACCAGGGTCATACATCATAGATTCTGATGCCAACTGTCTATAATAGTCTCCAATATTATTTGGGCAGGTGAAGCATGTCAAGACTTAGAATCAGTAAATAAGATTAGTAAATATTTGATACCAATATAGTATTGGTATCCAACAATATACTATATATAGATATGCAGCAGAATTAGCTGTAATAAAACATTATAGGAAAGTTATCAGAATTAAATATAGACGATATTGACTTGGGTCTTGTCTATATAATGTCTTAATCCTGTGTTTCATTTTTAGAGATGAGCGAATTGTTCGTAGAACCTACCTGAACCTCATTGAAATCAATGGGAGGCAAAACCAAACGCATAGACAAAAACTTAAGGAGGGCCAAAAAGCTTCCCAAACAGCTCAATTTAGGGCAGACACCAGGAAAAGTGGCATCAATTGACTCAGAACACAAATAGTATAATAGCACAGTATGGATGCATGGGATAAGGCCTAGGACAGGGCTTGGACCACTATTTCTAGCTGAAACATTGATCAGTAATAGGTGGAAAAGTGACAGGTGTAGGCCTGGTGCTCTGAGAAGCCTGCCAAATTCTGTCAACACATAAAAAGAAAACCCAACTTGGAGTTCAAATATTTACAATAATTAGGGGCAGACTCGAGAAAAAGTGACATCAATTGACACACAGTAGAAATGTGATAATGGCACAGCAGCAGCAGTCAGCCATGGGCCATGCATGAGGTATCAGGGTCTGGGCCAGCATTTGGAGCTTTGAATTTAAGTTTCAATTAAGATGAGGTGAGTGAGGGACCGGTGTGAGCCTGCTTTGCTGGGAGCCCACTAAAATGAGGCTCCGCGGACTTTATTTGCATATTCGTATTTCCCAGGGAGCAATGCACCTAGGATTTCACTGATTGAGCGCCTTTGCCGGCTGCCGCAGTGTTTTCTTAGACTGGTCTCCCTGAGGTCAGTGATTGTTTCGTGATGTTGGTCTACTAGGCATTGCTCCCACCTAGCCAGAATCCTACTCCACACTGATGAGGGGCAACACCCCGAAACAGCTGTCTGTGGATGGATACCTGGCCTTGGTATTTCCCTTGTCATATCTGTAAACTCATAAAGAGCTGGATATTGACTTAAAGGACCACTTAATATGGTGATAATGGTGGTTTCCGAAAGAAGCCACTCCTTGGCTGGGTCCTTCCCTGGAGGAAGATCTGGATAGTTCCGTGTTTGAGACTCTTAAATAAGACTCCACAGACTTTATTTGCATATTTGGGAGCCCTGATACCTCAAGCAACAGCTCAAACTGCTTTTCTGCTCAGTCACACTCAGTTGGCACAAATATCAGCTTCATCGACTACTATTGGTAGATAAATGTAAGGATAATAGCACAGGTAGTTGACTGATGATCAACTCACCCAGAGCAGAAAGTTGATAATGGCACAACAGCAGTCAGCCATGCACCTTGCATGAGGTATCAGGGATTCGGCCAGCATTTAAAGCTTTGAATTAAAGTTTAAATTAAGATGAGGTGGGTGAGGGACTGGTGTAAGCCTGCTGTGTTGGGAGCCCTGATATCTCAAGCAACAGCTCAAACTTCAAAATTTCAGGATAGTGACACAGGTAATTGACTGAAAGTAAATGCAGGCCTGCCTGTCTGGGAACCCTACTGCTACAGGCAACAGACATGAAGGAGACCCAACTTGGAGTGCAAACAATTCAAAAATTATTGCCACACACCACTAAAGTGACATCAATTTCCCCAGAATACAAATAGTATAATTGTGCTCTGAGACCCCTTCCACTATAGGCAACCCACCAGATGGAGACTCAACTTGGAGTTTCCACATTTCCAGAAATTATTGTCATACATCAGTAAAGTGGCATCAATTTTCCCAGAAAGGAAATAGTATAATGATATTCTGAGACCACTTCCACTAAAGGCAACCCACCAGATGGAAACTCATCTTGGAGTCACTACATTTACAAAAATTATTGTCACACACCACTGAAGTGACATCAATTTCCCTAGATTAAAGATGGCATAATGGTTCTTTGAGACTCCTTCCAATACAGGCAACCCACCATATGAAGACCCAAGTTGGAATTCAAAAGTCATTGGAGATGCATGAGTTGTTCATCTTGATGAAAGTTAGGTGGTCAACACTTTCAGGGAACAGCTGGTTGTGCTTATCCATCAGGACACCACCAGTAGCGCTAAACACATGTTCTGAGAAAATGCTGGCTGCCAGGCATGACAAAATCTCCATGGTGACATGCAAGCTCAGGCCAATCTTCCATTTTTGAGGACCAAAATGCGAAAGGGTCCAAATTCTCCCTAATAGAATTGATATTGAGCTTGAGATGCACTATCCTCTCCAGTCGTTCACAACGTGTCAGACTTGTACTCTGTTCTGCTAGTGCACCTTCTAGTCTAAAAATTGTGTGAAAGGACTCACCTAAATTGATCAAGCCACTTACACTGCTGCTATTAATGTTTTGTGTTGATGACTCAATGTTCTTGGCATTGGAATTCTATAACTGCTATGCACACTATGTGCCTCACTGCTGTCTTGGCGAAAACCAATCTTAAGATTGTCTACAAGTGTGAGGTCCAAGTTCATGGTGTGTTGGTGGTGAGGTAACATTCAAGCTTGCTTCCTCCGTACCCTACCGCCAACCACGGACAACAGAGACTGTTGCGTGCCCATCACCTCTTTTTCCTCCATTTGTTCCTCGGCTCCTGCACCTTTAGCAACAGTTTGTCTGCTACCATGAGCCCCACTAGATCGTTGTAATCCACCCCCCCATGGCACCTGCCTGTTCAACAACAGTCCAGAACTTAGAGATATTGTTATCCCTTCCGTTTCCTCCTCTGCTTCCACCTCTTCCTCTGGGACCACCATCTCCTCACGCAGACTATTCAAAGTGTGCTCTAGCATGTAGATGACAGGAATAGAGATGCTGCTGATGATGGCATCATCAGCGTTAAAAATGTTAGTAGCCATTTTGAAACTGTGTAGAAGGGTGCAGAGGCACTTCATCTGTGCCCACTCCTCAAGCGTGATTTGCACCACATCCATAATGCAGTGGCCCAGACTATGCAAAAAAACATACTTCACCAGTGTTTGTACTGCTGCCACAGTCTCTGCAACATGTGCAGAGTGGAATTCCACTTTGTTGGCACATCACATATCAAATGGTTAACCAGTAGGCCTAAAGACCTCTGTAGCGATGCAAGGTGATGACCTGTGGGTTGCGAACGGCGTAAGTCAGCACTAGAGATGAGTGAACGTGTATGAAAAATGTTAGCCAATCTAAAATTCGGTACAAACATTGCACATTTGGATATGTGTTCAGTTTCCCAAACATTTTTACTCAAAGTAGGCAAAATTTGGTCACAGTTAGGTATATGATCTTGTTTCCACTAATGCTTTTGCTTTGACTTTGTCTAGGATAGTGGTGCTATATGAGAGGTGGGGGGACGTGTTTTAGGAGGGGAAGAGGTGGGGGGACGTGTTTTAGGAGGGGAAGGGGTGTGTGTACGTCAGAGGAGCTGCAACGTGTAATTTTTTTTTTCTTTAATAACTTAATGTGTGCACATTCTGGCATGTCCCTGTCCATATAAAAAGTGGACATTTTTTTTTTGCTCAGTGTCACAGTGCAAAGAGGCCATACCTGCTACTACTGTAAGCTAGATAGGATCCTGTCTTGTGTGAAATCAATCTTCCAGCATTTAGCTACCTTATGCTAAAACTGTGTTGCAGTCTCACTGGGCCCCATTTGCTAATCAAAATCCTTTGGGCAGAAACTGTTTTGAATTGAGAAATCAGGAGGCCCCAGTTCCTCTTAAAACTCACTACGCCTAATATAAAAGCTCATCCAGGAGTCCATACTTGTTAATCCAAATCATTTGTGATAAAACTGTGTTGCAGTGAGGAATCAAAAGGCCGTATTTCCTCTTAAAAATCATTAGGCCTAATATAGGGGTCCAGCCAGCATTCCCTATTTGCTAATCCAAATCATTTGGGATAAAACTGTGTTGAAGTGAGGTATCAGGAGACCACATTTCCTTTTAAAAAATATTTAAGCCTAATATTGGGGTTCAGCTAGGATGAAGCTGCATTTGCTAATCCAAATCAATAGGTCTAATATAGGGGCTCAGCCAGGACTCCCTATTTGCTAATCCAAATCAGCTGAGATAAAACTGTGTTCCAGCGAAGAATCAGGAGGACAAATTTTCTCTGAAAAATCATTAGACCTAACATTGGGGCTCAGTCAACAGGCCGTATTTGCTAATCCAAATTGTTTGGGATAAAACTGTGTTGCAATGAGGAATCAGAATGACACATTTCCTCTTAAAAATCGATAGGCCTAAAAAGGCCTATTATAAGGGTTCAGCTAGGAGTCACTATTTGCTAATCCAAAGGCAGCCGACATCCTTTCATCATCATTTGGGATAATAGTTTGGTGCAGGCACCAAATCAATTGCATGACTCCATGTTTGTGCGGCAAGCCGCAACGTAACTGCCCCATATTCCTCCTCCTCCACCTCCTCTGCTGAGCAACTCAGCTGCATGCCTCTGGGTTCACACCAAGTGGGATTTCCAACCTCATCATCATCCTTTCTGTTCTCCCTCTTTTCACCCTGAGAGTCACCCTCTTCCTGCCCTGAAAGCACAGTACAGTCACGTGTGCCTCCGATATCTGAGTCTCATGAGGATCACCTCCTCCCTCAGGGTTTAACGTCTGGTGACGTGTTTCTAGATTCTGCTCAGACCCTACTTTGTCCGGCACCAGGTCCAAGAGGAATTAATTTTGGACATAGGTGCAGATGCTTTATTCATCTGGATTCTGTGAATCTTTGAGCAAACCTCTGATGCCCATGGAATAGAATGTGTGAACATATTTGCAGACTCGACCATCTGTGGTTTCCCACAGTCAGTTGGGTGGTGGAGAGTTGTGACTCGGGGGCAAACAAGGGTAATTGGGGTGCCACCTCTGAGGATTGTACTGTGTGTGATGTTAATCATATCACTTGCTCTTTCTGGCCCTTGTCTACAAGGTGTACCGTTGTGCAGCTGTCAAAGAAAGGGAGTGGAGTAGTCCATCCAGTAACCGATGTTGTCAGTTGTCTTTGGAAAAAATTAGATGGTGTTTGTTCAGTAGAGCTTTCAGTAATATTACCACCTAATCCACATACATATCGAACACCAAGCCTATTGCTCCTTCCACCAAGACCTCACTTTTTCCCATTCATTTGGATGTACCCTTCCCCTCTTTTAACCATCTGTTTTAAAACCCTAGGCCCAGGCCTGACAGTCACCTTTTACTAAATTACCAATCAGTATTTATTCTCTGAAATAGTGTGCCTGCACAACAGTATTAGCCCAATCAGTTTTGATTAGGAAATGTGGCCTGGTGCCTGCACAACAATATTAGCCCAAATGATTTTGATTACGAAATGTGAACTCCTGTCTGCACCCCAATATTAGCCCAGACAATTTTACTTGGGTAATGTGGCCCGATGCCTGAACAATATTAGCCCTAATGATTTTGATTAGGAAATGAGGCCTGGTGCCTGCACTCTAATATTAGCCCAAACTATTTTGATTAGGAAATGTGACCCTCTGAGTCCTGACTGGAACACTGTATTAGCTTAAAATGATTTAGATTAGGAAATATAGACTCCTGCCTGTTCTAAATATTAGCACAGACTAGTTAGATGCTAGAAGGTTGATTTCACACAGGACAGAAACCAATCTAATGTCACAACTTACATCACCCCCAGTCTCTGGCAGACCCTCCCCCGGCATCCTGATCCAGCTTCCCCATGCAGCACATAGTGCGAGGCGGTAGGGAAATGACTCAGCTGATTGAACTAACCAGGAAGGAAAATACTTCTACATATGTGAGTATAATGTGCTATTTGCGTCCACCTCTCCCTCATCCATCCATCCCTCCCTCATCCATCCCTCATCCATCAATCCATCCCTGCCTCATCCAACCATTCCTTTCTCATCCATCCATCCCTCATCCACCCATCCCACCATCATCCATCCCTCCCTCATCCATCCATCCTCCCTCATCCATCCATCTCTCCCTCATCCATCCATCCTTCATCCTTTCATCCCTCACTCATCCATCCATCCCTCATTAATCCATCCCTCTCTCATCCATCATCTCCCCTCATCCATCCATCCACCCATCCAGCTTATTGGACTAACCAGGAAGGAAAATGCTTCTTCATAGGGGAGTATAATGTGCATCCATCCCTTCTTCATCCATCCCGCCCTCATCCATCCCTCATCCATCAAACCATCCCTCAATCATCCATCCATCCCTCATCCATCCTTTCCTCTCTCATGAATCCATCCCTCCCTCATCCACTCACCCTCCCTCATCCATCCATCCCTCCCTCATCCATCTCAGCTATTCATCCATAAATTCCTCATCCATCCCTCCCACATCCATCTCTACCTAATCCATCCATCCCTCCCTCATACATCCATCCCTCATTCTTCCATCCATCCAACCATCTATCCATCCATCTCTCATTCACCCACCCCTCCCTCATTCATCCCACACTCCCTCATTCATTCATCCCTCCCTCATTATACCATCCCTCCCTCATCCATTCCTCCCTCTCTTATCCATCCATCCCTCATCCATCCATCCATCCATCCCTGATTCAGCCTTCCCTCATCCATCCATCCCTCCTTCAAACATACATCCCTCATCCATCCATCCATCCCTCCGTCATACATCTAACCAACCCCCCATCCATCTATTCCTCCCTCATACATACATACATCCTTCATCCATCCATCTATCCCTCCCTCATTCATCCATTTCTCATGCATACATCCATCACTCATTCATCCATTTATTCATCCCTCCCTCATCCATCCCTCCTTCAACCATCTATCCATCCCTGCCCTCCTTCCCTCATCCATCTATCTAGTCACTAAGTCATGAACAGTGTGACCCAGAAATGGCTGTTGGCAAAGTCTATGGAATGTCAGAATGAGGCTCCATAGACTTTGTTTGTTGAATTCACTCGACTATGTCAGATTGGGTGGAATATGTCAGACTTGCGAGGGATTTTTAATTTTTTTAAATAAACTGGTGTTGGGGGGAATGTCAGGGAGTGTTTATTTCAATAAAGTATTTTTTAGTTACGGGGTTAGTAATGGGGGGTGTCTGATAGTCGTCTCTCCTCATAAATAACCCTTTGGCTGGATGTCAGCTGCATTACAAAGCTGACATCAACCCTAAAATATTACTCTGCTTGCCAATGCAACAGGGCAATCAGGAAGAGCCGGGAAAATCGCCAGACTTGAGCATCTAATGGATGCGTCATTTCTGGAGCGGCTGCCGGCTGGTATTTTTAGACTGGGAAGGGCCCAATAACCATGGAACTTCATAACCTGATAATACATTGTTTTTTTCAATTTATTTGGTTAGAATAAAGCTGATCAATAAGCTCCATATACAGGGCACTAAAGGGTGCAATGTTATAATGTCTTATGTGGTTGTGAAGTTATATATCTGCCACGTATCTATTATATCTCCATCTATGCACTATTATCTTTGCACACCTTTAAAGGGAACACCCACGGCCCTGGTACCAATGCAAGTGTCAGTCTGTGCCAGGGGAGTGGCTACAGCTGCAGCTACAGTGGGTATGGAAAGTAGTTTCATTGCAGCCATTTGGTAAATTCCAAAAAGTTCATTTTTTCTCATTAATGTACACTCTCCACCACATCTTGACTGAAAAAAACAGAAATGTAGAAATTTTTACAAATTTATTAAAAAATAAAAACTGAAATATCACATGATCGTAAGTATTCAGACCCTTTGCTCAGTATTGAGTAGAAGCAACCTACCATGTCTTTGTTATTCTTAATTACTGGGTTAGTAATGGGGGTGTTCTGCCTTCAGGCACGATGACACGTTGTGCACTCCAGCATGCAGCATAAACCACAGCTCTGTCTTCCAAAATAAGCAGACTGTTCTCTGTAGTCTAACTTGTTTATTGGTGAAGAGTATAGAACATGCGGTAAAACTGTAAAGAATACAATTGACATGCATAAGTATTGGGCAGATGATCACAACTAACTAGTGTTGAGCGACTTTTGTTTTTTTAGGGTCGAGTTTCGTTTCATGAAACCTGACTTTTCCAAAAGTCGGGTTGAGCAAAATCGGCCAACTATAGGGAAAAGTCGGGGTCGTCCCGAAACACGAAACCCAATGTAAATCAATGGAGAATTAAAGTCGGTAGTGAGAGGAGGACAGGAAACACACCAAGAGTGCCCATTTGAATGCCAAAAGCATAAATTCTTGTTACTGAAGCTTGTCAACCTTAATTAACTTCATAATACTAGTTACGCACTGAAAAATGGGGGTTATTTGGCTACAGTTGTGGGGGGGGAGGGCTGGCTCCAGGTTTTCGTGGGCCCAGGGCCAAAGAGCGCCCCTTTAACACATACCACAACTCATGATGCTCCGATACAGCAGAGAAATAGCAGTATAGTACAATGAAAAATACTTCACTTCTTACATCTCATGACTGATATCCATTTTAAATTCTCCAATACCTCCAAAAACGGACATTATATAACTCCATACAGTATTATGGCCAGCGCTTAGTGCACTATACAGAGTAATGAGGCCCATATATTTCTCCATACGGAATCATTCCCATATAATGTTTCAAACCGTATATGATGAGATCCACAAAATCTACAGTATATGTTGGTCCCAATGGATGAAGCTCCACTGTCTTATGGGCCCAAATAATGCTCCATATATAATGGGCCCCATTTCTACTGCTCTAGTGTATAATGGGCCCTGTAAATGCTGCTCCAGTGTCTGATGTCCACCTTTGGAATGCTCCAGTGTATGGTGGGCCCCATATATCATTCACCAGAGTATAGTGCTCCCCAAAAATTGCTGTCCCAACATTGAAAACAATTACATAAGTCTCCTTGCTAGGGAATCCCAGCACTACTCTGAACTCCTTGTCGTCCCCATCTTCCATCTCACTGCACTTGGCTGTTTAGGCCCTCCCACCGGCAGAGACACTTTTGCGTACTATGCGGTGTCCTGTGCCAGTGCCATCGCCCATGAGTATGCCCCCCCACCTGCTCAAGGAACCTGCACTTTCATCTGCACCTTCCTCTTTGTCACCGTGTAAGGTGGTACAGTATGCGGGAAGGGGAACCTGAGCTTCCTCTGGGTCAGATTCTGGCTGTGTAGAGTGCGAGGGGAATGTAGTGGTCTGGGTCAATGTACCAGCAGCATCATCCAGCAGTGGCTGGGCCTCAGTGCACTTGTGGCGTCTCCAAGAGTACGGTCGCCACTGTGGCATTGCCTTCCTCCTTCCTCCTAGGGAGTGTGTTGTCAAGCTTGGGAGCAACGAAGGATCTCTCTAGCAGTGAAACCAACACACAACACATTTCCCACTCCAGGCCAGCAGGGAGACCTCTGAACCTGACTGCTGAGGAGCTGCTCTCTGTGGTCGGGAGGAGGTAAGTTAGGGCACTCTGTGCAGGGAAGGGGAAGTGTGTGGACGTGAGAAGGGGAGCTGGAGGATGAGCAGAGTTAAGGCTCACTCCTAGCTGGAGCACATGGTCCGGATTCCGGTCTCCGAGTTTGTAGGGACACTGACGTTCCTGCAGCAGAAATCAGGGGAAGTAGCAGCTATAAATGCTCTGTATCCAACTAAGGCTCGGAGGCCCCAGCATCAACATGTGCGAGGCAGAAGGAAAAGGCTACAGCTGTCTGCCATAGAAGTAAAGTCTGAGGAACATCTGTTAGACAGGAGGCGTTTCAGTGAACCACGGTCCTATGAGTGCTTCCCCCATAAGCGCTAGAAAGGAGATGTTCAGGAAGGTACATGTTGGCGGAGTGTTGGAAGGGAGCTTTCCATTCTGGTCCCGGAGGTTGGCAGAGGTCCTGACCCGGAGGACACAGCATGGAGGCAGGCATCTGTGTAACCTGCAGACTGTGAGTAAAGCTTTGGAACTGCACGCTCTGGTGTCCTACAGTTATTCCAGCACCGCTACATCTGGGTACCAGCACCTACACCGCCTGTGCCTTTCCCCCATCACTACATCTACACTTCCCTGGGACTCCAGCTCCACCTGTGGGGAGCTTCACCATCTTTGCTGCACAACACCATCAGTCCCAGAGGATCTGCATGCAGCGTCGGCCTAACATCTATGTTGCCGAACACCACAGGTGGCGTCAAACTATCTATATAAACTCTTTACCATTATACCACGCCATTTACATGGGCGCCCAGGGCCACCGTCCGGGTCACCGCTGCTGTGACACATCCCACTGACACCGGCCCGGTACCGAGTACCCCACAGCCCTGGGAGGGCGACCCATATGCCGACTGCTGATCGGGCGGCGTTATTCCCACGAACCTCCAAACAGCATCCCTGAAGGCAAAGTTTTTGGTTTCCGGGGGCAGTATGATTGCAAAGCTGAACCTTAAAGGAATGTCCAAAAGGGCACCACCAGGAGTGGAGCCTGTGGCTTAATTGGACTGCACCCGGGAAACCACTACCATACAAGCTACAGAAAAGATGGACAGATTGCAAGCTTTGTCGATTTTGTGTGTGGTGTGGTATGTCCGTTTGTAGTTGTGCCAGCGATTTCTCAGCTTTATTCCGTTAACGACCGAGACTCCGGCATGGCCCCGCGGTACGCGTTAAGCTTACTAGAGGGATACGCGAGGCTGTGGCACGTGGGATCGAGCAATAACAGGTCTAGCATTCCAGTACATGTCCGGGGCTGCATGCACGCTACACTGAAAGGACCAGCTTTTGTCGCTTACAGGTGCAGATAACCTGCTGAACTCCGTTAGTGATGGGGATCTGGGATTCAGATTATTCCCCGCGAACAATGATTTCCCAGTAAGTTCAGGTCAACCGCAATTCCGGAGTTAGGCCTAACCGTCATTCCTGAAAAAATTACGTGTCCAAACCACAGGTGCTGTAGCTTGCTTAACAGCTCGGCAGCCATTCTCAGGCCCAGTATGGATTCAACAACATTGTAGAAAGTTGATAAAGGGTACAGTTTCACCGGATAACACGTATATATGTAGCCTAGTTTACACATTAAAAATATATGTCTATAGATCAGGAGGCAGGCTCAGATGTTCTCAGGCCCAGTATGGATTTGACCAGATTGTACAAAGTTGAGAAAGGGTACTTTATCACTGGATGGCAGGTATATATAGCATAGTTTAAACATGTAAAATCTCCGTGTTCTCAGTATGGATTACACAGCAATCTAAAAAGTGGAAAAAAGGAAATGCATTTGAGGCGTACACAACTATATACTTTTGGTGTTATTTTTAAATCTTCATATATATTTCTGTCTCAGTAATACAGGCCAGCCTCTCCGCAATGGGAAATGAGATGCATACAATTAGTGACATAAAGGCTATTGATTGCAGAAATCTAGGAATTATTATTCATGGGAAAAACTTCCATCACAATTCTCATAGGCGATGCTGACCCTCAATTAATTTGTGTGTTGAGACAGTGAAACATTTTTTTGTGAATAAAGTCTTGCTGTATCGCACTTCCGTGGATTCCATCACTGTTACTCATCTCAATCCAATTTTTATCACAGGGAGCGATGTAAACATGGTGCTCACTGGCTATCATGATCTGTCACGTAACTTTGGAGTGCAAAAGACAGAAGCCACAGGCCGTAGGCGATTCTATTTGATTGGCATGAGAGGGCACATTTTGAAATGTGCGCCGGAATGTCACACGTTTGTGAGTAGGAAAACTGTGAAAGCTGATGATAAACCACCACTGCATGTAATTGTGAGTCGACGTCCATAAGAAATGGAAGCCACTGATCATCAGGAGCTAGAGCCCGGCCAGCAGGACAGGGCATAGCTACATCTTAACCATCATCTTTCAGTTCAATCAATTTGTAGTGGCAGTCCCAGTGAAGGATTTGACAGCCCAGACTACACAGCGGAGGAGCAGGGAGAGGTAAACATTGCAAATGCTGGGGCCCTGCCCAAGCAAGGGGGGCACACTCGTGGGCGTCGGTACTGGCACTGGGCCCCTCATAGTACGGCGGTGTGTCTGACGGCGGGTGTGCACCACCACTGTCAGAGACACTTGATTGCACTATGAGGGACCCTATGCCAGTGCCCGCGCCCAAGAGTCGGCCTACCCACCTGTCCAGGGCAACGGCACTAGCACGGTTTTGTGCGCTAGGTGGTGACCCCGGCCATGGGGGGGCCGCCCACTTAGGGAGGTTTACAAAGTGGCATATGTAGATGTGGGTCATTCAGCTGCTGCAAAAGGCAAAATAGGTCAAGTTCGCGGAATAGGAGGAGGACCAAAGCAAGCCATTTTTCTGGCAACCTATGTGTCATCAAGGGAAGGTGGGACAAAATCCTTGGAAACCCATGCATGGTTGATTTTAATGAAGGTTAGATCATCCACATTTTGGGTTGACAGACGGTCCTTTTTTCTGTCAGGATTGATCCAGCTGCACTGAAGACTCTTTCCGATAGCACACTTGCAGCTGGGCAAGCGAGCTCCTGTAAGGCATATTGTGCCAATTCAGGCCAGGTGTCCAGTTTAGCGGCCCAATAGTCAAAGAGGAATGACCTGTGCGGGAGAACATCGATATGGGAGGAAAAGTAGTTGTCAACCATAGTTGACAACTGCTGTATCCTGTCACTTTCCATCGATGCAGTATTACCAGTTGTGTGAGCGGTCCGTGAAAAATCAGTCCACAACATTGTCATGAAAATAACACCAAAAGTATATAGTTGTGTACGTCTCCAACGCCACTTCTGCTGTGTGCACCACGAACACCTCTGCCAAGCTGCCCCCGGCCCGTACGGCTCGTGTGAGAACCATCACCGCTGCTGTGTGCTGGGAATGCCTCAACCAACCGGTTAACCAGAGTTGCTTGTTTAGTAGCCAATATTAGGTCAAGGTTCTCCTGTGGCATGATGTTTTGTAATTTGCCATTATAGCGTGGATCCAGGATGCTGGCCAACCAGTAGTAGTCATCGTTCATCATTTTGGCAATGCGTGGGTCCCTTTTTTAGGATCTGCAAGGCATAATCTGACATGTGGGCCAATGTTCCCGGTGTCAATGATGCACTGCGAGTGTGGGTGGAGGAGCACTTTCTGGCAAATCCACATCCCTCCAGTCACGCACAAACCCTGTACCAGACCTTGCCACGCCAACATTTTCACTTGCCCCACGAGATGCATCCTCCTCCCCTAAGTAATCCTCCCCATCATCATCCTCCTCCTCCTCTTCTTCCTCCACCTCGTCCAGGAGAGGTCCCTGAGCAGACAATGGCTGAATGTCATCAATAATTCCCTCCACCTCTTCCTCCTCGTCAACTTGGCTGCAGATGCCTGCTCCTTAAGGTGCGTCAAAGTTTGCATGAGCAGACGCATAAGTGGGATGCTCATGCTTAGGATGGCGTCGTCTGCGCTTACCAGCCGTGTGCATTCCTCAAAACACTGAAGGACTTTACAGAGGTCTTTCAGCTTCGACCACTGCACACCTGTCAACTCCATGTCTGCTCTCAAAGTGCCTGGCCGTGTATCCTCCCACAAATGCATTATGGCCTGCCTCTGCTCGCACAGCCGATCAACCATGTGCAGGGTTGAGTTCCACCTTGTTGCAATGTCGATAATGAGGCGGTGGTTGGGAAGGTGGAGCAATCGCTGCAGCTTCTGCATACGAATGGAGTGTACAGGCGACCGGCGGATGTGCGCGCACAGTCTTCGCACCTTCTGGAGCAGGGCTGTTAACTCCGGATAATTATTGAGGAAGCACTGCACCACCAGGTTCAAGGTGTGAGCCAAGCAAGGTATGTGGCTGAGTTTTGAAAGGGCTATGGCTGCCACAAAATTACGGCCGTTATCACTAACTACCTTGCCTGCCTCAAGATGTACACTGCCCAGCCATGATTTAGATGAAGGAATTGAGGGTAAACTGATTAAATTTGCTGATGACACAAAGCTAGGAGGGATAGCTAATAATAGAGAAGAGAGAGAGAGGATTCAAAAAGATTTAAATAAACTGGAGAAGTGGGCAGCAACTAACAGAATGGTTTTTAACAGGGAGAAATGCAAAGTACTACATCTGGGCAATAAAAATGAAAAAAGCATATATAGAATGGGAGGAATAGGGCTAAGTGACAGCACATGTGAAAAAGACTTGGGTATACTAATAGATCACAGACTGAATATGAGTCAACAGTGTGATGCAGCAGCAAAAAAGGCAAATGCAATTCTAAGATGTATTAACAGAAGCATACAGTCTAGATCACGTGAAGTCATTATTTCCCTCTACTCCTCTTTGGTCAGACCTCATCTGGAATATTGTGTCCAGTTTTGGGCACCACATTTTAAAAAAGACATCAACAAACTGGAGCAAGTTCAGAAAAGAGCGACCAGAATGGTGACCGGTCTGCAAACCCTGTCTTATGAGGAAAGGTTGCAGGATTTGGGAATGTTTAGTTTGCAAAAGAGAAGACTGAGAGGAGACTTAATAGCTGTCTACAAATATCTAAAGGGCTGTCACATTGTAGAAGGATCAACTTTATTCTCATTTGCACAAGGAAAGACTAGAAGCAATGGGATGAAACTGAATGGGAGGAGACACAGATTAGATATTAGAAAAAACTTTTTGACAGTTAGAGTGATCAATGAGTGGAACAGGCTGCCACGAGAAGTGGTGAGTTCTCCTTCAATGGAAGTCTTCAAACAGAGGCTGGACAGACATCTAACTGGGATGATTTAGCGAATCCTGCTTTGAGCAGGGGGTTGGACCAGATGGCCCAGGAGGTCCCTTCCAACTCTACGATTCTATGATTCTATGATTCTATGACTCAGTTTGTCGCTGAAAGTACTCGGCCAGCACCTCGGCAGTGTGTCTGTCGCCCAAACACATCATCTGCAACACAGCCTGCTGACGCTTTCCACTAGCTGCTCAATAGGGGGACACCTCGTGTGCAACAGTGGCAGCTGCAGATGGAGTGCTCGTACGACTGCGCTCTGTGGACGAGCTTTCGCTTCTGGAGGAGGAGGAGGAGGGTCGAACGCCTACAGCCAGCTGTTTCCTATACCGTGGGCTAGGCAGCACTGTCCCACCACCACTGTCCCCTGTGGACCCTGCATCCACCACATTAACCCAGTGCGCAGTGATGGACACGTAACGGCCCTCGCCATGCCGACTGGACCATGCATCAGTTGTGAGGTGCACCTTTCCACTCACTGACTGCTTGAGTGCATGGACAATGCGGTCTTTCACATGATGGTGGAGGGCTGGGATGGCTTTGCGAGAGAAGAAGTGGCGACTGGGTAGGTCATAGCGTGGTACTGCATAGGCCATGAGTTCGCGGAAAGCTGCTCTTTTCACCAACCGATAGGGCATCATCTCTAACGAGATTAGTTTGGCAATGTGGGCGTTCAAACCCAGTGTACGCGGATGAGAGAGTGAGTACTTTCTTGACCTACTCATAGTGTCTGGGAGGGTGAGCTGGACTTGAGAGCTGCATATGGTGGAAGTAGCGGTGGACAGGGCGGACTGAGAGAGGGTTGATGATGGTGATGGAGTTGGTGTTCTTTCTGATGGCCTAGATACAGTCTTTCGTTGATATAACAGTGGGATTCCCTGACTGCTGTGGCCTTGCAACGACACCTCAACATTTGCTGCTGTGCTTACCGATGGGCTTACAGTGGGGGAAACAATGTAGCGTTGCTGACTACCTTCTTTGTGATCAGTTGCACATGTGGTACTTGAGGTTTGGTGTTGTGTCCACGCTTGCAAGTGCATGCTGGTTAAATATCTAAGCATGCAACTAGTATTCAAATTTTTCAGATTTTTCCCTCAGCTAAAGGTCTTTGCACACTTCTTAAAGATAACCTTGGCCTGATCATGAGGATTTTGTTCAAAAAAGTACCACACTGCACTCTTCCTACTTTGGCAGACATTTTGCGGCCTAGCACGCTTTGATATTTTGACAAGCTGTCCAGCAACTCTTTTGATTTTTGGAACCTGTCTTTGGAGTGCTCCGGCCTGCCAGATAACAGCTGTTGCGATGTCGATGTCTGCTGTGGATGCTACTCCTCCTCATCTGAGCTATTGGAAGCAGCACCCTCTTCCCCCAATGGATGCCAATCTGGGTCAACAACTGGGTCATCCATCACCTCCTCTTCAATGTCATGTGCACCTTCCTCTGTGTCACCGTGTATGGTGGTATAGTGTGCGGGAAGGGGCACCTGAGTCTCATCAGGGTCAGAATCTGGCTCTGTACACTGCAAGGACAATGTAGTGCTCAGAGTGAATGTACCAGCAGAATCATCTATCAGTGGCTGTGCATCAGTGCACTCCATGTCAGATTCATCTTGGCCTGGGTAATTCACCATTTCACTTGATAATCCAGGCATGGTATGTGAAAACAGCTCCATGGAGTAATCAGTAGTATGGCCTGCGTCATCCTTCAATCTTGGTTGGGGTGAAGGACACAAGGAAAGGTGTGGTTCATGAACATGAGCCTCCAATGATGACTCAGTGCTTTTATTTTTTACAACTTCAGAAGAGGAGGCGATAGAGCTGGAGGCTGAGTCAGCAATGTAAGACAAAAAATTTTCCTGAAGCTCTGGCTTTAAAAGCGGTTTGCCAACTCCTAGAAAACTAAGCCTTCGAGGCCTTGTGGAGCCAGATGATGACGCAGGCTCAACACCTCCTGCATTCGGTCCTATTTTGCTTTTGCCACTACCATCAGATCCACCACCAACACCATGTAGAAATGTAGACAAAATCCAACAAACTATATAGTAATGTAAAACAAGGTACAAAGTGTCTATAGGACAGGGGAGATTTTGAATTTCTGCACACACTTGTGGACACTGGACACTTTTGGATTGTGTGAGGCCCACTGAATATCACAGCGCTATGTCACAGGCTCGATGTCGCAGGTGTGAAAAATGTCACTAGAGGATAACGGAGATTTTGAATTTCTGCACACACTTGTGGACACTGGACACTTTTGGATTGTGTGAGGCCCACTGAATATCACAGCGCTATGTCACAGGCTCGATGTCGCAGGTGTGAAAAATGTCACTAGAGGATAACGGAGATTTTGAATTTCAGCACACACTTGTGGACACTGGACACTTTTGGATTGTGTGAGGCCCACTGAATATCACAGCGCTATGTCACAGGCTCGATGTCGCAGGTGTGAAAAATGTCACTAGAGGATAACGGAGATTTTGAATTTCAGCACACACTTGTGGACACTGGACACTTTTGGATTGTGTGAGGCCCACTGCATATCACAGCGCTATGTCCAGGCTCGATGTCGCAGGTGTGAAAAATGTCACTAGAGAATAACGGAGATTTTGAATTTCTGCACACACTTGTGGACACTGTACACTTTTGGATTGTGTGAGGCCCACTGAATATCACAGCGCTATGTCACAGGCTCGATGTCGCAGGTGTGAAAAATGTCACTAGAGGATAACGGAGATTTTGAATTTCAGCACACTCTTGTGGACACTGGACACTTTTGGATTGTGTGAGGCCCAGTGAATATCACAGCGCTATGTCACAGGCAGAAATTAGCTAGTGTATGACAAACTACAAGGTGTATATAGAATTGGGCAGAATAGGAATCTCCCTAGAGTGTAGGTCTGTAAGAACGGAACAAGTCCTCCACTTATCCTTACAGAGTGACACACAGATAGCTTCACTGTGGCCGTGATAACAGCCGTTACACGGTACTGAGAGAGGAGCGTGCACGTACATGGCTGTCCGGTGTACGTAAAATTGTCAGCTCCGTGTTTTTTAAGTATACGGACTGACACACGCTGTCTCTCTATAGTTTTGAATGTGATCAAACAGCAAATATATTTAACTGTTTGAAAACTAGACAAAACTAGAAGGTGCAGGTCTGTAAGAATGGAACATGTCCTCGACTTATCCTTACAGAGCGACACACAGATAGCTTCACTGTGGCCGTGATAACAGCCGTTACACGGTACTGAGAGAGGAGCATGCATGTACACGGCTGTCTGGTGTACGTAAAATTGTCAAGCTCCGTGTTTTTTAAGTATATGGACTGACACACGCTGTCTCTCTATAGTTTTGAATGTGATCAAACAGCAAATATATTTAACTGTTGAGTAGTGTGCACCGCTGTATGGTGTGAAAAAATGCATGCTCAGTACCTCACCAGGACAAAAAAAAAAATTGTGATTGCTTTTAAAAAAGCAGTTTGCAGAGCAGTGGGTAAACAGCAATGCAGCCGTCAGGAAGCCTTAGAAGGCAGCCTAACAACCAACATCACTGATCCAGCAAAATATAGCCTCCACTTGCACTGCACACACAGTGACTGGTGTGTTGTACAGGCAAAATCGCTAGCAGCAGAAGCAGTTTTTGGTGTCTTCTTCCCTGCCTAACGCTCTCCCTACAAAATCAGCAGCAGCAGCTCTCCCTATTCTGAGATCAGCATGAGTAACATGGCTGTCGGCGTGCACGCCCTTTTATACCCCCTGTGATGCCCACCAAAGCAAGCCAATCGCTTGCATGCCCTTCTGAAAGATGGTGGTGACCCCTGCCTATGTCATCACATTGCCCACAGTGTCCGTGGATCCTGATTGGCTGAAAAAGAGCGCAAAACAAACTTTTGAAACGTGACTTTGGCGCTTAAGTCGCCGACCTCGTGGCCGACCTCATCCTAGGGTCGGGTTTCGTTTCATGAAACCCGACTTTGCCAAAAGTCGGCGACTTTTGAAATTTTTCGACCCGTTTCGCTCAACTCTACAACTAACACAAATACAGAAGCATTCAGTGTGATGCAACCTACATAGAAAAACACAGGTGTCCAATTACATCTCTGGTAAACTCTGCACACACTGCATTGTAAGAAAGATTAAGCTTACCAGATATGCTTTACCCGGATAACGAACTCGAGTTGAAGAGTTAGCAGTGGAGGACAGGTAAACGCATGCATCCTATGATATACACAGAAGAAAAATGGCCCTCTTTGTCTCAGAATACATTGCTTCTTTCCCACAAAGCACTGCTTCAATCCCATAGAGCATTGCTTCTGTTAAAGTCGCAGACTGAAAATGTTATCAAAGACACTACTATAAATTCAGCCACCACTAGATGGTGCTATAACTAACCCAGCACATAATACAAACATTCTTTGCCCTATTCAGAGGGCAGAACAGGGGGTGTCTGATGAACACCTCTCCATTACTAACCCCTGGTGTTGATGTCAGTTGACATTAAAAAGCTGACAACAACCCCAAAATATTACCCCACTTGCCAATGCACCAGGGCAAAGAGCTGGGCAAAGTGCCAGAATTAACGCATCTAATGGATGCACTTTTTCTGAGGTGGCTGCGGGGTGCTATTTTTAGGCTGAGGAGAAACAAATATCCATGGGCCTTCCTAGGCAGAGAATACCAGCCCCCAGTTGTGTAATAGATGCCTCTCCATTACTTACCTCTGGCTTGATGTCATGAAAACAGCTGACATCATTCCCAAACCTGGGAAGAGCTGGGCAAAGCGCCAGAATTGGTGAATCTAATAGATGTACCTTTTCTGGGACAGCTGCGGGCTGTTATTTTTAGGCTGGAGGGGCTAATGTCCATGGTCCCTTACTAGTCTGAGAAAACCAACCGCTAGCTGTCTGCTTTAGCTTGGCTGTTTATCAAAAATGTGAGGTGACCCCACACTGTCTTTTAAACTATTTATTTAAGTAATTTAAAAAAACGTGTTGTCCCCCCTATTTTTCATAGCCAGCAAAGGCTATACAGGCAGCTGCAGACTCATATTAATAGGGTGGAAAGTAGCCAATGATCTTTTCCCCGTACCAGACTAAAGAGATCAGCCCTCATCCACCCCACAAATAGCGCATCCATTAGATGCGCCAATTTTGGCGCTTCGCCTCAGCTCTTCCCAATTGCCATGGTGCGATGGCAAATGGGGTAATGGTTTTGGAGTTGATGTCAGCGGTGTCTCCCCTTCCTTTTTTGGAGGTCTTAGCCATCTATTTTTAGTTTTCATTTATTATTTTAATCTTGTTATTAATAAAATTCATGCTTTCAATGTTACATTTTGTTGGAATCTCTTCCGGTCTAGTGGCAACTTGCCACAATAAACGATTTTGATGTATATAGTTTGAAGTGTCTGACAGTCCTTTTCTTTTGGGATACATAGGTGTTGTCTTCTGTTTTATGTCTGCTGACATCAAGCCCAGGGGTTAGTAATGGAGAAGTGTCCAAAAGACATCCCCATTACTAACCCCATAGTCAAAAGTAAAAAAGACACACAGAATAAAAAATCAAAGTAATCCTCTTCTGTCTGTCGTTAATCCATAATGAGATATCCCACGGCGACCATTACTTCTGCTACATCAGGTTGCATCTGATAACGTCACATGACGAACCCCAACTTTTCTACATCTGTTTGCATTGCTGAGTGGTGGCATCTGTAATATGACTGGCCAACCAGACCACACTAAGCTTAGCGTGAGAACGTGGCTGCGTGTGACCGGCGGTCACCTTAATGATGTCACCGCTAGAGATGAGGGTACATGTTCGAAAAATGTTAGCCAATCTCAAATTCAGCACGAACATTGCACATTCGGAGTCGTGTTCACATTCCCGAGCATTTTTCCTAAAAGTTGGCGAATATCAGTCAAAGCTCGGTAAATGATCAAGTTTCCACTAAAGCTTTTGTTTGGACTTTGGCTAGGATAATAATTTTTATTAACTTATGAGTGGAGTTTCCGGCAGCTAATCAGGGTGTAGAAACACTCCACAACATCCAGACACAAAGGCTTCTATCATTGGCTGCCAAAGTCACATGTACCTCTTCACATAAAAAGCAGACATGTTGTTTTTGAGTCATTTTGTCAGTGTAACAGCAAATGTTTCATTGTATGAGTTGTCGACTCTAGGTAAGCACCTGTTCAGACCCAATTTATGTTTGGATGTGAGGGTCAGTTTTTTTGATATTGTATGTATTAGCCTTCTGACTGAGCACTCCGCCTCTTAGCCTTAGGTGTTTTTAATTGCAGCAGGATCCTACTCCTCCATTGAAATATAGACTTCAGTCTAAGAGAGGATTGGCATTAGGTCCTGGCAATGAAAATCACCTTATCGTGGCTGCCAGATACATATGAATTGGCCAATTTATGCGCTAAGCATTCTCAATTTTTCATATTTCTAGTGCAGTAATGCATTCCATTTTCATATTTCATGTTTGCATGCTATAGAGCTATAGACTGCTGCTTTATTTTTTTGATTGTATATGAGTAGGCGACTCTAGGTAAGCACCTGTTCAGAAACAATTTATGTTTGGATATGACGGTCAGTTTTTTTAATATTGTATGTATTAGCCTTCTGACTGAGCATCCCGCCCCTTAGCCTCAGGCATTTTTAATTGCAGCAGGATCCTACCCCTTCATAGAGATATAGACTTCAGTGTAAGAGAGGATTCACATTAGGTTCCCAGAGAGAAGTAGACTGTCTAAGAGAGGATTGGCCTTAGGGCTTGGCAACGAGAATCGCCTTATCGTGGTTGCCAGGTACACATAAATTGGCCAATTTATGTGCTTAGCATTCTCAATTTTTAATATTTCTAGTTCAGCAATACAACTCAATTTTCATATTTCGTGTTTGCATGCTATAGCGCTACAGAGTGCTGCTTTATTTGTTTGATTGTATATGAGTTGGTGACTCTATGTAAGCACCTATTCAGACGCAATTTATGTTTGGATGTGAAGGTCAGTTTTTTTTATATAATAGTATGAGGCAGACACCAGGCCACATTTCAGAATCTAAATCGCTTGTGCTAATAGTGTGAGCCAGACACCAAGCCACATTTTCAAATCTAAATAGTTTCTGCTAATGGAGTGGGCCAGACACAGACAACATTTCAGAATATAAATAGGTTGTGAAAATTGTGCGGTCCAGACACCAGGAAACTTTTCTAAATCTATATTCTTTCTGCTAATAGTGTGGTCCAGACACCAGGCCACGTTTCAGAATCTAAATCTTTTCTGCTAATAGTGTGGTCCAGACACCAGCCCTCAATACTGAATTTGAATCCTTTCTGCTAATAGTGTGGTCCAGACACACTATCACAACAAATAAATACTGATTGTTAATTTAGTGACAGTTGACTGACAGGTTTGGGCCTAGGGTTGTGAAACAGCTGGTTAAAAGAGGAAGTGTTGGAAGGGGAATAGGCTTGGTGTTCAAGGTGTATGTGGGTTAGGTGGTAATGTTACTGGAATCTGTACTGAACAAGCACCATCTCGTCCTAACCAAAGACAACTGA
The DNA here is from genome assembly GCF_039654945.1 of Dendrobates tinctorius. Taxonomy (NCBI): domain Eukaryota; kingdom Metazoa; phylum Chordata; class Amphibia; order Anura; family Dendrobatidae; genus Dendrobates; species Dendrobates tinctorius. The sequence continues at coordinate 20,701,048 of NW_027361719.1, forward strand.
CAACATCTGTTACATGACTGGCTACCTGGCTACTCCACTCCCTTTCTTTGGCAGCCGCACAGCTGTACTCTTTGTAGATGAGGGCCAGAAAGAAAATGTGCTCCAGTGGCAAACACTGCATCAAGTGGCCTCTCCTCCTATTCCTCCACCTTAACATCGCACACAGTAAAATAGTCAAAAGTGGCAAACCAATTATCCTTGTTTCCCCCCGTGTCGCAACTCTCCAACCACCCAACTGACTGTAGGGAACCACAGATGATCGAGTCTGCAGAGCTGTTCACACATTCTATTCCATGGGCATCAGAGGTCTGCTTCAAAGATTCACAGAATCAAGAGGAGGAAAGTAACTGCACCAATGCCCCAAATTTTTTTCACTTGGAACTGGGGCCAGACAAACTAGGGTCTGAGCAGAATCCATACTCTCATCACCAGATGTTAACCCTTGGGGTGGAGGTGATCCTGATGAGACTCAGATGCCTGAGGCACACGCAGACTGTACTGTGCTGTCAAGGAAGGAAGAGGAGGAGGGTGACTCTCATGGCGAGGAGTGGGAGAACAGAGAGGATGATGATAAAGTTGTAGATCCCACTTGGTGTAAACCCAGAGGCACACAGCTGAGTAGCTCAGCAGTGAAGGTGGAGGAAGACTAGGAAGTTACGTTGCAGCTTGCCGCACCGACACGAAGTGATGCAACCACAAGTACTGCATCCTCAGCCACAACTGTGCAGTTCGCAGGGGCGGCAAAGGTCACCTAGCCTGGGCCTTATTTGAGACAGCAAAGGATGACCCAACACATGTCATTTGCCAATTTTGGGAAAAACTACTCAGTAGAGGCAAAAATTGCAATAGTTTGACTACTACATGCATGAACTGACACATGCGCGAGCAACATGCATTAGTCTTGGAATGTCACTAATATGCAGACAAGCGGGCCTCACCAACCACCAGCCATCCCATCAATCACATCTGCTGCTTCTTCCTCCTCCATCACCATGGCAAGTGTTTTCACACAGGTCTCCGCCGCAGAAACTCCACTTGTTTACTCCCTACAGTCGGGGAGAGTGAGAGTCCGTCAGCTGTTACGGAAGTGGAGATGCCTGCTTTTTTTGTTTCACCAAGCACACCACATCTTTCTCAATCCACCATAATTTGTCTGCCTGCACCTCTCCTCACCTCCAGCTGTTTATCGTGTTTACACTACTCCACCCTCTCTCAGCACAGCAGCCAGCCTCTGTCTCGCAGTTGTGTTCACATAAAATAAAGTTTCCTCCCACATATGCCAAAGCTAAGAGCTTGAACTCCATCATCTCCAATTTGTAGGCCATGGAAATGCTGCCTTTCCGCCTGGTGGATACAGACAGTTTCCAAAATCGGATGGCCATCGCACTCCCTCAGTACCAGTTGCCGCTACTTCTCTAAAAAAACTGTGCCTGTGCTACACCAGCATGTCACCACTGACCACTGGATGAGAAAACATGGGTAGGGGTGTTACATCTCATTGACTGGGCACTGGGTGACTCTGATGGCTGTGGGAGCAGGGGTGTAAGGGGTTGCTCTTCAATCTTGGAATCCCCAAGGTTTGCAGGACAAACCTCTGTATCTAACACTTCCTAGCATAAAAGACATAGCAGCAAAGGCAGATGGAACTCCTGGTGGGGGATGTCCGCAGCAGAGAAACCACCCCTCCCCACTTTCAGGAGATGTCTCATACATCCAGAAGACAGTAGGTTGAGCCATGTAAAATATGACCCCAGGTGATGATTTTGAGGCATTTTTGATTGTGCTTGAAAGGGTAGCAGAAAGGGAAAAGCTGCCGCCGGAGCAGTGGGTGAAGGTGCTGGCCCCCAATCTGACTGTCGAGCCCCAAATGGTTTGCTATGACCTAGCTTTACAGGATAAAAAACTGAGATATTGGCATGCTCAGGAGTGACTATGTCTATTAGAGGTCAAAGGGTCCACCAATGGGTGTATTGAGGTGAAAAAAACCCTTGCTCCCAAATGTTTGACCTACTACATCTGGTACAGACGTGGTTGCAGCCGGAGTCCTATACCCCAGCCCAGATGGTTGAGCGAGTTGCTATAGGCAGATTCATTCACTCCGTTTCTAGGCCGGTGCACACCTGTGTTACCCAGGGAAACCTCCGGAATGCGGACAACCTGGTTGGCCTAATGGAAAGGTACCTGATGAATAGAGAAGGAAAACCGGCACTAAGCAAACTCACATACCTCCATGCGAGCCTTGGAGTCAGCTTGCAGACAGATTGCGTCTGTCACAGAAGACTCATAGGTGCATGTGAGGACCAAAACCAATGAGCTCATTCGAATGTGCAGGATAGAAGATGAAAGTTGGCACTCCATTGACACTGATTGGTGAAAAAAACTTCTTTATTAGTTGCATAAAAAAGACATGGAGGCAGGGGAGTGTGAGTGACCATGAGGACTATGGCAGTTTCGTGTACACTCTACGCTTCCCTTACACACGGGACCCGTTGAAGCATAGTGTGTCCACATGTTCACCTGCGCTACCCCGTCTCCATGTATTTTTTATGCAATATAAAAGAGTTTTTTTTCACTGATCAGTGTTGACGGAGTGCCACCCTTCATTTTCTATCCTGCACATTCGAAAGGTACCAGGTGGTCAAGAACTGCTTAAGGAAGCCTGACTGTGTTGCAACCCCATACTGGGGTACCCAATAGAAGCTTGACTCTCAAAAGAAGGGTAATAGAGTCACAACTGGGGGGAACCCAAGGTCTCAAGTGGTTGCTGAGGGGTTGACAAAGCTCACTGCTAAGGACTTAATTTGTTGGAGATGTCAAGGTCCAGGGCACAAAATTGTCCATTGTCCTATGTCCGCTGAACTAATGGACTGCAGCATGGGTGTTCTGCCCCCTGATACAGGGCAGTCTGTTTGTGTTATGTCCTCTGAATGAAGCAATATGTTTGTATTTTGTGCTGGGTTAATTATAGCACCATCTAGTGGTGGCTGAATTTATAGCAGTGTCTTTGATAGCATTATACAGTCTGTGACTTTAACAGAAGCAATGAACTATGAGATTGAAACAGTGCTTTGTGGGAAGGAAGCAATGTATTATGGGATGAAGGGCCATTTTGCTTCTGTGTATATCAAAGGATGCATGTGTTTACCTGTCCTCCATCTTAATTCTCCAACTTGAATTCGTTATCCAGGTAAAAAGCATATCTGGTAAGCTCAATCTTTCTTACAATGCAGTGTGTGTGCAGAGAGTTTATTAGCTGCACTCAGTAGATGTAATTAGACACCTGTGTTTTTTTCTATGTAGATTGCATCACACTAAATGTTTCCTGTATCTCTGTTAACTGTGTGATCATCTGCCCAATACTTATGTATGTCATTGTATTCTTTACAGTTTTACCGCATGTTCTATACTTTTCACAAATAAACAAGTTAGACTACAGAGAACAGTCTGCTTATTTTGGAAGACAGAGCTGTGGTTTATGCTGTATGCTGGATTGCACATCGTGTCAGCATGCCTGAAGGCAGAATAATGGGGATGTGTGGACTCAGCCCAGTGAGGGGCCACAAGCATGTCCTGTGACAATAGATGGGGTACTGGTGTCAGGACTACTGGACCAGTTAATCCTCGGAAAAATTATGGGTGTCCGCTGTATTCATGGGGATGCCAAGGACTACCCTGTTGATAGAGTGTCTATAAGAACAAATTGTGGCACTGAGTCCCATGAGGTTGGCGCAATTAAAGACCTGCTACACCCAGTAATAATAAGAAGAGAAATTCTTTTGTAACTTTGGCCATATCTGTGCCTTGCCAAAATTTCACCTCATGATTCTCATTTGGTCTGATGTAAACTGTGAGCTGTGAGGTCTTATATAGACAGGTGTATGCCTTTACAAATCAAGTCCTATCAGTTTAATTAAACACAGCCGGACTCCAGTGAATGAATAAAACCATCTCAAGGAAGATCACAAGGAAATGGACAGCATGTGACTTAAATATGAGTGTCTGAGCAAAGGGTCTGAATACTTATGACCATATGATATTTCAGTTTTTCTTTTTTAATAAATTTTGAAAAATTTCTACATTTCTGTTTTTTCCAGTCAAGATGGGGTGCAGAGTGTACATTAATGAGAAAAAAATGAACTTTTTTGAATTTACCAAATGGCTGCAATAAAACAAAGGGTGAAAAATGTAAAAGGGGTCTGAATACTTTCCGTACCCACTGTATACCTAAACTTTCCTCATTTCATCAACTTAGACTATTTAGTGCTGATGCATCACACACAAATCAGATTACAAAATGTATATGTGTAGGATTTTCCCTCCCCTCTCGCTATTATCAGTTTTCCCTTTTTCTTTTTCCTGTGGTTTTTCACTCTTTTGCACCACATGCCGGGCAATTCCTTGCTCCGGCGTTACATCCTCCTCCTTCCAAAGATAGTGTTATTTGCAGGGCCAGCAGTAGTAACAAGCAAACTAGGCAAATGCCTACGGTCCCCCACACACAAAGGGGGCCCCTTGCTTCTGCTGCCACTCTATGAAGTGCACAGAGAGTGAACAGCATTACTGACAGTGAATAATGTTGTGGATTCTCTGTAGTCCTTGCACACATCTCTCCCCCCTAAGCTGTGCATGGTCAGAAGTTGAGAGTGAGTGGGAGGGACTAACAGCCAGCAGAGTTCAGACCTGGAGATAGGAAGGTGCCTGCATACTGCCGCAGCCCTGTCTGTGTCCCTCTCCTCCTCAACACCAGGTTCCCGTACTTTGCAGTCAATGAGGAGTTGCTATATCAGGTTACTAAACAGTGAAGTAATAGAGAAGCTGTTAATTCCGGGACCCTATAGACGCAGGGTACAAGATCTGGCCCATATTCATGTCTTGAGGGGGCATCTAGGCATAGATAATACCCAAGAGCGAGTCCTTCAGAGGTTCTATTGGCCTGGGTGTCATAGGGACATTATTAATTTCTGCCCATCCTGCCCTACATGTCAGCTAACTGCTCCCGTATCCCACTTTCGCAGTCCCCTAGTTCTGTTAGCCATAATCGATGTCCCATTTGACTTGATTGCCATGGACCTGGTCAGACCCTTAGTTCAGTCTGCCAGGGGTCATCACTACATCCTAGTGGTAATAGACTATGCTACACATTACCCAAAAGTGGTACCACTGAGAAACTTCCCTGCCAGGAGTATAGCACGAGAGCTACTACATACTTTCTCCCGGATTGGCCTGCTGAAGGAGATCTTGACAGACCAAGGGCATGAGCTCCCCTGGGACTGCACATAGCACCTTATTTTGCTATCTTTATTATGACCACTTGGTCATCTTAAGGCTATATTGTGCAACCCCCATCTGTGGACATCGGGCACTCAGACCATCCTCATGCAGTCGGTTTCTAACCATTTGTGCAGACACATGTACATTTTTGGCCTGCTGGAGGTCGTTTTGCAGGGCTCTGGCAGTGCTCCTCCTGTTCCTCCTTGCACAAAGCCTGATGTAGCGGTCCTGCTGCTTGGTTGTTGCCCTCCTACGACCCTCTCCACGTCTCCTGGTGTACTGGCTTGTCTACTGGTAGCGCCTCCAGCCTCTGGACACTATGCTGACAGACACAGCAAACCTTCTTGCCACAGCTTGCATTGATGTGCCATCCTGGATGAGCTGCACTACCTGAGCCACTTGTGTGGGTTGTAGAGTCAGTCTCATGCTACCACGAGTGTGAAAGCACAACCAACATTCAAAAGTGACCAGAACATCAGCCAGAAAGCTTTGATACTGAGATGTGGTCTGTGGTCCCCACCTGCAGAACCACTCCTTTACTGAGTGTATCTTGATAATTGCCAATAATTTCCATCTGTTGTCTATTCCATTTGCACAACAGCATGTGAAATTGATTGTCAATCAGTGTTGCTTCCTAAGTGGACAGTTTGATTTCACAGAAGTTTGATTTACTTGGAGTTATATTCTGTTGTTTAAGTGTTCCCTTTATTTTTTGAGCAGTGTATCTACTATATAATTGCCGTGACCAATCAGCGACAGTTGCTTAGTCGTCGCGGCAACACGGCTGCATTGCTTATTGTACAGGCACATTACAGCCGTTAAAGGCATCACTGCTGCGTCGCTCATTACGCGAGGTCGGGCTCGTGGAAAGAAGATCGGAGGCCGTCGGAAGGTGAGTATAACCTTTTTATTATTTTTTTAATATTATGGGTATAACAGGAGTACATTAGGTAAGAGCAGAATAGTGACTGCAGCTCTGGGTGTAACTGGAGTACAATACATTAGGTAACAGCAGAACAGTGACTGCAGCTCTGGGTGTAACTAGAGTACAATACCTTAGGTAATAGCAGAACAGTGACTGCAGCTCTGGGTGTAACTGGAGTACAATACCTTAGGTAACAGCAGAACAGTGACTGCAGCTCTGAGTGTAACTAGAGTACAATACCTTAGGTAACAGCAGAACAGTGACTGCAGCTCTGGGTGTAACTGGAGTACAATACCTTAGGTAACAGCAGAACAGTGACTGCAGCTCTGAGTGTAACTAGAGTACATTACTTTAGGTAAGAGCAGAACAGTGACTGCAGCTCTGGGTGTAACTGAAGTAAAATACATTAGGTAAGAGCAGAACCTTTTCTGCAGCTCTGGGTGTAACTGGAGCACAATACATTAGGTAACAGCAGAACACTGACAGCAGCTCTGGGTGTAACTGGAGTTTCACTACATTACATAACAGTAGAACAGTGACTGCAGCTCTGGGTGTAACTTGAATACATTACATTAGGTAAGAGCAGAACAGTGACTGCAGCTCTGGGTATAACTGGAGTACAATACATTAGGTAAGGGCAGTACCTTTTCTGCAGCTCTGGGTATAACTGAAGCACAATACATTAGGTAACAGCAGAACAGTGACTGCAGATCTGGGTGTAACTGGAGTACAATACATTAGGTAACAGCAGAACAGTGACTGCAGCTCTGGGAGTAACTGGAGTACACTACATTAGGTAACAGCAGATCAGTGACAGCAGATCTGGGTGTAACTGGAGTACACTATATTAGGTAAGAGCAGAATGGTGACTGCAGCTCTGGATGTAACTGGACTACAATACATTAGGTAAAAGCAGAACAATGACTGCAGCTCTGGGTGTAACTGGAATACAATACATTAGATAACAGCAGAACAGTGACAGCAGCTCTGGGTGTAACTTGAGTACAATACATTAGGTAACAGCAGAACAGTGACTGCAGCTCTGGCTGTAACTGGAGTACAATACATTAGGTAACAGCAGAACAGTGACAGCAGCTCCGGGTGTAACAGGAGTATAATACACTAGATGGTGGCCCGATTCTATCGCATCGGGTATTTTAGAGTCTCTGTTAAAATAAAAAATAGTGATATACTCACCTTCCGATGGCCCCCGGACTCTGTCCCTCCTCTCACCATGCGCCCAGCATCTTCCGGTCCCAGTAATGCTTAGCAAGAAGGGCCGGAGATGACGTCACTCACGTGAGCGCGACGTCATCAGCGATGTTTCGCACAAAGCATTACTGGGACCGGAAGATGCCGGGCACGTGGTGAGAGGAGAGAAAGAGTCCTGGGGCCATCGGAAGGTGAGTATATCACTATTTTTTATTTTAACAGAGACTCTAGAATACCCGATGCGATAGAATCAGGCCACCATCTAGTGTATATATACATATATATACTGCTCAAAAAAATAAAGGGAACACTATTCCATTTGCAACAGGCTGTTTGTGTTCCCTTTCTTTCTTTGAGCAGTATATATATATACAGTATGTACTTCCAGTGTATATTACACAGTGGGGTAAATAAGAATTTGATACATTGCCGATTTTGCAAGTTTTCACACCTACAAAGAATGGAAGAATGGAGAGGTCTGATATTTCTATTTCTATATTTCAACTGTGAAAAACAAAATCTCAAAAAAAAATTAAAAAAAACATGTTTCATGATATTTACATAATTAATTTGCATTTTATTGCATTAAATAAGTATTTGATACAATAGAAAAACAAAACTTAATATTTGGTACAGAAACCTTTGTTTGCAATAACAGAAGTCTGACATTTCCTGCAGTTCTTGACCACGTTTGCACACACACTGGAGCAGGGACTATAGACCACTCCTCCATACATATCTTCTCCAGATCTTTCAGGTTCCAGGCCTGTCGCTGGGCAAGATTAAGTTTCAGCTCCCTCATAAGATTTTCTATTGGGTTCAGGACTGCAGACTAACTAGGCCACTCCAGGACCTTGTAATGCTTCTTATAGAGCCACTCCTTAGATGCCCTGGCTGTGTGTTTTGGGTCATTGTTGTGCTGGATGACTCAGCCACGACCCATCTTCAATGCTTTTACTGAGAGAAGGAGGTTGTTGGCCAAAATCTTACAATGCATGGCCCCAACAATAATCCCTTCAATACATTGCAGTTGTCCTGTACTCTTTGCAGAAAGGTACCCAAAAGCATGATGTTTCCCCCACTTATGCTTCATGGTTGGAACGTTGTTCTTGGGATTGTACTCCTCCTTCTTCTTCCTCCAGGCAAGGCGAGTGGAGTTGATACCAAACAGTTCTATTTTGGTCTCATCTGACCACATGACCTTCTCCCATGCATCCTCTGGATCATCCAGATGGTCATTGGCAAACTTTACATAGGTCTGGATGTGAGCAGGATCACCTAGTGTGCCCTGCAAGATTGTAATCCAGGGCGACGTAGTGCGTTACTAACAGTAATGTTTGAGACTGTGGTCCCAGCTCTTTTCAGGTCACAGTGAAGTTCTGGGCTGATTCCTAACTTTTTTCATAGTCATCCTTAGTCCAGAAACAGATTAACAGTTATCTTGTGTTTCTTACATTTTCTTGCCTATTGTCCTGTAGCCCATACCAGCCTTGTGCAGGACTACAATCTTGTCCCTAATGTCCTTAGAAAACTCTTTGGTCTTGGCCATGGTGGACAGGTTGGAGTGTGATTGATTGTGTAGACAGCAGGTGTCTTTAAACAGATAACGAGTTCAAACAGGTGCAATTAATACAGATAATGAGTGTAGAGTAGGAGAGCTTCTTAATGAAAAATTAACAGGTCTGTGAGAGCCAGAATTCTTGGTGGTTAGTAGGTGATCAAATACTTATTTCATAGAATGAAATGCAATTTAATTATTTAAAAATCATGTAACGTAATTTTCTGTTTTTAATTTTTATATTCTGTCTTTCACAGTTGAAATTTACCTACGATAATAAAACTTGCAATATCTGCAGTGTATCAAATACATATTTTCCCCACTCTATACACACAGTAAGATGTCTACAGATCTACATATCTGTATAGTTACTTTTTTGATAGAATTGACAAAAAAAGTAAATGACCTTGCAGTGTGCATCCTAATTACCAGTGATGTACTACACTCTTATTTTGCTAGGCACTGCATTGTTTTTGGATTATCTTAGTGCGGAGTGTATTATCTCACTCTTTCTGCATTTGATGTCTATTGTTTTTGCTCAGCACATAGTGCTGCCAAGGGAGACTTTCTGTAGGTCCGGGCTTGCAAAGGATCATCTATCTTTTTTTCCTCTAGTGACACAAAGTAGGAAATTATGCAGAAATTTTCTATGTAACATTTTTTGTACTTGGTTCTTTCCGCCAAGAACATATATTATATTCTACGTTGATGACAGCTGAAAGATTGACAGCGGAGAAGACTGCAACTCTCTTAAGTAGTATGCGGAAAGCAGGCAAAGTGAAAGACAGGGGCAGCACACGCCTGGTCTTATAACACGAACCTGCCCCAGATGGTCCTTCAACACTGAGCAGGTACGGACAGCAGTGCAAGGCATGAATGGCAGAGGGTGACCTGTAAGGATGTTTACGTGTAGATTATAGGCCTAAGCTGTTTCTTCATTGCTGAATGGCAGTATTTGATTTGAAAAATATATTGGTAGATTTGTTCAATTAAATTAGATTGTTTTTTATATGTTTTGTGTGTGTTTTCTTTTTTTTAAAGAACTAAAATCCTAAGAAAATAGAGAAATCACATCCGAAAAAGTTTCCTCCTTATTAAAAAGCTATGACATAATTAAACATGTAAAAACAAGTAAGAGCCATTTATTAATTTCATACTTTAAGGCAGTGACCGGAAAAGTCATAGATGACGTATATGCTCCACATAGGTTTCTCATTTATACTTGGTGAAACATTCCAAGTCTGTCTCTCAGTATGGTCTGAACTCGGAGGATTTATAGTGTACTTGGTGGGATGAAGCCTCCATTTTTAGTCCACTACTTGTTTTACTTTCACAAAGTTCTCATTACTAGAGGCAGGTGGACGTGACCTACAGGTTAAGTTTCCATGATAAGTATTTGGTTTGTTTTTTACATTGCATGTTTTCACTGTGCAAAAAACAGAGCATCTTAAAGGGAATCTGTCAGTAGGATTCATCCCACTAAGGCGTCTTTATGGGCATGTAGGCCATATGAAGCTGAATACAACAATATTTTAATATCTGTGATCTGATGCCTCATTCCAGAGAAATCCACATTTTTCTTATATGTAAATGACCTCCTCCAGGCTATGAAGAGGATGTTGCCTGGAAGATAACTCTCCCCCAAAGCTTATTTTATAGAGAAGGGGAGTTACCAGTGTGAGACAAGTAACTAACACAGAACAGGAGAAATTAATTACCGTATTTTTAGGACTATAAGACGCACCAGACCATAAGACGCACCCCAAATTTTGGGGTGGAAAATAGCAGAAAAAAGATTTTTATGAGATTAGGGTCTGTCTTATTGTCCAAATTTAAGGTAACTTACCTGAGGGCCGGTGGTGGTACAGCGGGGTCACAGGAGGCATCGTCCCTTCCTCAGGAAGCCAGCGGTGGCAGAAGTAGGGCAATGCTGCAGTCCCGGGGTGCGATGCTGTGGGTCCAGTGTCGGCAGTGAGGCAGAGCACCAGAGAAGGTTCCCTTCCTCAGGATAACGGTGGCAGGAATGTGTCCACGCTACTGTCCGGTGTCCATGCTGCTGTCCAGTGTCCAGGCTGCTGTCTGGTGTCCACGGTGAGCTCATCACCGGTATTCCTGCAGCCATCTTCCAGAAAATGTGGGCTGCCGGAGGCTTCAGGATAATGGCCACCGGAGGCCAGGCGTGCGCAGATTGAGATCTCGGCGACCATTTTCCTGAAGCCGATTGCCGCCGAGATTTCAATCTGCACACGCATGGCCTCCAGCGGCCATTTTCCTGAATCAACCAGCAGCCCACTGCTTCAGGAAGATGGCCACATGGAAACTGGTGATACACTCGCCATGGACATCGGACAGCCGTGTGGACACCAGACAGCAGTGTGGACACATTTCTGCCACCGGCAACCTGAGGAAGGAACCCTGCTCAGGTGCACTCCACACCGCCCATCGCCGCAGCATCGCCTCATCTCTGCCGCTGCTGCTGGTTCTGCTCCCCTAACCTCCCGGTAAGCCTGCCCTAACCCCCATTTTCCTCCCAAATTTTGGGGGAAAAAAGTGCATCTTATGGTGCAAAAAATACCGTATTTTGCAGCTGTCTGAGCTCTGCTGTATTGCAACAATAGTACAACCCTGTTTGCTTATGAGACGGAAGCTGAAGCTGAGAGGAACCTGCGGATGTGCCAGTTAGGCTGGAGTCACACTAGCGTATAAAAAATTGGTCCAATGTTGATGCAGAAAAGTAGGACTAGTGTCATGCACTTACCATGCAATTTTTCTCAACTAGTATCCGTATGACATCCATATGGCATACGTACATTTTTAACATCATCTTTAAATACATACTGTAATCTCTATGTTACTTAAAGCTAGTTTTCTAACTAATAAAGCAATTTTATATACAGATATAGACAAGTAGATCGATAGAGACAGAGAGTGAGGGAGAGATAGCCGTCAGATATTTTATAAGCTCTGTAGAGCTTATCTGGCAGCTTTTTAGGAATAAATGTAAAAAAATGGTGTGGGGTCCTCCCTATTTTTAATAACCAGCTAAAGGAAAGCAGAGAGCTGTGAGCTGATCTTATTAGGGAAGGGGTCAATAACCATGGAGCTTCCCAAACCTATCAATATCAGTTCCCAGCTGTCTGCTTAGTCTTTACTGGTTATAAAAAAGGGGTAATCTAAAAAAATGATGTTGGGTCCTCCCTATTTTTAATAACCAGCAAAAGCTAAGCAGACAGCTTTGATGCGCAACATCTGGCTCATAGCTCTTCATGATTGACTTGGTGCATTGGCAATTGGGCTAATGCTTTTGAGGTTGATGTCAAATGTGTAATATCTGAGAAACTGGCTGCCGTGGTGAGCGGTGATGTCAGTAAGGTTACCACAGTTCATTGGCTGTGAACTGCTGTAACCTTACTGACATCATCGCTCACAGTGTGAGAACTTACTGCACAATATGAGAACTGGCAGTTATTTTTCCTGACAACTTTCTTTATCGTCATGTTTTAGACTGATTCATGAAATGCGACTTTTACAAAATTTCACATTTTTTTATGCTTCTTACTCCATTCCTTGCCTGAGCTTTGGTTTCTGGAGGAGTTTCAATTTGGCACATTTTTGTGACTTTTAAAGGATTTGCAACCTTTGGTGCTAAAACCTCTCAACTAATGGTCAAGGACAAATAAAGGGAGCCAAATTCATGAACCGTGTACACCATTAAGAAGAATTTGGTGCAAAAACACATCAACGAATATTACAAAATAAAAAGAGAAAAGCAAATTCTATACATAGCAAATTATCAATCGTTCCCAATATCTATCTCTAGCTAAATCTACATCAATGTCAAGGGGTTAAAAAAATCATTTTGTAGAAGCCTGGATCCTGTTGCCTGTTAGTTTCTTTTTCGTATATTGTGCAGTGAAGCAATAAAACATTGTTCCCAAAATATTAACTTCTCAATGGTCTATCTCTTGTCTATGTAAAACTCAAATCCCCGCCCTGCATTTTTGGCACCCGTTATGCAGCCAATATGCATGCAGGGATTGCCTGTGTGTCACTGTAATGCTGTAGCCATCATGGTGGTGGTATTACTGTGATTGGCTGGCCGTGTAGTATCATCAGGGATTATAAAGGACAGCACCACATGGCTCAGCACATTGACTCCATTGCACAGCTTTGTGACAATTCATATCGGAGGGAGAGAGTGCTTGTCTAGGCCTGTGTGTATACATTATAACGAATCAGCGGCCTATAGTGTTTATACTGGTGCTGAAGCTGAGCCATCATATTAACAGTATTTCACCATCTAAGAATAAATAGGGAAAAACTAGAGTATCACATACTTGAACACTAAATATCAAATATGTGCTATATTAACACATCACTTTTATTCAATAATATGTTAAAAAGGGGGATACAAATAAACAATAGTATAATATAGTGGCCCACACATGGTCAATCACATAAGAAGGCACGAGAAAATTAGATATTCCCTATTAATGGCCTAAGATGACTGCCTAGCTGAGAAGGTTGGCACCTTTATTCTGCGCAGTGGCACACGCACTTGAACATCAGCTATCCCTGCCTAACCCTACAGGGCCCTAACAGAAAAAAAGGTGAAGACAGGGAAAATGTAGAATAGTGATATCTTGTAGTGGAAGACAAATGTCACATTAGGATTTAACCAACCACTTGTAGAAGTTAAAATAAATGCTTATACCATAATGACCAATGAAAGACACAAGTAAAGGAAACAGAGAAGTTCTCTATATACAGCTTGTTTTATGCCTGCCTTGCTGCAAAGGTTGGCACACTACACCTACCCAGTGGTTGAGTACCAGCTCAAACACACCCGTCGGTATTCTGGTCAGCCTCTGCACATAACAGCTGAAGAGTGGGCATGCATGGCTGACATTTGTGCAGTTCTCCAAGACATTCAGGACTCCACAAAGATGGTGAGCACCTATGACGCCATAGTCAGAGCAACTATCCCACTTCTATGCCTACTTAAACAGTCGCTGCTTACAAATTAACATGAAGCTTTGCATGCGGACTAAGCCATGATGGAGGAAGACATAACACAGAGAGATTCTAGCCAGCCCAACCTCATCTCATCTATTTAGCTCAGATTGGGTATCAATGAGGAAGTGGACGCTGGCGAGGAGGAAGTGGAGGAACATGAGCTGGTGGTTAGCGAAACAGAGGCTAGTAGCTACATAAGTCTCTCTTTTGTGGATAAGCTGAAGATGGGAATGAGGAGGAAGAGAGGGAGGAGGAATAGGAGATGGAGAGTCATCATCATGGTGGAGACAGGGAAGTATTGGCTGTATGGAGCTTGGCACGTATGGCCGACTTTATGTATCGTTTTATGTCTCAAATCTGGACGCCTGACATGAACTATCTTTCTATACCTTGGAGGTATTGTGCTGCCCTGATGCTAGTGTCTTGTCTGAGACTATTTTGAGGTCTGGAGAACATTTCTTTGGTATATAACCTTCAAATGTGCATAGCCTTTATGAGTCTAGGAGTACCAATGCATGAAAATTTGAACAGAATATGTATGAGGCCCTCCTTTATGTCTAGAGGGTGTATTTGAGTCCCTCAGAGTCCCTAATTCTTTGCAGTTCTTGCTTGCTTCATAAATGAAACTGAAATTTCCTATGTTTTCATAAAAAAATCATAAAAAAATCTTTTTTTGGTTTACTTCAATTATAATTTCTTTAAATTGTTTTTAAATGTTGCCTTATATACAAGCCATTATACAGAAAAAAATGTTTCTTAAGATGTTTTCCCTGTAAAATGCAATTTCTCATCGGTTTGGAATGTTTTATTGTCAGTCCTTAAAGTGGAGTAAAAGTGCGACACCATTGTTCTCAGAAGCGATCTGGGAGTCAGAGATGCTTCCAGGGGTCTTTCCCCTGCTGTTCTTCCATTCAGCACTTTTCCCATCCATTTGAACATTTTCACTGCCTCTCAGACCTCTTTGTATGGTCTGCAGAAAAAAAGCTCGGCTTCCCATTGACTCCTATTATACTTGTTACGCAAAATGAGCTTTCGAGTATTAGGAATTGCTGAGTTCAAGCAATGAGCACCTGAGCATTTTTGTGCTCTACTCATCTATACTGTCCAACTTTTCATTCACTCCCACCCTCAATGCCTGCCCACTTCACCTACAAAACACCATCTAGAAACTCTTGTACAGTCTCAAGATTGTGAAATGTTTCTGTGTTGTGTGTGGTGGTGCGGCCCCGTTAGCAGTGACTCTTTGGCGCCGTCGCTATAATCCGTCCCTGTCAGTCACAACTGTTTTTCCCCTCAGCACTTTTACTTTCACCTTCACATTTCTCCATTATATGTATAGGGCCTAACTTCGGGGGCCCCAATCTCATGACGCTAGCTAGATTTAACATGCACAGTATTCTGCTCCTGTGGGTTGAGAGGGGGCGTGCAAAATTTCACCCAAATCGGGTGAGAACTGTGGATTTGTATAGAGCGGGCTACTACAGATTTTGAGTTTTATATACTGTATATCGATTGGTAAAACCAGTGTGCTGGTGAGACACACAGGGTAGACAGCAATTTTTAATCTCTTACCTTGGTACACATGATATATCCTGTATTAAGTCAGAAAGAAATGGTGGACAGCAGTGTGTAGAGCATCTCCTCACCTCAGCACCTTTGGTGTCTCCAGAATTAAATCAGAAAGACAGGGAGGACAATGGTATGGACAGCCTCTTCTAACCTTGTCACTTCTGGTATCTCCAGTATTATAACAGAAAGTCATGGTTGAGAGCAATGTAAGCAGCCTCTTTTTACTTCAGCTCTCCTAGTATCTCCAGTGACAGATCAGACAGGATGGGCAGAATTTTTTATCAGTCTCTTCATATTTCAAAACACGTTTCCTCCAGTATTAGATTAGAAAGACAGGACAGACAGTAGTATGAGCAGCCTCTTGCTAGCTCAGCATCTCTGGTATCTCCAGTATTAAATCAGAACGATATGGTGGACAGTAGTGTGAGCAGCCTCTTCTTACCTCAGGACCCTTGGTATCTCCAGTATTACATTAGAAAGACAGAGAGGACAGCAATGTGAGCAGTCTCTTATTATCTCCTTACACCTGGAGAGGGGCCTGGACCGGGCTCCAATCTTTTTGCTTCCATTCACTGGGCCCCAGGGTCATGGTTTGGCCAGTTCAGTAACTGAACGGGCATCCTGGGGCACACATTTAGTTCAAATCTATTGCTGCGCAGTAAGCCACTGGTTTCCTGAACTGCA
The DNA here is from genome assembly GCF_039654945.1 of Dendrobates tinctorius. Lineage (NCBI taxonomy): Eukaryota > Metazoa > Chordata > Amphibia > Anura > Dendrobatidae > Dendrobates > Dendrobates tinctorius. Next base: position 20,717,283 of record NW_027361719.1, read on the forward strand.
ATAGTCAACAGCCGCCAACCAATCAAAGGCATATACCAGTTTATTGCCAGGTCATACATCAGAAAACTGTGCCACGATGTCAGCTTTGTTTAGAAAGTGCCAATTTCTCCCCTGAAGAATCCACCTGGAAGCAAACAGGGACATCATAGGGCTATTTAACCACATACCGCCAGATGTGAACTGTCCTTGTCAGGGCTGGAGTTATGGGAAACCAGGGTGAGCTTATCATGACCAGAGCTTGGTAGGGTTTTCTTGGAATCCTGCTGTAAATCCTAACTGGTCTTGACTGGATTGACGCTCTGTATGTAACTTTCCCCTGGATGCACCGACTTGGGTGAGAGAGTTCTTATTTTTTATTTTCCCGTCAGTTATCAATACAGTTGCCTTGAGTATTTATTAGTGACCTCACGGATGTTTGGTTCATCTCAGTGCTGGCTTCAGTTTCAAGAAAGTGAGATTCACCACTGTCTTTTCCATGACTTTGTAACCTTCCTGGAGTAAGGAGAAACTTTTTATTTTTGCCCTGAAAGCAGACATATGGGACTAGGATGGGAGATCATATGGAGGCAGGATGGGAGATCATATGGGGGCGGGACGGAGACACATGGGGCAAGGGTGGGAGAACATATGGAGGCAGGATGGGAGATCATATGGGAGCAGGATGCAAAATCATATGGGGTTGGGATGGAGACACATAGGGCCAGGGTGGGAGAACATATGGAGGCAGGATGGGAGATCATATGGGAATTTTTTATCAGTCTCTTCATATTTCAAAACACGTTTCCTCCAGTATTCGATTAGAAAGACAGGACAGACAGTAGTTTGAGCAGCCTCTTGCTAGCTCAGCATCTCTGGTATTTCCAGTATTAAATCAGAACGATATGGAGAACAGTAGTGTGAGCAGCCTCTTCTTACCTCAGGACCCTTGGTATCTCCAGTATTAAATTAGAAAGACAGAGAGGACAGCAATGTGAGCAGTCTCTTATTATCTCTATACACCTGGTATCTCCAGTATTCTAACAGAAAGTCATGGTGGACAGCAATGTGAGCATCCTCTCTTTATCTCTTAAATCCTGGTGTCTTCAGTATTACATCTGAATTTCCACTAGGAGCACATCTTCAAATTGTTAAGACAGAGGGAGGAACTTCATAATGCACATATTAACATGCACTTGTCCTAGCGTTCTAGGATAGGTTTCTCTCTGTGTAACAAGGCAGCCATTATTTCTGCAGACAAAAAGATTGTCATTTGCTAATAAAGTATTTAGGAATTTCTTTATAAGGCATATTCTTTAGTTCCTTTAAAAAGAAACATAACAAAAACAACTGACAAGTAAATCCAACTTATTAGACCTTTACATTAGGCAGTTTCCACTTTAAGCAGATTTTAGCATTGTTGTCTATTCCTAAAATTTGCCTTCTTAGCAAAATTTGCCTGTTTCAATTGTCATAAGAGGATCTAATGGTAAATCCATGCAGGTAGTAAACCAGGTAAGCAGGAAGGGATTGGGTTTGATAAACATTTATTTGCTCTCTGCTTCATATAATGAACAAATTCCATTGAACAGTGTCACATCTTTCAGTTTCGATGCAACACCCCCTTGTGGACTCAGCTGTCAGTGCAGTTTTGGGATATTGGTAATGGAATTTATAAATAATTTTATTTATATAGCGCCAACATATTTGTGCACAAAATTTGAGTATATTAGTAAAAATATTAATTTAAAGTGCCGTGCCTTCCAGTTCTGCTAGTTGACTTTGGAATTAGATGATAGGCTTGTAAATAGACAAAACTACAGCACGGCTAAAATCTTGTGGTTTATATTATTTTTATATTATATCCAGACAACCGAAATGTCTGGTGTAAAGACTAAACTTCTAAGTATTCAATTCAGCAGTGCACAATCTGCATAGACAAATCAGAAAGGAATAATAAGAGAATTAACGGATTTGTCTAAACTAATAATATAAGTTTCATTAGTGATTTCTTGCATTATACTCCATAGTTCAGGAAGCAATAATAACTGCACCCTTGAATTTTATAATTCATGGATCCCCATTTAGCAGCAATTACCTTCACCATGTACTGTAGATAGATGGATAGATAGATAGATAGATAGATAGATAGATCAATAGATAATAGATAAATTGATAGATATTAGACAGATAGATAGATAGATAATAGATTATATATAGATGATAGATAGAGTAATAGATAGATACATGCATAGATATGGGATAGATAGATAGATAGATAGATAGATAGATAGATAGATAGATAGATACTAGATAGATTAGATAGATAGATATATATGGGATGGATAGATAGATAATTAGATAATAGATAGATTATATATATATATATATATATAATAGATAGAGTAATAGATAATAGATAGATACATGCATAGATATGGGATAGACAGAAAGATAGATAGATAATAGATATGGGATAGATAGATAATAGATAGATATGGGATAGATAGATAGATAGATAGATAGATAGATAGATAGATAGATACTAGTAGATAGACAACAGATGATAGACAGATAATAGTTAGATAATAGATAGATTATATATAGATAATACAAAGAAACTAGATAGAGTAATAGATAGATAGATAGATAGATAGATAGATAGATAGATAGATAGATATGAGATAGATAGATAGATAGATAGATAGATAATAGATATGGGATAGATAGATAGACAGACAGATAGATAATAGATAGATACTAGTAGATAGACAATAGATGATAGACAGATAATAGTTGGATAATATATAGATTATATATAGATAATAGATAATAGAAACTAGATAGAGTAATAGATAGATAGATAGATAGATAGATAGATAGATAGATCGAAAGATCATTTTCTTCACATATGAGAATGAAGCTAATTATGTCTGGAGTATCTAATATTGCATTTAACTGAAGCCTATCATGAAATGTTGCATCAAGAAGGTTCACAACATGGAGGAATCAGCTTATTCCCACCCACTGGGAATCATTTAATAAGACAGCAGGTGCTCCACAGATGTTGAGATCACATCATTTAGAATATGGGAATGTTTAAAGTGAACACATTCTAAATGCTAAAATTCAAAAACCTTTTTCAACAACAAACTCAGGAAAAAATATTATTGACAGAAAATGTATTTACATTAACGGCCTTTTAATATATTATAAATGTTGAGAAATATGTACATATTTTACATTTTTACAGAAAAACGTGTATTTTTGTGTAATGTGCTGCAATGTTACTGCACAAAAACAGTTCTGCATATTGTAGATTTGCTAATAGGTGTTGAAAGTGTCCTTTCTGTCATTCAATGTGCTTATTAGGCAGGAAAGTTTCCAAAATCTGCATATCAAGAAGTTTATAGAACAAAGCTATGAATTCTAGATAAGTACATTCTGAGTAAATCTTGTATATGGTGACATAGAAACAGAAAAATAAACTACTTAAAGGGGTTGTCCACTTTTAGGAAAGTATTCCCCACACAATGTAAAATAACTAAACTAACAAACTCTGAAGGTACTCACCCTCCCTGGGTTCAGCCCCATTGCTTGACCTTCTTTCCATGTTGAAAGTATGATTTTCCTCCATGAAGATCTATTTTGGCCAAACTTCTCAGGACAGTACAAGGCTGTAGCTGGGTTTTACTGGTTGCTGTTAGTTCTGAGCTGATGGCACTTCTGGAAATCTTTTGATTTTGAATGAAAGAAGGCATAATGTGTGTTTCAACTGCTGCACTACATTTCCTTGGCAGACCACTACATCTACAGTCCCCAACATTACCCATAACTTGGTGCTTCTTCAAAAGAGGTTGAAACGAACATCTTGAAACTCCATTCTGTTGTGAAATCTTTGCCTGGTGGAGTCTTTGCTGATGCAGTATAACTACCTTGTGTCTTGTTGCTGTGTTTATTCTTGCCATGGTGTATTATCTGTGGTATGAAACTATTTTCCACAACCTCACCTTTGTGTTTCAATGTACATATGAAAATAATGATTCATTATCACTTGTTTGTGTTTGGGATAATTGGTTAACTCATTCCCCCCAACCATGATTGTAGAAAATTCCTGACTTTAAGCAACTGAACATAGACGAATTGATGCTGTTTTGAAGGCGAAGAACTCTCACACCAAGTATTGATTTGATTTAGGTTTCTCTTTTGTGCATTCACTTTGGATTTTGTTAATTGCTAAAAAATAAACTATTAAAACTTCTATTTTCGAAAGTATTCTTACGTTGCAGCTTTTTTTCACACACGTCTAAAACTTTTGCATGGTTCTTTATATCCTTGAGACAGACCAATAACTATGCTTTACAGTTATGCTGCTATAGAAGTTCTCATGCTTTATTGCCATATGCCAATGTGACTGCTAGCAGGGATGAGCAGATCGGTGACAATGGACTATTAGTTCAAAATAATATGATCTATGCTCATCTACTATTTGTTTCCTGCCAACACAGTAAAACATCAAAGTTACATCCTGGTTAGAAACAACAATGTGACTAGCAGGCCCTGGTAATAGTAACCCGCCTCTACATGTTCATTATGTTGTAGCATTATTTATAACAGTCTGTTCACTAATACACTTCTCAACCCTGACACTGCAACACCAAGAAGGATAAGCCATCGAATTATAGAAATCACAAATGGATAGACAAGTTAATTAAAAGCAAATTAAGAAAAAATAGGAAATCAAATTTTTTAAACATTTCAATTTATTCAGTATCAAGTATGAGCATTGCATGCAGTGGTGGTGGCACAATGAGGTTATTAATGGTTGTCTGAGGATTGTTCTGCCACATTGAATGTACATAGGAACACAAATAATAAAGATCCACTGCTGGCAGCTGTCTTTGCAATTGTGGTCCAATGATGTTCCAAATGTGATTGATGGAAGTCAAGTGTCCAGAGACACTGCAGGCCATAATTACTGGTTATGTTAGCTCGAGCGACATGCAGCCTGATGTGTGGCAACGTTTTGTTTCTTTTTTTAACATTTCCATATCGCTAACATGACTTTTGATCCTGTGCATTTCATAATTCCACGACTTTTCCTTCTTGGTGTTGCAATTTTAATGTTGATTAGTGAATAAAGCTTGATTTACAAAGCAAATGCAACATGTATATTAGACAACTAGACTTCTGTAGGTAAACATATACCTGCTCATTGGTGAAGCACCTGTGTTTTTGAGCCTATATTTGAATAATTGCATCACAATGGAAATAAGAAATTGCATTTTAGTTCTAAGATGAGAACAAGATTTATTTTTTCTTGAAAATAGCAGAATTTCATTCCAACAGATGTCCTTTTTGACCCTTTAAATAAGACATTTGTTGTAGCATTTTACTGTAAATGCAAACATATTTGTGCTGCCACAATAAATAATAAATATAATATAAAAGTCATACATCTTTTGTGGTCTCTACGGAAAAAATTGCATAGTTCATTTTTTATTGTGACTCTAATACTCAGACAGACCTTTTTCAAGCCCCTGAAAACTAACATTGTCTAAGCGAGCAACCTTTATAATAATTGTGTAATGGGGCACTATCATTAAAAGGCTGACAGCACTTTAAAGGGCTTCAACGGAAAGGCTTTGCGCAAGCCACTTAGTATAGCAAATCCCAAAGGAAATCTGACCTTAACCCATTAACCCCTATTCAGCTATCTGGACCCTGGATAGCATTTATAGAGTGGCGGCTAGCAGCAGAGCCACCATCATTACACTACTGCCCTTACTGGTATATGGGCCTGGGGAGCAGACGCAAGGAGAGGAGCCTGGACCGGCCTCCAATCTTTTTGCTTCCACTCACTGGGCCGCAGGGGCATGGTTTGGCCAGTTCAGTAACTGAACGTGCGTCCTAGGGCACACATTTAGTTCAAATCTATTGCTGTGCAGTAAGCCACCGGTTTCCTGAACTGCAATAGTTAACAGCCGCCATCCAATCAAGGGCATATACCAGTTTATTGCCAGGTCAAACATCAAACTGTGCCATGATGTCAGCTTTGTTTAGAAAGTGCCAATTTCTCCCCTGAAGAATCCACCTGGAAGCAAACAGGGACATCATAGGGCTTTTTAACCACACACTGCCAGATGTGAACTGTCCTTGTCAGGGCTGGAGTTATGGGAAACCAGGGTGAGCTTATCATGACCAGGGCCTGGTAGGGTTTTCTTGGAATCCTGCTGTAAATCCTAACTGGTCTTGACTGGATTGACGCTCTGTAACTTTCCCCTGGATGCACCGACTTGGGTGAGAGAGTTCTTAGTTATAAATTTCCCATAGTGATCAATACAGTTGCCTTGAGTATTTATTAGTGACCTCACCGATGTTTGGTTCGTCTCAGTGCTGGCTTCAGTTTCAAGAAAGTGGAATTCACCACTGTCTTTTCCATGACATTGTAACCTTCCTGGAATAAGGAGAAACTCTTCTTTTTTTCTTGCACTGAAAGCAGACATATGGGGCCAGGATGGGAGATCATATGGAGGCAGGATGGAAGATCATATGGGGGCGGGATGGATTTGAGACACATGAGGCCAGGGTGGGAGAACATATGGAGGCAGGATGGGAAATCATATGGGAGCAGGATGGAAGATCATATGAGGGTGGGATGGAGACACATGGGGCCAGGGTGGGAGAACAAATGGAGGCAGGATGGGAAATCATATGGGAGCAGGATGGAAGATCATATGAGGGTGGGATGGAGACACATATGGCCAGGGTGGGAGAACATATGGTGGCAGGAGGGGAGATCATATGGGAGCAGGATGGAAGATCATATGGGGATGGGATGGAGACACATGGGGCCAGAGTGGGAGAACATATGGAGGCAGCATGGGAGATCACATGGGAGCAGGATGGAAGATCATATGGGGGCGGGATGGAGACACATGGGGCCAGGGAGGGAGAACATATGGAGGCAGGATGGGCGATCATATGGGAGCAGGATGGAAGATCATATGAGGGTGGGATGGAGACACATGGGGTCAGGGTGAGAGAACATATGGAGGCAGGATGAGATATATGGGAGCAGGATGGAGACACATTGGGCCAAGATGGGAGATGATATGTCGTGTTAACTAAATACTGTACATTATTTTCATGCACTATGCTATTTATTTGCTGCAGAGTATTTAATCATTATTTTTCTGTCTTTGTTTTTTTTTCTGTTTAGTGGCCTGTGTGAACATGTGCTTACATGCTGCATTTACACCAGTTTATATCCCAGTTTATACCTTTGTTTTTTTCTGTCTGATTGCATCATGTGCTTAAAAAGGTGTGGCCTGCCTCTGTATTGAGCTGGGTATGATTGATGTGGTCTCCCTTGGCCATGCATCCACTACTTGGGCTCAGTCCCTCTCTGCCCTTATCTACTGTACGTGCATGTCACTTGACAAATGGTAAGGTTTTAATATTAGCATTAGGACCATCCCAATTACGGTTGCCATGACGAGGCAGGATGGCTTTCGAATTTTTTTTATCGAAAAGCATGTTAACTAAATACCGTACATTATTTTCATGCACTACGCTATTTAATTATTTACTGTGGGGTATTTATTCATTATGTTTCTGTCTTTGCTTTTTTTTATTTAGTGGCGTGTGTGGACATGTGCTTACATGCTGCATGAACACCAGTCTATATCCCAGTTCATACGTTTTGGTATTTTTTTTTCTTTTTAGAAATGTCACTGATGAGTCAGTTTGTTACCTGTACACTTAAACTATATACTATGTACAGAGGTCCTATGTATAATGTCACTGTTGATCCCTGTATTACATGTACACTAATACTATATATAGAGCTCGTGTGTATAAAGGCACTGGTAAATCACTGTATTCCCTGTACACTTACACTGTGTACTATGTACAGAGCTCCTGTGTATAATGTCAGCTATGGTAATGTTAGTATTGTGGTATTTTCTCAATGATCAGTATTGTTGTATTTGGTCACTATGTGGTGGTAATAAAGGGTCTGGTCATGGTGTGGTGGTATTTGCCCCATGTTTGTTGTATTATTTGGTCACTATGGGGTGGTATGTGGTCTGGTTATGGTGTGATGATATTTGTCCCTTGTATGTGGTATTATTGATCACTTTAAAACATGTATGTGACACATTCCCTTAAAGAAAAATAAATAAAAATATACCTAAAAAGAATATTGGGTATTTTAAGCAATTTTTAAAAGATTAGAGTAGAGTAAGACCCTGCCAAAAGAGTCCACCTTGTTGTGGTGGCAGGCTTAAGAAAATCTTTTGACCAAAACAAAAGCTGATGGCTATGTATGTGATATGGTGTTCGATGGGAACTGTCAATGTGTGATTGTGAGGACGTGGTGGAGAAGTGGAGTTTTTCCAAGACTGAGCAATGGGACTGTGGAAGGTTTGAAGGGTGGAGGCAGAGCTGGGGTGGAACCTGGGCGGAGTCTCAAGGGAACCTGAAAATTTTGCCAGCATGGGACCCTGAAATTCCTGGTGGCAGCCCTGGCTAACCGATACAGTGGGCTAGCAGACAATAGTCAGAATGTCATGTCAGAACCAGGAGGTCAAAGTCCAGAACAAAATAGAAAGGTAGCCAGGTGGTCAAAACACAGGATGAGGTTAAAGATGGGAATAAACAGCAGAAGTCAAAGCAGAGAAGAGTGAATTAGACTAAGTAAACCTCTAACTGGCAATAAGAGACCGACTAAGAGCTAATTTCATTGATAACCTGGCTTCTTGTTACCATACTTCTGGAAAACACAGATGAACCAGATGATAGCAAGTTCCAGATTTCTAGATGATAAACTGAAAGGCGCTAACATCGCCCATTGGCATCCACACTATCTGTGAGTCATCGCCTAGCAACAAAGGCACAGGTGGTAGGTGCATGTTCAGACACAGATCTTGCAAACTGATTGTCCAACTTGGCTGGTTAATATTTGGATTATTCAGTCAACTTTCCTTTTTACTTTTAACAGGAAACCTAAATGTAGTAATGTTGGGTGCAGACGTTTAATTGACTTCTTGTCACTAGTGATGAGCGAGTATACTTGTTACTCGAGATTTCCCGAGCATGCTCGGGTGATCGAGTATTTGGATGTGCTCAGAGATTTAGTTTGTGTCGCCGTAGCTGCATGATTTGTGGCTGCTAGACAGCCTGAATACATGTGGGGAATGCCTGTTTGTTAGGAAATCCCCACATGTATTCAGGCTGTCTAGCAGCCGCAAATCATGATGCTACGGCGACAGAAACGATATCTCCGAGCATGCCAAAATACTCGGAGATCACCCGAGCATGCTCAGGAAATTTCGAGTAACAAGTATACTCGCTCATCAATACTTGTCACTAATCCCAATAAAGAATATTAGGCTGGGATACAGGGCGACTTTAGCCGTGGCATACGTTGCACAGCCAAATATTTCTAGGTGTCACTGCTACATTGCAGTGCAATGCAAGTGGAGGGGTTTACACTGTGACCCCCATGGGGAACTGAGACAGTGGCAAACAAGTCATAATGAATCCAATGTGTGGCTTCCAATGTCACCTGCAATACAGAATGGATCAATATTGTAATCAGTGTCTCCAGACTTGTCTTCCATTGAGTACATCTGGGACGTCATCGCACCAGCAAATTTTTATGATTTGCTCAAGTACATTAAGAATGGCAGATCATCAGTCAGACAACCATTAATAACCTCAGCGATGCCAACCAAGACGTGTAAGTGCAGGTATTTCTATATGTGGCACTCTTACTCGATACTGAATAAATCGAGATGTTTTTAAAATTTTGTTTCTATTTTTTATTTGCATATCATTAACATGTCTGTCTATCATGTGATCAAAAGCACATGACTTTTTCTTCTTGGTTTTGCAATTTCAATATTGATCAATCTAGTTATGATAGAACTAACTATGTTTTATTTACCCTCTCCGGGTCCAGCTCCACCTCTCTACGCCACCTCAGGTTTTAGTTGTTTGGCTGCAGCGCTGTTGAGTTGTTGTAACTGCTGCAGCCAAATAACTAAAACCTAAGGTGGTGGTAGAGTGCCAATTTGAGCATCTGAGACTAGTGATTGGCTGCAGTGCTGGTGATATTATGGCTAGAGTGCTGCAGCCAATCAATGCCAGTTTGAGCTGCTGAGCTCAGTGATTGGCTGCAGTGCTTCCAACATGATATCAACCTTATAACAAAGCAACAGAGATGGGAGCAGTAGCGGAGCTTCGGTACTGGGCTGGGGGAATGAAAATAACACTAAGTTTGCTTCTTTAGTAGTGTTGAGCGATACCACCCGATATTGAAAAATATCGGATCGGATTGATTCGGCCGATATCAAAAAAGTATTGGGTATCGCCGATTCCGATCCCGGAAGTCCCATTCAAGTCAATGGAACAGAAATATCGGAATTAAAAAAAACCTTTCTTTCCTTGTAGGTTAATTCTACATGAAGAAAAACAACTAATAACAATGTAGAATGTATTGTTGGAGGTGTAGGAGACATTAAAGCCATAGAGGTTTAGCCCAATCAAATGGCATAGCAGGAATTATTTTTTTTTCTTTAAAGACGTTCGGAGTTACAAAGATATTGACTATGTTAACCTCTTTTATATTTTATATTTTGTCAGATATGTATGTTTCACTACTTCCATGCTCTTCACCTTCTTTTTTATTTCTCCCACATTTTCTCCTTCATGATCCTCAGCAGCAGCAGCAGCAGCATCTTTTTCATCAACTTCTTCTTCACCTTATACATCTTCTTCTTCTTCACCTTCTTCCTATTATTCTTTTTTTTGTACTTTATACATATTCTTCTTATTCAACGATTATTCTTCTTCATATTCTACTTCTTCATCTTCTTCCTATTCTTCTTCTTCATCATATTCTTATTTCTGACAGGCATTCCTGTAGTTGTTATCTATAAAAGTTTGAAGATTACACCTTCCGTTCTGACTGTCACAAAAGATTTACAACAGGATTTTTTCGCGTTCGGTTTGGCCTGCAGCAGCAGCCATTTTCCAGGGGCACCACGAGGAGGAACGGACTCACCCCCATACACTGCTTAGTCTTCTTCTGCTTATAATTTAGATAATATTTTTTGCTCTGATTTTTAGTCTTGTGCTTAATGTTCTTCTGCTTTTGGTTCTTCTGCTTCTTCGTCTTCTGTCTCTTGTTGTTCTGCATCTTGGTGGTTGTCTTCATGTTCTTTGTCCTCTTGGTCATCTTCTTCAGGGTCATCTTTTTGGTCTTCTTCGGTGTGGTCTTCAGGGTCGTCGTCTTCAGGGTCATCGTCAGGGAGATCCAGAGTGAGAACCAAAAACCATTTCCACAAGCTTGAACTTGGAAAAGTAGCAGAAGGTACAAGAAGGCTGAGGAACTGCCGAGAACCAGCTGACGGTACTGGAACCCGGATGGGTAGCAGAAGGAACAAGAGCAAATGGAACTAGTGAGGACCAGCTGACGGTGCTGGAACCCGGAGGGGCAGCAGATGGAACAAGAGCCAATGGCACAACTGTGGACCAGCTGACGGTGCTGGAAGACGGTTAATAAGCAGGAGGTACCTGTGCTACAAAGCACTACCAAGGACCAGCAGATGTTGCTGGAACTTGGATACCGAGAAGGAGGCACCTAGGCCAAAGGCACTGCCAAGAACCAGCTGACGGTGCTGGAACCTGGATGGGTAGCAGAAGCTGCAAGATCAAATGAAACTAGCGAGGACCAGCTGACGGTGCTGGAACACGGAAGGGCAGCAGAAGGAACAAGAGCCAATGACACAACCGTGGACCAGCTGATGGTGCTGTAATACGGTTACTAAGCAGGAGGTACCTGTGCTACAAAGCACTACCAAGGACCAGCTGACGTAGCTGGAACTCGGATACCGAGAAGGAGGCACCTAGGCCAAAGGCACTGCCGAGAACCAGCTGACGTTGCTGGAACCCGGATGGGTAGCAGAAGCTGCAAGAGCAAATTAAACTAGCGAGGACTAGCTGATGGTGCTGGAACCCAGAGGGGCAGCAGAAGGAACAAGAGCCAATGGCACAACCGTGGACCAACTGACGGTGCTGGAACTCGGATACCGAGAAGGAGGCACCTAGGCCAAAGTCACTGCCGAGAACCAGCTGACGGTGCTGAAACCCGGATGGGTAGCACAAGGTACCCATAATAAACAAAGTTGCAAGGCCGCGAGCCGGACACAGTTACTGAAACCCACATTCCAACAGGGGGTGCTTGTCCTATTGGCACTACGGAACAAGCCTTTATTACCAGAACCCGCAGCCCACATAGTAAGCACCGAAACTTCAGGCACCATAGACTCGGCTAACCCGACAGGACAACGTATTGGTGGCAAAGTGACATTGACACTACCCGGAAACAGCAGGCGTGCTGGAACCAGGCTGGGCAGGAGGGAGTACCCGTGCCAAAGACACTGCCGAGAACCAGCTGATGGTGCTGGAACCCGGATGGGTAGCAGAAGCTACAAGAGTCAGTGGAACTAGCGAGAATCAGCTGACGGTGCTGGAACCCAGAGTGGCAGCTGAAGGAACAAGAGCCAATGGCACAACCGTGGACCAGCTGATGGTGCTGGAACACGGTTAATAAGCAGGGGGTACCTGTGCTACATAGCACTACCAAGGACCAGCTGACGTTGCTGGAACTCGGATACCGAGAAGGAGGCACCTAGGCCAAAGGCACTGCCGAGAACCAGCTGACAGTGCTGGAACCCGGATGGGTAGCACAAGGTACCCATAATAAACAAAGCTTCAAGGCCGCGAGCAGGACGCAGTTACCGAAACCCACAGTCCAACAGGGGGTGCTTGTCCTATTGGCACTACGGAACCAGCCTTTATTACCAGAACCCGCAGCCCACATAGGAAGCACCGAAACTGCAGGCACCATAGACTCGGCTAACCCGACCGCAACACGACAGGACAACGTATTGGTGGCAAAGTGACGTTGACAATCCCTGGAAACAGCAGGCGTGCTGGAACTAGGCTGGGCAGGAGGGAGTACCCGTGCGAAAGACACTTCTGAGCAGCAACTGGCGATGTTGGAGCCCAGGGTCAATCATGCGGCAGGCTGAGGGCTACTTGGAGACAGTAGTAAATAAGATGTAGTGTGATTTTGGAGGCAGCAGGAGACTTTGTCGTCCACACAGCAGGGGAGCAGCTGGCGTTACTGAACCTCACTAACACTGGACTGCACTTCCGAGCAACAACTGGCTGTGTTGAAGTCCAGGATCAATCATGGAGCAGGCTGAGGCCTACTTGAAGCAAGTTTTATATCGGTTGTACACTACTACTGATTGTAACCGTGCTCCACTTAGGCCTCTGGCTCTACTGTCTCTAGTATTTCCCCTGGCCTCCAAACCCGCCAGTTGCTGCTCTGTAGTGGCGTCTGCACAATCCACACTTGTTCCCGGGTTACAGGGGCTCAGTCACGTCAGTTGATCCCCTGATGTGTGTCCGGCAAGGTCTCCTGCTCTGTCCACATTCCCACTACTAGTAGCCCAGGATCAAGCATGGAGCAGGCAGAGGCCTGATGGTTTTTGAATGTGGAGGCAGTAGGAGACATTGCCGTCCATACAGCAGGGGAACAGCAGACGTTACTGAACCCCACTAACACAGGAGCTAGTGTTTTTCTCTGTGCGGACAGCACTTCCGAGCGACAACTGGCTGTGTTGAAGCCCAGAATCAATCATGCAGCAGGCGGAGGCCAACTTGCAGCAAGTTTTATATAGGTTGTAGACTACTACTGATTGTAACCGTGCTCCACTATGGCCTCTGGCTCCACTGTCTCTAGTATTTCCCCTGGCCTCCAACCCAACCAGTTACTGCTCTGAATTGGCGTCTGCACAAGGTCTCCTGCTCTGTCCACATTCCCACTACTAGTAATGGGACTGTGGACAGAGCAGGAGACATTGCCGGACACACATCAGGGGATCAATTGACGTGAATGAGCCCCAGTAACACAGGAACAAGTGTGGATTGTGCAGACACCACTTCAGAGCAGCAACTGGCGGGGTTGTAGGCCAGGGGAAATACTAGAGACAGTGGAGCCAGAGGCCTAAGTGGAGCACGGTTAAAAATCAGTTGTAGTTCGATTGTGGAGGGAGCAGGAGACTTTGCCGTCCACACAGCAGGGGAGCAGATGGCATTACTGAACCCCACTAACACAGGAGCTAGTGTTTTTCTCTGTGCAGACGGCACTTCTGAGCGACAACTGGCTGTTTTGAAGCCCAGGGATTACAGTTCAGGTGGTAGAAACATGAACATAACAGGAGACCTGGATACTGTTGCCAACCAATTATTTATTCTGGTAGAGGACTGGCAAATTCTGGCGAGATCCAGGCCTTGTTCATTTTCAGAAAAGTAAGCCGGTCAACGTTATCGGAGGATAGTCACGTGCGACGGTCTGTTAGTACACCACCGATAATACACTGGCAGCAGGGCAAGCCAGCAACTCCAATGCATACTGGCTAAGCTCTGGCCATGTATCCAGCTTTGAGACCCAAAACTTGAAGGCGGAAGAGCCATCTGGGAGTACACTGACAGGGCAAGACATGTAGCCTGTCACCATCTGACGGAAACGTTGCCTCCTGCTGACTGGAGCCGTCTGTGATGGTGTAGACATTTATGGCGGACACACAAAACTTTGCCACATTTGGGCCATAGTGGTCTTGCCTTGTGCTGAGGCGCTGCCTCTGCTCCCTCTTTGTGCCGAGCTTCCTCCACTGCCTCGACGCACAGAGCTGCTTTGTAAAGCACTAACAGCACTGCTGTCGGGTGGAATGGAGAACATGATGGACTGCACCAGTGTGTCTTGGTATTCCTGCAGTTTAAGCTCCTGGTTCAACGGTGGTATGAGGCTTTGTAAGTTGTCCCGGTAGCGAGGATCTAGGAGGGTGTACACCCAATAATCAGTCGTGTTGAGAATGTGGGTGATGCGGCGGTCGTTTCTCAGGCACTGCAGCATGAAATCAACCATGTGCTGCAGACTCCCACATGCCAAAGAAACGCTGTCCCCTGCTTGAGTCGTCATCTCTGCCTGCTCTGCATCACCCCACCCTCGCTGTACATGCTGACTAGAGCATTGTGTACCTCCCTCCTCTGAAGAGATGTCTTCCTCCTCCATTGACTCCTCCTCATCCTCACAAAGTGTCCCCTGCCTAGGCCTTTGTGAGGAACCACGTAGCGCAGACTGTCCAGAAGCAGATGGCATTTGTGACTCCTCATCCTCCACCTCTTCCAAAACCTCCTCCCTTAGTGCTTGCAGTGTTTTTTGAAGCAGGCAGATAAAGGGGACAGTCATGCTGACTAGTGCATCATCTGCACTCGCCATCTGCGTGGAATCATCGAAGGCACGCAAAACGAGGCAGATGTCCTTCATAGGGGCCGACTCAGTGGTGCTGAAGTGTGACCGGCGCACAGTGCGACTTGTTTGCGCCTGATGCAGCTGGTACTCCATGACTGCTGCCTGCTGCTCACACAACCGCTCCAACATATGTAACGTTTTATTCCACCTGGTGGGTAGGTCACATACAATGCGATGTTCCGGAAGGCGTAATCGGCGCTGCAGAGCAGCAAGGCGCGATCTTGCCGTGCTGGAACACCGCAAGTGAGCGCACTCTATGCGGACCTTGTGCAGCAATGCCTCAAGATCCGGATAGTCCCTCAGAAAGCTCTGCACGACCAAGTTCAGCACATGTGCCAGACATGGGATGTGAGTGAGGTTGCCTAGGCCCAGAGCTGCCACCAGATTTCGGCCATTGTCACACATTACCAAGCCCGGCTGGAGATTCGCTGGCACAAACCACACGTCGCTCTCCTGCTTGATGGCATTCCAGAGCTCCTGCTCTGTGTGGCTTCGATTCCCCAAAGAAATTAATTTGAGTATGGCCTGTTGACGTTTGGCCACGTCTGTGCTCATATCGGTCGTAACAGGCTCCTGTAGCACTGTTTCTGAGGAACTTGAGTAGGAGGAGTAGTCAATGTGTACAGACTGGATTCCTGCAATCCGTGGAGTTGGCAGAACACGTACAGCGCCACTATCCCGATCTGTACCCGGCTCCACAACATTGACCCAATGGGCAGTGACGAAAAGGTATCGTCCCTGTCCATGTTACTGGTACACGCATCGGTGGTCAGGTGGACCTTGCTACTGACGGCGTTTAGTAGCGCATGTTTTATTTTTCCCTCCACATGTTTTTGCAGGGCAGGGATGGCTTGCCTGCTGAAATAAAAGCGGCTGGGCACGGTGTATTGTGGGACTGCCAATGCCATGAAGTTCCGTAAGGTGTCAGTCTCCACCAGCCTGAATGAGAGCATTTCAAGGGCCAGTAGTTTGACAATGCCAGCATTAAGAGCCTGTGCTCAGGGATGGTTTGCCGAGTATGGCCGCCTTTTATCCCATGCCTGTGCTACCGATGGCTGTAGAGTGGCCTGGGAGTGTGAGGATGACTGGGAACGTGGTGCTGTGGGTGGAATGTCACTGGGTCTCCGGACAACAGAGCCAGAGGTTCTTCCTTGGTGATTCTGTGAGGAAGCCAAACCAGCTGTGTGCGAGCTGGAGGAAGAGGCCCCAACACAAGCTGAAGAGGTGGTAGGTGGTGCTGTACATTGGCCTACATCTTCAGTGTGTCTGTGTAACTCCACGTCATGCTTGGTCCGCACATGTTTCCACATTTTTGTGGTATTGAGGTTGCTGACATTTTTCCCTCTTTTGACCTTCTGATGACACAGCTTGCATTTGACAAAACAAATGTCATCTGCAACTGTGTCAAAAAAGGACCACGCACTGCAAGTCTTGGGAGCGCCCGTTTTCGCTTTTGAAAGAGGAATGCTCCTAACGGGTGCCGAAGTGGAGGCTACAGGCAACCAAATCTGCCCCCTCCCTCTCCCTCCTGTTTTGGCCGTTCGGGGAATCTCTTACTCAGAGCTGCTCCCACCACCTTCCTGTTCCTCACGCCATGATGGGTCAAGGACCTCATCATCTACACTCCCCTCTTCAAACACCTCCTTGTCCTGGGTTGTCTCGCCAGCACCGTACACACCAGAAAGTGGCACCTGAGTCTCGTCATCATCTGATGCGTACTGAGGTGTGCTGACCATAGGCACTGGCCCACCTGCCTCTTCAGATTCAGAGGGACAAAGAAGTTGCGCATCACTGCATACTCCCTCTTCTTCACATTCTTGAATGCTGCTTGGCTGTCCCCCTCTTTCCAAGCCAACAGATTTAGAGAACAGAAGTAGAGACTGTGATGGCTCCTGTCCAGGGCTCTCTGACTGCCTGGGCACTTTGGCAGGTGGTGAAGAGACAGATGGTTGCTCTTCAGTGCTCTGGCCCTGAGAGGACGTGGAAGTCATTGAAGTCGATGCGTTAGCTGCCATCCATCCGACAATGGCTTCAATTTGTTCCTCCCGCAGCAGTGGGGTACGGCAAGGTCCTACAAAGCTGCGCATAAAGGACTGTGGCCTGCTAAAACTGGGGGATGCTGACTCACTGGTTCCCGCAGCAGGCACAGAATCCCCACGTCCTCTCCCTGCAGAATCCCCACGTCCTCTCCCTGCTGAAACTCCACGCCCACGCCCACGTGCCTTACTCCCTGCCTTCTTCATCTTGGTAGACTGATAAAGATAGGCAGAAAGATACAAAGGGGGGCTTAGTGTGCTTATTCCTGAACAGCTGGTAACAGGTATAAGAAACACTAATTTTATGAAGTGTGTGGACTACACTTTAATAGGAGCTAATGTGGCCCTACACAACTGTCAAATGGAGTCTTTGGTGAACTTTATTTTGTTTTTGTTTTTTAAAAAAAACTAAAAGGATGTGACCAAAGATTTGAAAGCGATAGTATCACAAACTTTTTGGAGCTATTACAATGCAGGAAGGTAACCTACAATGTAAAAGATGAGTCTCCAAAAAATAGGGTAATACTAATCTGGCTGCAGCTGAAGGGCACAAGCCAGAAAAAAGACTCCTCTATCTACTCCTATATAGTGTTTGCAACCAACCAATGTAGATGGATACGGATGGATGCACACTAATAGGAGAATAAAAAATGAGCTGCAATAAAAGAAAAATATGTGTGAGGCAGTGACGCACGCTGAGCGACCTACAACCAGACGTAGCTGCAGGACACACTACTCAGTGTGAGCTGCACTCACACACAGTCAGAGACCACTCAGACAGCTGTGAACAGTGCAGGTAAGTTGGCACTAGCACTGAAAGGCTACAGAGAGGGTCCGCTGTCTACTATAGTGTTTGCAACCACCGTATATGGATACGGATGGATGCACACTAATAGGAGAATAAAAAATTAGCTGCAATAAAAGAAAAATATGTGTGAGGCAGTGACGCACGCTGAGCGGCCTACAACCAGACGTAGCTGAAGGACACACTACTCAGCGTGAGCTGCACTCACACACAGAGACCTCTCAGACAGCCGTGAACAGTGCAGCAAACTGGGCACTAGCACTGAAAGACTGCAGAGAGGCTCCGCTGTCTACTCCTATAGTGTTTGCAACCAACGTATATGGATACGGATGAATGCACAGTGCACACTAATAGGAGAATGAAAAATGAGCAGCAAAAAAAGAAAACTATGTATGAGGCAGTGACACGCTGAGCGGCCTACAACCAGACGTGGCTGCAGGACACACTACTCAGCATCAGCTGCTCACACACACCTTGCAGACAGCTGTGAACACTGCTGCAAGGCAAAAGAAAGCTACAGTGGAGGATTATGTAGCCTGGGTAAAGCACACTATGATTGTGAAAATCGCTATCTCTAACTGTCCCTCACAGTCTTGAACAGCAGCCTGTCCCTAACTGATTTCACAGCAGAGTGAACCCGAAATGGCGGCGGCGGTGGCTTTTATAGTGCATCATGACATCATTTCAGCAGCCAATCACAGCCATGCCATCAGTTAACATGCCTACATGCCTAACAGGATGTGCCCACACTTCTGAGGATTGTCATTGGCTGAATCAAATCAAACTGGCTCATAGCATTATGGGAACTTCTGATTCCGGTATTCGATATGCTAAAAGTATCGGAACTCAGTATCGGAATTCCGATACATTGAATATCAGCCGATACCCGATACTTGCGGTATGGGAATGCTCAACACTATTCTTTAGCACTATTTTAGTGCATGACATGAAGTTTTATAAAATACGACAACCCTATAAAGATAAAAACAAAGTTGGACTGAAAAGTAAAGAACTCTCAGTTCCAAAGTGTTAATGAGGCTCTATTCATGAGGTCCAACAAATTATATCCAGGTACAAAGCTATTAATGGTGTAGAAATAGTGGTAGTGCTTGGATCCAAAAATCATTATCATGAATGGAGTATGACACTTACGCCATGTGCACACATTGAGTATTTGGTGATTTTTTTTTTTACCCCAGTATTCATAAGCCAAAATCAGGAATGGAACAGTCAAAGGAAAAGCATAAAAGAAACACGTCACTACTTCTGCATTTTTCCCCCACTCATGGTTTTGGCTTACAAATACTTGGGTAAAAAATTCACCAAATACTGGATGTGTGCATGTGGCCTTAGTGTGAGGGTGTTACAGGTTTTTCTTTGGGTCCCAAAGCTTCATGGTTTGTTTCTGATCCTTTCTGAAACTGACTATGTAGTAGATGGTATTTTGATACTTGTTTCACTTGTGATATAACCAGCCACAAAACATATTACATCCTATTCAGGGATGAGCGAATAGCTTAGGATAAGTACTTATCCGAATAGTTTTAGTGGCTTACGAATAGCTGCATCGTGAATCCGGATACCTGGAGTGCTCCCGATAATCAGCAGTTCGGCACCGCAGCTGCATGTGTCACGGCTGTGTGACAGTCACAACACATGCATGGAGAGCCTGTGTGTTGTGACTGTCACACAGCTGTAGGGAAGTGGACTGACCTATGGACCTGTCTGCAGTAGGAAGGTAAATGTAAAATGTGCCGTAAAAGTACTTGACGTGGACAGCTGTATATGTGTGTGTGGGGAGACAGCTAGAGACAGTAAAAGATGGTAAAATACTGGGTTTGGCCACTAGGGGGAGACCAAGAACAGCAGGAAAGGGAGATGGTGCAGTACTGAAGTTTGGCCACAAGATGGAAGCAGGGAGCAGTGAGGAAAGGCTTAACAACAGCTTAAGGCTGCAAAACCGCAGAGTTGTGGGGGGCAGAGTTACAGGAGCTCTAGAGGGGAATAAATAGTGGTAGAGAGTTCCAGAAGCAGGCCAGTCCAGGAGGAGGAGCTCAGGAGAAGAAGAGACGGAAGGGAGAGATGGACAGAAGAGGAAACTCCAGAATGGACTGAAGAGAAAGACGGTCGGGGGGGTGGCCCTGACAGGAGACCCGCGGACAGAGAAAGCCCCGGGGGTACCAGACAGACGGACTCAGGCAGGGGAAACGCTGTGGCCATGGGCCTAATGGTAGCCACAGTGAAAGAACCACGAGTGATGTCACTGTATGAGGAAAGAGAAGAAAAGTGAAAGGTACCCGGGCCTGTGCGTTGAAGGTGTTGTGCAGCTGCTGAGTGGTGTTGCAGTTGTCGAGAGGACAGCCAATAAAGAGGACCTATTGAGCACACATCAGTCTCTGTCTCAAGTCTGTTCGCGACGGCGAAAAAGGGACCACCCCCAGTTGGCACACATACCTACACTTGGCGTAGTCGGCAGGATTATCACCGCCAATACACCAACTTCAGCGGTAATCCTGCACCGAAGATCCAAAGGACTTAAGCTGAATGGATTGAAAATTTATCCTTGAGGATTACAAAAATTGGACTGTGTTCGGGGATTGTTGGCTTTAATCAGAAGATTCCGGAGCGGAAAAGGACTTTGCCGGATGGCTGTGGCATACAAGCGCCTGAAAGAATCGCAGGAGTTTGCTGCCAGATTGGACTATCAGGGGCTGTGCCGAACCCGCCCCTGGGGGAAGCGGTTTGCATCTGGTGACAGCCGCCCCCTGGACACTGAAAGATGGGTGGAGGGGCCAACCAATGCCCCACCCAAGAACGGGAGTGGCCCTGGTGGAGAGGCTGGGTGTGGCTGCTTGGCGCCATTGAGCTTCTGGACATCGGACGAGATGCGACGCTGCAGCTGCCAGGGCCTCGGACGCCTGGCTTGGAGGTGGCGTCAGCAGATCGAGGTCCGACGAGAGACCTGCGCCTGAGAGCCACTATCAGTACCCCGGACACCTACCAGGGAAGAGGAACGACCCCGGACCCTGCTGGAACGGCCGCTGGAAGAATCACCATGGAGTCTCCATGGAACCATCAAGCCTGGAGGCTGACCCTACCGGACGGCGGGGTGAGGAACATCGGCTGGAGGAGATGCCGGATGGCCTGTCGGGAGCCGCGGCGCCGGGGAAGGTGAGCGTTCCCCCGGCCCAGCCGGCGGCACTGCAGGCAGGTCCCGCCCCCACGCCCCATGCACGAGACAGGCCCCAGGGCCCTGATACCGGCCCTCGGCCTCCCCGCTCATCCTCCCGCTCTCCAGTAACCCTGGCTCCTGATGACTGCGTGGCCCCCGCAGAGCCGACCAACACCCCCGCCAACGATCCCGAGCCGCCCCTGGGCGCACTGCACCTGTGTCGCCAGTGCGGAACAGACCCACGGTCACCCCTACCACACTCCACATCCTGGCGTCAGCCTATCCATTGAGGCCTGCCGCCACCTTGGCCCCGCTCCAGACCGCCGTGGTGGCTGGGCCGCCAGCCTCCACCGCCTACTCACCGACACCCGCAGCCGCCGCTGCACCATCCTCTGCCTTGGCTGCGGCCTCCTCATCAGTGCCCGTGGCTGCCTATGCCCCGTCCTTGGCTCCGGTAGCGGTCTGCTCACCGATGCCCGCGGCCGCCTCTGCTCCACTCGTGGTCCCGGCTGTGGCCTACGCGGCGGCACCCACGGCCACCTCTGCCCCATCCTCTGCCCCGGCTGCAGCCTACTCACCGAGACTCACTGCTGCCTCTGCCCCACACTCAGCCCCGGCTGCAGCTTGCCCGTCGGTGCCTGCAGCTGCCTCTGCCCCGCTCTCGGTCCCGACCGCGGCCCACTTGTCAAGCTCCACGGCCTACACTGGGCCTTCTGTCTGGGTCGCAGATGTCATCGTGCAGAAGAAAGAAAAGAGCAGGAGGTCTGGGCACTGCTGCATGAAAAGGAGGAGGCAGCCATGTCTGTCCCTCGGTCTACTGGCCAACTTGTATATACCAATACAGAGAAAGGCTACGGGTTTATTCAGGACACGGGGACCGGCCACAAGGTATATTTAAATGTGGCCTCCATCAAACACGGGCGGGCCCTGCGGATGGGAGACCGGGTCTCCTATTGCAAGGAATACTGCCCCCCGTGGTTACTATGCCGTGGCGGTTATCGCCTACCCTGA
This sequence comes from Dendrobates tinctorius, assembly GCF_039654945.1. NCBI lineage: Eukaryota > Metazoa > Chordata > Amphibia > Anura > Dendrobatidae > Dendrobates > Dendrobates tinctorius. The sequence continues at coordinate 20,739,677 of NW_027361719.1, forward strand.
CGGATACGAGCCCTCATAAGGGAGAGGAGGACTCCTGGGTCCCGGGCATCCAGGACTCTCGGGGCCCAGGGTAGTTAAAGCATCCTGAGGACTTCACGGCTGTGGAGTTCCCTGCTGTTGGCGGAACATCAGCCGTCAGGAGATGACCCGGTGCAGCGCTGAAATTACGTACTTCTGGGACTGACCGCGCGCCATTGCGTGGCAAGGGAGACTGTTCCGCGTCCCCTTGGGGTAAGAAACCCCATCTCTTGACATGACAAGGATATATGGAGGTGCTTTCCGCAAAGGAAGGGGGCGCACCGTTATTTATTTAAAAAAATGCTTTTGACAATGTTTGAAACATTGCATGATGATACTGGTAGATATAGATATAATGGAGAAAGAAAGAGTGAATAGTTTCATATCAAGAGTAGTTCTTTAGTAAATAGGTAATGGAACTAGTGAGTAGTTTAAGTGTAGTATGATAATCAAAGTAGAATGCTGCAGGACACAGGGTAAATGTTGTACCCGTCAAAAGTAGTGTATGTTGAAACTATATATCAAACGTGAGCAAAGCTCCAAAAACACGACAAACCGTCCAAAGATTAAAATGTAGAAATTTTATTACAACATTAGAAAAGGCAGTTGACAGGTAAAATTGGGATAGAAAAAGGGGCAATGGGTTGTGACACATCCATAACCGCCCGAGTATGAGCAAGGAGTGCTAGAGCAATTACAGCCTTCAGTGGCTAATGTAATGCTAATTAACTATGAAATAATAAATCATGTCATCCAGGTAAATAAATCATGCTAATAATAATAAATTTCCCTACGTCATGCATCAAACAAACATCACATGTTCCAAGTACTAATCAGATGCCGACGCCATATTGGAAGTGAAAGTGAAAGTAGATTATACTTTAAAGACAGCGGCCAGAGGCTTCCTTGCATCTATACACCCACCCCGACGCGCATTTTGGAGGGTCACTCCTTCATCAGGGGCATGACAATCAAGGGAAAAGACCCAGTATAAATACTGGTAATACTGGAAGTGGATGCGCCGCGACCCGGATGTGATGCATCAGCGTCCATGACAACCAAGACACCGCGCGGCGTCGGCATCATGCAAACAGGGAAGCACCACAGCAACCCTGGAAGCATAGAGATGCCGAGAAACGCCCAGCAGCAGGGACGCAGAATGCGCATGCGCCACAGGCAGCGAAACATCCACAAGAGGAAGGGAAAAGGAATGAATGATGCACACAGATATTAATAAACTTGGGTATATAACTACCAAGTTTAATGGTGAGGAGTGGATGGTGAGGAGTTGGCAAGGGGTGTGATATTCATCTGTTTTACATTGACACCTCATTATTATTATGTGCACTTTTGTAATATATTTAAATAAACTTTGATAATTTTGCAATCATTGTTTTGCTCCTTCTTTCTCAATTTTTTTATTGCCCGTACCATGTGTCCAGGATGCGAGGAAGTTGCATGCAGCAGCATGTTGGTTGCTGTGGGCTTCCTAAATATGTCTGTCTGTATCACTCCCGAAGGGTCTCTCCTTAGATTAACATCAAGAAATTCAATATGATCATAGTCATATTTGACAGTAAGATGAATATTACGATTATTTCTATTTAGTGTCAAAATACATTGATCAAGGGAGGTAGTGGTATCCTGCCAGATCAAGAGGATATCGTCGATGTAGCCCATCCAAAGGAAAAGACCCAGTATAAATACCGGTAATACCGGAAGTGGATGCGCCATGACCCGGATGTGATGCATCAGCATCCATGACAACCCAGACACCGAACGGCGTCGGCGTCATGCAAACAGGGAAGCACCATGGCAACCCTGGAAGCATATAGACGCCGAGAGACGCCCAGCAGCGGGGACGCAGAACACGCATGCGCCACAGGCAGCGAAACATCCACAAGAGGAAGGGAAAAGGAATGAAGGATGCACACAGATATTAATAAACATAGGTTGTATTGTAACAGTTTCAATGGATTGTATTGAATAAGAAAATGCTCACACAAGAATTGAATTTACTAAATTGATTTACTTAATAAGTGATAAGATCAAATAATAAACAGTATAAACAATAAATATACACGTGAATTAAACATACATTACATTATTCAGGTAGAATTCAGGTCCATCTCTTTCTCATGTCCCTGTCCTCCTCTGGTCAGATCATCTCTCCTTTCTCTGTACACATCCCTCCTTTTATCCCCCCAAAAGCATCCAAATGTGTCTTAGTTAAAAAGCTTTGATCTATCCTTGAATGCTAATGAGAAAGTCTCCTGAAACCAAATAGATGAGATTTCACCAGGTGACAATCCATGGGGAAAGTTAACACACCCAATCTAATTAGGGTAGTTTCCTTGAATATCAATGGTCCTTTGTTGATGGATAAACAAATGACCAGTAATTTACATTCCTTTATCTTAAGTAAGTTTCAGTGACCTTTTGCTTACCTCCCTGGAAGTATATATTATATTAAACTGATTGAAACCATATAAAATAACTCATAGTACACATTCCACCCTTTGGTTTCAATCACTTTAATTAATTAACCTGCCACTAAACTATACCATTTATCATTATTTGCATTACTCCTATATATATATATTTATTTGCTACCAATAGAAAACCGTTTTGGTAAAAAACAACATCCTGGGCTTAAAATGGAAAAAATCAAAAACAAAAACAACATTGGACCAGCAGGTGCTGAAATATCAAATGTCTGTAGAAATCTTCTTTCTTCGATTCTTCTTGACCGCAATTTTTAAATGGGTCTCTGTTGAAGGGAAGCACGGGAAGTATTATGCCCTCATCACTTTGGGATGACTTCACTACTTTCCCTGGTTAACAAAAGAACAGCTCTAAAGAGAAATCTGTCCCTGCCCTTCATGACATTAACCCCTCGGTGCAGGTGTTCAATGACTGAGCATAAGAGTCCTTTCATCTTCTATTGCTGCAGCTGTTCAGGGCCTCACTTTATATGCCATTTGCATCAGCTGGCAGTCATGAGGATTCACCCTGGTGACGGTTCAGCATCATCTGGGCTCAGTCTCAGTGCTCAATTGGACATCTTCAGTCTACACACAAGACACAGCCTGCACTGAGGGAAAGTGAAATTTACAATCATACTTGAAAGTTCCGAAGTCTTGGCAGAGCTAACTCAGTCCAAAGCAACAGTCCAAAATAACTCAGTCCATGAAATATTCACAGTCCAAGATAGAATAACTTGTTCAATATAACTCAGTCCTGGAGGCTTGTTTTCCACCCCTTGATCAAATGAATCAAACAAAATTACCGTAGGTTTGTTGGTCCAAATTAATTGTGCCCAGAATGACCTTTGAAATTTTCTACTGTAGCAAATATTTCTACTCTAGATAATAACTACTACATAAAATATATCATATGTGTATGGACTTATACACTGAAATAAATCATAATATAAAAATATCAGATACCAGTTATCAAACACATCAAATTCATGTCAATCACATTTTCATAATAACGATGATCATAATTACCAGTACAATCATGTTCATGGAGATCACAAAATAATGTTACCACTAATCAGAATCAGTACAATTACATGTTAAGGAAAACAGAACCCAAACCAATTTGCTATTAACCCAATTCTAGCAAATTATTATTTTTACATAATAATATACACATTACATCAACACACACACTCTGGCTTCACCTAATGTATTCATTGAGTAAGCAGGAGAGATTCTCATTTACATATAGACAAACACACACTTTGGGTACCCACACATTTGCATTGCATGACTCAGGTGTAGGTGAACAAAACTATATTGAGAACAAAAGACTGACATTAACAAACTAGCATTCATTGAAATCATTTAACATAGATATGTTCTTCAAAACCCAATTTGCACAGGAGCTCCCAAAAAAATAAAAAAAATGTTAAAACTCAAAAATAAGTCATAAAATATCATCTTATATTAGGTAGATGGACTCCTTTTTCACTACTGCAGAAATGAACCATTTTACTGTGCACTGTATTTACATGTTAATTAAATGGCCAAGGTTTCTTCTTTTACTCCTGCAAATAAAAGGTTAATTACACATCCCACCCCCCAATCCAACATGTAGTGGACTGAAAAGAGAAAAAATGATTCCTTTAAAAACCAAGAATGCTAAACACAGTACCATTAAAATTCAAAAAATGAGCTCATAAAAAATAAAAATATACCAAATAAAAAGTAAAAATAAAAATACCACGTGGATACACAAAGCACATACTGACAAAGACACCTAGTACAAATAAGTCATCTATTATCTTGTCAACCCCCCAGTATATTATCAGTCATCTAACTTTAGGTCAGTCTTAAATTCATTGTCTGTTCTGTCACTCCCTCTTTTCCTTGTATGTTTCTCTCACATGGCTCCCACATACAGAATCATCTTATATCTGCTGTGGTCTTTTGCCTTTTAAAACATCAAGGTGTATTACAAACCCTCAGGTGAGGAATGCACATTTATGAATCACCAAAACCAAACCAAATTCATCATATATCAGCCAGCGCATACGTCACAGTATGCTCACAGGAGTATTTCTCATCATATATCAGCCAGCACATACTTCATAGTATGCTCACAGGAATATTTCTCTAAGAAACTCTAGAACGAAAACAAACATCATTAGACATCAAAAAATGTCAAAACTGTCCAAACAACAATTTTCAGGGATGTTCCACAACTTTTATCTAAAATCTGCATTTAAAATTAGTCCATGAGGGAATCATGGCAGGGGGTGTAGTATGCCATGGTATTGGAAGAGTGCAAGGGGTGGTTACAGTGGGGGCTTTGCATGCCTCCATCAGGTGTCCCACCTCTATCTTTCCAACCCCCTATCTCATTTGTCGCCACCCTCTTGGGTCTGGCGAGTTGCAATTTACCTTTTCTCCTCAGATCTTGCCATCTTCTCAACAGGTCACTTGTAGAGATCCCATCTATCTCCTGGAATGGAACTTCACTAGCTATCAGGTCACAAAACAACTCCTTCCTGCTCTTTCTTATTTGAGTATCACCTTCTTGTCTCCTTTCTTGATCTACTCTCTCTACTGTACTATTTTTTGATACTTTTACTCTCTCTAAAGCAGATAGCTGGGAGATTAAATTGCATGCTGTGTAGACATTAGTGGAATTTCCCATAAGTGCACTGAAAATAGTGAACAATGGGGCTTTGTATGACACTGGGGCACCTTCTATGAACTTATTCTTTATCAATACTGTCAATATTGCAGCATCTGGTCCTTTCCAATCCTCAACAACAGCAAAGTGATCATTCAGATCTGGCAAAGGATTGCGAGTTATGCCACCTATACCTGCGATTTCTCTCAATCTCTGAACTCCATCTGCAAGAGTCTCCCATCGTGTCTGTGGTATTAAATCCATGGGAGAGTCATACACTTGTGCCACAGAATCCCTCACCAAATGCAGCAAAGAGAAAGTCTCTGTAGTGTCCCTTGCACATCTCATTTTTAGACGCACCATAGGATCAATACAAATACTACAAAGTCCTACTGCCTCAAGACGGTTCAAGATTTCAAGATTATAGTATCGGCTCCCTGATCCCATAATCTGAGAATCCATGCTAACAAAGGTTCTCCTGCTTGCTGCCTGTACCTGGTAGCTAATTCTGTTAATTCTCCTGCTGTATAATTCCTAGTTTCCTCGGTCATTGAAGCTTCTGCTCCTGTAGCTGCGTTTCCTGCATCCATCCTATCTCCACTACGCTGTGTGACTTCTCTCCTAGTTTTAGTAGTCACAATTGGACTGGCTTGCTTTTCTTCCTCATCTGTCTCACTGTCACAGCCATCCCATTCTATCAAATCTGACCATTTCTCACATGCAATCATGGTTCTAATCTGTGCAGTACAAATATCTGATACTGGTCGCTGTCTCCTCCTGCGCCTATTCTTATTCACATTTTTCATTACATAAGCTTCAAAATTCCTTTGCATATTGTCATGCTGTTTCATTTGGTCTCTCAAGGCTGATTGAAAGCTAATCCTTTGCTCTACAGCTGTATGCAGCTCTAAATGCAAATTATCTATTTGCTCCTGTAAGCTTTGAGACACTTGCACACAGATCCATCCAACGGCTGCTGCAGCTTTCTGCTCTTTTGCATCATACCTTGAGAGATCAAATTTGCCAGCCACATCCTGGGGATGTGATAAGCGCTGTCCCTGCATATATTTGTTACATTCCTGTGCCATTGGGGTCCACTTTCCTGGTAACACCCATTCTGGCAAAGATCTGACACTACTCTCAACTGCTTTCCTACTCTTAACAAACTTATTCAATTTTGCAAACATTTTTATTCAAAACAATTCCACTTCTGACACCAATTTGTATTGTACCGGTTCCAATGGATTGTATTGAATAAGAAAATGCACACACAAGAATTGAATTTACTAAATTGATTTACTTAATAAGTGATAAGATCAAATAATAAACAGTATAAACAATAAATATACACATGAATTAAACATACATTACATTATTCAGGTAGAATTCAGGTCCATCTCTTTCTCATCTCCCTGTCCTCCTCTGGTCAGATCATCTCTCCTCTCTCTGTACACATCCCTCCTTTTATCCCCCCCAAAAGCATCCAAATGTGTCTTAGTTAAAAAGCTTTGATCTGTCCTTAAATGCTAATGAGAAAGTCTCCTGAAACCAAATAGATGAGATTTCACCAGGTGACAATCCATGGGGAAAGTTACACACCCAATCTAATTAGGGTAGTTGCCTTGAATATCAATGGTCCTTTGTTGATGGATAAACAAATGACCAGTAATTTACATTCCTTTATCTTAAGTAAGTTTCAGTGACTTTTTGCTTACCTCTCTGGAAGTATATATTATATTAAACTGATTGAAACCATATAAAATAACTCATAGTATACATGGGTATATAACTACCAAGCTTAAGATAGTAAAAGGACTATGAACAAATGGTAATAGGAGCGATAATACTAGAACCACAAATGTAAATAAAAAGTGATACATGGTATAAATATCAATACAGAGTAATAGGACAATAATAGCAAGATGATATATATACATATGGAGCTATATAAAATACTTTAAAGACCACTATATGTGTAATTTAACAAATGCACCCACCAATTAAGTAATCCAGTCAAGGATACCGGCAATATTAGTGATTAATGCATAATTTCATAAATCCATACTGGCACATGACCAATCCAAAAGGTGCAAGGAAATCAAATTGTAAACATTATATCATATTGCAGACGAATATAAGCCCTAATTTTCACTGTTGATTATCACTTGATAGTACATTTAGCGATTCCATTTACGATAGAGGACATCCATTTCAAGCGCTTTTCAATCCATTCTCCATACAGCCGGCATCATATGGGTTGAGTGAAAATGAACCAAACTAAATAAAAAATATTAAAACCAATTAGTGAATATAAAAATACTCAGTTGGCCAGGATAATGGCACAACAATAAAGAAAACATTGGCGATCACAAAAAGGGAACAAAGCTTAAATTTTCATTGAGCCCATTCGGGTGGACCGTGTTCAACCTCCAGTTCTATCGAGTCTCCAATTGTGCAAGTCGCTGGGAAACCCTGCCTCCCCGAATACCCGCCTCTATAGTGTCAATACCCCTAACCCTCAGACCTCTAGCATCGCATTGGTGATATAATTTAAAATGACGAGGTAGCATCTTCAGTGTGGATGCGTCCTCGTGTCCAGTGGCAGCCTGAATGCCCAAATTCATAAGAATAGTACTAATCCATCGGGTCGCCCTATAGTGTCAGGTGGGGGTAATTACCTGGAGTGTGTAAATCGTTGGTTAGATTCTATGATACAACCACTAGTTGAAGACCTGCCGTCTTATCTTAAAGACACCAACCCATTGCTTCGCAGGATGGATGGTCTTTCTATAGATTCGGGGACGCTATTTGTTACAGCGGACGTGGAGTCCCTATATACAAATATCAGGCACAGTGATGGGTTACGCGCAACTAAGTATTTTTTTGAGATGTCAAATTTAAGTCAAGGTATGAGGGCTTTTGTCCTTGAACTTTTAGAATTTACCCTTACCCATAATTTTTTTATTTTCAAGGAGTCCTTCTTCCTGCAGCTCCAGGGGACTGCGATGGGCGTGGCCTATGCGCCGGCCTACGCTAATCTCTTCCTGGGGCTGTGGGAGAGGGACCTCATCCTGTCGGAACAATTGGGGTCGATGGAGCGTGTCCTCCTTTAGATGCGCTACATCGACGATATCCTCTTGATCTGGTAGGATACCCCTACCTCCCTTGACCAATTTATTTTGATGCTAAATAGAAATGATCATAATATTCATCTTACTGTCAAATATGACTATGATCATATCGAATTTCTTGATGTTAATCTAAGGAGAGACCCTTCGGGAGTGATACAGACGGACATATTTAGGAAGCCCACAGCAACCAACATGCTGCTACATGCAACTTCCTCGCATCCTGGACACATGTTACAAGCAGTTGCAATATGTCAATTCTTTCGGCTTAGGCGAATCTGTTCGACAGAAGCCGATTTTGAACAACGTGCCACTGAATTAACAGAACGGCTTCTTGATCGTGGCTATAGTCATCGAGCAATTAAAAAAGCCTATCATAAACCAAAATATAACTCTAGGAATTCGTTGCTATATAAACATTATGATCAGACAAATGTTTCACAACCCATCAGATTTATTACTAATTTCCATTGTCAGTCGGAAAGAGTGCGCATTGCCCAGTCCAAATCATGGCCTATTTTGATGGCGGATCCCGTTTTGGCTAAAATTTTACCCAAAAAACCTCTTATCACGTATCATAGAGCTAGGAATCTATGTGACCAACTTGTACATAGTCATTATACCCCTATACCTCAATCTCATTTTTAAATCAAACTAGCCCTAGGTGTGGATGCGTTGCCTGTGGCCATTGTGTGGCCTGTACTAACATCGAACAGAGTATATCGTTTTTTGACTCTACAAGATCACGTGAGTACAAAATACATAAGTTTATTAATTGTACCACAAAAAACGTGATCTACTATGCCACCTGTCCGTGCTCCCTGATATATGTTGGTTTGACTACTAGACTACTTAAGGTGCGTATCAGGGAGCACGTTTTGGGCATTCAGGCTGCCACTGGACACGAGGACGCATCCACACTGAAGACGCTACCTCGTCATTTTAAATTATATCACCAATGCGATGCTAGAGGTCTGAGGGTTAGGGGTATTGACACTATAGAGGCGGGTATTCAGGGAGGCAGGGTTTCCCAGCGACTCGCACAATTGGAGACTCGATGGATCTGGAGGTTGAACACGGTCCACCCGAATGGGCTCAATGAAAATTTGAGCTTTGTTCCCTTTTTGTGATTGCCAATGTTTTCTTTATTGTTGTGCCATTATCCTGGCCAACTGAGTATTTTTATATTCACTAATTGGTTTTAATATTTTTTATTTAGTTTGGTTCATTTTCACTCAACCGATATGATGCCGGCTGTATGGAGAATGGATTGAAAAGTGCGTGAAATGGATGTCCTCTATAGTAAATGGAATTGCTAAATGTACTATCAAGCGATAATCAACAGTGAAAATTAGGGCTTATATTCATCTGCTACACTCACTGGCCACTTTATTAGGTACACCATGCTAGTAAGGGGTTGGACCCCCTTTTGCCTTCAGAACTGCCTCAATTCTTCGTGGCAGAGATTCAACAAGGTGCTGGAAGCATTCCTCAGAGATTTTGGACCATATTGACATGATGGCATCACACAGTTGGCGCAGATTTGTCGGCTGCACATCCCTGATGCGAATCTCCCGTTCCACCACATCCCAAAGATGCTCTATTGGATTGAGATCTGGTGACTGAGGAGGCCATTTGAGTACAGTAAACTCATTGTCATGTTCAAGAAACCAATCTGAGATGATTCGAGCTTTATGACATGGCGCATTATCCTGCTGAAAGTAGCCATCAGATGTTGGGTACATTGTGGTCATAAAGGGATGGACATGGTCAGCAACAATACTCAGGTAGGCTGTGGCGTTGCAACGATGCTCAATTGGTACCAAGGGGCCCAAAGAGTGCCCAGAAAAAATTCCCCACACCATGACACCACCACCACCAGCCTGAACCGTTGATACAAGGCAGGATGGATCCATGCTTTCATGTTGTTTACGCCAAATTCTGACCCTACCATCCGAATGTCGCAGCAGAAATCGAGACTCATCAGACCAGGCAACGTTTTTCTAATCTTCTACTGTCCAATTTCGATGAGCTTGTGCAAATTGTAGCCTCAGTTTCCTGTTCTTAGCTGAGAGGAGTGGTACCCAGTGTGGTCTTCTGCTGCTGTAGCCCATCTGCCTCAAAGTTCGACGCACTGTGCGTTCAGAGATGCTCTTCTGCCTACCTTGGTTGTAACAGGTGGCAATTTGAGTCACTGTTGCCTTTCTATCAGCTCGAACCAGTCTGCCCATTCTCCTCTGACCTCTGGCATCAACATGGCATTTCCGGCCACAGAACTGCCGCTCACTGGATTTTTTTTCTTTTTCGGACCATTCTCTGTAAACCCTAGAGATGGTTGTGCATGAAAATCCCAGTAGATCAGCAGTTTCTGAAATTCTCAGACCAGCCCTTCTGGCACCAACAATCATGCCACGTTCAAAGGCACTCAAATCACCTTTCTTCCCCATACTGATGCTCGGTTTGAACTGCAGGAGATTGTCTTGACCATGTCTACATGCCTAAATGCACTGAGTTGCCGCCATGTGATTGGCTGATTAGAAATTAAGTCTTAACACACAGTTGGACAGGTGTACCTAATAAAGTGGCCAGTGAGTGTATATGATATAATGTTTACAATTTGATTTCCTTGCACCTTTTGGATAGGTCATGTGCCAGTATGGATTTATGAAATTATGCATTAATCACTAATATTGTCGGTATCCTTGACTGGATTACTTAATTGGTGGGTGCATTTGTTAAATTACACATATTGTGGTCTTTAAAGTATTTTATATAGCTATATATATATATAATTTTGCTATTATTGTCCTATTACTCTCCTATTATCGCTCCTATTACCATCTGTTCATAGTCCTTTTACTATCTTAAACTTGGTAGTTATATATCCATGTTTATTAATATCTGTGTGCATCCTTCATTGCTTTTCCCTTCCTCTTGTGGATGTTTCGCTGCCTGTGGCGCATGCGCATTCTGCGTCCCCGCTGCTGGGCGTCTCTTGGCATCTCTATGCTTCCAGGGTTGCCATGGTGCTTCCCTGTTTTCATGACGCCGCGCGGTGTCTGGGTTGTCATGGACGCTGATGCGTCACATCCGGGTCGCGGCGCATCGACTTCCGGTATTACCGGTATTTATACTGGGTCTTTTCCCTTGATTGTCATGCCCCCTGATGAAGGAGTAACCCTCTGAAATGCGCGTCAGGGTGGGTGTCTGGATGCAAGGAAGCCTCTGGCCGCTGTCTTTCAGGTATAATCTACTTTCACTTTCACTTCAAATTTGGCGTCGGCATCTGATTAGTACTTGGAACATGTAATGTTTATTTGATGCATGACGTAGGGAAGTTTATTATTTTGAGCATGAGTTTTTTTACCTGGATGACATGATTTATTATTTCATTGTTAATTGGCATTACATTAGCCGCTGAAGGCTGTAATTGCTCTAGCTCCCCTTGCTCATACTTGGGCGGTTATGGATGTGTCACAACCCATTGCCCCTTTTTCTATCCCAATTTTACCTGTCAACTGCCATTTCTAATGTTGTAATAAAATTTCTACATTTTAATCTTTGGACGGTTTGTCGTGTTTTTGGAGATTTGCTCACGTTTGTTATATACATATTTTTGTGATCAGTCCTATTCTTCCATTCTTTGTCAGTGGATATTTTTATCCATATATCAATGTATCATTATAGTTGGCATTCTGACCATGGTCACTAGCATTCTAATTTATTATGTTGAAACTAAGTATAGTATGTATAGTATGTATATGTATAGTATGTATAGTATGTATGTAGTAGTTTGAAATGTTATCTGTATAAAAAAAAAGGAGATGTTCAACAGGACCCGGGTACTAGGTAGAAGAGATAAATGCTGACCATGACTGATTTGAATTGAAGGTATAAGAAAGTGTATTGAATTGAAACAGACACCGGTCCATAGATCAGGTCCTGAGTATCACAAACACCCCAAAATGAAAGAGGGAAGCTTGCAGTGACCTGGTAGGCCAGAGCCTCGGTCGTTGCGCTCCAAAAATTAAAAAATTATCCTGAAAGTGAGAAAAATGGAAGGGAGACCATCCGCTGAGAAATCCGGATGGTCCTGCCCCAATGAACGGCAATTGTCTTAGAGGCATACGCACCGGTGGGTAGCCATATGCTACTCGGAGCATAATAGCTCCCGGTCCTGTTTGGCTCCCCATATGTCATGGGCCTTGCTTAACGACTGGCCAGACAACAGAAGGTGGGGAAGCTTCAGAAAGGAAAAGGAAGGAGACCAGATTGTCGCGTACGATAATGGTAAAAGGAAGAGGGTATGTAGGGAAGTGGACTGACCTATGAACCTGTCTGCAGTAGGAAGGTAAATGTAAAATGTGCTGTAAAGGTGCTTGACATGGACTGCTTTATATGTGTGTGGGGAGACAGCTAGAGACAGTAGAAGATGGTAATATACTGGGTTTGGCCACTAGGAGGAGACCAAGAACAACAGGAAAGGGATACAGTGCCGTACTGAAGTTGGCCACAAAATGGAAGCAGGGAGCAGTGAGGAAAGGGCTTAACAACAGCTTAAGGCTATGAAACCGCAGAGTCATGGGGGGCGGAGTTACAGTAGCTCTAGAGGGGAATTCCTGGGCAGGGGAATATATAGTGGTAGAAAGTTTCAGAAGCAGGCCAGTCCAGGAGGAGGAGCTCAGGAGAAGAAGAGACGGAAGGGAGAGACGGACAGAAGAGGAAGCTCCGGAAGGGACTGAGGAGAAAGACGGTTGGGGGGGTGGCCCTGACAGGAGAGCCGCAGACAGAGAAAGCCCCGAGGGTACCAGACTGATGGACTCAGGCAGGGGAAGCGCTGTGGCCGTGGGCCTAATGGCAGCCACAGTGAAAGAATCGCGAGTCACATCACTGTAAGAGGAAAGAGAAGAAAAGTGAAAGGTACAGCTGCTGTGTGGTGCTGCGTGCAGCTGCTGTGTGGTGCTGCGGTCGTCGAGAGGACGGCCAATAAAGAGCACCTGTTGAACGCACATCGGTCTCTGGCTCAAGTCTGTTTGCGGCCGCGAAAAAGGGACCACCCCCCAGTCGGCACATGTACCTACACAGCCGCAACACATGCAGCTTTGGCGCAGAACCGCTGATTATCGGGAGGGCTCCAGGTATCCGGGTTCACGATGCAGCTATTCGTAAACCACTTAAACTATTCGGATAAGCACTTATCCACAGCTATTTGCTCATCCCTAATACTATTACAAAGCTATAAAATTATGGAATTCATCATATGAGGGTAACTGTTGCATTGAGCTAAAAATTAATATACCTTATTCCAAACCAGTAGCACAGAAAAGTAAGAGATCATGCCTGCGCTCAATAAATGGGTGCAACACAACAACAAAATCCGACACGTACTTTTTAATTCCACATTTTATTTTCATCACAATACAAATCTGGAAATCTGATAAAGATTAAAACATCATCTCTCCAACTGAAGAGACTTTTTTCTCTCTTTGATGTGATAATTATGTGTTGAAATGATTTTGTTACTGTCCCAAGCTGCATATACGTATTTTATCTGCTCCTGGTAGAGCGAGAGAGGCCAGTACCTTCAGCAATTATCCTGTTGCAAGTCTTTTTTTAAATAATTTTTGACAAGCGTGGCGTGAAGAAGAGAAAAAATAGTTTACTGTTCGGCTCAGCATAAGACTGCATTGTAATTAATCCCCGCGCATTGCAAACATTGCAATATCTTTTGTCTTTTAGTTTGTTTGCTTAAGGAAAAATGCTTCTGATTTGAGGGCTCTCTTCAATTATTCCTATGTCAGCCAACATGCCATTTTTATCCCAGAGAAAGATAGGCAGAAGCTTTGATGTACTGAGCGCTTCAGCCGCACTTACCGTCTTGTTTAATATGATTCGAGCCTCTCCTACACTACAGTGAAGCCCCCGCGTTCTTTTCAGGGATTCTTGCTCACAAAGTACCAACTGAAGACTAAATTAAATGAAAGACAAACTTAGACATGCTGTATTGTATAGATCGTTCTAAAGGGAAACGAAGACATGTGGTATTGTATTATGCCGTTTGTTCACATCATTAATGTCACAGGATAAGGGGAACACACAGTCAGGGAATGGAAGCCTGGTGTTTCATGGCTAGCACCACTGGACTTGAAGGGTTGAACCTACGTGACTTAGGGGACATTTATTGTTTATTTTTCCCTACTTAAAAATTTATTGTCAATAGTTGCAAAGTGGATTAAGGAAAAAAACAGGCTCAATAAATCCAGGGAACCTCATAAGGACTTGTCAGAGTAGCTAAAATAGCAAAGAAAACAACAGGTAGATGAATCCAGAGTGGAAAGGTCTATCCTGATCCTTTAAAAGATAGTAGAGTAACAAAGCAACACGTTTCACCAAGTGGCCTTAATCATAGTATTATACCATGATTAAGGTCGCTTGCCGAAATGTGTAGGTTCCCTACCTTACTGTTCTCAATATGGAATTTTTTATGTATTCCTATAAAAGGTGAAGTATTAAAGGCTTGAGGCATATATTTCAACCCTGGAATTTTCTCCCTTTTGTTTATTGCTATTGAAGAAAAAAAAAAATCTTATACTTTTGACAGTGCCGTGGCATTTCGAGGGGGCATTACATGACTGCTGCAGCCAGAGACTGTTGATCAGCTCCTGATGTGATGCCGTTACATTCCATTTGAGTTGACTCGGTGTGGTTAGTATAGGATTACTTTTCTGCCTTAACCCATCCTGGTCTTGGACTCCTTGAATGTAGCTACTTTTATTGAAGTTATTAGAGTAAATAAGATATACATCTACACAAGGTTTGCATTAAGCCGTACTATATTGCAAATCTGGGCGAAGATCCTACTAAAGAGGTTGCCCATAAGCAACACATCTCACCTAAACCCAAGGATAAATTATAAATGAATGACTGCAAGCAGTTTGACTTGTGTGTTCCCTACCAATCATGAGAACAGGGTGCCTAAAGTATTCTGTGTAACAGAAGTGGCAGTGAGCATGAGCGATCATGTTTAAATGACTGGTGCTCACTACCACTCCATTTACACTAGGCTCAGGATTGGTATGGGTATCAATAGCCAACCAGGGATGATACACTTTGAGAAATTTCTCTACAGGTGTAGCAAGCATTTTTACTTCACAGGTGTTTCTCAGATTTCTTTATTATTGAGCAGAGAACATGATTACAGATGGACAGATACCTGGATGTTCAGATCGGGCGGGTTCAGCTGAATAGTTGTAAAAAGATCGGGTTTGGGTACGAGAACAGTACCCGAACCCCATTTACTTGAATGGGGGGCCCAAGCAACCATGTATGCCACACTGTTATGTGCATGACAGCACAGCAAACACCGCTTCTAATTGACGGTAAAATCATCACCGCTGGTCAGACAGCTGCGGTTCCCATGTTGTCACATGACAGCGTGAGCATGCAGCTATGATCGCAGGTATAAAGTTTACATGCAGTCACTGGTGTCAGCTGATGGGACTACTGCTTCCATCAGCCAACGCGTGCTGCCACTAATAACAATGAAAGCAGGAGTGGCTGATGGGAGTATTCATCAGTCGCTTCCTGACCTGTAAATAAATAATTTAAAAAAAAATAATGGCATGGGTTCCCCTGTATTTTTTATAACCAGCCAGGCAAAACTCACACCTGGGGTCTGCAACCTTCTGCTATCAGCTTCTACAAGGTTGTTAAAAAATATAGAGGAGTCCCCACACCATTTAAATAAATAATTTTGAAAAAACAGCATGGGGTCCCCCGCATTTTTGACAACCAGTCTTGCTAAAGCAGGCAGCTCAGGCTGGTAAGAGGCAATAGATATTGCCCCCCAGCCTAAAAATAGCAGCCCGCAGTCGCCCAGAAAAGGCGCATCTATTAGATGCTCCAATTCTGGCACTTTGTCCAGCTCTTCCCTCTTCCCCTGTGGTGGTGGCAAGAGGGGTTCATATTTGTGGGCTAGTCACGTAAATACTAGAGACATAAAACTAATCTACTTTATTTCAAAAATAGGTTAAAAAAGGAACACAGTTCCTATTAAAAGTGCACATGAACAAAAAACACACAAACCACATAGAAACTGCTATTGTTAATAATGCGGTAGGTAGTACACCAAAGCTCTTACCTGGTAATTCAATCTACCAGCTCCTCAAATAAATATATCCAAAGATACCATAAATTAATCTCTCCTATACACAGCTGTCCCCGTAATTAGAGCAAATGGGGCTACCAGCAACACTCCTCTCGTTATTCAAACATACAGTCATGGCCAAAAGTATTGACACCCCTGCAATTCTGTCAGATAATATTCAGTTTCTTCCTGAAAATGATTGCAATCACAAATTCTTTGGTATTATTATCTTCATTTAATTTGTCTTAAATGAAAAAACACAAAAGAGAATGAAGCAAAAAGCAAACATTGATCATTTCACACAAAACTCCAAAAATGGGCAGGACAAAAGTATTGGCACCCTCAGCCTAATACTTGGTTGCACAACCTTTAGCCAAAATAACTGCGACCAACCGCTTCTGGTAACCATCAATGAGTTTCTTACAATGCTCTGCTGGAATTTTAGACCATTCTTCTTTGGCAAACTACTCCAGGTCCCTGATATTTGAAGGGTGCCTTCTCCAAACTGCCATTTTTAGATCTCTCAACAGGTGTTCTATGGGATTCAGGTCTGGACTCATTGCTGGCCACCTTAGAAGTCGCCAGTGCTTTCTCTCAAACCATTTTCTAGTGCTTTTTGAAGTGTGTTTTGGGTTATTGTCCTGCTGGAAGACCCATGACCTCTGAGGTAGACCCAGCTTTCTCACACTGGGCCCTAAATTATGCTGCAAAATTTGTTGGTAGTCTTCTGACTTCATAATGCCATGCACACGGTCAAGCAGTCCAGTGCCAGAGGCAGCAAAGCAACCTCAAAACATCAGGGAACCTCCGCCATGTTTGACTGTAGGGACCGTGTTTTTTTCTTTGAATGCCTCTTTTTTCTCCTGTAAATTCTATGTTGATGCTTTTGCCCTAAAAGCTCTACTTTTGTCTCATCTGACCAGAGAACATTCTTCCAAAATGTTTTAGGCTTTTTCAGGTAAGTTTTGGCAAACTCCAGCCTGGCTTTTTTATGTCTCGGGGTAAGAAGTGGAGTCTTCCTGGGTCTCCTACCATACAGTCCCTTTTCATTCAGACGCCGACGGATAGTACGGATTGACACCGTTGTACCCTCGGACTGCAGGGCAGCTTGAACTTGTTTGGATGTTAGTGGAGGTTCTTTATCCAACATCCGCACAATCTTGCGTTGAAATCTCTTGTCAATTTTTCTTTTCCGGCCACATCTAGGGAGGTTAGCCACAGTGCCATGGGCTTTACACTTCTTGATGACGCTGCGCACGGTAGACACAGGAACATTCAGGTCTTTGGAGATGGACTTGTAGCCTTGATATTGCTCATGCTTCCTCACAATTTGGTTTCTCAAGTCCTCAGACAGTTCTTTGGTCTTCTTTCTTTTCTCCATGCTCAATGTGGTACACACAAGGACACAGGACAGAGGTTGAGTCAACTTTAATCCATGTCAACTGGCTGCAAGTGTGATTTAGTTATTGCCAACACCTGTTAGGTGCCACAGGTAAGTTACAGGTGCTGTTAATTACACAAATTAGAGAAGCATCACATGATTTTTCAAACAGTGCCAATACTTTTGTCCACCCTCTTTTTTATGTTTGGTGTGGAATTATATCCAATTTGGCTTTAGGACAATTCTTTTAGTGTTTTTTCATTTAAGACAAATTAAATGAAGATAATAATAACAAAGAATTTGTGTTTGCAATCATTTTCAGGAAGAAACTGAGTATTATCTGACAGAATTGCAGGGGTGTCAATACTTTTGGCCATGACTGTAGACATTAGAATGTTGTAAACCGTCTATGGTCTATCTTATATTCAGAGACTAATGTAGTAATTTTACATCATAGATTAGCACATACTAGCATTGTTCACAATTTCCATAGACAACTTATAGCAGCAACAACCTGTAGAATAGGTGGCATATCATGCAGACTGGGGTTCATCACTCATGCATATACATTCGTTTATTGTAATGCATATACTTCACAACCCCCTCTTTTTTCTCAAAGTCTGCACATGTGACATATCATGGAAGGATCTCACCCATAACTATTTCTGTGATGAGTTCTTCCATACACATAATGCTCCCTTCTCTCTCCCGACGCGTTTCACTGTTCTCCAGATCATCAGGGGAGTTTATGGATAAGGCTTAATGCCCTCATGTTCAAGAAATGCCATCACCGAGGCTGCTCACCTGCTTGTCTTTATATCATGCGCTACTCTCAGGGTTTCCTGCATCTTGCAGGTGGGTGGGTAATTAACAATGACCACTTCCTGTTTCTCGGCTGCTGTGAAGGAGCACACAGCGCTTGCGTGCTCCCCACACAGCGCTCGACATACTACACTCATTCAAATCTACTGCGCAGGTGCGCTCACCGCTTCCTGTCATCAGACTGCCGTGAAGAAACATTCACATAATGAAGGAGCATACAGCGCATGCGCACTCCCCATATAGCGCTCAGCAGACTCCACTCAGTCAGATCTATTGCGCAGATGCGCTTACCACTTCCTCTCATTAGACTTCGGTAAAGAAACATACAGCACATGCATGCGCCTGCCCCCTAGCACTATACAGGATCCAATTGATGGAATCCATTGCGCAAGCGCCCCCTCCATATCCACGGCGTCCAAGAGAATGGAATGCACCGTGCATGCGCGCATCCACCGGACAGCACGAAAATCTAATAGCGTCCCTTCAGCTTACTGCGCAGATGCGCACTCAAAAACAGCAACATCTAAGTATGGGTACCTATACCGCATATGCCTAAATTTAGTATACAATCTTATCCTGCCTTATAGTAGAATGCTCCTTATAAATTTACCATATGGCCTCTTTTAAGTAGACCACACTCTTAAAAACAATCACATCTCCAATCAGAGCATCCATAATGAATACAGCCACATTTAACATATGGCATTATAGTGCACATATATATCGCTACCGTGCCAACTCTTATCTTTAGTATACATATATTAAGGCATCTGATCATATCATTAAATCTATATTAGCATGCCGTTAACTCCTTATTCGCCCATCACTCTCAATGATCATGTTGTGCTCGCCCTCTCTAGCGGCATTCATAAAACAAGGTATCTGGTCACAGTATTATTCCATAATATTGGTGGACTCCTCATCGTCTCAACTCCCAAAGTGGCCATGGATACCCACCCAAACCCTATTCACTTAGTCTTTAGCACCCTTTAGGTATCAAAATGCGTTTCAAAACTCCATCATAGTTTTCTTTTACTACTTAATCCAAAACGGACCACCTAGGGCCATGTGAAGTACTTGACATAGTTTCGACATATTCAGCTCAATTCAAAAAGTTTTTGGCTTTTTTCTTTTTCTCGAACAAAATTTGAACAAGTATTGGACTTTTCTTATCCAGGGGAAAGAAAAAAACAATTTTTCATAAGTATAATCCCCTTATTGTGAAAGAAAGTGTAAACCCATGAGGTAACCTCCCGAGTGACTCCGCAACTCTTAAACCCCTATACAGGGATCTGGCTTTACGTGGGCACAGTGGAGAGTAACTTCTGGGCTACCGTTCAAATCACATATAGAAAAAGATTCAAAAAGGGGGGGGAAGGGGGAAAAAAAGGGGGAACATCTTGCAAAAAAGCAGCAAAGGATAGTTGGTCATTCAAGCCTGTTGGTTGAAGCGTCTTCAACCAAAAGATCCACTTACATTTCTTTTGCAGGATCAATTTGTCCCAGTCACCTCCTCTACAGGGACAAGGGACTCTATCAATTCCCATAAACTGGATTTTCTTATAATCTCCTTGATGTACCAAATTGATGTGGTTCGCTATTGCTGTATCCCTTCGATTTATACTTTGAGCAAGGAAAAGATGATGAGTCTCAAGAAGCTTGAGAACGACAGCAACATTACTATAAAAAGCTCCGATAAAGGAGGAAATGCTGTTGTCATTGGACACAATACAATATAAGATCTTGTGTCTCTCTATATTAGAAGATCAGACGAATTACGAGATTCTATCGTCAAATCCAACAGCGAATCTGATTCTCTTAAATTATTGGTCAGTGAAGGATTTGCTGCTGGAGTAATTGACAAAAATGAGAAGGAGTTCTTGATTCCACTACATCCTACCATGGCGACATTTTACTGTCTGCCAAAAATCCATAAAGGTCTAAACCCTTTAAAGGGCAGACCTATAGTGGCAGGTATTGATAGTGTGACTCAGAATCTGGGTGTATATATTGATCAGATACTAAGACCGTTTGTGATAAACTTGAGTTCTTATATTCGGGATACAGGTGACCTTTTATGTAGATTGGATGGTATATGCCTTGAGGAAGATATGATCTTTGGCAGTATAGATGTAGAGGCCCTGTATTCCTTAATATCCCATGAAAAAGGACTGATGGCTGTTGAATATTATCTGAAAACTCGTGGACGCTTCTTTATGAAACATAATGCTTTTATTTTGAAAGCTTTAAAATTCTGCCTAGCGAGCAATGTTTTTCTTTTTGACAGCAAGTATTTCCACCAGCTCAGGGGCACTGCAATGGGTTGCCCTTGTGCGCCCACTTATGCAAATCTGCTCCTTGGCTGGTGGGAGGAAAAAGTTGTATTTAATGATATGAACTCTTGACATGATAGCGTAGCCTTGTGGCTGCGCTATATCGATGACATTTTTGTTATTTGGAAAGGCACAGAGCTTGATTTCATTTCTTTTGTGGAGGGTCTCAACTCCAATGACTTGGGCTTACGTTTTACCCATGAGGTACATGGGTCACAGATGATGTTCTTAGATGTTTGCATTCAAAAAGGAAGAAATAGAGAAATAGAAACCAACAATTATAGAAAGCCGACAGCCACCAACTCATTGTTACGGTGGGAGAGTTGTCATCCTCTCCCTCAGAAAAAGGGAATACCAAAAGGGTAGTATCTAAGAGTACGCCATAATTGTTCAAATCCTTTGAAATTTAAAGAACAGGCTGATGATATGAGAGGGAGATTTCAAGAGAGAGGGTATCCAGATCATGTACTCAAAGCTGCCTATGAAGAATCCCTTAAAAAAGCGCAGGGAGTTGCTAAAGAAGGTAGAAAAGAATGGAGAAACAGAGATAACACGTTTTATCACCAAATTTTCGAATGGGTCGGCCAAACTTAAAGAAATTCTAGAACGTCATTGGTCAGTCCTTACAATGGATGCAGACATCGAAAGGACTCTAGGCCCTAGACCACAAGTGACATTCAAAAAAACAGGTCTTTAAAAGACAGACTAGTTCATAGCCACTTCAGAGAGGCCTCGACACGTACTTGGTTAGAGAGAGAGGTAAAAGGTTGCTATAAGTGCAGGAGTTATAAAGCATGTCAGTCAGTGACACAGGGGAAGACCTCTAAAAGTAGCAACACTGGTAAGGAATACACAATTAAACAATTCATTAATTGTTGTACTACTGGGATAATCTACAAGGCGACATGTACATGTGGGTTGGAGTATGTGGGTAAAACAAGGAGATAGTTTAGAAAAAGGATTCGTGAACATATTGGGGATGTGGTCAATCGAAGGGATACAGCAATAGCGAACCACATCAATATGGTACATCAAGGAGATTATAAGAAAATCCAGTTTATGGGAATTGATAGAGTCCATTTTCCCTGTAGAGGAGGTGACTGGGACAAATTGATCCTGCAAAAGGAATGTAAGTGGATCTTAAGGTTGAAGACGCTTCAACCAACAGGCTTGAATGATCAACTATCCTTTGCTGCTTTTTTGTAAGATGTTCCCCTTTTTTTTCTTCCCCCCTTCCCCCCCCCTTTTTTTGAATCTTTTTATACATGTGATTTGAACGGTAGCCCGGAAGTTACTCTCCACTGTGCCCCGTGTAAAGCCAGGGCTGCGGAGTCACTTGGGAGGTTACCTCATGGGTTTACACTTTCTTTCATAATAAGGGGATTATACTTATGAAAAATTGTTTTTACTTTCCGCTGGACTTGTTCAAAGTTTGTTCGAGAAAAAGAAAAAAAGCCAAAAACTTTTTGAATTGAGCTGAATCTGTCGAAACTATGTCAAGTACTTTGCATGGTCCTAGGTGGTCTGTTTTGGATTAATTAAGTAGTAAAAGAAAACTATGATGGAGTTTTGAAACGCATTTTGATACCTAAAGGGTGCTAAAGACTAAGTGAATAGGGTTTGGGTGGGTATCCATGGCCACTTTGGGAGTTGAGACGATGAGGAGTCCACCAATATTATGGAATAATACTGTGACCAGATACCTTGTTTTATGAATGCCGCTAGAGAGGGCGAGCACAACATGATCATTGAGAGTGATGGGCGAATAAGGAGTTAACGGCATGCTAATATAGATTTAATGATATGATCAGATGCCTTAATATATGTATACTAAAGATAAGAGTTGGCACGGTAGCGAAATATATGTGCACTATAATGCCATATGTTAAATGTGGCTGTATTCATTATGGATGCTCTGATTGGAGATGTGATTGTTTTTAAGAGTGTGGTCTACTTAAAAGAGGCCATATGGTAAATTTATAAGGAGCATTCTACTATAAGGCAGGATAAGATTGTATACTAAATTTAGGCATATGCGGTATAGGTACCCATACTTAGATGTTGCTGTTTTTGAGTGCGCATCTGCGCAGTAAGCTGAAGGGACGCTATTAGATTTTCGTGCTGCCCTGTGGATGCGCGCATGCGCGGTGCGTTCCATTATCTTGGACGCCGTGGATATGGAGGGGGCGCTTGCGCAATGGATTCCATCAATTGGATCCTGTATAGTGCTAGGTGGCAGGCGCATGCATGCACTGTATGTTTCTTTACCGAAGTCTAATGAGAGGAAGTGGTAAGCGCATCTGCGCAATAGATCTGACTGAGTGGAGTCTGCTGAGTGCTATATGGGGAGCGTGCATGCGCTGTATGCTCCTTCATTATGTGAATGTTTCTTCACGGCAGTCTGATGACAGGAAGCGGTGAGTGCACCTGCGCAGTAGATTTGAATGAGTGTAGTATGTCGAGCACTGTGTGGGAAGCGCGCAAGTGCTGTGTGCTCCTTCACAGCAGCCGAGAAACAGGAAGTGGTCATTGTTAATTACCCACCCACCTGCAAGATGCAGGAAACCCTGAGAGTAGCGCATGATATAAAGACAAACAGGTGAGCAGCCTCGGTGATGGCATTTCTTGAACATGAGGGCATTAAGCCTTACCCAGAAACTCCCCTGATGATCTGGAGAACAGTGAAATGCGTCGGGAGAGAGAAGGGAGCGTTATGTGTATGGAAGAACTCATCACTGAAATAGTTATGAGCGAGATCCTTTCATGATATATGTCACATGTGCAGACTTTGAGAAAAAAGGGGGGTTGTGAAGTATATGCATTACGAGAAACGAATGTACATGCATGAGTGATGAACCCCAGTCTGCATGATATGCCACCTATTCTACAGGTTGTTGCTGCTGTAACTTGTCTATGAAAATTGTGAGCAATGCTAGTATGTGCTAATCTATGATGTAAGATTACTACATTAGTCTCTGAATATAAGATAGACCATAGACGGTTTACAACATTCTAATATCTATGTTTGAATAACGAGAGGAGTGTTGCTGGTAACCCCATTTGCTCTAATTACGGGGACACCTGTGTATAGGAGAGATTAATTAATGGTATCTCTGGATATATTTATTTGAGGAGCTGGTAGATTGAATTACCCGGTAAGAGCTTTGGTGTACTACCTACCGCATTATTAACAATAGCGGTTTCTATGTGGTTTGTGTGTTTTTTGTTCATGTGCACTTTTAATAGGAACTGTGTTCCTTTTTTAACCTATTTTTGAAATAAAGTAGATTAGTTTTATCTCTAGTATTTACGTGACTAGCCCACTGAAATTCTTGTACTATTTTGGCTAGTTGACCACTTGCTAAACTTGGTTCATATTTGTGGGGTTGATGTCACCTTTGTATTGTCCAGTGACATCAAGCCCACAGCTTAGTAATGGAAAGGCTTCTATAAAACACCTATCTGTTACTAATTCTAAAGTTACCAGATGGAGGCCCGATGCTTTTGCATCAGGAGGTCGGTAATGTCACGATAGGGGCAGGCTTTGCAGCATTGATAATCTCTCCCCCATGTGCTCACCCACCTATCCACTCTCTCTTTCCCCATGTGCTAACTGCTCCCATCTGTGCTCTCTTCTTTGACCTGTCTACCCCATGTGCTATCCCCCTTGTCTGCTGTCTCTCTCCTTCCTGTGCTGTGTTCTCCCCTCATGTGCTGTCCCGTTTGAGCTGTTTCCCCCCTGTGCTCTGTCTGTCTCGCCCCAGTGCGCTTTCTCTCTCCCCCATCTGCTGTCTTCTCCTCTCATGTCATCTCTTGCTTGACCTGTGTAATCTATCACTAAACAGTCAGTGCACAGCATGTCAGGAGGAGTTTCTATTTAAAGGGGTTTTCCTACGAACGAAAGTTCATTTTAAAAATTGTCTGTGTCTGACCATGTACAGAACATACTATAGCTCCTGGGCAGGGTGCCCAGGTGCTCTGTTCGAAACGCATAGCGCTGCTACCTTATCCATGTGAACTGTTTTTACATGATTCCTTTTAACAAATAAATTTTGGATCAAGTAGAAGCTGGAGAATTTTTTTCTTTTTCTTTCTCACACACATCATTCTGTATGAAGCACTATGTGGTGCCTATAATACAGTATGGAGCAATTTATGGGGCTCATTAGACTGTATGGAGCACTAAGTTGTGTCCATAGTACTGTATGGAGCAATATATGGGGCTCGTTATTCTGTATGGAGCACTATGTGGTGCCTATAATACTGCATGGAGCACTATGCTGTCCAGTTTCTTAGCCATTGTAGAATTTGCAATAAATATCAATCACTCATGTAATGTAAGGAGTAAGTGAAATCTTTGGCATTGTACTATAACATACATTCTATATTTCTCTGCCATATCTGTGCATCCTGAATAGTGGTGTGTTAAAGGGACCCACTGCGACGTTTTTTCCGGGGGCTGATGAAGGCCTGTGTCATGATCCAAGGTGGATCTGACAAGTAAATGGACAAGGTGAACTTTTTTTCCTTTGGCTTGATGCCAAAGTGGGTTGATTGCCACCGGTGGCCATTACAATTATTACACGTGGTGTCGTTTGTTCTAAGTTGCCCCGGTGGTGGTGAGTGGTATTACACCTTAGTTTTAATGTGCACGTATTACAAATCAGGTGTGAGGCTCTATAAAAGAGTGTCAGGTGTGTTTGGTCACTGTTGGTGATATTGTGAGTTAGTCATTTACAAGGAAGCCTGGGTGAAAGATGAGCTGAGCGAGAGTCCTGGGCAGCCCAGCCAGAGGGGACGAGTGGCAGCTTTGGAGTCTGCAAGGAGTGCTGGCATGGATTGGTGGAGTCCAACGATGTGGTCTGCAGGAAGGGCTGGCATGGCGTGGTGGAGTCGCAGTTTATGGTGTCAGCAAGAAGTGCTTGCATGGCTTGGTGGAGTGGCGACTATGGTGAGAGTTGCACTCAGCATGCTGGACTTGATTGCTGAAAACTGGACTCAAGCATGCTGGACTTATTGGCAGAAAAATTGGACTCAAGCATGCTGGGCTTTTTGGCAGAAGCTGGACTCATCTTTGGGACTCTGCTTACTGGGCAGCTGCAACTGGTGGTGGACTCTGCTCCAAGCTGCACTATGGTGATGGATCCAGTTATGGTGATGGATCCGGGTGGAGGAGAAGATGCACGCAGGTGGTGAGCTCTGTTGCTAGGAGCATACGCAGCAGAGCAAAGCTAAGTGGTGTTCCCCCTGTATTGTCATTTTCCCTTATGTGTGTTTAGTGCAGTGGTGGGATTAGTTTCCGCACCGACCAATTCCCTAGTGAGGGTTTAGGGGCAGGGCGATTCAGGGTTTGAGGTACGTGTGCGTCGCCCGGTGCGGAACCGGCATAGGGTACGTTAGGAGTGCAGGGACACTGGCTCAGGGGAGTGCAGGAGGTCTCCACTTCCCCGTTTCCGTATTGCAGGGCCCTCCATTGTTAATGTTACCCAGGTTCCCCTTTATTATTTAAATTCGCCTTACTGGAGGCGGGGTTTCCAGACTACTGTATATATAACGTGTAATACCTAAATTCGCCAGTTGGAGGCGGTGTATCCAGCTGCACGTTTTATTATTTAAATTCGCCCTACTGGAGGCGGTGTAGCCAGGGTCACGCCTGTCATGGGTTCGTCTTGCGGTACTCGCTGTGTCCAGACACACGTGACCCTGACAGCCTGGAGCCAGCTCTGCCAAGATCTATTAATTAAAATTTACATTATTCATGGGAAAATCCCTTTAAATCCACATTATGGCTGTAAGATGCTCTAGCAAGGAGTGTAGGAAAAGATGTTGATCCTAGTCAGCTGTGCATAAAATGTTGATGTTGTGCAGCTACCATATATACCAAATGGTAAGGTTTAGAAAGGAACACTTCCTATCATCTAAGGATAGTGCCAAAGGGTAAGGATAGAAAACTGAAAGCAATGTGATTTGAAGATGAAAAATGAATAACAAAACAAACAAAAGGTAAATGGTTGCAATTGCTCACCTGAGATGACTAGAAAACACAATTGACAGGCTAAAATGTGGTTATAACACTTTAACTTTCATATGGAGAAGTTTACTGTAGGAGAATCCCAATCTTTCAGTCCCTAGAAAAGTCACCTGCTTGCAGTGATAGGACAGGTAGAGCAATCACTGTATTCTACCAGCTTGCTGTAAGTGTAGCCGAGGCAAGGTCTTGATTAGAATCAAATCTTTTGAAATTCGTATTCACTATGTTAAAGACTTGATGGGCCCCAACATGGCATGTTGTGTTCCTCTCCCCTACTTGTATCCACATGGATTTTTTTACATTTTCTTGAATAAACTTTTAAAAAATATTTTATCAATCAAGAAGCTGGAATCACCCATTCTTTTTCTCCATTGAACACCACGCGGCCCACACCTGTCAGAACGCTATTCCCTGATTCTTGGACATATTGCAGTGAGCTGGTTTTCCATTTTCGATATATTCTTTTTTTAGTGTATGAAAGTACCGTAAATGGCAATGCAAAGCCACTGAGCCACAAGACCCATGGCAGTTCCATGAGTATCAAGCCAATATTTCCTTTCTAGGCCAGGATGAAGAGTGGGCAGAGGTAAGAAACTTCTTAAGGCCAGACCTCCCTAGGAGGTAATGCAATTTGGAAAAAATAAATGTAATATCAACTGTACTGTGACTTGCCTACATCTTTCTCCAGCATTCAGCATATTGATGGTTGGAGTGCAGGCACACAAGTGAGCAGTGTCAGTGAGGCACTAACAAAGGTCACTGATCTATTTGGCTTTAGTCATTATTCTCTAAAGACTCAAATTCAGTTGAATGTGTGAGCTCAGGCATTACATTGGCTGTGGAGCACTTAACCTGCAGCTGCATAATGAGGTTACCTCATCATTCTGCTGACATCACTGCAGAGGCGACAAAGGTCTTTGGAAGATAAGTGCTCCATAATGAAGTTGAAGATTGAGATTGAAAAGACTTTTACTGGTGAAGGTGGTGTACAGTATAAAGAGAAGAGTTAAGGTACTGTCACACTTAGCGATGTACCAGCGATCCCGACCAGCGATATGACGCGGTCAGGATCGCTGGTACATCGCTAAGTGGTCGCTAGTGAGCTGCCACACAGGCAGATCTCACCAGCGACATCGCTGGGGACGGGGATCGCTACTTACCTGTCACACCAGGCGATCCTGCGTCCTCCCGCCCGGCTCCACGCGTCGCTCGTCCTCACAGCAGGAAGCGCCGCAGGAAGCTGACGACGAGAAACAGTCCTGAACGTTCTCGCGCGATCAGCGATAACCAGCGGGGGAGCCGGTCGTAGGTAAGTATCACACACAGAGATATCGCTAGCAATATCGCTATAACGTCACTAGTTATAGCGATATTGCTAGCGATATCTCTTAGTGTGACATACCCTTTAGTGTGAGGCAACGATATGGTATGGGGAGACAGTATTTAGAAGGAGGAAAAGAGTAAAGGCCTACTATGGAGAGGGTGGTGTAGGAGGTGACAGTGTGAGGAAAGGGCATAGTATGTGTATGGAAAGCATGAAGAAGGGGCACAGTATGAAGAGGGGGTAGCGGGAAGTGATTGGACAGTATAAAGAGCAGACAACATGATGAGGGGGACGCTGTGAAGATGGGAGCAGCATGGAGGGGTCAGTGTGGGTGGGGCAGTGTGGAGAAAAATATCACATAAATGGAAGTAGTGGATATGAGACAGTATATAGGCCATGATTTCATAAGGATGGTGTAGAGGTAATAGTTAATGTGGGGGATGGTGGGAAAGCAAAATTTTATGGGAGCAGACAGTGTGGCAGTTATGTTCATAGGTGGGGACAATGTAGCAGTTGTAGTTCAAAAAAGTGGGCAAAGTGGTGGTTGTAGTTGATAATGGGGGAGAGCTTGGCAGTTATAGCTCAAAAGGGTGGACAGTGTGTCAATTACAGTTTATAAGGGGGAAATGTGTGTCAGTTGAAGTACTGATGGTGGTCCTGGTGCTGTATCTATGTACTGATGACAGTTCTGATTCTGAATACATGTACTGATGGTGGTTCTGGAGCTATATTCATGTAGTGATGATAGTTGTGGTGATGTATTCATGTACAGATGATTTAATTACATTTATAGTATAGCTTGGTATTAATTAATATGGGCAATGTAATGAGCAATGATTACTATCAGCTCTCTATATCAGAAAGCAGGTAAAGGCTTATATTCAGTTTTTCATCATATAGTAGCACATATGATAGGTTTAGGCAAGATTCACACATTTGCTTGAGCCTAAGAAAGGAAGCTATAACTCATAGCAGAAGTAAACTCTTTTGCATTGACCACATACTATAATGGAGTCTATATAGTATCTGTTAAGGAATCTGGCAAATCCTAAACACCTTAGCTAAAACCAAATGGCCCCCATTAGAGTTAAGCTACATTAGTTTCCATGAAAATCCTCGGGTTTGACAATTAAAATAGAGGATGTCAGAGATAAATGTAGCTATTTATTGCCGGTATCATTTAAATTGACCGTAAACTATTTGCAAACAATGAGTAATTCCCGCATGTAACTGTGAAATTAATTTCATCACCTATTAAACTGCATTCGTAAAGTACAACTTTTTTTTACTCTGGCTGGAATTTTTAGATGAAAAAGGTAACTATCCTAATGGAAATCATTGTCACAACTTTACATTATCCATTTGGTGGGGAAACAATAAGAATCCACCTATCTTACTTTCTGACCTTTGCTGGGTGGAAAATGGATGGTGGAACCATTGGTCTCATCTGCCTAGGGCACCAAAATATCTTGTCCTGACCCTGTGTGTGTCCTTCCAAAACTTCCTAGTGCAATTCTGCATGATTCTATCTCCTAAAATACCCAGAACTTACTATTATCACAGTGCTCTAATATTAAAACCATACAGTTAATAAACTCATCAGAGTTTTAGAAGATGAAAATTTTGTTTGCAGGAGATTTTTCTAATCTCTATAATTATATTGAATCATTTACTATTTTACAAACTCACACAGGTCTCATGATCCCCACTGTCTCAAAATTAAAATTCATTCAATTGCAGATAGGCCAATTTTAAAACTATAATTATGTTTCCAGAGTTTAGGAAAAAATTTGAGTATCAAGTGAAAATATACAGTACTGTGCAAAAATTTTAGGCAGATGTGGAAAAAATGCTGCAAAGTAAGAAAACTTTCAAAAATAGAAGTATTGATATTTTATTTTTTATCAATAAGCAAAATGAATGAGACAAAGAAAATCTGAATCAAATCATTATTTGGTGTTGCTTAAAAACAGCAATAAAGCATTCATTGTTCTAGGTACACTTGCACACAGTTTTTGAAGGAACTCAGCAGGGATGTTTTACAAACATCTTGGAGAAATAACAACACATCTTCTGTAGATATATTGGTTTGTGCAAATCCTTCTGTCTGTTAGGGTCCCGTCACACACAGCGATCTTGCTAGCGAGAACGCTGATTTTGTGACACATCAGCGATCTCGCCAGCGAGATCGCTGTGTGTGACGGGGATCAGCGACCGACCCCCTGCCGGTTATCGCTGATCGTGCTCGAGCGGCCTGGGCCGTTTTTTCATCGATGGTCTCCCGCTGCCCAGCACACGATGTCCCAGCGATCCCACCAACGATCCGACATGATGGGATCGCTGGGACATCGTTAGACAGCCCCAGCGATCAGGACCAGCGAAGCTGGACGTTGGATTCTAATGTAAACGCGGCTCCTGGATACCCGACGTTTACATTAGAAACCAGCGTCCAGCGTCGCTGGTCCTGATCGCTGGGGCTGTCTAACGATGTCCCAGCGATCCCATCATGTCGGATTGTTGGTGGGATCGCTGGGACATCGTTATGTGTGACGGGGGCTTTACTGTCATCCCATAGACACTTGATGATGTTGAGATGCGGACTCTGTGGGACCATATCATCACTTCCTGTATTCCTTGTTCATTTTTACATTGAATAATAATAATAATAATAATAAATTTTATTTCTATAGCGCCGACATATTCCGCGGCACTTTACATTTCAGAAGGGACTTGTACAGACAATATACATTACAGCATAACAATAATCACATAGATCATAACAGATACCAAGAGGAATGAGGGCCCTGCTCGCAAGCTTACAATCTATGAGGAAAAAAGGGAGACACAAAAGGTGGGTGGTAACAGTTGCCCTGATTGTATGGACCAGCCATAATGTTAAGTGTGTAACAGTACAGATGCAGAGGGCTAATGGATGCATAAAGCCTGCGGGAACATGATGCGGGGAACCTGGTTATGGTAAAAACTTTTGGCTGTGCCACATAGGGATAGATTAGGTTAATGTGTTGAGGCGGTAGGCCAGTCTGAATAAATGCATTTTCAGGGCACGCTTAAAATTGTGGGGATTGGAGACTAATCGTATTGACCTGGGAAGTACATTCCAAAGAATTGGCACAGCACGTGTACAGTCTTGGAGACGGGAGTGGGAGGTTCTGATTATTGAGGATGCTAATCTCAGGTCATCAGCAGAACGGAGGGCGCAGGTAGGATGGTATACTGAAACAAGGGAGGAAATGTAGGGTAGTACTGAGCCATGAAGAGCTTTGTGGGTGAGGGTAATAAGTTTGTACTGGATTCTGGAGTGGATGGGTAGCCAGTGTAATGACTGGCACAAGGTAGAGGCATCGGTGTAACGATTGGCGAGGAATATGATCCTGGCAGCAGCATTCAAGACAGATTGGAGGGGGGAGAGTTTGGTAAGAGGGAGACCGATTAGAAGAGAGTTACAATAGTCGAGATGAGAATGAATAAGAGAAACAGTCAGAGTTTTTGCGGAGTCAAAAGCAAGAAAAGGTCAAATTCTAGAAATGTTTTTGAGGGGCAGATAACAAGAGCGAGCCAGTGATCGTATGTGGGGGACAAAGGAAAGCTCGGAGTCAAGTATGACCCCAAGACAGTGGGCATGTTGCTGGGGAGTAATAGTGGAACCACACACGGAAATGGCAATGTCGGGTATAGGTACATTAGTAGCGGGAGGAAACACAAGGAGGTCAGTCTTTGACAGGTTCAGTTTCAGATATAGTGAGGACATGATGTTAGACACAGTGTTTAGACAATCGCCGGTGTTTTCTAGAAAGGCTGGAGTGATGTCAGGAGAAGAAGCGTATAATTGGGTGTCGCCAACATAGAGATGGTACTGGAAACCAAATCTACTGATTGTTTGACCAATAGGGGCAGTATAAAAAGAGAAGAGGAGGGGGCCTAGGACTGATCCTTGAGGAACCCCAACAGAAAGGGGAAGATGAGAGGAGGAGGAGGAGCAAAAGATACAGTAAAGGAGCGGTCAGAGAGATAGGAGGAGAACCAGGAGAGAACGGTGTCCTTAAGGCCAGTGGAATGGAGCATAGTGAGGAGGAGCTGATGATCCACAGTGTCGAATACTGCAGAGAGATCCAAGAGAATTAGCATGGAGTAATGACCATTTGATTTAGCTGTTAGTATATCATTAGAGACTTTAGTGAGGGCAATTTCAGTAGAGTGTAAAGAGCGGAAACCGGATTGGAGAGGGTCGAATGAGAACTGGTCGTTTCCTCCTACTCTACTAAAAACCTGCCCTCTATAGCTTCAACCCCACCCTCCATAGCAACAGGCCCTCCCCGACCACATGAACAAGCCTATCCCTCCTCACACAGTAACAAATCCTCCCCCTCTAGCAGCCTCAGTGCAGAGAGCAGAACCACCCAGCTGCTCCTCCCCCAGACACATGCTGAACAGTGATCTATGGAAAGTGAAACTAGTGAGGAGGAAACGACCAGTTCTCATTTCAATGCCAGAACATACCCCCCTGCACGTTTTTCATAGAAGCAAGAGATCATATCTTGGAAACTGTGCAAACTGGTGACAGAAGGTAAATTACTGATTGTCAGCATTCTGCAGCCCAGATATGCACTGAGATTATGTGAAAAGCCTGGACAACCCCTTTAATCTAATTGAGTATCTGTGGTCAGACTTGAAGATTGCAAGTCACCACAGGAAAACATCTAACTTGAAGGAGTTGGAGCAGTTTTGCCTTGAGGAATGGGAAAAATCCTAGTGGCAAGATGTGAAAAGCTCTTATAGACTTATCTAAAGCTACTTGCAACTATAATTGCCGCAAAAGGAGGCTCTACAAAGTACTGGTTTTAGGGGGTGAATAGTTATGCAATCTAAAATTTTCAGTTATTTTGTTCCATTTGGTATTTGCATCACAATAATAAGAAAACTAAATGTTCACAGTTGTAGGCATGTTCTTTACATGAACTGATGCAAACCCTAAAAAAACAGTGAAACTCCAGGTTGGGAGGTATCAAAAGATGAAAAATGCCAAAGAGGGGTGAATACCTTTACAAGGCAATGTAATTTGGCCTGATATCTGTGTGAGTCTCTGTAATAGATTCAGAGGCACAGTGTGCTGCAGCACTAGAATATTGGGCCATATCAGTCTAAAGGTGCGTTATTATGAATACATACAACCCAGATCTGTAATACGGCAGTACAATGCCAATACGTTTCCATGGTGAGATTGTAAGGGGGTGAGATATAATGTCTTTCTTGCTTCCTTTCCTCGGATTGCCCTTCGATTGTTAATGTGTACATATTGCTAATTGATAATGTCTATGATAAATGCTTTGCGGTAGTGCTACATAGAAATATGTATTTTCGCACCTCTTTTATGGTATGTGTTACCATTCTGTAGAGAACTGTATTATATTGTCTGGTGTTCCTTTAATATAATATTGTATAATATATGTGACCAATGTTCATGTACAGTTAGGGTAAGTCAGTGCATCCTTTTTGGGGGGACATTATTGGAGGGCACTTTAGTATATAGTTCCTATAGATACAGGTAAGTGTAGCTCTGTTGTGGGCCACTAGATGGGAGGCATACTAATGGGACCTTATAGGATGTTTTCTAGAGGGATAATTGTAGGAGGGGCTGCCGGGTAGTAAGAGGAAAGTTCTTTGGGAAGTTAGGTCACACAGGCCCAGGGTGCCCTAGTGTCCACATGGACTCTAGGCCAGACAGCTTGGCAGCCACGCAACATTCAAGCACTGCAGCCCACGTTACCCACTGACACTGTGTATCATAGCTGTGGGCCAGTGCAGGAAAGGATGTGGCGACTTATCGCCTGGGCAGATGCTTTTAGGGCAGGAGTCAGTTGGACAGCAGAGATGTAGGAAGTTTGCGCTTCAACGACATCGATACAGATGGGCCGGATGCTTTACCAGAGTCAACAAAGCCTTGTGACTGATGGTTTTGAGTCTGGGGCGAAACAGGTAGAAGGAATTGTCATCATGGCGAGGTCAGGCCAGAAAGGAACTGGGGAGCAGTCTAGGACGGTCCGGTCCAGGCATGTTCTGCACAGAAACGACAGCTAGAAAGGGAAAGATGAGAAAACCAGTAAATGTCATGATGTACCAACTGTGGATGTTGCGTGTGAAGTTCTCAGTAAAGAAAATGTTAAAATTAACTTGTACTGTGTCTCCATTGCTGGGCGTCACCTGAAAGAGGGACCGTCGTCACCTGGGAAGTGCCCAGAGGAAGCTGGATCTGGAGATATAGGTATGCTGGAGAGAAAAGTACACTTTTCTGTAGGGGAAGGACTGGACGTAGATATTGCGGTCATTCAGGTCACGACTACAGTCCTGTCCCTCCCTTACAAGATCATCACTAAAGCTGTGTTTGTGTTGAACAGCTTCAAAGGGGTTAGATAAAGTCCTAGGATACCAAAGAGTACAGGGTAACACACTTCATACAATTGAATGCTGTGCAGTATAGCATTTTGTGGCAATCAATTGACCATGAATTAAAGTAAAAAAAATGTGTTGAACCTGGCAAATTTCAAAAGACATAATCTCTGATCAATCTATAATTGGCAGCCTCTTTGACATCTGCATATTAGTGTTGCTATTGGAATTAGAGGTTTCTAAATATGGCACATAGTATGCAGTAGTCCAGTTAAGTAACTGGTCTGGAATATGACTACAAGTTAGAATTTTTTGGACTGGTAGTTTTACAACAGTCTTTAGAGTTCTATGCACAAGATACTTTTATTTGCATAGTTAATCACACTGTTGGAACACTGAGTGACTCCTCACATGCCACTGATACCTTTGCCCACACTGATCCACCAGTTCTTTATGGTCCTCGCTGGTCTAGAAGTAATATGACCAACCAGCAGACTCCACTGCTCTGGAGTACATTCTGCAAAGACTGTAAGGCTGCTGTCGTCCTTCAACCTATTCTGCACTAATTCTGCTATTGCTTCTGTTTTAGTAGTTTTCTTGGTTCTCTTTGCTACTTTGCACCAGAGCCTCCTTTGTTCTCTTCCTGGCTGGACACACACAGCAACAGAGACCAAACGCTAATTTGCACATTTGAAACATTATCTTCTGATAATGGTTAAAAACCTGCAATGTTCTGCAAATTTTTAGAATTATTTTTTGCAAGAGTCACAAATCCACAAAGCTTTTCCCACAGAATCCATTTTTCCTCTTGCTATGCACTGTAGCACAAGTTGCTAAACCTGATGAAGGACATGTTAGGGAAGAGTAGGTTTTCAGTACTGTCTCTTTGCTGATGATACCCAATTATATACTTTACACTTTTTCAGGTGACACTATACCTTCACAATTATGAAGCAGTGACTTTCGGATATCTCTAACATCACGCACTCCTGCTATCTGAAACTGAGTCTTAAAATCTGAACTTCTTGTGTTCCTACCATTTGTTGTCTTACCTAAATCTAAAATAGCCAAAATGTGGATACTGCTTACACATTCACTACATAATACAATTTAAATGTATTAGCTCTCCACTACAGTTCTGAACAACCCTACGTCATCCCTCCCATCTCTGCCTACCAGCCTGATGTGCCCTTCATTCTACAAACAATCTAAAGCTAACATCCTGCTTTATACAAATCTATAACTTCTATATTCCATCTCCAAGACTTTCCTTGCGCTGCACCAGTCTACTGGAATGCACTGTCCCAGACATTCACAATCACTATATCTCCCAAAATCCACAGTTTTAAGTATGCCTTAAAAAACATTTTAGGAAGGGGTTTTGCATTTCCTAATCTAACTCTTCTATATTTATCCTCCCTAAACTGATACTTCTCCATTTACATCTTTTTTTCGACATTATTCCTCTTCAGGATCTGAATCTTTCTTTCAACAGTTAACCTCTGTCAGGAAAATACAAATTATTTTCACTTGTGCGGAATACACATTCAGACTGCCTGCTGCTCCTCTCCCCCATTGGTGTGTAAAACTAAACTCCACAGGCAGCCCCCCTCCCTCTGTCTCCCTCTGTGAAATTCTACTCCCTCCCCTCTCCCTCCTCTCCTTTGGAATTTCCATTCGCTCCTCCCCTCAAGTAAATAGTCTTTGTGTAATGTGAGTTCATTGTCTGCTATATCTAGCGAAGAGTTGAAGATTTTCCTGCCAAGAATTTCTTTGTTCCTATCCCCACACACACAAAGTCAAATTTAATAACTCCCAGTATTCCTAGAAATGTGAAAATTGGATTTCCATGATCTGGACATGTAGGGCTACGCATGGCAGCGTTTTGTGGCCTTTAGGGTCATCAGAATCCTGGGAAATGAATTTCTGACCCCCAGTAACATGCAGACATGCTGTGTTTGGTATCAAAAGAATGGTAAATTCGCAGGGGAAAATATAATGTCCATATTGTCACCCTGTGAGCTTCCCTGCCAAAGATATGGAGAATAGGAGTTTTGATAATTTCCCAAAAGAGGTGCACTTTCTTGAACACAGCCCATCTTGAGGTCAGCAGAAGGGGAAGTCTCCAGGTTTGTGGGCAAAGCATAGAACAGAAATGTACATTTTGGGATGCGTTCAGAACCCAGAGAGACAGCTAGACACCAGGCTGTGGACTGAATCGCTCCTTTGCTAAGTCTCTCCTCCCCTTATTGACACATCATACCTGTGACTGAGCTATAGTAAGTTTCATATTTTCATCCCTTTTAATTTCTAGCTGTTATACATATTGTATTTTGTCTCTTTTTGTAATATCTTTTGAATTTTTGTAAACACTGCCGATATTTTCTGGAGTAAACTTATACATTTACTAGCTTCATTCTTTTTGCTTTATGATTGAACCGACATGTACTCCGTGCAAATCCCTGCTACCTGTAGCCAGTACGTGACAGGGCAGCCTTTTCGGTGACTACTTATCCTAGGTGCAGTTCCCTGACTGACCTGAGGGTAAGGGTGCGCAAGAGAGCTGCAAATTAATGAACTGAACTGAAACAAAAGGGGTTTCCCTGACAACCTCCAAATACCCATAATCATTTATCATGAGAAATTGTAACTGATGTCTACAAATCTGCCTTCTAAGGCCAAGTTCACATTAGCGTATGTGTGCGCAGCATAGGCCTGCGTACTCCTTTCCTAAGATCCGCATGTGTACATATTTTTAACATTGTATACACAGGAACATGCGTTGGCATCATGTTATGATCGCAGACGCATGTCAAGCTATAACGACAACGGGGTATGCGTCCCAAGTGGTCGTGGAATGTGGACCCACTGGACCACAGGGGGGACCCGGACCTACCCGGTCTAGGGAAGGGTAGCGACCGGGGTCTGTGGCAGCTGAGCTTGTGGACAAGATGGCGATAAGCAGGACTAAAAGACACCGCACAACTTCAGGTATGAAGAAAAAATAAAGTTTACTGAAATAAGGCAAAAACATAGAAACACCAGGTTCCGGAATATGCACATCATGAAGGAAACCCATCTCAGGGTGACAGGCGAAGCAGGAGGTCATCATGGGTTGACACGGTCCAGAGTTGTCTGGCATAGGCTTACCAGGGGGGACCGCATGTGCGCGTGGTCATGCAGTGCAGCGGATCCACGCATGCATGTACGGCAACGGGCGTAGCACAGGCACAGCAGGAGAACGTCAGACGCCGACCACAGGCGGACTTCAGACGATGGCAGAGGTCAACACGGGTAAGACCCGGAGTGGACATCAGGATCACGGAGTGGACATCAGGAACAAGGAGTGGACATCAGGATCACGGAGTGATCAGCAAGAACACGGGGTGGACATCAGGGCACCAGGCGGACATCAGGACACCGGGTCGGACATCGGGGCAGCGGGTGGACATCAGGAAGACATCAGACATGAGGACATCTGGTGGACATCAGGACATCTGGTGGACATCAGGACATCTGGTGGACATCAGGACATCTGGACACCAGGTGGACATCAGGACATCAGGTGGACATCAGGACATCTGGATGCCAGGTGGATATCGGGACATCAGGTAGACATCAGGACGTCAGGTGGACATCAGGACATCTGGAAGGGGTCGTCAGGCACTGGACATCAGGCCATGGATGACAGGCTCCGGATGAGAGACCACGGTCATCAGGCTCCGGACATCTGGAAGCGACCTAGAAAGGAACCCAAGCGGTCTGGTGCAAACCCTGCCGGGTTGGACAGGAGAATTGCACCGAATCCCCAGCTGAGTACTGAGTAGCAGAAACTCAGCGGACACACTGGACTCCTACTTCCTAGATGAACCCAGGTTAGATCCCAGAAAGTTAGGTAACAAAGTGTCTCAGTCACTGGGCACAGGGTTCATGGCACGGAAGGACCTCAGGAACATCACACAGTGAGCACAGTTCAGACAAGGTCAG
This sequence comes from Dendrobates tinctorius, assembly GCF_039654945.1. NCBI lineage: Eukaryota > Metazoa > Chordata > Amphibia > Anura > Dendrobatidae > Dendrobates > Dendrobates tinctorius. Next base: position 20,778,397 of record NW_027361719.1, read on the forward strand.
GTAAAGGAGCAGATCCAGGATCCAGAATTCAGGAAATAACATATAACATACACGGGGCCTGGATATGCAGCCTCCAGGAAGGGCGATCTGGGTATTACTGCCCCCAGAGCAGGTGGAGAAACAAGATACAATTCAGACAGGCCTGGATATGCAGCCTCCAGGAAAGGCGATCTGGGTATTATGCCCCCAGAGCAGGCCAAGATACAAGACACAGTTCACAGAGGGATAAAGAGCAACAGCTCCCCCTGAACTGAACAGAATCAGAGCAGGAGCAGAACACAGACTCACATGGCAAGGTTCAGGAACTCAATGCCAAGCTCTGGCAATGCCCCAAAAGGGGAGGGACCTTTATATAGGAGCTGCCACACAGCCATAGGCTGGAGCAGCAATTGTAGCACACATCCTTTCCTGATAAAAGGAAGGGAGGTGTGGCCGCGCGTGCCCTAAGCAAGACAGAACATAATCAGCAATGCAAAGGACAACTGGCAGAAGCTGAAGCCTGAACACACATGGTAAGACATGCAATGTGTAGCAGACCTATTAACCCACGGGTGGCTGCCAGAGACCGCACACACGGGTGGTCATGCAGCGCAGAGGAACCACGCACGCATGTACGGCTATGCGGCAGTGCCGGAGACTGGGCAGCATCCACACAGACAACTGACAACAGCATTCCAGCACATTAGAGGGAAAAAGAGCAAAGAGTTAAAGCAGAGATGCAGAGTAACGCCGTGAATCAAGGTCCAAACACAGCGGCGTTACACATCAGTTTGTATGCGGATGCGTACCCATGCGTTGTTTTGCGGTTCCTGCCGAACGCAACATGTTGCATTTTTTGAGCTGTCAAATATGAGCAGGCATGCGCATGCAGATGAGTGCACCAAAACAACACATTACTGTATATGAGAATGTATTGGTATGCAAGGATATGTGCATGGATGCGTTCGATGCACATGTGTTGCACCGCCTTGTGGGATGCAGGGCCTAGTACCTCAGAGGGTGGTTCAGTCACGGTGACTCCGATGGCTCTAGCAATCCCTAGGTTAGGTGGCATTTAATAAAGGGGGGAGTTGACGGATATATGAGTCTGAGAGTTATGTTGATGCCAGCAAGATATGAGGCTATGGACAAAAGAAGCATACACCAGGGGTCCCGTGCAAACTTGAATGATGAACTTTACGGAATACTTGTAACAATTCTTATGTCTTTCCATATAACAGTCATGGGTAGCAGATACAATTTTCCTTACACATTGTGTCAGTCAATGCCTTTTCTCGGTCCCGGCCTTGGGAGGATGGCAGTAACTTTTCATTTAATTAACTGTGCTGCGTGAAGGGGGAGGATTAGCTGACCTTAATCGGATTGGAGTATCCGGAAAATCTGCAGCTCCTTCACTTGTCTCAGCACTCTGTTCCTGTAAATGCGGGGCACTTCAAAAAAGGTGCTATTTGTACTACCCGCTTGTCCTAGACAAGGAGCCTCAATTTCCTACCTCCTCTCACCACCAAAGCCACATGTAACACAACCTTTTCAGTCTTCCTCACACCTCCAACTGCCACTTATCTTCAAATCAGAAAAACAAGCTGCAATACCAAATTAAGGCAGAAGAGGGCAGCATAGCACTACAAGTTGTAATAACAAAACAAGGCCGAAGAGGGCAGCATAATATGAAATAATTTTCCTCCTCCCAAGGCAACACGGGAAACCGGTGTCACAAATGCAATTATGTAAAGGATAGAGAACACACTTACCATATGGCATATAACATAAAATAGTAATGGTTTTTCTGGTCACTACATACACCCCCCTTGTTTAAACAGAGCCGTCCCTGGCGTTTGCCACCATATATATAGGTTAACGTCTAGTTTGAACCAAAGTGCTTTTATAGTCACAATTCCCAAACAGCGGGGTGTGACACCAGTGTCTACACCTCCCCGGTATGTGGTGCAGACTGGTAACTGAGCAACATTTAAATTTCAGTGGGGCACTAAGTGAGGGCAGAACCCAATATCTATAGCAAATCTATGGGGTCCATATAATACTTCCCCCATAGGTCACATCGGGACTCCGAGATAGAGTTCAGTCAAAAGGTTAATTGGCAGACCTGTAAATGACAGCAAAATATGTACCGAGGTATATGTTGAGGTACCAGAAATAGAGTACTATTGTCCCTGCCCCCTGTACAAACTTTGGGCACTAAATAATCATGAAAATATTCTAACATCCGATAAACATACGTTTTAGTGCAACAATAAACTTTGCAACTCAAACCTTGGTTTCACTGTAATAGGAAAACTTAACATTTCTTCAAAACAAAAAAAATAACACAAATACTACAGTCTCTCCGGAGGTAGAATATCTTGTTCTTGTAACAAATCTTCCTGCTTATAGACGTAAGTAACAGACTTAAAGTAATGCGTAAAATGTGTAAGCGTTTTTGGTCCCCAGGTGCAGGGTCGGGGCACACAGTCCATCAACGTGGCTGCACCGTTTTTTTTTTTTTAAACTTAAAGTAGTCCCGGTGTTTCAATAAGAAGGGTCATAATATGTGTTACAACCAACAAAAATTAGCCAAAAATTCTCTAACAAACTGGGGAAAATCACAGTAATGTCTCTTTGCTTAACAGGGGAAGAATGTAGTCTTTTCCAGGAGAAAACAGTGGGAAAAAGTGCAGTTCATTCTACTAGTTTTAGTCCAGATATCTAGCTGGTAACTGACCTTTGTTGATCCTTTGAGAGCGTTGAACCAGAGTGAATTCCTCCATAGGGTCAGGATATATCTTTGCAGGGTCAGTTCTGAGGTTAGTTGTTCTTGCAAGGGGCAACTCTTGATTAGGAGTCGTCTGCCTTTGTCCAAAGGTAGGCATCACAGAACCAAAACACCAAGCTAATAGGTCATTGATATCGAATTCTGGAAAAGATGAACTGTGTGATCTTTTGAACTCCGTAAAAGGTTTTCAGGCCTCTTAAGCTACCTCTAACCTATTACCTATCACTACATGGTATACTCCATATCCTCCAAAGTGACCATTTATTTACAGCCTACCATTACCCGCATGGAAGCTTATATATGGCTATTCTCTAACCCTGGCTCCCATTCCTCTTGAGCCCAAGTAAACCCCATGATTAAGGCCCGGGAGGGTCGAAACATCGGGTGTTTCTATTTTACTGGGTTTTGGACCAATTTTTGTAACTTGGCACTTATCTGTTTGTCAAAAATAAAATTCCACTGTTGGTTGCAAAATATTTCATTAGAATGTGCGGTGAATTTTTGCAACTTTGTCGAAAGGTAGTCATCACAGAACCGAAACACCAAGATAACAGGTCATTGGTCATCAATTCTGGAAAAGATGAACTGTGTGTTCTTTTGGGCTCCGTAAAAGGTTCGCACTCAAATAACTCGTCCACAGTTGTTGAATCAGGATGGAGGTATTCTGACCTACAGAGTTTTTGTCGATTCCTGTGAACAACCTTGGGTTGTTGAGTATCTCGCTGGATACAATAAATGTCATTCCCCGGGTATGGGATACCTTGGATGGTGTAAGGCTGTTTCTCCCATTGTGTATCAAGCTTTCCTGTACGATGATTGTTTCTCAACCAGATCTTGTCACCTATACTCAAAGGTGTAGCTTTTGCTTGTTTATCAAAATCATGTTGCTGTCTTTTGCAAGCTTCTTCCATACGGGCATCCACAATTTCTTGAGCTTCCACTAGGCGTCTTTGATGATCGCTCACCCACTCAGTAGCAGGCAGAGGATTAATTTCATCAGAGACAGTCACTCCTAGTGCAAGGTCAGCGGGTAGTTTACCTTGGCGTTCAAACATCAGATAATAAGGGGTGTAACCCGTAGAACATTGCGGGGTATTATTATACACATTGATGAACTCTGGGAGTAGTGTTGGCCAGTCAGCCTTTCTGTGAGCTGGAATGGCTCTTAGCAAGTTCAGGATGGTTTGAGTCATCTTCTCACAAAGTCCATTGCACTGCGGGTGGTATGCCGTAGTCCTGAGCTTCTGACAGTTGTAGTACTTGAACAATTCTTGGAAGAGTTGTGATTCAAAGGCGGAGCCTCGGTCAAAATCTTCTCCGGGCATCCATAAGGTAGCCAGAAGGCTTTCCAGAGGATAGCAGTGGTAGTCTGGGCAGTTAAATCCTTCACAAGGACGGCCACTACAAATTTGGTGAAGTGATCGATGATGGTTAAGACATAGCTATGGCCTGTCCTGCTGGGCTCTTCCTTCAGATGATCAATGGCTACCATTTCCAGTGGACGTCGACTCACAATCGGATGCAGTGGTGCCTTCTGATCAGCTTTCACAGCTTTCCTAGTCACACACGTGTGATATTCCTGGCACCTTTTTTCAATGTCTCCTCTCATGCCAATCCAATAGAAGCGTCTACAGACTGTGGCTTCTGTCTTTTGCACTCCAAAGTGACTAGACTGATCATGATAGGCGGTGAGAACCATGTCTACATCTCTCCATGGGATCACAATTTGATGGAGACGACTACTTGTGATGGGATCCACGCCACTGCGATATAGAAACCCTTTCTTCACAAAGAACGGCTTTCGCTGTCTCCACAGACGAATCAATTCAGGGTCAGCATCGCCTCTGCGAATTCTCCCGGGAGGTTTCCCAGTGATTAGGAATTCCGAAATGTCTGCAATAACTCTACTTTCAGTCTGTACCTGTATCCATCTACTTTCCTCTAGCAGAGGGTCTGAACTAGCTCCCTGGGATTGTGAGGCGGAAGTCTCCTGCCAAAAGGAACTGGCCACATTATGGTCAGCAAATCGTGCATAAAAGTTCGGCATCTCCACTTCCTCCCAGTGATCTTCATCTGGCAGGGGATCTGAAGAGATTGGTAATCAGGACAAGGCATCGGCATTTTCATTGGACTTCCCAGCATGATACTTGATGATAAAATCATAGTTAGCTAGTCTTGAGGCCCATCTCTGCTCTAAAGCTCCCAATCTAGCTGTGTTCAAATGAGCAAGAGGATTGTTGTCAGCGTAGGCGTCAAATGGAGAGGCAGCTAGATAGTCCTTGAATCATTCCGTAATGACCCACACGAGAGCAAGAAACTCCAGTTTAAAAGAACTGTAATTTTGATCATTCCATTCCGCTCCTTTAAGAGATCTGCTAGCAAAAGCGATTACTCGCTCTTTTCCATCTTGCTTCTGGCTTAGGACTGCTCTTGGCCCCTTTAGACTGGCGTCCGTGTAAAGACGGAAAGGCTTGTTGTAATCCGGGTAAGCTAGAATAGGTGAAGTGGTAAGCTTTTTATTGAGATGCTGGAAGGCAACTTCCTTCTCTTCTGTCCAATGACTAATAATAGATCTTTTTCCTTCCTTTTTTGAGTGACCACGTAAAAGTTATTGCAATGGTGCAGCGATTTGGGCATAGCTAGGTATAAAGTATCTATAGTAGCCCGTAAATCCTAAGAAACTCTGGACTTCCTTCAAGGTAGTAGGTGTGGGCCAATCTGTGACCACAGCGGTCTTGTCCGCATCAGGTTTCACTCCTTCAGCACTCACAACATGTCCTAGTTAGCGTACTTGGGTCTGCAGTAAGTGACACTTCGAAGGTTTGACTTTGAGGCCATGTTTGATGAGAATCTGGAAAACTTCTTCCCGGTGCTGTAAGTGATCCTCATAAGATTTTGAGTAGACTATGACATCGTCTAGATAAAGTAAAACAGTCTCAAAGTTTTTGTGGCCCAAACAACGTTCCATTAGCCTTTGAAAAGTTCCTGGTAGCGATGAGTGACTTTGCCTTTTTTATGGTCGAGTCGGGTTTCATGAAACCCGACTTTCTCAAAAGTCGAGTCGAACGAAAACGGCCATGAAAAGTCGAAGGTCCGACTGAAACACGAAACCCAATGCAAGTCAATGGGGAAGCAAAGTCGGCAGGGAGTGGAGGACAGTAAACACACCTACATGCCGGACTGCTTTTTTAAAGTGCGCGAAAACTCTCTCTCTTTCCCCTCTCTCTTTCTCTCTCCCTGGACGCTGCACATGTCATCTCGTTGCCCACAGAGAATGTCCTTGCACAGTGGCTGAAAAAAGTCACGTGCAAGCATTCTGGGAAATCTGACTTTGGCGCTCGTTTTGCCGACCGCATGGACGACTTCACGCTGTGGTCGGGTTTCGGTCTGCGAAACCCGACTTTGCCATAAGTCAGCGACTTATGAATCTGGCCGACCTGTTTCGCTCAACTCTAGTTCCTGGGGTATTGCAGAGTCCAAAAGGCATGTCATTGAATTCAAAGAGGCCCATTGGGGAGGTCAATGCCGTTTTCTCATGATCTTCCTCTGACATAGGCACTTGCCAGTACCCACTTGTTAAATCTAAGGTGGAGAAATATGCAGCAGACCCCAGAGCTGTTAGTGACTCTTCGATGCGCGGTAATGGGTATGCGTCTTTATGGGTAATGCTGTTTATCTTGCGGTAGTCCAAGCAGAATCGGATACTGCTGTCTTTTTTCTTCACCAAAACTAAAGGTGCAGCCCAAGGGCTGTGACTTTCGCGAATTACTCCAGCATCTTTCATTTCTTGCAACATTTTTTAACAGGCTGATACATGACTGGTGGAATGGGTCGGTACCGCTCTTTAATGGGAGGATGAGAACCAGTGGAGATGGTATGCTTTATCTCCCGCGCTTTACCATAATCCATAGGATGTTTGCTAAAAGCTTGATGGAAGTCTAGAGCAAGCTTCAGTACTTCTTCTATTTGTTTAGATGGGGTGGTTACATCTCTCCTACATGTATGTCAGACCACCACTGGTCTTCTGGAGCTACACTGTCCCCCTCTACTACTTGAGTCGCCTGTTGGGCTTTGTTTTGAGTTGAACCTGGTAGGAAATGATGGATAATTGAGCTACACGATAGTACCTTTTCAATTCCACTGAAGTCACCTAGGTTTAACAGACAAATTGGTACTTTTCCTGCATATACTATAAGAAGACTCCTCGCAGCCATAAGCATAGGATGCTCTGCCATGAGTAGGGATTCTACTAGGGCATGATAGTCTTGTCCTTGGATCTCGGGTCGAGCACAACACCACCGCATAGTTTCAGTATTGGGTTGCAAAATGACAGGACGTACATCACAGATGCGGGCACAGCAGATCTCGCCTCAAGGATTACTGAACTGCTGCTGCGCTGACAACACTTTGATAGTTCTCTGCAAAGCTCTTTGCGGTTTTTGTGAAGCAGTGGGTACTGATTTGCAAAGAGCCTCTAACTTTTCGCCATAACAGTTGCGCAGCACATTCATGCCAAGAATTACAGAGGTGTCTGGCTTTTCTGGGACATTTACAACCAGAACTCCCTGTTGTGGAAGTTGGGTTTCTCCTGCACAAATGGTGGGTTCCCAATACCCTGTTATAGGTACAGACTGTCCATTAGCGGCTATGACATCTAACCAATGATCTGGAGGTTGCATAAGTAGGTTAGGGTCCCAATGTCTTTCAAAGGTGTCTTTGGTTATGGTGGTGACTTGGGAACCAGTGTCTAACAGTGCAGTAAATGGAACTCCATTAATGCAAATGGACACTTCCAGACAAGGTCCAACATATCTGGAGAACCAATTAACATTTTCGGGACCTACCATCTGTCCTCCCGAGGGGCGGCCCTCTGCCTCGGGGGTTCCTCTTTTAAATGCCAACATTGACGTTCCAAATGTCCAGCTCGATGACAATATCTGCAGATTGGCCTACCCTGCTTGTCAAAACGGTCGGTGAATCTTTTCCCAGATGGGGTTTGATATTCCTGACTAGTGCGGTCAGCAGTGAATTCCATTTGGGTTCTGGGCAGAGATTCTAGCCGTGGGTTCTCTAGCTTGTCTATCTTCTTGCAGACCTAGGCTAGTCCACTAGCTAACTCCACCATCTGTTTCTGTAATTCTATCATAGCACTAGTATTTGGAGCCTGTGTTTGGGCGGCTTGCGACAGCAGGACGTTACTTCTTGAAAAATTATGCAACGATTGAACTGCTGTATTACTAGGAAAGGTAGATAGTTCAAGTTTTTTAGCCGGTGGGAGAAATTCTCTCCCTAAAATCTTAATAGCAAGTTCTTTGAATACCTGGAAGGAGCTATCTGCATGCTGGAGCGCTAACATTTTTAGCTGACTGCGTAGGGTTTCCGTGGCAACCCCTTCAATAAACTGCTCTTTCAGGACTTCGTCTGTAATCCTGGCCTCCTGGGGCTCCATATGTATTATAGGCTTTGAAGTTTCTTGCAAGGATAAAGCATAGTCTCTTAGTGACTCGTTAACATCTTGTTTTTTTCCAAAAAATGCATTTCTAATTCTGCTGCGGAGCGGACCTCAAATATGCTTTCTAACTGCTCCAGGATTTGTTCTACAGTCCTTTTCTGAACTTTGGGCCAAGACTTTATTTCTCTTAAAGCTGCACCTTGGAGTTGGCCACTCAGGATTTCCACTTTTTGGTCATTGGTCATGGGGTACAGGCGAAGCAAAGCATTTATTTTTTCTCTAAACTCTCGTAATGTGTTGGTTTCCCCATTATAATGTGGAATCCAGGGAGCTCAAAAATAATATGGCATGGTAAGAGGCATAAATGCAGTGGAAGCTTTAACAGAAGTGCTGTTGCAAAGATGCTCATTTTCACTTTTGCCTGCCAATTTGATTGTCACTTTCAGAGTGGTGAGCTCTGTTAACATAGTCTTAGTAAGCAGTTAGTGTACATACAGGCACAGAAGGTTCATCCTGTTTGTGATGCCATTTTTTAATTGTCGCACCGCCTTGTGGGATGCAGGGCCTAGCACCTCGGAGGGTGGTTAAGTCACAGTGACTCCGATGGCTCTAACAACCCCTAGGTTAGGTGGCAATTAATAAAGGGGGAGTTGACGGATATATGAGTCTGAGAGTTATGTTGATGCCGGCAAGATATGAGGCCGCGGACGAAAGAAGCATACACCTGGGGTCCTGTGCAAACTTGAAAGATAATCTTTACTGAATACTTGTAACAATTCTTATGTCTTTCCTTATAACAGTCATGGGTAGCAGATACAATTTTCCTTACACATTGTGTCAGTCAAAGCCTTTTCTCGGTCCCGGCCTTGGGAGGATGGCAGTAACTTTTCATTTGATTAACTGTGCTGCGTGAAGAGGGAGGATTAGCTGACCTTAATCTGATCGGAGTATCCGGAAAATCTGCAGCTCTGCAGCTCCTTCACTTGTCTCAGCACTCTATTCCTGTAAACGCGGGACACTCCAAAAAAGCTGCTATTGTACTACTCGCTTGTCCTAGACGAGGAGCCTCAATTTCCTACCTCCTCTCACCACCAAAACCGCACGTAACACAACCTTTTCAGTCTCCCTCACACCTCCAACTGCAACTTATCTTCAAATCAGAAAAACAAGTTGCAATACCAAACTAAGGCAAAAGAGGGCAGCATAGCACTACAAGTTGCAATACCAAATCAAGGCCGAAGAAGGCAGCATAATATGAAATAATTCACCTCCTCCCAAGGCAACACGGGAAACCGGTGTCACAAATGCAATTATGTAAAGGATAGAGAACACACTTACCATATGGCATATAACATACATTAGTAATGGTTTTTCTGGTCACTACATATGCAGACCTGAGGAGGTTCAGGAACTGATGACAGCCCTATTAATTCCCAGCTGTATAAAAGGGTATGTGGACACTGGAAGTCCAGGACTCTCAAGACCTTGGATGTGATCTCAAGACTCTGTATGTAAGTATAGAAGCACTGAAAATGTCTGTCTGTCTCTCTCACTGCAGTCTGTGCTCTGTCTCTCTCATTGCAGTCTGTACTCTGTACTTTTGTTTTGCTTTCTGTTCCTTGTAGACTCTGCAGTGTTCCTGTCCTGGATTTCTCATGTCCTGGATTTCTCGTGTCCTGGATTTCTCGTGTCCTGGATTTCTCGTGTCCTGGATTTCTCGTGTCCTGGATTTCTCTGGTTCCGGATTTCTCCTCTCTGGTGGTGTGGTACTGGCCCTATCAGCTGCTACTTAATATAAGTATGAGTATCTGTACTTTTTCAATTACTATGTTGCTCTGACCAGTGTCATACTCTGTCCAGTCTCACACTCTTCATCACTTTGTGTCTTCTGTTTTGCTTTCTGTTCCTTGTAGACTGTTGAATGCTCCTGTCCTGGATTAGTCCTGTCCTGGATTAGTCCTGTCCGGTGGTGTGGTACTGGCCCTCTCAGCTGCTCCTGTCCTGGAGTAGTACTGTCCTGGATTTCTCTTGTCCGGTTGTGTGGTATTGGCCCTCTCAGTTGCTCCTGTCCTGGATTAGTCCTGTCCTGGATTTCTCCTGTCCTGGATTTCTCGTGCCCTGGATTTCTCCTGTCCCTGATTTCTCCTGGCTGGTGATGTGGTACTGGCCCTCTCAGCTGCTACTTAATGTAAGTATGAGTGTGTAAGGTACTAGCAGGAACACGGATGATGGGACGCAGGCAGAACAAGGGTTAACAGGTTTATTTACCGGGGAATACTCCACGCAGGGAGGTAAAGAGTCAAACAGGGGAGACAAACAGTACATAAAGACAAAGGATAACTTGAGGTGAAGAACAGTGGTTCAAATATCGGCAGTTCGGTAGACCAGAAGTAAGGAAGTTCCTGAATGGCAGCTCCTGCTGCGAACTCAATGGCGCCGGCAACGGCCAACGCGGTGTCCTTAATCATGGGGTCCAGCAAGCAACAATACCCCGTCTTCTGGTGACAGTGGTCTGTCTCTGGTACCTTCCACTGCCCCTAGTCCATATGCTGTGATGGCTAAACAACGATGAGGGCCACAGTCCTGTATGAGCCCAAAGTGGCTTTGCAAGTATACAATGGTCAAGTCAAATCACAAGTGTCTGGGGCCGAGATTTACTAGCACAGTCAAGGTGTAGGTTACAGTCTTGCTCCAGGTCTCTTTCAGAGGGCACACGCATGGTACTCATGATCCTGAAGCATCTGGCACCTGGCTTTATGTCTGTCACTGGGTACACACTGCCCATCTCTCTCTGGTCCCCACGGTTAGCGGAGGGCAATAGCGGTCGCTGGTCTACGTGGGGTTGGTGCTCCCTGGACGGAGCACTCCTCTCTTTCGCTGCTGCAACACCTGACTCAGCTCTACTCTGTGTGCACGACTCTGCACGGTTCTGCTCTGCTAACACGGCTCTATATGGCTCCACTCTGCTGGCACAGCTTGGCTCTGCATGGCTCTCTCTGCAGGTGACAGGGGCTCCTTCCATATGGCTCTTCGCCACACCAGTACTCTCTGGAGGGGGGATCAAAGCATGCTGCTCACTGCTCTACTCTCTGCTGGTGCCAGACTGACCCGCTTTGCCCACTTTTTCCTTTTATTCCCCTGCTGCGGTGCACGCTTTTCTGTCTCTCCCCGCCCTCCTGGAACTGCAGGAAGGTCCACTTCACTAGTGCTTCCACCAGGCAATAGGGGAAGGTCCTCCTTACCCAGGCTTCCCCCCCTGGAACAGTGGATGCAGCCTCTTCAGTTCTGGACCCGGCATGCAGGTACCCGTGGTCCTGTCAACCTCCCTACAAGTGTCTGTACTTTTCAATTGCTATGTTGCTCTGCCCAGTCTCACTTTGTGCATTCTGTTTTGCTTTCTGTTCCTTGTAGACTGTGCTGTACTCCTGTCCTGGATTAGTGCTGTCCTGGATTTCTCCTGTCTGGAGGTGTGGTACTGGCCCTCTCAGCTGCTCCTGTCCTGGATTTCTCCTGTCCTGGATTTCTCCTGTCCAGTGGTGTGGTACTGGCCCTCTCAGCTGCTCCTTTCCTGGATTAGTCCTGTCCTGGATTTCTCCTGTCCGGTGGTGTGCTGCTGTCCTGGTTCTATGCTGCCTGACTGCTGTGCTGTTGGACTACTGCCTGTAATGTAAGTCTTGGCGTCCATTGTGTTTTTAATTTTGCCTTTTTTTCCTTTGGCTACTTGCTGTCGGGTCTTTACAAGTTCAATTTTTCTTATCTGTTCTTTTCTGTTATGCTATCTAGTGTTTCACTTGACTGCTGCCTGCTATTCCAACATATCCTCCAGTGAAGACCAGAATGCTTCTGTCACGTGGACCCGTCCTGTGCGATATGACCCGCAGGCCGGTAACTGTAAACAACAAGATGCGGCACGTGATACAGTCCTGTGTGACACGGCCTGCAGGCCGGTAACTAAAACAAGACAAGGGGAAGGGAAAACTGTTGTGAACTCATTTTCTGCTCCTCCTTCTGTTCTCCCTCTGGTAGTGACAGGAGGTAGTGAGGTTGGTTTAATTGGTAGTGATCTGCCACCTGATGAGGAGGATAACGATTGGATCTCTGGAGTATCAGACTGGATATAAGACAGCCGACGCCCTATCCTGGTGCTGGTGATTCAGTCTGCTTCTCAGGACTTGGACTTCAGTTCTGTTCCAGTCTTCTCAAGTTAAGTTTGTTTTTGCTATTGTTCACACTTGCTCTTGTTGTTCAACTCAGTTTTTTGTGGTCAGCCAGCCCCTGCTGGGGTTGTGCGGAATTTCCACTCCTATTTATCTGTATTTGCCTTTTGGTCCCTTATTAGATTGGCCTCTTTTTGCTCCGTCTCAGAATATTTCAGAGTGCTGATATAGTGGGAGAAGTCTAGTGACTTCAGGGTTAATTTTGCTATGAGAAGTGTTGGACATTATTTTGGTAGGGTTTTTGGCAGATTGCAGACAGTGTCTTTCCTTTCCTGTCCTTTCTAGTTAGTCGGGCCCCATCGTTTGCTCAGCCTATTTTTCTGCCTTTGTTTGTGTTTTCATCTTGTTTCACCGTCAATACATGTGGGGGGCTGTCTTTCCTTTGGGGTCTGCTCTGGGGCAGTTAGTTTTCCTCTTTTCCTGCTTTAGGCTTATGCAGCTCTCCGGTTGTGACGAGGCATCTAGGATCATCGTAGGTACACTCCACCACTGCTGCTAGTTGTGTGGTAAGATCAGGGATCTGCAATCTGCATAGTTACCAACCCCTCTGGTTTTCTGAGACTTGGCTTGTGTTGTTTTTTCCTCCTCGGTGACCCATTCATAACAGAAAACAGTTACAACGGTGGGCCCTGCAATAGGGAAAGGGGACGTGGAGACCTCCTGCACTCCCCTGAGTCAGTGTCCCTAACGCTCCTAACGTTCCCTATGCCGGTTCCGCACTGGGCACCGCTCAGGATGCTTGTCGCCCTAGCACACCCTACACCTATCCCTTGCTAGGGAGCTGGATGGCGCAGGCACTGGCCCCACCGCTGTACTAATACACACAAAGAAAAAACACAAACAGGGAAACACCACTTAGCTTTACTCTGTTGCACTTGCTCCTGGCAACAGAGTTCACCACCAGAATGCAGCTCTCCTCCTGAAACGCTGCCACCAAGCTCTGCCAGAGCTACAAGGAAATCCCCTATGACTCCTTCCACACCAGGGGTAAGACAGTGCTGCATGGAACGCTCTCCAGCTCCTTCCTCCACCAAGGATGGTTGAAATGAACACTATCACCAACACTGATTGCAACACCTGTGACTCTTTTATAGCAGCCAGAACAATCACACCTGCATTTTAATCATGTGCACTTAACTAAAGAAACCAGAGTGCAATGACGCTCACCACCATCGGGGGCAAACTTAGAACAAAAGACACCACAGTGCAATAATCCAAATGGCCACCGGGGGCAAAAATCACACTTAAGCACAGCTTAAGAAAAAAAAAAGGTTACCTGTGCTTTTATCTGTCCTGATCCCGCATGGATCATGACAGCTTCCCAGAGTGGACATAACACTGATGAAGTAATCACATTTGCTATACTGATTGATATGTATTGACTGTTAATCCTACACTTTTGGTAAATCATTTAGTTTCTTTATAGGAACCTTCCAGTGCAGAAGAGCAGGAGCAGATGAGTGGAAATGAATCTTCCCAGGATCATCGGGCTCAAGTTCCTGAGGAAGAAAGACGGCATATAAGTAGTCTCTTCATTATCATAGTTGCAATTGAATTTGGTTTAAGTTTTGCATCTTTAAAACTATATGATTTATAATTTATTTTTGGCTTTGTTTTTTTGTTTCTTTGATGTATAGGTTCCACAACGTGAGGAAGAAAAACCCTTTATTGACAAAGACCAACTGATTCCTCTTGTGCAAGAGTGAGTAGCTTTGTGGGACTCAAGATTCACTCAACGACTCTGGGAACAAGTGGCCAAATTGCTGTTGACTGATTGGGACTGTAGGAGGTGGACTGACCTATGGACCTGTCTGACCTAGGGACCTGTCAGGGCAGACACCCAGGAGGAGACAGAAGAGCTCAGGAAAGGACGGAGGAAGGAAGAGCTCAGAAGAGACAGATTAGAGAGATGGATACTCGGAGAGGGGGGTGACCCTGAGAGGACAGCTGCAGGTCAGAAGGACGCTGACTAAAGGAGGCCTGGAGTACTGGTTGGCTGGACACTGAAGGAGCATTAAGTGTCGCAATGGGCAGACTCAGTCAGGGGGAAGCATCGTGGCCATGGGCCTAAAGGCAGCCACGGTGAGAGAACCTGGAGGGTTATCGCCAACAGGAGTAGGAGGTGACGGGTGCCCGGGCCTAGAAGCAGAAGCTGTCATGTTTATTGTGGATGTCAAGAGGACACCCAATAAAGTTGGACCTGGTTGAACGAGTTTCTGCATCTGTCATCAGTCCATCTCGCAGCCAAAAGGGACCACCCCGCAGTCGGCACACTTACTACAAGTGGCAGGACCGTGCCAAAGATTCAAGGGACCTGAGCTGAACAGGTTGAAGATTGTACCTGAGTGGATTACAATTTGGGACTGTGATTGGAACTGCCGCATTTGACTAAAAAGGAAACCTGAAAGAGACTTTGCGCACCTCCAGAAATGGCGACCGTCGGGATGGAGGAGGCTGGCGCTATATTGTGCTACTAGGGGCAGCTATGCTGAGAATGCCCCTGGGGGGATCGGGGCACATCAAGTGACAGACGTCCCTTCCCACTGAATGCTGGAAAATGGGTGGAGGGGCCAATCAATGCCCCACCCTGGAATGGGAGTGGCATCACTTATCAGGCAGGGTGCAGCTGCTTGGCACCATTGAGCCCCGAAAGAACGGACACGATGAGACGCTGCAGCTGCAGTGGCCTTGGATGGGTGGAGTAGCAATGGCGGCGGGAGGTGGAGGCCTGCCGCATCACCTGTGCCTGGGAGTCACAGCCGGTGTACCGGACACTTACCTGGAAAGAAGATCCCCTGTCTGAGCTGTAGCTGCTGACACCTGGACCTGTGGAGTGGAGGAAAGAGGCATACCCGCCCACGGCACCAGCCGTGCCGAAGCGGCCATTGGAGAAGCCGTCGCTGACGTGTCCTGCGGAACCATTGGGACTGGAGGCCGTCCTGTCGGACGGCGGGCTGAAGAACAGCAGCAGACACCAGGCGACGGGCACGGAAGCAGCAGAGGACTGGCGGGGCCCTTCCCACGGGTGACGGCTGGCGACATCGAACCCGTCCAGTGGGAGGAGGCCGGCGGCATTGTGGAAACTCTGGTCACTCGGGAGCCCAAGTCCCCGGAGGAGGCCGCAGAATTGGGGAAGGTGAGTGACCCGCCGCCCAGGCCGGTGGCACCGCAGGCAGCCCCCGCTTCCCCGCCCCATCCTGACGCTAGGCCCAAAATCTCCTATACTTATTTCCAGCCTCCTCGCCCAGCGCTGCCCTGTCATCCGTCACCGGCCCAAGGGGGTGCGAGGCCTAAGGTCCACACTCTTGAGTCTCAGCCTCCCCGCCCGGCCTCCCCTCACTCACCGATATCGGGGCCCGATGAATACGTGGTGTTCTGCCCTCTGAATATAGGGCAGTCTGTTGTGTTATGTGCTCTGAATAAAGCAATCTGTTTGTATTATTGCTGGGTTAATTATAGCACCATCTAGTGGTGGCTGAATTTATAGCTGCATCTTAAACAGCATTCACAGCCTGTACCTTTAACAGAAGCAATGCACTTTGAGATTAAAGCAATGCATTGTGGGAACTACACAGTGTATTCTGGGATGAAGGAGACTCCATCTTCTTTTTGTGTATCTCATAGGATGTACATGTGAATTTTGTCCTCTTGTTTATCTTTGTTTTCCTGTGACTTCTCTACTTGAGTCGCTATCTGGTAAAGCATATCTGGTAAGAATCAGTGTTTTCTTTCAATGCAGTGATCTACAGAGGTGTAATTACTGTCTAGCAGCTAGAAGATGTCATTAACTGTTTAGCTACCAGTTCACAGTGAATGTAATCAGGGACTCATGTATTCTCATGTAATGTTTGCATCACCGTACACTTTCTATAAATGTGTTAGCTGTGTTATCATCTGCCGAATACTTACCTATGTCATTTTGTATTCCTTGTAGTTTTACCGCACATGTTCTATACTGTTCACCAATAAACAAGTTAGACTACAGAGAACAGTCTGCTTATTAGGAACATAGAACAGTGGTTTAAGCTGAATGCTGAATTGCACACCGTGTCAACGTGTATGAAGGCAGAACACTCGGCCTATGCTGGGCCGGCTGACGGCCGCGCCATCAATCCCCAGCCTCCTCACCCAGCTTCTCCCCGTCCCGCGTCACCGGCGCAGACTGGATCTGCGGCATACACGGGGCCATCTGTCTGGATCGCCGATATCATCGCCCAGAAAAAGAGCAAGGAGATGGAGATCTGGGCAGCCCTCCATGAGAAGGGGGAAACCGCCATGTCTGTCCCCCGGAGCCACAGGCGGCTCGTATATACTAACGTCAAGCGGGGTTGCAGGTTTATTAAAGAGGCAGAGACTGGCCACAAAGTCTACCTCAATGCAGCCTCCATTAAGCATGGGAGGGCTCTGCAGATGGGGGACTGGGTGTCCTTCTATAAAGAGTACTGTCCCCGCAGCTACTATGCGGTAGCTGTGATCATGTACCCCGAAGAATACGGAACCCCGTAAAGGGGAGGTGGACTCCTGCATCTCGGGCACTAAGGACACTCGTAGCCCAGGGACTGCCAGACATCCCAGGGGCCCCACGGCTGTGGGGTTCCCTTCTGCAGGCAAAGAAGATCAGCCATTAGGAGATGGCCCAGAGCACCATTGATGTTCATGGACTACCGGGACTGCTGTGCACCATTGCGCAGCATGGGGACTGTTCCGCGTCCCCTTGTGTTAAGAAACCCTGTTCCTGATGCAGCCGTGATGTGTTGAGGGTACTTTCCATAAAGGAAGGGGGCGCTCTCGTGTTCACAAATAGTGTTCACATGCCATAGAGAAGTTAATAATGTTAAATAATTGAAGTTATAATTGGTAAAGCGTATGTAACAGAATATGTGGAATATTTTAAATGATACTAGAAAAATGGTAAAATTGTTATAATTGAAAAAATATGTTCCAGGAGGTCCAACATGTGAAGAAGTAGAAAATGCTTGCCATGACTAATCACAAAAGATGGGGGAAGATGGTTTGTGATTTTGAACAGACAGTGGTCCACAGGTCAGGTCCTAGGTGGGAAGATACCCAAAATGAAGGAGGGGGGCAAACGGTGACCTGTAGGCCAGAGCCTCGGTCATTTCTCCCTCAAGCTAAATATGGTTTTGGAAGCAGAAAAGTGGGGGAGAGTACTCGATGAGGAATCCAGGTGATCCTACCCCAAAGAATGGAAATTGTCATAGAGGCATACATGCCTGCGAGTAGCCATCTGCTACTCGGAGCTTAATTGCTCCCGGCTCCGCCCAGCATCCCGTGTAGAGCTTGAGAGCTCCGGGCTCTGCTCGGCAACTGGCCACGCAGACAAAAAGAAGTAAGGAAGAAAAAAATGAAGGATATGGGATTGTCGGGGACGACAATGTTCAAAGGAAGGGGGTATATAGGGGGTGGACTGACCTATGGACCTGTCTGATAAAGAGGGAAAATGTAAAAGGTGATGTGTACAAGACTTTATTCTGACTTGAAAGTATACGTGTGGGACAACAGCTAGAATTAGGAAAATACGGTGTAGTACCGAGTTTTGGTCACAAGATGGAGACATAGAGCAGTGAGAAAAGGACTCAACAGCAGCTTTAGGCTAGGGAAACCACAGAGTCATGGTGGGCAGAGTCATGGGACAGGGAAGGGGATTTCCTGGATGAGAAGATATAAGAAAGGAGAGTCCCAGGGGCAGGGCAGACACCCAGGAGGAGACAGAAGAGAAAAGAGCTCAGGAGAGGATAGAGGAAGGATGAGCTCAGGAGAGACAGAGAAGAGAGACGGATACTCGGAGAGGCGGTGTGGCCCTGAGAGGACAGTTGCAGGTCAGAAGGACGCTGACTAAAGGAGGGTTATCGCCAACAGGAGTTTGAGGAGGTGACGGGTACCCGGGCCTAGAAGCAGAAACTGTCGTGTTTGTTGTGGATGTCAAGAGGACACCCAATAAAGTTGAACATGGTTAAATGAGTTTCTGCATCTGTCATCAGTCCATCTCGCAGCCTAAATGAACCACTCCCCCAGTCGGCACACATACTACAGGACCATGCCACCCCACAAGACAGAAAGGATTTTCGTAAGCATTGCAATGTGGCCTGATGCGTAAGTGAATATGTAAATGTAGGTGCCTTGTTTTACAATTTTTTTTTCCTACCCGCTTCACAGTGAGGAGAGAATATAAGTCCGTTGGCGTTCGATGAAGTATCACTTCAATAAGGATATGAGAGGAGATTCGGGTTCGAAGTGATGGTGCTCCAAAGATATCGAAATACAAATATCATCGCATGCTATCTTTCCTGAGGCCTGTGGTTGCTCGGCGAACGTGAGTATCTTTTGTATAGTAGTATTACTATAATCTGTATGCGTGGCCATGTGTAATGTTTTTAACTATATAAACTATTTTTTTTTTAGTAATGTTTTTAATTTATTTTCTACACAGAACCTAAAGAAGGACCAAAGAACCTGGATCGTCCTCAGTTATAGCGGCCCTTCATCGACCAGCCAGCGAACAGTCCCAATCATTCACCAGCGATGGAGCAACCAGGCAGGCTTCACAGGCTGGGAAACAGGCAACTGGTCCGTCAGGTTTTCCTCTCTCCTAGCCCTTTGCCACTGGTTTTGTTGGGACTTCTTGCCAGCGGCTGAGGGCCTGAGAGAGGTCAGTCATGCCCAAGTTTATTTACTTAATCTCGATCTTCCAGGATGGGATGAGGTCAGTTGTAGAAAGACAGGATAGTGGGTTCACTCAGGTGTACACACTTTTTCAGGATGTCCACAGACGCTTTGACCGCCTGGAAGCCGACCTTCAGAGACCGGCACAACATTTTTTATCTGCAATAGAGCGGGGCATGTCAGAGAACCTGCTGCCTGAACTCCAGCTGTATGTAATGATGGCCTGTCAGGTTGCTTACAGCGAGGCCATGCAGCAGAACCAAACCTACCATCTGCAGTCAGGATATCACCAGCAGGCACACATTTCTTTGCTTGCACAGCAACGAGGGCCAGCACAGCATCAGTGGCAGAAGATGCCATCACCACTGCACACATCTCAAGGGCTTGGATACACGTCAGGCCCACAACAGATGACAGCATAAGTCAACTATCCTCCACCACCATCGCTGGACATTAAGGCAGTTTCTCCAGTTCCCAGCTACACCATGCTGCAGAGTGCTGCAGCATGCAGCTTCCAGCGCACAACCGAGTGCATCACCCCTGCAGCATGCAGCTTCCAGCACTTAGCCGAGTGCACCACCCCTATAGGCATGCAGCTTCCAGCACGCAGCCGAGTGCAGTAACCCTGCAGCATGCAACTTCCATCACGCAGCCGAGTGCAGCACCCCTGCAGCATGCAGCTTCAAGCATGCAGTCGAGTGCAGCATGTCTATTCCTTCCAATTTATATTCAACTCCTAATGTGTCATCTTCCCGAAATGTTCCATCTGCTCCCAATGTGTCATCTGCCCCATTATTTATTCCCATCCGTGACCTCGTAGACCACACCATCTGTGACCCAATCCTACATTTTATTGCCACTTCCCCTGTAACCTCTCCATCACCAACACATACTCAATCATCCTAGCCCGACACCGCCCAGGTCCAAAATATTACACCATCAGACAGACCCCGAACCTAACCCAAGTAAAGTTTATTGTGTATGTAAAAGAAACAATTTTTTGTATTTTGGTTAATAAAAATTGTATTTTGCTTTCACAATCCCTGTGTTATGTTTGTCTCTTTATTTGAAAACACTCACGTGTATTGTATTTTTGAGTGAAGTAGTAACGGGTGTTACTGTGGAGGTGTTGGTTATTATTATTACACTCAGCAAACATTACAGGGACATTTTCTTAAAAGCGGATTAAACCATTTCGTCTTGCCATGACACACATCCAATATCCAAAACAAAGTAAGCAGCAAAGTATCCCTCATTTGGAGAACTTCCACTGTAGTCCTCAGAGGGTGATCTTGGTAATCATGCAATGTGCAAGCAACAGGTTCAAGTTCTAGGTGGTGTCGCTCTTTCGCCAGGATGTAATTGTGCAGAACAATACACGCTTTGACAACCTCATCTATTGTCTCAGTTTCTAGATTGATGGCTGTTCCCAAAATGTGCCATTTAGATGTCAGCAAACCAAAGGCACACTCCACAGTTCTTCGTGCCCTTGTCAGTCAGTAGTTGTAAATCCTTTTAGTGTGATTCAGGTGCCGACTCGTGTACGGTTTTATGAGGTTGGCACACATTTGAAACGCCTCATCCCAAACCACAACAAATGGCATTAGTGGTCCTTCAGTATTCGGAAGAGGTTGTGGGGTTGGAAAATTGAAATTATTCCCATACAAACATTGGCCCATGTCTGAGTCTTTGAAAGTCTGAGAGTCATTTCCTCGTCCAAATGAGCCAATGTACATGGCAAAAAATCGACAGTCAGCATCTGCAATCGCCATGAAAACAATCAAAAAGTATTTTTTGCAATTGAAATACTTGGATCCACTTCCAGCAGGTTTCATAATCCCAATGTGTTTGCCGTCCAAATTACAAATGTCCTGGAATTTTGCAGCATTTTCCACACAGAGTTCAGTTGTGGGTTGGGAGAGGAATTCTTCATGCAGAACATCACATAAAGCATAGCTGGTGTCTGCAACTATCCCAGAAAGGGTGGACACTCCAATCCGGAATTGAAAATGTAGAGATGATAAGGTCTCTCCAGTAGCCAGGAATCTGCCGAACAGAAAATGGAAAAAAAAATCAGTACATGGCTTTTATAACAATAAGGCTAAGTGCACACGTTGCATTTCTTGGCAATAATTTTCCTGATAAAAATCGCATGGACAGCTCCCAGAAACCGTTCGCGGTCCTTTTGCGGTTTCAAATGCGGTTTGTATGTGTTTTTCGTGCGTTTTTTGTGCATTTTTCATGCGGGTTTTTTTGGGGCGTTTTTGGAACGATTTGTCAGCGTTTGCAACTTTAACAAAGTTGACTGAAGAAAAAAAAAAAAAAAAGGTTTATTTAGTCATTTCCTGGTCAAACCCTATTCTCCATTTGTTTTGCGAATTGCAAGATGCCTCCATTGCAGAGCCTGTGTTTTACCCCAGAAATTGCGCTTATTTTGCATCTTACAACATTGATTTTGCTGCACCACCACATTAATGAGCAGGTAATGCTGGATTCACATAATTTTTTTTTCCACGTACCGCATCTATCGTCTCATTGTGTGCGTCTATGCGCATGGCGTCCACATGGTCTTGACTTTCCCTGTGTTTCATGTGCATTTGTCTTTCGGGTGCACTCACAGGGTTCACATTGCATTAGGGACAATTTTCTGATGGATACGTTACATAGTGGCAATATGTTAAGGATGCCTTAGTCCGCCATTGCCCGCAATGAAAATGCATCATAAGGCATGTACAAATCGCAATGTTTTATCAAGAAGGCGGTAATGATGCACCCTTGAACGCTGGTTGCCATCTTTTGGTTGCGTTGGTGAACGCACTTGTTTGCTGTTCCTCTATGTACATGTGTTGGTTTGCGTTATAGTGCGCATGCATTTTTTGACAACAGAATTGTATAAACTGTGTTTTATCACTATATTGTTAGTGCGCTTACAAAATGCAAGCATGTGCAACTAGTTATATATTACATTTGTTTTTTGGTCACACAATGCGCCTAAAAAAATAATGCGGCAAGTTAGCATTGTCCGTATATTTCTTATCAGATCATTTAGATGTTTTTGGGACTAATATGAAATTCTCCCATAGGAGCGATGTCGTACGAGGAGGAGGAACAGGAGGACAGCTCCCAAAAGAATGTGGGTCCACCCAATAGTTCAAGAGCATGAGGACAAGGGCCACTTCAATCTTCTTTACCAGGATTTAAGAAAGTAAGATATAGTAGGGCAACTTATGTTTTTTGGACTCATTGACCAACAAATATAATGTTATTTTTTTTGTTGTTTGTTCAAATCATGTTCAATAATTACCTTTTATTTTGTTTCCTGTTTCAGGTATCCAGATAAATTTGTCAACTTCTGCCGGCTGACAATACCAGCATTTGATCGCCTACTCGACCTTCTTTCCCCCCGAGTTAAATTTATCAAGAAACAGTCATGCGAAGACCCATCTCTGCTGAGGAAAGGCTGCTCATCACCTTGCGGTAATTTTTTTATTTTTGGGATACACATTTTACCCCTAAGATCCCCATGAAACATGTTTTTTTTTTGTTTTTTTTCAGGTTTTTGGCCACCGGAGAGAGCTGCACATCACTGCACCTCCAATTTAGGGTTGGTAAATCCACCATCTCTCAAATTGTGAGGTGTACATGTGCCGTCATCTGGCGGAAGTTGCAGCCCATCGTCATGCCATCGCCGACCGTGGAGACTTGGTTGCAGGTCGCAGCTGGCTTTCAGTCTGTGGCCAATTTCCCAAACTGCATAGGTGCAGTTGATGGTAAACATGTGAGAGTGCAGAAGCCACCACGATCGGGCTCACGCTTCTTTAATTATAAGAAGTATTTTTCAGTGGTCCTGATGGCGGTGGCTGATGCACATTACAAATTTGTTGCCATCGACATTGGTGCCTATGGTAGTACTGGGGACTCTCGGGTTTTGCGATCATCTCAGATCGGACTGCAAATTCTTCAACATGGCGGAACGCTTCCAGCCCCAAGACCTTTGCCGGGTTCCACAATTCCAGTGCCCTTTGTGATGGTATCGGATGAGGCCTTTCCCTTAAAGACCAACCTGATGCGCCCATACCCACGAAGGACACTGGATGACCGGCGGAGGATTTTTAATTATCGGCTGAGCCGTGCACGAAGATATGTGGAATGCGCCTTTGGGATAATGTGTAGTCAGTGGCATATCTTTCACACAGCCATCCAGTTAGAGACTGACACTGTTGACACTGTAATTAAGGCGTGCTGTGTACTCCACAACTACCTTCGAGAATACAGAACAGAGGTAGATGAGGAGTCACAGGTGTCTGAATTAGTTGCAGTAGAAACCTCGGGTCATGGAAGGCTTTCTAACTCGGGTGTGCGTGTGCGAGAAACCTTCACAGACTACTTTATGAGTCCTGAAGGTGCCGTGCACTGGCAATACTCCAGTGTCGGTGTTGAGCAGCCTGTACATGAGAGAAGAAATGATGATTGATCCCAAGCAACCAAGTTCTATGTTGATCAAAAATTTTTGCCAAAATTTTAAAAATTAATAAAATTTTAGGTTGGTAAACAGTAATCTTGTCTCTGTGAAAATCAATTGTTTACACACCACCATTTCCCACTACACTCAATTTTCTGAACATATATACTATTATTGCTTTTAATTTAAACATATAGGCCATGGTGCGTTACTTTACAAGGGGTAACATACCAAATATCACTACAGTACACAAAGGAGGCAGTAGTTTGGGGTGTCACAGCAGTACGGTGGTTGGTTGAGCTGGTAGCTCCAATAGTAGTGAGGATGCAGCGTGTTGTGAGTAGTTTAGGTCCACACCTGATTTTGTTGAAGTTTGCGTTGTCCTTTGTGGGTGTATGAATGACTAACCCAAAAATTCAACTGTTTTTGTGGGATAATTAACAAACAAAGTATGTCAAGTTGGGCAATCTAGTAGAGGAGAGGACTCATCTAAATGCAAGTGTTTATTGCTTCATTACAGTGAGTAGTCTTTTGCACTGAAAATATATTTACACACACACACACTGAGTCTTGAAACCATTATTTTTTATATAAACAGTAACAAACTTGTATAAACCACAAGTAAAAAAACAGTATGAAACATACTACAACAGAACGACAAACATTGTCGGAATAATGTAACCCTGTCCACAGGACAGGCAAGGTGTCTGGTGGCTACGGAGGTTTTTTGACCAGACTAGTTACTTATTGATTAACCAAGCATCAAAATTGATGGTAGTCTGGATCGTAGCTATACGAGGGGTATAGATTTTGATCCAACACTTGACTCATTGTAGATTTTCCTTGTTGTCCACTAGTTTGTGATGGATTTGGGCGGCCATAAACCAATGAATCTGGATGTTCCAGACGAAAGGATGGCGCGGGCACAAACCGCTCCGATGCATCTGCTGGTGGTGGTGGTGGAGGCACACTGCGGGGATTACAAAGGTTCATAATCCCAGTGATTATGTCATTGGAAGGTGGTGTATTTGATGCTGTGTCAACAGACATAATAAGTACATGTACAGCTGACATTATTAAATTCTGACGGTCCCGTGTCATGGACCTCAGGCAGCTGGCTATGTTTATCCCAAAAGTGTCAAGTTCATCTTGATGTCTGACATTATCTATAAGACTGAGGGTTCTGCTAGTGAGTTGTTGAATTGCACTAGCGGAAGTCTCAGTTATTGTCCCTTTTTTTTGTGCTGCCATTGTCGATGACACGGAACGGCCAGATCCTGCCCGTATCCAAGTGCGCCTTGACACACCACCACCTTGGGTACTGCTAGCGGCAGATGCAGTAGCGTCAACAGTGGAGCCAGACGCCTCCTCCACGACAGAGGACACACTGGTGTCCAAACAGGAATCACAACAAGAAGGTTCGGATGCTATGGAGGAAATGGCTGAAGAGGGCCTGTCATTCGGAAGAGCTGGAGAGGAAGACATGTCCAGGGCCTCCTCGGCCTGACCCTGTTCCGGGCTGTGTTCTGTTCAGGGGCCGTTGACGTCCCGGAACTGATATTTCCATCCGTTCTGTAGAAGGAAGAACAACTAAATTATTATACACCAAAATACAAGAGTAAAACTTTATAACTGAGCAGAAATATAAATATATATAAATAAATCATGG
Source organism: Dendrobates tinctorius (assembly GCF_039654945.1). Classification (NCBI taxonomy): domain Eukaryota; kingdom Metazoa; phylum Chordata; class Amphibia; order Anura; family Dendrobatidae; genus Dendrobates; species Dendrobates tinctorius. Next base: position 20,803,651 of record NW_027361719.1, read on the forward strand.
ATACACTTGGGTATGACATGCGATTTTAGGGTCTTTTATTGAGCATCAAGTATAACTCCCGGAATATAAAGAAGTGATCAAAGATGGGTAGCAGCATACAGGGACATAGTCTATGGACTAGCATATTTGGGAAGAATCTATGGAGCATTTTGGAGCCAAAACAAGGATCATTATATGGGACATATTATTATGTTTACCATCTTATGTGGCCATTTTTTTCCTTTGTGCTACTTTATTTTTTATTTACGTTTTCATTTGTCTATTTTCACCAAACAGAGTCTCGACTTCCGCTTACCAAAAATCGATATTCCCCCAATGTTTTGTCAAAGAGACACACCGCCCTACGACAACAACTACAAATGTCCAGTCATCATCTAGAGGCAGAGTATATCCATTTTTGTAACAACAGCCATATGCAACCCCAGTTATCAAAGCGCAATTTACCTCCGCAAATTCCTGCTGGTTAAAACAAACTGCAGCAGATCTGCAAATGGAACTTTCTTTCTAGGAGGTGAACTTCCACTTGGTGTTTTCATAGACTTTACCAGCCTGTCCGTTATGGAGCGCCAACGATTTTTAACATCATCCACTGCAATGAAATGAAATAAAAACATTACTTTAATTTCCAAAATTACAGGCCAACTTAGTACTCATAATACTAACTTACTAATCTGTTTTTTTCCAGCTCTTGGCAGGTCAGGCCACTGCGGATATATTTCCGTCACAATTGCTGGCCAGGCATCCCTTTTATTGTATGTTCCTTTGTATGCCTCGCTGGCACGGTCCCACACTTCAGGATGTTTCTCTATCTGTAAAGTGAAAAATCCTTGTTAATACGTGTTATTTAAAAATAATGTGAAATACAAAAGTCCGTTTTATCTCTATAATGTGGTCAACACATGTAGAGATATATATCCACACTAAAACACACCTAGGCCTAACACAATGACAAACCCCACACTCTCTGTATGACACCTGTGTAACAAAAGATACGCCAAGGATGGCCTTATACGCTTTCCCAAACACCACACCAATTCTCCATGGCTAAGGCGATTTTCACAGTAGCGCCTTTGATTTTTTATTATAGACGCATGAGTTAATACCATTCTATAACCATGTTCAGGCATGATACTAAAAAAGCTGAAGTGCGCATGGCAATCCACGCTACAGTGTGTTCTTGCCGCACAAAGGACCGTTTTTTTTTTTATCACAGGTGAGACGGAGGAAAAATAATACCGTTTGCGTACGCTGTGCCATGGCGTACTGTACAAAAACAAAATTATTTTTTTTTAATAAAAAAAATGGGTACGTGCGCAACCCCATGCTGAAAATAATTAAACATAGGGATGCAGGACGCATGCTCATGGACGCGCACAAAATGAAACCCTATAAACAATATATTTTTTTTATTTAACATCGGATCCAATGCCTGACCCTTGATTTTAAAATATATACACAAAATTAAAAATATGGTTGACATGAAGTCATCAATGTTATGTCGTTTATTAATGTTGTTAAATATGTTTTGTTCTAATTTTGGGGTTCAATTTCGGGGTATAATCAAGAAAAAAATTGGCGTGGGCTCCCGCGCAATTTTAGCCCCCAGAGAGGGAAAAGCAGGTGAGTGACGGCAGATTTAAATAGCCTAAGAAGGGACCATTTTTTTGCCCCCCCCCGGCTACAAAAATCTGCCGACAGACACCCCATAAAGGGCACATCTGTAAGATGCGCCTTTTATGGCACTTAACCCTCTCTCTTCCCACAGCCATCGTGCAGGGGCATATGGGGTAATAAGGGGTTAATGTCACATTGCAATTGGAATGTGACATTAAGCCGGGTTAATAACAGATAGGCGTCAATCAGACGCCGATCCATTATTAACCATATATTAATGAAGGGTTAAAAAAAATTACACAAACAATATTTTTAAAAAATTTTATTGAAATAAAGACAACTTTGTTTTGACCATTTTTTATTTCTCGCCCAATTCATCCATTGAAGAGTTTAAAAAAAAAAAAAAAAACATTCATTGCTGACCTGAGATCAGCACAGGAGTGTGAGAAATTTTCCCACGCTCCTGAGTTCATCTCAGGACAGCATGGTAGTCCGCGCATGTGCAGACTGGACCGCCCGAGATCACCCATGCAGCGCGAGCTGCCTTCGGGTGAAGTCGGTAAACAATGAGCCGGGGCGCTTTACGGCCCCGTTCATTGTAGCGGCGTCAGGAGTTTAGAGCAGCCACATGATCTTCGTGGGACAATCGTTTTTATGGGATGCTGCGGAGGGTAGGTATTTTTGTGGTTTGTTTTTTTACAATTTTACTTAGGTTGAGCATGGTCTTCGGGGAATTAGCAGAAGAGGTGAGTATGGGTTTTTTATTTTTATTTTATTTTTAGGTGGCGACATCGGGGACAGGTAATTATAATTTTTTTCCACAGGTAACCACTGGCCACCAATGAAAAAAAATTATTTGACACTTTAAAAAAAAAAAAAAGGATGATGGTGCAAAAAATGATAAATATAAATATATATGGGGGGGAGGCAGGAATTAAAAAGGCGCATTATGGGGGCCCTAAAATTAAATATTGGCGGGGGACAGGGAAAATAAAAAAAATATTCACAGCAGGAACAGCGCGATGGGAAATACTGCTCCCATCGCGCTGAGCCTGCTGGCACTACTGTATAGGAACAGACATAGGCCGATGGGACTAGTAGTCCTATCGGCCTATGCCAGATAGCAGGCGCAGCAGCGGTCACAGATGCCCCATACACCACATCCACGCCATATACACCACACACTGACACATACACAGACACCACGCACACACACTCACCACGCTTATCATGAAGGGGACATTCAGCTCCATCCGGTCGTACCACTCCATGCCTGCAGCGCCAGCCATGATACAGGAAGAAGGAAAGGATTATGGGATTTCCTTCTTCCTGTATGGGATGGTCCTTGCATGGCATGATGGGGCATGATGGGATGGGCTAGATGACATTTCCTGGCCGCATGCGGTATTCACCGCGAAAAATATGCTGGTTTTATGTAAAAATGCGGTTTATATGCGATCCTATACAACCCTATGGGGCTGGGATCGCCGCGGATCTGCAAAATTAATGAGCATGCTGCGTTTTTTCCGCGATGCGATTCCGCCGTGGAAAAAACCGCAGCATTAGCACAACTGAGCGGAATCCCATAGGATTGCATGGGATGCTTATTTTTTGCGATTTCGCGGCAGAAACGTGCGGTAAATACCGCCGCGGAAACACGAAAAAAACTGATCGTGTGAACGCAGCCTAATACTAAAGACATCTGTTTCTTTTTCAAAATTACGTACCTCAGGGTCACCAACAGACATTCCTCAGCAGGAATTGCTCAACGTAGTTGTGTGTCCTGAGTGGTGATGGATCCTCGGACACGTAACAGCAAGTCATTGAAGCTGTTCCGACATCCTCGTGTAGTCAAAAAAACATCTCCAGGTTTTCATGCAGCTCAGTGTACAATGAATAGTAGGCGCCACGGCTTTCTCGGACTTCAACGATGGGGTGTTGCCAATAACGATGACGACTTCTCCGTTTTTCTCTTGTTTCTTCTTCACAAGCCACAGCAAAGGCAAAAGCCAATTTCAATGACAATCAAGATTAAGATTGAAGCTCTCCACGCTATGATCCATCTTGCAGTTGGATACAGCAGAAGATGAGGATTTCATCTCTGCAGACTCTATATATAGAATTCCCATGAGACATGCCCATTGTGTGTGGCTTGTGTCAAGGAAATTCTACTGGAAAAGCATTGTCCGCATACCTAAATTCTAGTGGAAATATAGAACGCATGCGCATAAACAACGCAAGCGCATGCAAAAATGCATACCAACGCATGCACATGCAGCATTTTTTTGCGTCATGCGTAAGCTGATGCGGGTATAAAATGCAGCTTAAGCATGCGTTTAAATGCATTTTGGCCTGTGTTTGCGCATGCATATGATACGCTGCACACACAAACGCTAATGTGATCCTAGCCTAACATTTATAAATATTGTGAGATTCCATCAGAAATTGCCATAGTCTAATGGTACTCTCAATTTTTTTTCTCGTATTTTTTTTCTTTTTATTAAATGACCTGGAAGAAAAAATGTAATGTCCACTAAAAGGAAAAATACTAGTTTAGATCATTGAATAACTGGTTTTAGAATATGCTACCATGTTTTCATACTTAATTTCTCAGGAAACTATTTTCATTTAACTTGAATAAAAAAAAGCTAAATGGAGAAGAATTAGAGTTAGTAGGAGTTCCCACCGGCATTTGTCACTAGACGGTACCATATCACATTCTCTGCTCTCGGAATGTAGAAGAGTGCCAGTCATCGGAGTTTATTGTGTGCAAGAAGTCTCATAAAAATGTGTGTAGCCTTAGGTTAGAACTATGTGAATAAAACATTGAACATATTTGCAATAATCTCATTTCACCACAGCACCTGACTTTTGCTTGATCTGCCTACATTTTTCTACATTATTAGGAAATGTAATTTGCCAATAATTATGATTGTGTGTGGAAGTAATGATAGGTCATACTTATGACTTATTTATTATTTGCCCTTTACCATATTCCATTTCTGGCTATGCTAGCCCGGGAATCGAAAGATATCAAATAATCTGCCTACATATTAGTAGGCTACAGACTGGTCTAATAGATTCACATGAGGGTGAATTATAATTTACATGTTTCTCCTTTTGGTTATTCTATTATTTGGTTTGTATGTAGTGTACGGAGAGCATTAGCCGATTTCAAACTCGAATCTCCACCCTTCATGTTTGGTGCCTGTTACACAGTCAAGCATGAGGGGAGTGCCTGCAAGTCACTGTAATGCCATAGCCATCTTGGTAGTGTAAATACTGTGATTAATTGGCAATGTGACATCATCAGGGTCTATAAAATGACAGGTGCCGCCAGGCTCTGCGACAGTTGTTATTGGAGGGAAACAGTGCTTGTCCAGGCATGTGTGCACAGGTTAATGAATTAGAATCCTGTAGAAGTGTTTATACTGGTGCTGAAACTGATCTATCATACTAACATTCCTTGTAAGGGCTAATTTTGTGCTTTGCTGTTTGTATCACATACTTTCTGCATTTAGTCAAGGGAGGTAAAGAGAGTTGCAGGAGCAAGGAGAGTGGCTGAATACAGTCTCTAGGCAGGAATTAGAGCTTTGCAGTAATTTGCTAAATAAATAGCTGTGGCAGTTTGCCACATTTTTACTTTTTGATTTTAAAAATTGATTATATTGTCATCCATAGTGGTACGTTTCTGTGTTATATAACACACCCAAAAAGTTTAAATATTTTTCTGGATTCCATTACTCATCCATATACTATTATGTGCTCAAAGGCACATTTCAGTATTATATAACATTCACAGAAAGTGCTGAAAATTGTAAAAGATTATGCATATTTCTTGATTACTTTGTGGTTGGTATCTGGATTCGCAACAGTTACAAACCTATACATACTAGCGCCACTCTATTCTATATCTTTAAAGCACTAAAAATTGTTTGTGCATTCAATTACTTATCCATATACTATTACATGCGCTGTGTTACATTTGAGTGTTATATGACACTCCCAAAAAGCGTTTCAACATTTTTCTCTATTCAACTGCTCTTCCATATAATATTAATGCTCTTTGGTACAATTCGGTGGCATATAACACTCCAAAAAAGAGTTAAAAACATTTTCTATATTCAGTTACTCATCCATAGAGTATTACATGCTTTGTGGGCGACAAGGATGGCAGAATCAACCGAGACTCCCGAGCCAGGAATATCAGAGTAAGAGAAAGTTGGCACGACAGTGGAGGTGGCGGAAGCTTGTAGTAAGGAACCGGCTGCTTTCCTGGGACCACCAAGGCCCGAACCCAGGCTGCAGCCTTCACCATTGGGGTTCTTGCATACTGCGGACAACAGAGCCAAGATCCAGGAACTAGTGAGTGGACTGCAGGGTCTAGGCTGGTCGGTAGAGACAAGGAGGTGAGCCAGGACCATGGCTGGACAAATGCTAGCTTGTCCTCTAACTGAAAGGTACAGAGAGTTGACATTACAGGAAAGGTCATTACCTATGACCAGCAGTGGAGATGAGGGTCCATTGAAGAGCTTGGGACCTGTCATCACATCACAGTCAAACAGCAGGCAGTAAAGACAGAAAGGTTGCCTCAAAGGCTGCAAGAGCTAACAGCTGGAACCAGGTTCCTCAAAAAATGGATGTGCAACATCGCTGTTATGTGGTAGGTGTGATCCAAGAAGGAAGGGAACAAGATGAACCCTTCATGAAAAATTAATGGGCCTGGGAGAGGCTCCTCGAGACAGGCTACTACTACCCCGAGAGATTGGACTGTCCTTAGGGTTCCTTATTTCCTATGCACATGCAGATGACACAAGAGGCTGTCACCAATTTTTACATGTTGGGGCACAACCGAAAACTGGGTCACTTACAACCCAGGTACCTGGGAATCGGGCTCCAGGAAGCAGGTGGAGGAAGTCCCCCAGCCTCTCGAGGAAGGAAAAGAGGCAGACACTTGAAGGGAGTTATTGTATTTCCCACCTTATAATTTTTTCTTTGTGAGTGTATTAATACAGCAACTACACTTTAAAAATATTTGAATCAGGCCCAACAGTTGTATCCTTTCTGGGGTATATGGATGACTGGATGACCCTCCTTATAATTTTTTCCTGGCTTTGCATTTTGTGCAAAGACTTTATGAGTGTAGAAGTACTGCAACTACACTTTAAAAATATTTGAATGAGGCCCGCCAGTTGTTTAATTTATGAGGTTTATGGGTAACTGGATGACACTCCTTATAATTTTTTCTTGGCTTTGCACTTTAGGCAAAGCCTTTATGAGCCTTTATGAGTGTAGGAGTACAGCAACTACACTTTAAAAATATTTAAATGAGGACCACCAGTTTTTGCCTTTCAGGGGTTTGTAATGACCTTCCTTATATAATTTTTTCCTTCCTTTGCACGTTCTGCAAAGCCTTTGAGTGTACAAGTACATCAGCTAAACTTTCTGAATATTTACTTTCAACCATTTTTGTGTACTCAATTAGTCATCCACACAGTTCAGGACGGTTCTTGTTACTTTACAGTGGTATGCAACACTCCACAAAAATGTTTAAAATTGTTCCTGGATTCAATTAGTCATCATTGCAGTATTAGGTGCTTTCTTTTACATTTTGGTGGCATAGAACAGTCCAAAAAAGCATTGAAAAAATGTTGTGCATTCAATTAATCATCCACATACTATTACATGCTATGTGATACATTTTGGTGTTATATAACATGGCAAACAAGCATTGAAAAATGTTTCTGAATTAAATTACTCATCTATATTCTATTACGTGCTCTGTGGTACATTTCGGTAGCATATAACACTCCAACAAACCGTTGAAACATTTTTCTGCATTCAATTACTCATCCATATACTATTACGTGCTCTGTAGTACATTTTGGTGGCATATACAGTGGGGCAAAAAAGTATTTAGTCAGTCAGCAATAGTGCAAGTTCCACCACTTAAAAAGATGAGAGGTAATTTACATCATAGGTAGACCTCAACTATGGGAGACAAACTGAGAAAAAAAAATCCAGAAAATCACATTGTCTGTTTTTTTTTTCATTTTATTTGCATATTATGGTGTAAAATAAGTATTTGGTCAGAAACAAAATTTCATCTCAATACTTTGTGATATATCCTTTGTTGGCAATGACAGAGGTCAAACGTTTTCTGTAAGTCTTCACAAGGTTGCCACACACTGTTGTTGGTATGTTGGCCCATTCCTCCATGCAGATCTCCTCTAGAGCAGTGATGTTTTTGGCTTTTCGCTTGGCAACACGGACTTTCAACTCCCTCCAAAGGTTTTCTATAGGGCTGAGATCTGGAGACTGGCTAGGCCACTCCAGGACCTTGAAATGCTTCTTACGAAGCCACTCCTTCGTTGCCCTGGCGGTGTGCTTTGGATCATTGTCATGTTGAAAGACCCAGCCACGTTTCATCTTCAATGCCCTTGCTGATGGAAGGAGGTTTGCACTCAAAATCTCACGATACATGGCCCCATTCATTCTTTCATGTACCCGGATCAGTCGTCCTGGCCCCTTTGCAGAGAAACAGCCCCAAAGCATGATGTTTCCACCACCATGCTTTACAGTAGGTATGGTGTTTGATGGATGCAACTCAGTATTCTTTTTCCTCCAAACACGACAAGTTGTGTTTCTACCAAACAGTTCCAGTTTGGTTTCATCAGACCATAGGACATTCTCCCAAAACTCCTCTGGATCATCCAAATGCTCTCTAGCAAACTTCAGACGGGCCCGGACATGTACAGGCTTAAGCAGTGGGACACGTCTGGCACTGCAGGATCTGAGTCCATGGTGGCGTAGTGTGTTACTTATGGTAGGCCTTGTTACATTGGTCCCAGCTCTCTGCAGTTCATTCACTAGGTCCCCCCGCGTGGTTCTGGGATTTTTGCTCACCGTTCTTGTGATCATTCTGACCCCACGGGGTGGGATTTTGCGTGGAGCACCAGATCGAGGGAGATTATCAGTGGTCTTGTATGTCTTCCATTTTCTAATTATTGCTCCCACAGTTGATTTCTTCACTCCAAGCTGGTTGGCTATTGCAGATTCAGTCTTCCCAGCCTGGTGCAGGGCTACAATTTTGTTTCTGGTGTCCTTTGACAGCTCTTTGGTCTTCACCATAGTGGAGTTTGGAGTCAGACTGTTTGAGTGTGTGCACAGGTGTCTTTTTATACTGATAACAAGTTTAAACAGGTGCCATTACTACAGGTAATGAGTGGAGGAAAGAGGAGACTCTTAAAGAAGAAGTTACAGGTCTGTGAGAGCCAGAAATCTTGATTGCTTGTTTCTGACCAAATACTTATTTTCCACCATAATATGCAAATAAAATGAAAAAAAAACAGACAATGTGATTTTCTGGATTTTTTTTTTCTCAGTTTGTCTCCCATAGTTGAGGTCTACCTATGATGTAAATTACAGACGCCTCTCATCTTTTTAAGTGGTGGAACTTGCACTATTGCTGACTGACTAAATACTTTTTTGCCCCACTGTAACACTCAAAAAAATCTTTGAAACATTTTTCTGGATTCAGTTACTCATCCATATACTATTATGCGCTCTGTGGTACATTTTGGTGTTATACAATACTCCAAAAAAGTGTTGAAACATTTTTCTAGATTTAATTACTCATCTATATACTATTACGTGCTCTGTGGTACATTTCAGTCTTATATAACACTCCAAAAAATAGTTTAAAAATGTGTCTGGCTTCAGTTAATCATCTATACAGTATTAAGTGCTTTCTGTCAAATTTGGATTGTACATAATACTCCAAAAAAGGGTTGAAACATTTGTCTGGAATAAATTAGTCACCCATAGAGTATTAGGTGCTCTCTGTTACATTTCGATGGTAAATAAGAATCCAAAAAAGTGTGGAAAATTTGTCTGGTTTCAATTAGTCATCAATTAGGTGCTTTATGCAACAATATTTTCACCGCCACCATTTCTCCCGGTACCAGCATGTGTCCAGGAACGCCACCAATGTCCTTACTAACACGGTTATTGGGATTGTCCACTTAATTACCGATACATGGACAAGCTATTGTGTCCAGGGACGTTACATTTCACTGATGGTACACTGGGTGAACATTCTGGAGTCCAGGGCCGAGTCTCACCCTTGCACAACACATGTACTAAAGACACCGTGGATTGATGGCCCTACTTCTTTCAGGGTTTCCTCCATCTCCTACTCCAGTTCCTCTACGTGCTAACTTAGAGCACACATAAACTGCAAGCTCTGCAGCACTGCCTCAGCGAAGCGGCAACAGGCTCTGCTGAAGGTAATTTGTCTAGTAGACAAACCTCACACCGTGGCAGATACTTAAAGGAATAGCAAACCAGGCAGATCAGTGTTTTTTGCCGCTAAACCAGGCATGGTTGTGTGTGATAATGGGCGTAACCTGGTGGCAACTGTGAAGCTTGGCAAGCTAACACAAATACCATGCTTGGCACATGTGCACAACTTAAAGGGAATCTGTCAGCAGTTTGGCCGATATAAGATACGGCCAACATCTTTCAGAGCTTATACACAGCATTCTATAATGCTGTATATTAGCCCACAACCCGACCTGGAAGAACTGAAAAATACATTTTATTATACTCACCTGCAGGGTGGTCCGGTCTGATGGGTTTCACTCTGCTTTGTCTGGCACCTCCCATTTTCTTATGATCTCCGTCCACCTGCATGCTTCATGTGGATGATGCAACCAACTTTCCACACCACCAGATGATATCAGCATATAAAGTTTTTTAATCTTCAATATTTGAATGAGGCCTGCCAGTTGTTGCCTTCAAGAGTCTATTGGTGACCCCACTTATACTTTTATCCTGACTTTTCACTTTTTGCAAAGCCTTTATGATTGCCACATGGGTTTTTTTTTGTCTTCCTCTGGATCAAAATGTTAGGGAAGGTTAGGATAGGATATGGGTTGAACTAGATGGACTTAAAGTCTTCCTTCAACCTTAATTTCTACGTTACTTTCAAAATATTTTAATGAGGCCCTTCAGTTGTTGCTTTCAAGTGTTCATAGATGACTGTATTAACCTCCTTATCATTATTTCACGGCTTTGCCCTTTGTTCAGAGGCTTTGTGAGTGTAAAAGCACATAAAGTACACTTTCTTAATATTTTAAGGAGGGTCTACAGATGTTGCCTTCAAGGGTCTATGGATGAGGCTGCCTATAATATTTTCCTGAAAATATTAGAGTTGGGGAGCGCACATGAGCAGTACCAATAGGTTGGAAGTGGTATTAGACAAATAAATAGCCAAAGGGCTACTAACATTTAAGGGTTATGCCAACCCTGCATAACCCTGGTGGAGGACGAGAAAGGGGGTGAGGGCATCTTAATTGCTGTGATCCGTGGTGTGGTAGGCTGTGTGCGCCGAGAAAGCTGCGGTGTCTCCTGATGCTGGTGGGCAGTGGAAGCCAGACGCAGCCGCAATGCACGCCGAGTACCATGTGACTGCAGGTACTGAAGATCACGTGACCGAAGGTCTTGACGGGGAAGAGGATGAATTGTCTTGTACCGCTGCAGCTCCAGCAGCGCGCCCTCAAGGAGGGATAGGTAATTGAAGGCCATGGATAATTTAGGAGCAAAACTCCTAAGTGTTTATGTTGCTCCTCAATTATCCTTGGAGCAAAACAATTTACATCGAACACAACAGGCACCAGTTACACTATTAATTGCCTTATGGATTGTCAGTCTATTTTTGTCATTTATCTACTACAGTGCACTTGCGGCCTTCAATATGTGGGCCGCACCATTCAAACCACGCATGCTCGTCTGAACAAACATCGCCAGAACATTTGCCATGGTTTCTTATTACATAGTGTATCTAAACACTTCTGTACAACACATCAGAAGGATGCAAAAATTTTTAGTCTTATAATCATTGACCATATAGCTGGCAATGTTGTAGATTGTTTTAGAAGCCTGATCAACAGAGAAAGCTATTGGATCTTCACTGGCGCTGGAAGGGTTAAATCAGGCCATAGATAATGCAGTTAGATAAAAAGGTCCAACATCCTATAATTTTATATTTTATTGTATTTCGTTTTTATGTTTTTAATGGTTTTAATCCAGTCATTTTTATGTATTTATATAACTTTTTATCCTATAACTACATTTGGTATTATATTGGTGTGTATTACTTTAATTTTTATTTCATTGTTTAACCCCTTTCTGACATATGACGCATTATCCCGTCCATGTGCCCTGGGCCTTAATGTCCATGGCCGGGATAATACTTCATACGCAATCAGCCGCGCTCACGGGGGGGAGCTCAGCTGATCGTGGCCGGGTGTCAGCTGATTATCACAGCTGACACCAGGCACTAAGTGCCAGGAGCGGTCACGGACTGCTACCGACACTTTAACCCCGGCACACTGCGATCAAGCATGATTGCAGCATTCCAGTGGCATAGAGAAGCATCGTGCAGGGAGGGGGCTTCCTGCGTGCTTCCTTCAGACCCTCAGAACAACACGATCACATTGTTCTCCCTGCCTGCAGAACCCGGACCCAAGATAGCCGTGGGGTCCTTCAGGGAGGTGGCTTCTCAATGCCTGCTAAGAGCAGGCGCCAGAAAGCCTCCTGCACTGCACAGTGCTTTGCAAAGTGTCAGATCAGCGATCTGACACTATATAGTGATGTCCCACCCTGTGACAATGTAAAAAAGTTAAAAAAAAATATTGTACTGTGTAAAAATATTTAAAAAATTCCTAAATAAATTAAATAAATATTTTTTTCAATAAATACATTTCTTTACGTAAATAATAAAAAAACAATAAAAGTACACATATTTAGTATCACCACGTCAGTAACGACCCAACCTATAAAACTGTCCTACTAGTTAACTCCTTCAGTGAACGCCATAAAAAATAAATAAAAAATGAGGCAAAAAACAATGCTTTATCATCATATCGCCGAGCAAAAAATGAAATAGCACGCGTTCAAAAAGACGAGTATTAATAAACATTGTACCACTGAAAATGTCATCTTGTCCCACAAAAAACGAGCCACCAAACAGCATAATCAGCAAAAAAATAGTTATAGCTCTCAGAATAAAGCGATGCAAAAATAATTATTTTTTATGTAAAATAGTTTTTATTGTATAAAAGCGCCAAAACATAAAAAAAGATATAAATGAGGTATCGCTGTCATCATAATGACCTGAAGAATAACACTGCCTTATCAATTTTATCACACACGGAACAGTATAGTCCCAAAAATCGTAATAAAAATGTCATGTGCCCGAAAATAGTACCAATAGAAACGTCAACTCGTCCCGCAAAAAACAAGACCTAACATGCCTCTATGGGCCAAAATATGGAAAAATTATAGCTCTCAAAATGTGGTGATGCAAAAACTATTTTTTTTGCAATAAAAAGTGTCTTTTAGCATGTGACAGCTGCCAAACATTAAAACCCGCTATAAATAGTAAATCAAACACCCCTTTATCACCCCCTTAGTTAGGGAAAAATAAATAATAAAAGTATTTATTTCCATTTTCCCATTAGGGTTATGGTTGGGGCTAAAGTTAGGGTTAGGGCTAAAGTTAGGGTTGGGGCTAAAGTTAGGTTTAGGGTTTGGATTATGGTTAGGGTTTGGATTAAGGTTAGGGTTGGGATTGGGGTTAGGGTTGGATTAGGGTTAGGTGTGTGTTAGAGATATGTTTGTAGTTAGGGTTATGGTTAGGGCTGGGATTAGGGTTAGGGGTGTGTTGGGGTTAAAGTTGGAGTTAGAATTGGGGGGTTTCCACTGTTTAGGCACATCAAGGGCTCTCTAAACCTGACATGGCGTCCGATCACAATTCCAGCCAATTATGCATTGAAAAAGTCAAGCGGTGCTCCTTCCATTCCGGGCTCTGCTGTGCACCAAAAACAGTGATTTACCCCCACATATATCGGCATACTCAGGACAAATTGGACAACTTTTGGGGTCCAATTCCTCCTGCTACCCTTGTGAAAATAAAAAATTGGGGCAAAAAGATTTTTGTGAAAAAAATATGATTTTTTATTTTTACAGCTCTACTTTATAAATTTCTGTGAAGCACTTGGGGGTTCAAAGTGCTCCCCACACATCTAGATAAGTTTCTTAGAGGGTCTAGTTTCCAAAGTGGGGTCACTTATGGGGGGTTTCCACTGTTTAGGCACATTAGGGGCTCGCCAAATGCGACATGGCGTCCTGTTGTGAGCTCATTTTCGGGTTTGCCTCTGGCTTCTGGTGAGGGTTATGGAGCTGGCTGTGCTGACAGAGGAGTAGTGAGTTCTCTAACTGGACTCCCTCTGTTGGTGAAGGGAGGTAATGAAGCTGATCTAAATGGCAGAAAGCGGCCACTTGAGGAAGAGGACTGCGATTGGACATCAGGAGTTTCTGATTGGATTAAAGACAGCCAACTGCCTAGTTTCTTGCTGGTGATTTTTCCTGACTGTGGCTCCTGGTTTTCAGTTTGGTTCCTGCCTTCCTAAACCTAAGTTTTCTCTGCTATTGTTCATATGAGTTTTTGTCTGGTTTACTTAGTTTTTGTGTTCAGCCAGCCCTGGCTGGGACTGGGTTGAATCCCCATTTTGTCTCTGATCAGTTGATCTCTTTTGCTCTGTCTTCAGAATATACCTGAGTGCTGATATAGTGATTTGAAGTCTAGTGACTTCAGGGCCTTTTTCTATCAGACGTGTTGGACATTTATTTTGGCAGGGTTTTTTGCGTGATTGCAGATAGCAGCTTTTCTTTCCTGTCCTTTCTAGTTAGCGAGGGCCCCATCGTTTGCTCAGCCTATCTTTCTGCCTGTGTCTGTGTTTTCATCTTGTTTCACCGACAATACATGTTGGGGGCTGTCTATTGCTTTGGGGTCTGCTCTGGGGCAGTTTAGATTTTCCCTTTCTTTCTTTAGGCTTATTTAGTTCTCCGGCCATGACAAGGCATCTAGGACCACCATAGGCACGCTCCTCGGCTACTGCTAGTTGTTGTGGATAGGATCAGGGGTCTGCAATCCACTAGTTACCAACCTCTCCGGTTTTCTGGGCTTAGCTTGCTTTTTGTTTTTTCCTCCTCGGTGACTCATTCATAACAGAATCACCAGCCATACCGCAGATTCTAGGGTACTCAAAAGCAGGAAAGAATTGTAAAAAAAAAGTGTCAGAATTTTTTTTATATGTATATTTTCTCCTCTTTTTCTCTGGGGCCGTAAGAGGATTTTTTTTTTTTTTTTGCTTTTTCTCCTTGATGGAGATTAAGCAATTGTCTGATCGTATGGAGCAGCTCGCTGCTGAAGTGCGGGGAATTTCCGCCTATTCACTCATTCACATGCTGTTGAACCAAGGATCCCTGCTCCTGATGTATTTTCTGGGATCGGTCTAAATTTTTGAATTTTAAGAATAATTGTAAATTATTTCTTGCCTTGAAGCCTAACTTATCGGGGAGCTCTGCGCAGCAGGTTAAAATTGTCATCTCCTTGCTGCGCGGCGATCCCCAGGATTGGGCGTTTTCTTTGACACCTGAAGATCCTGTTTTGACTAATGTGGATGCATTTTTTCAAGCCTTGGGGTTGTTATATGATGAACCTAATGCTATTGATCAAGCTGCGAGAGTCCTATTGGCATTAAACCAGGGTCAGGATCCTGCAGAGTTATACTGTCAGAAATTCTGAATGTGGGCAGTCCTTACTACATGGAGTGCATTGGCAGCTCTCTTTCGGAAGGGTTTGTCTGTGACTTTAAAACATACTATGGTGGGATTTCCTGTTCCCTCTGGTCTTGACGATTCTATGTCATTAGCCATTAAAGTTGATCGGCGTTTACGTGAACGCAAGACTACACGGGAGGCGCTGTCACATTTTGAACAAATGTCTGAACCTATGCAATGTGATGGAGTTTTGTCTAGGGCGCAACGTCAGGAGTTTAGAAGGTGTAATAAGCTGTGTTTTTCTGTGGAGATGCCTCTCATGTTATTTCTGTCTGCCCTAAACGAGAGAAACGTTTTGCACACACATTTGCTGTGGGTGGGGTACAACCTAAGTTTCTTTTGGCAATTACTCTGATCTGCTCCTTATCCACATTTTCCGCGAAGGCTTTTGTGGATTCCGGAGCGGCCTTGAATGTAATGGACTTGTATTTTGCTAAACGTTGTGGTTTTCCTATGACACCTCTGCGGAAGCCTATTCCTTTGAGGGGTATTGATGCTACTCCTTTGGCGAAGAATAAACCTCAGTTTTGGACCCAGGTGATAATGCGGGTTGCCCCAGACCACCAAGAAAATTGCAGATTTTTGGTGTTGCATAATTTACATGATACCATTGTTCTGGGTTTTCCCTGGTTGCAAATCCATAATCCGGTTTTGGATTGGAAATCTGTGTCTGTGGTGAGTTGGGGTTGTCGGTGTGCTCTTGGTGACACTCCTGTTTTCTCCACCTCTCCCCAGTCACATGATGTTCCTGACTATTTGGCTGATTTTTATGATGTATTTAATGAGAGCAAGTCTTCGTCTTTGCCTCCTCATAGGAGTTATGACTGTGCAATTAAGTTGAGACCTGGGTGTAAATTTCCCAAGGGTCGACTTTTCAATTTATCTGTACCCGAACACGAGGCTATGCGATCTTATATTAAGGAGTCGTTGGAGAAGGGTCATATTAGACCATCCTCTTCTCCCTTAGGTGCTGGCTTTTTTTTCGTGGCCAAGAAGGATGGTTCATTAAGGCCTTGTATTGACTATCGTTCCCTCAACAAAATTACGGTTAAATTTCAGTATCCGTTACTCCTGATTTCTGATTTATTCTCCAGAGTTAAAGGTGCTTGCTGGTTTGCTAAGCTTGACCTCAGGGGGCGTATAATCTTATTCGCATCAAGCATGGGGATGAATGGAAGACGGCGTTTAATACTCCGGAGGGACATTTTGAGTACCTGGTGATGCCTTTTGGGCTCATTAATGCCCCTTCTGTCTTCCAATCCTTCATGAATGATATTTTCCGGGACTTTGAGGATAAGTTTTTGATCCTCTATCTGGATGATATTTTGATCTTTTTCAGGGATTGGGATTCTCATGTGGAACATGTTCGGACTGTGTTCTGGATTTCGAGGGAGAATTCCTTGTATGTTAAGGGATCGAAGAGCCTGTTTGGTGTACAGAGGATTTCATTTTTGGGATTTATTTTGTCTCCGTCAACTATTGAAATGGACCCGGCCAAGGTACAGGCCATTTATGATTGGGTTCAACCCACTTCTTTGAAGGCTCTCCAGAAGTTTTTGGCTTTTGCTAATTTTTATCGTAAATTTATAGCTAATTTTTCTGGTATTGCTAAACCACTGACTGATTTAACTAAGAAGGGTGCTGATGTGCTGAATTGGTTTTCAGAGGCTGTTTCGGCCTTTCAGGAGCTGAAGCGGAGGTTCACTTCTGCTCCGGTTTTGCGGCAACCTGATGTCTCACTTCCTTTTCAGGTGGAGGTAGACGCTTCAGAGATTGGTGCAGGAGCTGTTTTGTCCCAAAAAGATCCGGTGACGTCTAAAATGAATCCCTGTGCCTTCCTTTCCCGAAAGTTCTCCCCATCTGAACACAACTATGATGTGTGGAATCGGGAATTGTTAGCCATGAAATGGGCATTTGAGGAGTGGAGACATTGGTTGGAGGGAGCTAGACATCAAGTTGTGGTCCTCACTGACCACAAGAATTTGATTTACCTTGAGTCGGCCAAACGCTTGAATCCTAGACAGGCTAGGTGGGCCTTGTTTTTTACGCGTTTTGATTTTGTGGTCTCCTTTCTTCCACGCACTAAGAATGTTAAGGCAGACGCCCTTTCTAGGAGTTTCTTTGCTGATTCTCCTATTGTGACAGCCTACTACCATCCTAGGTGAGGGGGTAGTTCTTTCTGCCATCTCGCCTGATTTGAGACGTGCTCTGGAAGAATTCCAGGAGGACAAACCTGAGCGTTGTCCTATGGGAAAATTGTATGTTCCTGACCAGTGGAGGAAGAGAGTGATGTCTGAAGTTCATTGCTCCGCATTGGCTGGTCATCCAGGTATTTTTGGTACCAGAGATTTGGTGAGTCGGTCTTTTTGTTGGCCCGCCTTATCTCGTGATGTCAGGAATTTTGTGCAGTCCTGTGGGACTTGTTCCCGGTCTAAACCCTGTTCTCACTCTAGTGGGTTGTTGATGCCCTTGCCGGTGCCTAAGAGGCCATGGACTCATATTTCAATGGATTTTATTTCTGATCTTCCTGTCTCTCAGAGAATGACTTATCTGGGTGATTTGTGATAGATTCTCTAAGATGGTCCATCTTGTACCACTCCCAAAGTTGCCATCTTCCTCAGAGTTGGTACCCTTGTTTTTACAACAGGTGGTTCGGTTGCATGGGATTCCTGAGAACATTGTATTGGACTGAGGAGTTCAGTTTGTTTCCAGATTCTGGAAAGCCTTTTGTTCCAAGATGGGAATTCAGTTGTCCTTCTCCTCTGCGTTTCACCCTCAGACCAATGGTCAGAAGGAGAGTACAAACCAGACTTTGGAGTCCTATTTGAGATGTTTTATATCTGCTGATCAGGATGATTGGGTTTCATTTTTGCCCTTGGCCGAATTCGCTTTAAATAATAGAGCTAGTTCTGTCACCTTGATGTCGCCCTTTTTCTGTAACTTTGGGTTTCATCCTCGATTTTCTTCAGGGCAAGTGGAATCTTCAGCCTGCCCAGGTGTTGACACTGTGGTGGAGAGAATGCAGCAGATTTGGGACCAAGTAGTGGATAAGTTGTCTCTCTCCCAGGAAAAGGCCCAGCGGTTTTCTAACCGGCATAGGACCATTGGTCCCCGGTTTAAAGTGGGTGATATGGTTTGGTTGTCATCAAAGAATATCTCTATGAAGGTGGCTTCTCCAAAGTTCAAGCCAAGATTTATTGGACCTTACAAGATTTTGGAGATTCTTATTACCGACTTCTTTTTGATTGGCTCTTCCTGTTACGTTTAAGATCTATAACGTGTTTCATAAGTCGCTGTTGAAGAGATATGTTGAGCCAGTAGTTCCTATGGCTGCACCTCCTGACCCTGTATTGGTTGAAGGTAATGTGGAATATGAGGTAGAGAAAATACTGGATTCTCGTCTGGCTAGACGGAGACTCCAGTATTTGGTCAAGTGGAAGGGTTATGGCCAGGAGAACAATTCTTGGGTCTCTGCCTCTGATATTCATGCCGATAGATTGGTTCGTGCTTTTCATTGGGCCCATCCTGATCGGCCCGGTGGCGTGGATGAGGGTTCGGTGACCCCTCCTCAAGGGGGGTACTGTTGTGAGCTCATTTTCGGGTTTGCCTCTGGCTTCTGGTGAGGGTTATGGAGCTGGCTGTGCTGACAGAGGAGTAGTGAGTTCTCTATCTGGACTCCCTCTGTTGGTGAAGGGAGGTAATGAAGCTGATCTAAATGGCAGAGACCGGCCACCTGAGGAAGAGGACTGCGATTGGACATCAGGAGTTTCTGATTGGATTTAAGGCAGCCGACTCCCTAGTTTCTTGCTGGTGATTTTTCCTGACTGTGGCTCCTGGTTTCCAGTTTCATTCCTGCCTTGCTAAAGCTAAGTTTTCTCTGCTATTTTTCATATAAGTTTTTGTCTGGTTTACTTAGTTTTTGGGTTCAGCCAGCCCTGGCTGGGACTGGGCTGAATCCCCATTTTTGTCTCTGATCAGTTAATCTCTTTTGCTCTGTCTTCAGAATATACCTGAGTGCTGATATAGTGATTTGAAGTCTAGCGACTTCAGGACCTTTTTCTATCAGACGTGTTGGACATTCTTTTTGGCAGGATTTTTGCATGATTGCAGACAGCAGCTTTTCTTTCCTGTCCTTTCTAGTTAGCGAGGGCCCCATCGTTTGCTCAGCCTATCTTTCTGCCTGTGTCTGTGTTTTCATCTTGTTTCACTGACAATACATGTTGGGGGCTGTCTATTGCTTTGGGGTTTGCTCTGGGGCAGTTTAGATTTTCCCTTTCTTTCTTTAGGCTTATTTAGTTCTCCGGCCGTGACGAGGCGTCTAGGACCACCGTAGGCACACTCCTCGGCTACTGCTAGTTGTTGTGGATAGGATCAGGGGTCTGCAATCCACTAGTTACCAACGTCTCCGGTTTTCTGGGCTTAGCTTGCATTTTGTTTTTTCCTCCTCGGTGACTCATTCATAACAGCGTCCGATCTCAATTCCAGACAATTTGTTTGAAAAAGTCAAACTGCGCTCCTTCCCTTTCGAGCTCTACCATGTGCCCAAACAGTGGTTCCTCCCCACATATGGGGTATCAGCATACTCAGGACAAATTGTGCAGCAACTTTTGGGGTCCAATTTTTCCTGTTACCCTTGGTAAAATTAAAAAAAAATGGATCTGATCTACATTTTTTGTGAAAAAAAGTTAAATGTTCATTTTTTTTAAAAAAACATTTCAAAAATTCCTGTGAAGTGCCTAATAAACTTCTTGAATGTGGTTTTGAGCACCTTCAGGGGTGAAGTTTTTAGAATGGTGTCATTTTTGGGTATTTTCTATCATATAGACCCCACAAAGTGACTTCAAATGTGATGTGGTCCCTAAAAAAAATGGTGTTGTAAAAATGAGAACTCGCTGGTCAAATTTTAACCCTTATAACTTCCTAACAAAAAAAAATTTTGGCTCCAAAATTGTGCTGATGTAAAGTAAGCATGTGGGAAATGTTACTTATTTAGTACTTTGTGTGACATATCTCTATGATTTAAGGGCATAAAAATTCAAAGCTGGAAAATTGCAAAATTTTCAAAATTTTCTCCAAATTTCTTTTTTTTTTTCACAAATAAATGCAAGTCATATCAAAGAAATTTTACCACCAACATGAAGTACAATATGTCACAAGAAAAAAAGTCAGAATTACAGGGATCCATGGAAGAGTTCCAGAGTTATTACCTCATAAAGAGACAATGGTCAGAATTGTAAAAATTGGCCCGTCATTAACAAACCACCTGTTAATGACAGAAAAAACTGACGGCATATCTAGAATTAGTCTGAATAGGTGCATACCAAAAAACAGCTTACATATCAAATAAAGAAATGGTTGCACTCAATTGCATTAAGGCATATCAAATATGAAATATGTGAAATACGAGTAGCATAGTGGCTTTTGTAATCTAGAAAAACATATGAGATACTTAGCACAAAATTTGGCTAAAAGATGTGAGCCCATTCACCAACGTCAAGGTGATCTCATTGAACGGGTCCCTATACTAACTGCCTAGTGTGAACTAACCTCTGGCTAATAACATGGTAAAGCCTGTATTTATAGGAAAATAGGAACCAAAATGTGATTGGATGTAATTAAAATCACAGCGTGATGAAGGGCGGAGTGCTCAGTCAGAAAGCTAACATACAAATGACAGAAAAAGCTGACGGCACATCTAGAACTAGTCTGAATAGGTGCATACCAAAAAAACAGCTTACATATCAAATAAAGAAATGGTTGCACTCAATTGCATTAAGGCATATCAAATACGAAATATGTGAAATACGAATAACATAATGGTTCCTATGCCTTAATGCAATTGAGTGCAACCATTTCTTTATTTGATATATAAACCACCTGTTAGGCATCAGGTTCCTGCAGCTGCACAGCAGGAATCCAGAGCCTTGCATTCAGCGGTCTCCCATTCTCCATCGACCGCAGAGGAGCCTGATCAGCAGCCCTGTCAGACCAGCTCTGTGGGTCTGGCTGTTGCTGCCACCTCTGGGCCAGTAATAGCAATGCAGGCTGCTCAGCAGCAAGCCACTCCAGAGGCTAAGTCCTTCCGTCGCTCCACTGAGCATGCTCACGAGATGATCTCCCATTGGAGATGGGGAGTCACATGCACAGGTCCTTCTCCAGATCTGATTGGTCCATTTCATGGATCTGGATGCTTCTGGAAGGTCCCGGCTATAAAAGGTTCGCATGGCCGCTCGGCCTTGCGCTAGTATAGACTCTAGTTGCTAACTGTGTGAATGATGATGGATGTATGGACTTGCAAATGACTCATTATGGTTCCCCTCCCTCTGATATTATGTGTGTGGATAGGGAACTAGTGATAGAGTCAGCGCCAGTCAGTGGCAAGCTACAGGCCACAGTATGCATCCTCCACAGTGCTAGCGTCCGACAGTGTGCCTTCTACCGGGCACTGTCGTATAGCGGCAGTGTCTGTCGCCGTGCTGCAGTCAGCAGTACTTCTTGGCATCCGCGGTTGTGTAGCCGCACGCATGGTAGGTCTAGATGGACTCGGAATCTGTGTCTTGGGCCAAGTCCTGTGACCTTATACCGTGCGTGCATTCCACTGAGTCCTGTGACATCAACAGGCTCTGTCGTTGTACTTTACGCCTCGATGCATCTTTGAAGGAACAGAGATCGCCCAGCGCACTCCGGGTGACATTCAACCCGCGTGCGTTATACTGTCATGTAGTGCGTCTGCCATTACATAGCAGCAGTATAACATCTTCTGCACGGTTGACCACGGGTGGCGAACGCACTTATTATCTATTATTTAGTGCGTTCCGCTGTCCCTAACACCACCCTTGGGGTAAAGGGGTTAATTGTTTGCCTGTTCCCATTGGCTCCCTTTCCTATAAATATGTTACTACCCCCTCATTTTTTATGCTATCTGATGAAGACAGCCGTCCGCTGTTGAAACGCGTTGAGGATATTGTTCCTTTCATTAAAGTTTGCACCTTTTTAACCTTCCTCTGCCTTTCTTGTCCCAAGCACTCCTAAAAGACCGCACTTTTCTTCTGTTTCCAATAATTTTTTCCTGGCTTTGCAATGTATACAGAACCTTCAGGAGTGTAGAAGTACCACAGCTACACTTCTTCACAGTATTTGAATTAGGTGCCACAGTTAGTGCCTTCAAGGGTGTATGGATGACCCTTCTTGTAATTTTTGGCAGGCTTTGTACTGGGCAGAACTTTAGTTAATGTAGGAGTACCACAACTTTACTTTGCTCACAATATTTGAATGAGCTACTACAGTTGGTGTCTTCAATGGTGTATGGATGAACCTGCTTGTATTTTTTGGCATGCATTGCACTGTAAAGTACTGTATATACTCGAGTATAAGCTGACCCGAATATAAGCCGACCCCCCTAATTTTGCCACAAAAAACTGGGAAAACGTATTGACTCAAGTGTAAGCCTAGGGTGGGAAATGCTCCATAGATTATTCCCCCACATGGTGTCCCCAGAAGAAGCTCCACAGATTATTCCCCCATATGCTGCCCCCATAAGAAGCTCCATAGATTGTTCCCCCATATACTGCCCCCATAAGTAGCTCCATAGATTATTCCCCCATATGCTGCCCCCATAAGAAGCTCCATAGATTGTTCCCCCATATACTGCCCCCATAAGAAGCTCCATAGATTATTCCCCCATATGCTGCCCCCATAAGAAGATCCATATTGTTCCCCTGTTGTGAGTTCATTTTCCCCTTCACTACTGAGGCCCGAGGAACTCCCTCTTCTGGTAAAGAAAGGTAGTGAGCCTGATTATCAAACACCTGAGCCTGATGATGATGACTGGCTGAGTGGAGTTACTGACTGGATATAAGGCTGCCGACGCCCTTCTGCCCTGCGGGTGATTTCTCTGTGGGATCCTTGGAGACCAGTCTGAATTCCTGCTTTTCTAAAGCTAAGTTTTCTGCTCGGCCTTTTGCATTTGTGCTTTGACTTTGTTTTGCTTTGTTTTTCTGGATTTCTGCCTTTCCCTGCTGGGGTGTGCTGAATTCCTTTAGCTCTGTCTTCTGAAAATACCTGAGTGCTGATTTAGTTTTTGAAGCCTAGCTGCTTCAGGGTCTTTTTCCATATCAGCTTGTTGGCTTATGTCTTTGATAGGGTTTTGGCAGATTGCAGACAGCAACCTTCCTTTCCTGTTCTGTTTAGTTAGGCTGAGCAAACGATGGGGCCCAAGCTATCTTTCTATCTGTGTGAGTGTTTTTTCATCTTGCTTCACCGTCATTATATGTTGGGGGCTGCCTTTTACTTTGGGGTCTGCTCTGGGGCAGTTTAGATTTCCTTTTCTGTCTTTAGGCTATTTAGCTCTCTGGCTGTGATCGAGGGGTCTAGGGCATCGTAGGAACCCCCCACGGCTACTGCTAGTTGTGTTGATAGGTTCAGGGGTCTGCAATCTGATAGTTGCCAACTTCTCTGGTTTTCTGGACGTAGCTTCTATTTTTATGTCTACCTCCTACGGTGACTCAATCATAACATTCCCCCATATGCTGCCCCCATAAGATTGTTCCCCCATATACTGCCCCCATAAGAAGCTCCATAGATTATTCCCCCATATGCAGCCCCCATAAGAAGCTCCATATTGTTCCCCCATATGCTGCCCCCATAAGAAGCTCCATAGATTGTTCCCCCATATACTGCCCCCATAAGAAGCTCCTTTGATTATTCCCCCATGTGCTGCCCCATAAGAAGCTCCTTAGATTATTCCCCCATGTGCTGCCGCTGCTGTTGCTGCATGTAAAAATTAAAAAAATTGACATACTCACCTCTCCGTCGCTGGGTGTCAGATACTCACCTGTCCTGCGTCCATGGCTGCTCACCGCTATCTGCCACGTCATCCGTCAGTGACGGTTCAGACTGCATGGGGCGCGGCGCGCACTAATCACGTCACCGTGCCCTCTGCTGTCTGAAGTCACTGACCGATGACAGACAGCAGCAAGCAGCCATGGACGCAGGACAGGTGAGCATCGCTATACTTACCCGTCCTGACGCTGTCGCTTGAGCTACCAGCTACTCTGCGCTCTATCTTCCTGCGTTCAGCAGTCATCTGATACCATTCATTAAAACTCATGAATATGAAGGCAGGAAGAGAGAGCGTGGAGAAGCTGGGGGCTCAAGAGACAGCGTCAGGATGGGTAAGTATGACCTGACACCCCCGCCCCCCTCCCCCTCCGACCCCCCGGTGTTTATGACTCGAATATAAGCCGAGAGGGGGACTTTCAGCCCAAAAAAACGGGCTGAAAATCTCGGCTTA
Source organism: Dendrobates tinctorius (assembly GCF_039654945.1). NCBI lineage: Eukaryota > Metazoa > Chordata > Amphibia > Anura > Dendrobatidae > Dendrobates > Dendrobates tinctorius. The sequence goes on from NW_027361719.1 coordinate 20,828,246, forward strand.
TATTCGAGTATATACGGTACTTTCATGAGTGTAGGAGTACCATAACTATACTGTGTTCAAAATATTTGAATGAGGCACTACAGTTGGTGCCCTCAATGATGTATGGATGACCATGCTTGTCATTTTTAGCAGATTTTGCACTGTGCTGAACTTTTATGAGTGTACGAATACTACAACATCCAATCCTGTCAATCATGCACGGTTTACCAAAAATTCACAGCGAAGGGGTTTTCCCCCCCTATGAGGCCCATTATTTTGGGCATAGGTTCAATTAATGAACACATGTGTGAGTGGCTGGATTCTTTTCTTTGTTACAGCCGTTAGTACGAAGAGTACCTGGTTACATTAAGGACATTTTTTCTCAAAAAATTTGGTCATCTGATTACACATGGCTAAGTTGTGATGTAATATCTCTGTATACGTGCATCCCACATTCAATAGCCATGCAACCTTTGCAGTTTCATCTAAAAAAATTCAGTAATTATTCAAGTGATCTAGTTCAGTATATTCTGCAGGTCACGGAATTTTTGCTTTTTCACAATTTTTTTTTCTTTGACCAAAAGTTTTTTTTGCAATGCTCTGGCGTTGCAATGGGGGCCAAGTCCTCACCCTCCCTTGCAAACTTGGTCATGTCCTTTTGGGAATACATTTGTCTTTGCTCTGATTCCAATCAATTTATGTCGCACATCATCTGGTATGGCAGATGCATTGATGATATTCTCTTTATCTGGAGGGGTGATGTGTCTGCCATACCGGATTTTGTGCGACATCTCAATAATGAGTTTAATTTAAAATTCACGTTTGTCAGTAGAGCTGATGTGATTTCTTTTTTGGATTTGAACCTGCGAGGCATGCATTGTCAGATCATTTCCACTAGTACTTTTGTGAAGCCTTGCAGGAAGTAGTCACCCTAAACACACTATAAGATCAGTACCAGTAGGAGAATTTATTAGGATCAAGCGCAATTGTAGTGATGCACATAAATTGTAGTCTGAGTTGGCGGTGTCAGCATTTAAATTAAAAAGGAGGAATTATCCAGAATGGTCTTTAAACAGAGCATATAATATAATTTCTAAAAGAAATCGTAGTGATCTAATTGCTCCCTCTGCCCAGGATAATAAGGTGGTTGGTCAATTTGGACGTAAACCTTTTATTTGTTTTCAATATAGTCAACAAATTTATAAAATAAGTTATTCCCAAGTTTTTGCCTGTTTTGTATGAGGATCCGATTCTAGATGTGGTTTTCAAAAATGGTTATAATGTAGTGGCGAGAAGAGCGCCTACTATTGGCAATACTATTTCACCCAGTTTATATATGTCTAAGAAGAGAGATAATACGTGGCTCAGCTGCAAAGGATTTTATAAGTGCGGTAAAACTAATTGTAACACGTGTAAGGCTACTTTCACACATCAGGTTTTCGGCGTCAGGCGCGATCCGGCGTCGTGCCGGAATGCCGGATCCGGCAAATGTTTTGTAAAACCTGATGTGCCGGATCCGGTTTTCTGCCAGATCTGTCTTGTTCTTGACAGACAAAACCGGATCCGTCTCATCCGGTTCATCCGTTTTTCTATCCGTTTTTCGACGGATTACGCCGGATCTGGTTTTTAAAATTGACCATTGTGGCCTTCCGAACGGGATTGGCTACTGGAAAACTATATATAGCATGTTCCTACAGCCCTTCTTTGACAGGTTGTAGAGGAGAAAGTGCAGGTTGGAGAGAAGAGCAAGTTACTGGCGAAGATGGATGTTGTCATTGGAAATATTACCACTAGAAGTTCTGTGACGGTTTCAGTAATGAGGGACAATTTTGCACTATACTTTATGTCACCTCAAGGCAGAGTACACTGGCAGGATGACAGAGTGTGAAAGATTTGTGCCCTAACCAAACTTGTGTACCTTCTGGACCAACAGTATATACCTTTGCCAACCAAAGTTGGCTATCTTGTCATGGTCTTACTATTTTTAGCTTTAGGCCACAGGTGTGTACCTGGTTGTGTTTTATGCAAAGTATTTCACCTTTTAACAAAAGTTGTGTACATTGTTAGGAAATCACCAACAATAAACACAACTTTTCAGGTGAAATACTTTGCTTCAAACACAACCAGGAACACAACTGTGGCAAAAAGTTAAAATTTACCCACAGTTATATACCTGGTTTTGAATACCTTTTTACCTTTTAAATACCCTGTATTTAACCTTTTTTTTAAACATATTTCGCCGCAGAAAGAAATGACAGACAACCAGTGTAAACAATAATTTAACTTTTATTTAAAATATTTTTTTTGTGTAAACTGTTTTTAAAGTTAAAAAAACTTTTTTAATAAAGGTTTGAAACCAACCAAATGGGCATTTTTATTACAAAAAAAACATTATAACTCGGTGTAGTGTGGGGTGGAAATACTGCTGGAGGGGCTGCGGGACACTTCGACAATGGGAGTGTGGAGAGAGGACTGGGATCGTGGTGGGGAAGGAACAGTTAGAGGTGATGGTGTGGAAAAAGCTACAGAATGGGTGGACATGTGGGAGGCAGAAGAGGTGGTGGGCGGTGGAGTGGAGGGTTGGGCAGGGACTGTAGGAGCAGATGATGTTGATGGAAAGTTGTATGGGGAAGGAGTTTGGTACGGGGAAGGAGTTTGGTACGGGGAAGGAGTTTGGTACGGGGCAGGTTGCTGGAAGTGGGGAGATGTCTGGTACTGGGGAGGTTGCTGGTACTGGGAAGGTTGCTGGTACTGGTGAGGTTGCTGGTATGTAATAGGAGGGGGAGGATGGAAAGTGGCTGGAGGGGGTGCAGATGTAATAGGAGGGGGAGGATGGAAAGTGGCTGGAGGGGGTGCAGATGTAATAGGAGGGGGAGGATGGAAAGTGGCTGTAGGGGGAGCAGGTGGAGGAACTACAGTGGTGGGAGGTGGAGGTTGGGAGGTAACCTGCTGTAGAGCACCGTGGCACAAATGCATTACATGCATCTGCTGGGTAGGAGATAGTGTTGCCATGCGCTCCACAACAGACCTGAAAAAGGTGTTGTTTGGCGAAGATCTTGCTTCTGAATGCATGGTTTGCAAAAGTGTCTTCACCTCCAGAATGCTGGAGTTGATCTGCTGAAAGCCTGCGGAGATTTGCTCTGACAAGACTTTTAGACAGTTCTGGAAAGATGCATTCAGATGCAAGAACTCTGGCGCATAACTCTTTTCCTGACCCCTCTGCCGCTGCCGCCCAGTACCCGCAGGTGTACTAGAGGTGGCAGGGGCAGAAGGGTGGGGTAAGGGAAAGCGATCTCCTCACCAGCAGCTTCATGTAATGTAGGCGGCCACGATGCTCCTGTGCTGGTGGATGGGACAGATGGGTCGAATGTGTGGGAAGGCTGGGAAGGTGCAGATGTACCGGGGAGGTCGAAGTGTCCCTCGGTGCCGGTCTCCTCAGGGATCGCCTCAGAAGGGTCCAATCGTGCAGGCTCCCGAGTGCTGCTCACCGTGCTGTGGAATAAAGAGAAAAAAAAACAATTAAAATACTGACATGGTATGGCCCTGGCTGAAAAAAAAAGTTACATCTAACATTTTTTTTCACATGTGGTGTGTAATATTTACCTTCTAGTGACCATTGTTTCCCGGAGGAACGACAGGGCTTCTGCGTACTTGTACTTGCTCCTGCGTCCTCCAGATCCACTCGGGGCCCGCATCTCTTTATTGAACTCCTTCTTGAAACGATCCCTCACAGACCGCCACCGATTCACAATTCTGTTCCCTGAAATGAGAAAGGAGTGGTTAGTATACAACATCAGTGTTTCACAAACTCCAGTCCTCATGGTCCCCAGGGGTCATGTTTTCAGGATTTCCATAGTAAATAGAAATCCTGAACACATGATCCGTGGGGACCACGAGGACTGGAGTTCGGGAAACACTGGTTTACATCAAGCAACCGGTACTGTATATACTTACGCTCTTTAATCTGGGCCCGAACATCGAGGTCCTCCCAGCGGCCCACAAGGAGCGAACAGATTTCCTCCCAGAGTCGTCGGGTAACGATAAGGTCAGCGTGGCGGCGGTCAGCCATATTCCAGAGCGGCTCCCTTTCTCTGACGAGATCGATGAGGTGGTCCACATCGAGTCCTCCATCCTCACCGTCAGAGTCGGGAGCATGCTGTGAAGGCTGTTAAAGAAAAAGACAAAAATAACATAATTAGCCTCCACAAAAGAAATGAAATAAAAAGTGCAAAAAAACAAAGCAAAAATATTTATACTTACACGCTGGTGACCGCCGCTTTGCTGTCGCCGACGACCCTGGGAGGCACTGTGAGGACCTCTTGGCCGAGCCCCAGATTGGGAAGACTAGAGAAGAAAACAAAAAATGTTATATCTTTGGATGTAGGCATTTGTTTGCTGTGTGTGGTCTGCAGAACATTGTTTTCTATGTGTTGTGTGTAGTGTGATGTTGTGTTTCTGCGTTTGATGCAAAAAACTTACCAATTGTGAGCCCACTCCAAGTGTCTGTCCACCCCTTCCTTCTTCTTCTGGGAGCTCCTCTTCATCTTGTGAATCCTGTTTTGAAATAAAAGGCAATGAATAGACATATATTACAGAGATGATGGATTTTGGAAATAAAAACTTACCGTCAAACGCTGACGATGCGAGGGAGGGCTCCCAGAAGATGATGTGCTGTCTTCCTGGTGGCCACACTCCATGCCTGTGGGTGGTGTTCCAGCTGCTGCCATTGCTGCTGCTGCATCTATTGGGCGGCTGTTGAATAAAGAGAAACAAAGGGCCAATGAATATCTTGATATTCAATAGCCCTAGTTTGAAGGAATGGGGGATTTGATAATTACCGTCTCTCATCTGCTGCTGGCCTCCCCTCCTCAGCATGTTCCATTTGCTGCTCCATTTGGGGTGGTGGTGGTGCTGATGGTGCTGCAGTGGTCTCCTGCCTTCTCCTGCTGCGCTTGGTTGCTTTCTTGGGTGGCATGTTGGGTGTGGCTGTGGGTCCCACTGTCTTGCTTTTATATATGTCTTGTGGGCAGAGCTACTGAGCATGCTCAGACCAAAAAAAACCGGATCCGGCCACCGGATCCGGCTTTCGCCGGATCAGGCGCATTGCGGCGCTCATAGGCTTTCATTGTGTGAAAAAGCCGGACGCGTCGGATCCGGCGTGTCCGGCTTTTTCGCCGGAGACAAAAAACGTTACAGTAGCCGTTTTTTCCAGACGCCGGATCGCGACACATTGCCGGATCCGGCGAAAACCGGATGAAACGCATGGCCATCCGGCGCGATCCGGCGCAAATGCAAGTCAATGGGGGGGAAACCGGATCCGGCATTGCATTTCGCCGGATCCGGTTTCTGTCAAAAGCGCCGGATCGCGCCTGACGGCGAAAACCTGATGTGTGAAAGAGGCCTTAAAGTTCAATTAATATTAAAATTTTTGAAAATTACAATAAAACAAACATTTTATATAAAAATTTTTATTAATTGTGATTCTAGTCATGTTATTTATAAAATTGACTGCACTAAATGTAATATTTCATATATAGGATGTACAGTTTGTAAATTAAAACGAAGAATTTCTGAACATTTGTGGGATATTAAGGGATATTCTGATAATTTGAGAACTATTTCTTCTGTGGCTAAACATTTTATATCATGTCATTCTAGAGATATTTCTCCTTTTTGTGTGTATGGTATTGAAAAAAATCAACAAATTACCGCATGGTGGAGATATGCAGCGCCGTCTTTTGACCAGAGAAGCATACTGGATTTATAACTTGGGCACAAGGTCTCCAGATGGATTGAACAAACGAACTGAAATAATGTTTCATTATTGATGTTTTTTTTCTTTTTTTAGTTCTATTGTGTTTTTCTGAATTGTATAAATATGTGGAGTATTGTGATGTCTCATAAGCTTGGACAAAGATCACTCTTGTGATCGAAATGCGTCCCTTTGTCATCCTGCCTTGCTTGCTGATCTGTCCCAGAGCATTAATGTTTTAATGAAGAACATTATTGTCAAATATAGAATTTCCAATTTTTAAGGAGCTGGAACATTTCCCCTTTTTTTCTAAGAATACTACAACTGCACATTGTTCAGAATATTTCAGAGGTTTTAGAGTTGGTGTCTTTAAGGGTGTATTGATGACTCTACTTGTAATTTTTGGCAGGCTTTGCACTGTGCAGAGCTTTTATGAGTGTAGGAGTACCACAACTATACTTTGTTCATAATATTTGAATGAGGTACTACAGTTGGTGTCTTCAAAAGTAAATGGATGACCCTGCTTGTATTTTTTGGCAGGGTTTGTACATAATGCATAGTCTTTGAGTCTAGGAATGTTACTACATTACAATTTGAACAGAATGTGTATAATGCCCGCCTTTATGTCTAATATATGGTGTCTCTGAGTCCCTCTTCTATCACATTTTTCTAATTCTTGCTTACTTCATAAATTACACTTTTTTTGTTTGTTTAATAAAAAATTCAATTTTAGTTTACCTAAATTATTTTTTTTAATCCATTTTAAATTTTGCCTTTTTCATCAGTTTTGAATGTTTTAATTTAAGTCCTTAAACTGGAGTAAAAATGTGACACCATTGTTTTCCGAAGCGATCTGGGAGACAGAGATGATTTCAGACATCTTCCCCACACTATTTCTCTGTCCAGTCTGCACTTTTTCCATTCATTTAAACATTTTCATTTCTCCTCAGACCACCTTGTAGGGTCTGCAGGAAAAATGCTCGGATTTCCCATTGATTCCCATTGTACTCTTTACTCGAAATGAGCATCCGAGCATTAGAAATTGTTTGGTTCGAATAAGCAATCAAAAATGTAAGTGCTCGCTCAACTCTAATTAGAGTCCTTTCTCCTGGAGCAAACTTCATACACAAAAGGGACCCGATCCCACCAGACTCAGTGTCCCATTCAGCTTGAGCTCCAGCAGCTTCCATTAATTTCTTTGCAGTTCCTACAAACAGATTACTCAGCTTTCTTAGCTGACTCAAGCAGTCTCTATTCAGAAAGAGACCATGGCATATCTGTCTTTCTCAGCTACAGCTCATGTTTTGGCTGGTAACTCACCAGCAGCACACTCAACCCTGCTTCATCCAGCAGACTGACACACCTAGTAAGCACAGGTCCTGGTTCTAGTTAAAAGCTAGGCAGGAAATCTAATTAAATTCTGCAGAGCTACGATGTAACCCTGTCCTAATTGGCTCTGCTACATGTCCCCCTTGTGAACAAAACCAGAGGCTGGGCACCATCTGTCAACACACAGAGTCTACAGGACTCTGCTATGTACAGATTATATGCAATGTTTTGCTTCCTGCACATCCTGCACACAGGCTCTGCCGCCTGCACATCATGCACACAGACTTTACCACTGGTCAGTATGCAGTACACTACATCCCTCTCTCTAACCAGTACAGTGAAAGAAAACTAATCATTTACATAATGTAACCTTGTCACCATAGCCAACTCCTGGTGGCACATATGACTACTGGGTGCTACAACTTTAGTTCATAAGTTTCAGAACAATGGAAAGTCTTGACCGATAACAAGCAACAGTTCCTTGACCACTCCCACTTCATAGGACACGGAGCCACAGTCTGTGCATATGTCGACCTGGGCCATGGGTAGTTTTTGGTGTCTCCATTGATACACCTACCCTCATTCCCTTTCCTGTGACTAGCACTTGCGGAAGCGTGGCCTTTACCAGGGTCACCAAACTCTGTGAGTTCCGAAGTCCTGTCACTTGGACACTGTTGAAAGTCACCTAGCATGTGTGAGGCCCTTTGCCATGATGAGGAATAGTGCTCCAGGCAGGGTAGGCAAAGTAGGAGTTGTGCCGGCCTACCCTCCAGTCCATTAGTTTTGGCACTTGGTCAGTTCCATCATATCTCTGCACCGAAGTGCTATGTAAACCTCGCTCCCTGCCAGGGCCGCCACCAGGAAATCCAGGTCCCCATACTGGCAAAAATAAATTTTAAACCCCCTTGAGACTTCGCCCAGGCTTCACCTCAGCTCTGCCTCCACCCTCGAACCTTCAACAGTCCCACTGCCCATTCTTGGAAAAACTCCACTTCTGCACTACATCCTCAAAAATCACACATTAACAGTTTCCATCAAAAACCATATCGCATACATAGCCATCAGCTTTTGCTTTGGCCAAAAAATTTTTAAGCCACCACCACAACAAGGTAGACTCTTTTGGTATATGCAATGGTAGTTCCCTTTGCACCACTCCAGAGGCTCTGTAATTCTTTTGGGCAACTTCCCACTGAGTTACCAGCAAATACAGAGACAATCGTTTCCAAGGTACTAGAGACTGGTGCCTTGGAAATGATTTGTCTCTGAAGGTAGGCTCTTTTGGCATGGTCCTACTCTACTGTAACCTCTTAAATATTTCTTAAAATATCCCATACTCTTTTTAGGTATATTTTGATTTATTTTTCTTTAAGGGAATGTGTCACATACATTTTTAGAAATAACCAATAATATCACATACAAGAGACAAATACCATCACACCATGATAAGACCACATATTACCACTACATAGTGACCGAATACTACAATACTGATCATTAACATAAAAAATACAATAGTAATATTACCATTAGTGCCATTATACACAGGATCTCTGAATATAGTGTATAGTGTACAGTTTATACAGTGATCACTACTGCGTCTCCTGTTCAGGCACAGACCCCAAATGTGGACTTCACCATGAAGTCAATGTTACAGTTTAGGTTTGGCCCCCCGAACACCAGGTCTTTGTCACTCTGTCATTTCATGACAGCGCGGCCAACACTGTTTCTGTTGCTGCAGTTCTCAAGCTGTCAAATGACAGTGTGAGTCCACAGCTGTGATCGGAGGTATAAAGTTTACATGCAGTCACTGGAGTTGGCTGATGGTACTACTGCTCCCAGCAGTCTACTCCTGTTGCCGCTAATAACAGAGAGAGCAGGAGCGGCTAATGGGAGTATTCATCAGCCGGTGCCTGCATTCTAAATAAATAATTTAAAAAGAAAACAGCATGGTTTCCCCTGAATTTTTGATAACCAGCCAGGCAAAATTGACTGCTGGGGGCTGCAAACATCAGCTGTCAGCGCTAGCAAGGTTGGTAATCAAGAATAGAGGGGTCCCCACGCTGTTTTTTAAAATTATTTAAATAAATATTTTAAAAAAGGTTGTGGGGTCCTCCCCATTTTTGACAACCAGCCTTGCTAAATGCACACAGCTGGGGTCTGGTATTCTCAGGCGTGTAAGGAGCCACTGATATTGCCCCCCAGACTAAAAAATTGCAGCCACCACCACTTTCAGCGATCACCTTGCCACTATTGTAAGTATCCTTTTGCACCAATTTCTACTGTTTTCTATGCGGTTTACAATGTCCTTGGAATACTTTATTAGGTATTATAGATGGAGAGGGGATATTGTAACTAGAGATTATGTATAATTATATGAGGCACATATGGTAATATAACATTAATTCCATGGGCATAATATAGGCAAATTCCTATTGTTACTCTATTTTGATATGGTGTAGTATTCTCTTCCTGGTAACTGATCTTTATGTGCAACACTTATTTGATGTTATTGTGGTTTTGAATTGTGGTGGATAATGTCCCCTTGGGGTATGTTTATTGCAATTATGGAAAAGTAGCGAATTTTATGGATTTTAATATTGGTCTAAATAAATTGATTTTATGTCATGGTTTAATCAGGATTCAGGACAGATGGTGCTGGGGTTAATAGGGAGAGCCTCTCTTTGGGGCCAGGGAGGATTTTTATAGCTTCAGGTGAGCACCCCTCCCTGTCGTTTATACTCCTAACTTGAGTGTGCCCGACCCTGCATCGCTAGTGCCTCTCACCTGTTCTCGTACGTTGGTTGGTGTATGATCTGTTCTGGACTTGGTTTATGTCTCTTGGTTTCTGATTTGGTACTGTACTGCTCTACCCATGTTTGACCCTCTGCTTCTCCTGACTACTCTCTGATGTTCTGATTCTGTACTGCGCTGCTCGATCTGTGTATGACTCCCTGTTTTGTCTGACTACTGCCACTGTTCAGCCCCTGTGTAGCTGAGTCCCCTGCGTCCCGGAGGTAAGCTCCACCCCCTCCTCTGACACGCGGTCACATGGTAGAAGGTCCTGCAGGCACTGAGCGCCTTTCTGTCGCTCTTCCCCTCCTGCAGGTCCTAGGACCGGTTTTCTGACATCAGACGCTGCGCTCCTGCTCGGCCACCGAGAGTAACCAGCCTCCTGTGTCTCTTCACCTGTATAGGGACCGCTGACGCTTGCCTGTCACGCCACTCCTGACAACTATAACGGTGAGCGTGACATTTTATATTGATGTATGATTCTCTTCTTGGTGGTGACAGTTAAATTACTGCCCCCATTGCTTTTTGATTATATATGGAAGTGCCATTTATACTGTATGATTTGTGGGCAAAGTAGATTTAATTTCGCTGTTATTAGAATCAGCAGGCGTAGGGCTTATGGGAGTAGTAGTCTCAACAGAGCATACCAGTGACCGGAAATAAAGTTTTTACCTCCGATCACAGCTGCGGTCTCACTCTGTCATTTGGCAGCATGGGAACTATGGCTGTCTGACCAGCGGTGATGATTTTACCGCCGATGAGAAGCAGTGTTTCCCATGCTGTCATGCACATGATAGCGTGGCAAACACTGAATGTTCGGGCCCCCATTCAAGTGAATTGGGTCCAGTTCAGGAACTGTTCTGGCACCCGAAACCCAAACTTTTTTTTAACTGTTCGGCCGAACCCGAACATCCAGGAGTTCGCCCATATCTATTCACCAGTAGTATTATGAACAGGAGCCCTGTATATGGTGTATAGTGTACAGGTAATACAGTTATCACCAGTGACATACAGAGGAGCTCTGTATACAGTGTACAAGTAATACAATGATCATCAGTGACATTATACACAGGAGCTCTGTATACAGTATATCGTGTACAGGTAATACAGTGATCACTGGTGACATTATACACAGAAGCTCTGTCTGTAGTGTCAGTGTAAAGGTAATACAGGAATCACCAATGACATTACACAGGAGCTCTGTATATATACTGTCTGTGTGCAGGTAATACAGTATCACCAGTGACATTATACATAGGAGCTCTGTATATAGTGTCAGTGTACAGGTAATACAGTGACCACCGGTGATATTATACAGAGGAACTCTGTATATAGTGTACAGGTAATACAGTGATCACCAATGACATTATGCACAGGAGCTCTGCATATAGTATACAGTGTATATTGTAAGTGTACAGGTAATACACTGACTCACCAGCGATGTCTCTAGTTGAAGTCCTTCATGTTCACTTTTATTATTCATCCATGGCAGACCACCATCACTTCTTCAAGCCAGGACCCGTCTCTGCATAAAATAACACTTAGGCTAGTTTCACACTTGCTTTTTTTTGCAGCGCGTTTTTCCCGCAAAAAAACGCATTGAAAAAACGCATACATAAGCATACAACTGCTGCGTTTTTTTCAAGCATTTTTATGAGCATGCATGAAAAAAACGCAGCGTTTTTATGCGTTTGTATGCGTTTTTAGCGCGTTTTTACCGCGTTTGCGTTTTTTTCCAACATTTTTAGGTGGCCCCTCACACTACCCAAACCCTGACTTTACTAACCCTAACCCTGACCCTAACCCTAACCCTAACCCTGACCCTAACCCTAACCCTAACCCTGACCCTAACCCTTAACCAAATCATACTTAACCCTAACCCAAACCCTAAACCCTAACTAACCCTAACCCTAACCCTAACCCTGACCCTAACCCTAACCCTAACCCTGACCCTAACCCTGACCCTAACCCTAACCCTAACCCTGACCCTAACCCTAACCCTAACCCTGACCCTAACCCTTAACAAAACCATACTTAACCCTAATCCTGACCCTAACCCTGACCCTAACCCTTAACCAAACCATACTAAACCCTAACCCTGACCCAAAACCCAACCCTAACCCTAACCCTGACCCTAACCCTAACCCTAAACCCCCTTAACTAACCCTAACTCTAACTCAAACCCCTAAATTCCATGGTTAAAAAAAAAAAACGCATATGCAAAAAAACGCTTACATGAGCATGCCAGTGCGCACATATGCGCATCCATAGGCTATAATGGCCATTTTTAGCGCAAAACGTGCGCATATGTGCGCATGCGCTTTTTTGCAGGGCCAAAAAATGCAACATGATGCGTCTGGAAAATCCAATCGCACACCCCAAAAAAACGCAGCGCATGAAAATCGCATACATGCGCTTACAAGCGCGCAGGTATGCGCACCCATGTTAAATATAGGGGAAAAAACGCATGCGCAGGTTAGCGTTTTTTTCCAGCGCTAAAAAACGCAAATGTGAAACCAGCCTTATCTAGAGCACCGCTTCCACTGCACATTCCCCACTTTTTCACCAACTTCTACACTACACAGCTGAATACAGATGTGCACTCACCAATAATATATAATCAGTTATAATGCAATCCCCCATTTCAAATATACGTTTTAATCCACCACTGTGCACACACTGACAATAAATAGCCACTTTGCCCACCAAATAAATATATAAATTAATTAGAACCTATACTCTTTCTAGAAATTTATTAGTAGTCAAACTCCTGCATCCCTAACAACCACCACTCTGTATATCCAGCTCCCCTGATTCATTATTTTTACATGCCCCCTCAGTGTCATGAGGGCGTCACGTCCCCCTGGGAGACCTGGAGTTAGAAGGTCACGTCAAGTAATGAATTGCAGTGCTCTTTGGAAATGGTGTGATTCATAAGCATTGGTAGTATAGTGGAGAGCATAGCTGCCTTCCAAGCAATTGACCTGGGTTAAATTCCTGGCCAATGCATGGCTTCTTTTCACAAAACTATGTAAGTCTGGTTTCACATTTGCGTTCAGGAGTGCTGCGGATGGCTGCCTACTTCCTCCTTTCTTCCTCCCTGAAGCTGCGCCTACGCTCTGCCTACTTCTGTAAACGTCCTGCATTTCCCTGCGTACCTATCTTTAACATCATTGGGTACACAAGAACATGCGTTGTATGCGAATGCGTCCGCATGCAGCGATTTGACATGTGCGGTGACCGATTTTTGGTGAGTGCTTTTGTATGATAGTGATTTTGTGCTATCCCTGTTTTGTCTTTGCATCTTGTTTACCTTACATTTCTGTCCCATGCCTCATGTGGTGGGGGAGGGGACAGATTACAGTTTAACAGGAGCATAGTAAGGTCAGAGATTCTGGCCTCTCTACATTTAAGTCTATCTACAGACAGAGATAGTTAGGGTCCCAGTTCCAGGAACAGTTTGAGGCCCCTCTCCCTTACTTAAGACCATCACAGTGTGACTCTCAGCCACAATTCATTTTGTCATTGTCACGTCGCCTCCGCATACTCACCCAGCCTCCGCTCCCACGCCGCAGCCCCCCACCGCCCGACAGCCACGGTGGTCCTTTCTGACAGGCTCGCAGCCGACGGGGTCTCTGCATGCAATGCGCATGCGCCTCCCTCCTGTTACTTGTGCTCCGGCAATGCCCTGACCCGGAAGCACCTACGGACCAATGGCAGACCTGACAGGGCCATATCAGGCCGTTCCCCCCTGAGGGAGGCGCCTGATCGTTGTGTTTGCTAGTGTAGGGTTAGTGGGGGGCGAGCTGGGGGGGTGGTCCCTCTTCTTACCGCGCAGAGACGAGACAGAGACAAGATGGAGGCAGGTACTGGGTGCAACAGGTCCAAGTTTATTTCTGCGCGCCGTCCGTCTGACGGCCCTCGCAACACATCGCCATATCGCTCTCTCTCGGCCCTCCGCATCCAGAGCCGCTTCACGACACAGCACAGTACCTCACTCATGGCCCTCTATATCCAGAGCCGCTTCACACACCGTGTTTCTCGCCGGGGACGTATATATATGTCCTGTCCTTTCTCCTTTCCTGACGTAGTTACAGCTTCCGACACTGTGGCTGCCCTAAGCCAAATCACCAACAGTCCGTTCACTGGTCAGACGTCGTACTCTACACGGTGTGCCTATTCCCTTTTAACTCATCTCTGTTGCAGTGTACCTGTCATGACCACCCCCCTGTTGTTCTCTCTCCTCAGTCCCCCTGGTCTGGATTCACCTCACAGTGCACAGACTGTAGCAGTACTCCTGTCACTGGAGCTCCCCCTGGGGACTGGAACTTTCTGGAACCCTCCCTCAGTATTTATAGCTAACCCGGTTCCTTGAAACTGTCACACCGCCCCCCATGACCAACGGTTTCTAAAGCCCTAAGCTGATGTCAAGTCCTTTGCTCACACTCCTCCCTGCCATCTAATGGTCAACCCAAGGTACTGCACGTCCACTACACTTTCCTAGCTGTTTCCCCACTGTACACCTACCTACACTGTGCATCCCTTTCCTTCTTCACTCAGACTAGTCCGTCCGTCCGTCAGGTCACCTTCCCTACACTAGCACACTGGGCCCTGCTTCCTCATGTGCTCTCTGCAGTCTCGCAGTCCTGTCTTCAGTGATTCCTGCAATAGCCTCGCAATCCTGCCTTCCGTGGTCCCTGCAGTAGCCCCGCAGTTCGGTGCTCCGTGGGTCCAGCTATCTATACTCCAGTCCTGTCTCCGGTGTTCCTGCTCCATCCTGCTATCCACACTCCAGTCCTTCAGTCCTACTACAGTCCTGCCTCGGGTGTTCCTGCTCTATCCTGCTATCCACACTCCAGTCCTTCAGTCCTACTCCAGTCCTGCCTCCATTGTTCCTGCTCCACCCTGCTATCCACACTCCAGTCCTTCAGTCCTACTCCAGTCCTGCCTCCAGTGTTCCTGTTCCATCCTGCTATCCACACTCCAGTCCTTCAGTCCTCTACTCCAGTCCTACCTCCGGTGTTCCTGCTCCATCCTGCTATCCACACTCCAGTCCTACAGTCCTACTCCAGTCCTGCCTCCCATGTTCCTGCTCCGTCCTGTTGTCTATGCTCCAGTCCTGCAGTTCTACCCTTGTCCAGTCTCCAGTGATCCCGCTCTGTTGTCTATGCTTCAGTCCCGCACTCCTACTCCAGTCCGTCCTGAGCCGCCCCTCTCGGTACCGGCTATCATGGTACCCGAACCACTGGGCCTACGTCTAACGATCCCTGTATAGGGGTCGGCTCCACCTGGCAGCTCGCCCGGGGCCCCTCGGTGCCATGGTCCAGAGGGTCCACTCCTGAAGATTTGTCTCCTGACCAGCCGTGGTAACAGTCATGTCTTCTATCTCTTCCACCCCACCTTATATTCATCATAATTTACTTTCTCCCATCTCCAGTCTCAATTCATCATCATTTATTCTCCACCACCCTCAATTCATTATCATTTCCTCTCCTCCCACCCTCAATTCCTTATCATTTGCTGTAACCCACCCGCAATTCATCATTATTTGCTCTCCATAGACCCCCTCAACTTATCATTACCTGTACCCCACCCTAATTTATCATTATTTGCTCACCCCACCCCTCCATTTTCAAGTAATTATTTCCTGTCCCCATTCCACAACCTCAATTCATTATTTGCTGTCCCTCATTCCCCACACTCAATTCATAATTATTTTCTCTCCACCTCCTCAATACATCGTTCACAGTCCCCCATCCCACACCCTCAATTCATCATCATTTGCTCCCCTCAAGCCAATTTAATACAATTTATTTAAAAGAAAAAAGTTTTCATACTTACCTCTCATAATCATTTGCAGGTGCAGCTCCACGTCTAGTGTCCACCAGCGCATCAGAACAGAGGCTCTTCATTGTAGCTGCACAACTGTTCTGTGGAGCTCCAAGGAAGGCTCTCTGCGCCAGCGCATACTACATTATTATACCTTGGGGCCTAGAGAATAGAAACACAAGAGGGGGCCCAGACTGGATCCGGACCCCAATTGTACTTTTGCTCACCATGCCCCATACAACAGTAAGAGTAGTAATTCCCCAATGGTCGCCCTGTTCCCGGCATTACAGAGCCTGGTGCTCCTCAACCAATCCACTTAAAGAGGCAGCACCCAGCTCTCATTAGCCGCACCAAGCAACTCCATGACATTGACGCAATGTCACCTTCCAGCACGACAGCTCCTCCGTGCTTTCAGACTGTGTTTGCAAAGCTGTAACTGCCCTTACTCATTTAGTCATTTAGTCTTTACACTGCAATCACCTGTACTCTTTGGGACTTCACACCCACATTTCAACTATCAATTGTAGGAATTCACTCTCTCAGGTAGGCAGTAAGTAGCATTCACACCGGTAATACGGTTTGGTTGAAAACAGTTTTATTGCTTTCGGATTCAAAACCAAAAACTGCCTCTTCTGGGCACAAAAGTAACACAGCAAATAAACAGTTCATTTAGCAGGGCACATACTGTATATCAGTGTGGGCTCACTAAAACAGATTACAGTCCTTTCTCTCAGTGCAAACTTCATACACAGAAGAAGCCCGATCCCAATAGTCTCTGTATCGCCTTTAGCTTCAGCTCCAGCTGCTTCCACACTTTCTCTGCAACTCCCACACACAGACTGCTCAGCTTTCCTAGCTGACTCATGCAGTCTCAATTCAGAAAGAGACTGTGGTATGTCTTTCTCTCTCAGTTATAGCTCACATTTTGGCTGGTGACTTTCCAGGAGCACACTCAGCAAACACAAGCCCTGATTCTTGTAAAAAGCAAAGGCAAGTACATCTAACCAAATCCTGCAAAGCTAGGACTTAAGCCTATCCTACATTCTTCTGCTACAGTAGGATGATAGTGTAGGGGAAAGGTCTCCTATGATAATATTGTCTTGCACTAGGAGAACATACATAAATTGCAAGTGAAATGTATTATATACAGAAATATGGTAGCATTATTTCAGCTTAGCCAGGAGGAAGAAGTCAATGGGGATCCTATAATGAATAGTTGAAGTTTTACAACAGCAGCAGAACCACAGGTTTTGAAACAATGATCAAATGTGAAAAAATTAAAAAAGTACTGGCTGAAAAGTCAAAATAGATTTTGTTGTTAACATTATTTGTTAACATTATAGAGAGAATCCTGAACATTTTACAAATATTAACAATTGACAAGCAGCAAAATAGTAATATTGTGCACTAAAACTGTCCATTGGGAGGGAAGGGGGCGCCACTGGCTTCTCTCTACCCAGCTTGGCTTGAGTCTCTCCTTTATGCAAATAGAATTAGACCTATCAATAAAGCTGAGTCTAGTGGTGAGAAGCCAGAGGAAGTCTTTGAGCTGTTTCTTCTCTTTGTGCCTATTTAAGTTTTTATATCGCGATACAGAGGTGAGAACCCAAGTTAAATCCCTCTCTAACAAGCCATAAAACTTGACCATTATTATTGTTTTTAAAATTTGCAGCGTGATAATAGAAATTATTTTTTTTAAATATCTAATTATGTCCCTAATCTGCTTTTATTAAACTTTATATTGAAATACTTCCTATTTAATGAATGATGACAAAATGGATTGTCATCACTATCTAGCAGAAGATGACATATTATTAACACACACGTCCCTACAATATGTCTCACCGCTGATGCAGATGCGGTGTCATCAGCGGATGGGACAATCATATAAAAGGTTAAGTTTTTTGGATTGTTAGAGAGAGATTTAATTTGGTGTTCTCCCCTCTGTATCGCTCTATGTAAATGTATCCCTCCCAAGTCATTTCTCACCCCACTTGTGTTTCATGTTTTATTTAAGATTTTAAAATATGTTTTCTTTGTTTTTCAGAATGAAATATAGCTTTTTTCTGCCTATTGCGGGCAGCATGAATTTCCTGACAGTTTCTCTAGCAGGGACCAGGATTTTGCCAGTACTTGTTTGGCTGTTTTTGGAAATACCAAGTAACTTCATGCACAGCCACCTCTTAATTTCAGGTAAGAATTTCAGCGAGAACTACATTTATGGCATGTCCTGTGATTAGGCCTTAAATGTCCAAGGTGCGACAATATCTTTAAGGAACAGTTAAAGGAGATTTCCACTACTATTTGACCAACTTTCATATGTCTTAATTCAACGCCCGCTAAGGCCAGGGGGTACTCGTGTGGGGAGGTTGAGCTGATGGACAGGTCTGTCTGTAGTAAGAGACAGAGAGATAGCACAGTGTAGGCTGAGATAAAGAGAAAATGGTGGCATGTGGTAGTTTGACCATTAGAGGGCAATGGGGAGAGAAGGAGAGAGTGGTTATGTAACTGCCATGGGTTAAGGTAACTGCCATTGGTCAAAGGTTACTGTCAGGTGATAGTGGGCGGAGCTACTGGGACTGGGAGTATAAGAGGTCAGGGAAGGTTCTGGAAGTTCCAGTCAGCCAAGGGAGCTCACTAGAGAGGAGGATCTGCTGTAAGGAGGAAAGTGGAAAACCCCTACAGAGAGTAACTGACAGTGGAGACGGTCACAGGGGGTGACCCAAAAAGGACAGTGGCTGCGGACAGAGACAAACTGTGAGTGTCAGGTGTACGGCGTACTCTAAAGGGTGAAACGCTGTGGTGAAAGTGCTTAGGGCAGCCACAGCGGGGAAGAGCCATAGAGGACGTCACGAACGGTGAAACTAAGAAAGAGAAGGTACCCGGGTCTGTGTGTAAAAGTGAATTGTGGACTATTCCTGTGATGAAGTATGGTGGTCGTCCGAAAAACGGACAATAAAATCTGAACTGTTGGACACAACCCTCATCTCAGTCTCATGTCTGCCGGTGCCACGAAGTGGGTCACCTCCCATTCCTGTTGGATCAGCACCTCCCCTCGCCCATCCTACATTTGGCGTAGTCCGCAGGATCGCTGCCGCAAAGACATCTTCAGCTACAAGCCTGCCAGCGAGTACCAGAGGACCCCCCAAGCTGTACAGAGTGAAGAATTTTAATCTCCCTGTGGATTACAATTTGGGACTGAGCTTCGAGTTTCTGGCTGTCAAAAAGTGAAAACCAGAGCAGAAAAGTGTACTGTTAATATGGCTGTGACATATCAGCCGCAAGAAGAAACACAGGAGTTTGAAGCCGTAACTGACAATCCAGGACTGTGTCGCATCCGCCCCTGGGGGGAAGAGCTTACATCAGAGGACAGCCGCCCTCCCATGCTGGCCCTTGGAAAATGGGTGGAGAGGCCGATCAATGCCCCACCCCTGAGCGGGAGTGGCCCTGATGAAGAGTCTGGGTGTCGCTGTTTGGCGCCATTGAGCCTCGGAAACTCGGGCGAAATGCGGCGTTGCAGCTGTCGTGGCCTCGGATGCCTAGAATGGAGATGGCGTCAGGAAGTTGAAGCCCGCCGGGAGACTTGTTCCTGGGAGCCAGTCTCAGTGCCCCGTGCCCCGATGCAGCTGCCAATTGAAGATCTATGGCGATTGGAGGAGTGGTGGGACAACCTGCTGGGAGCTGCGATGCCAGGGAAGGTGAGCGTTCCCCCGGCCCAATCGGTGGCATCGCAGACAGAGCCCGCCCCCATGCCCGGCGCAACAGATGGGTCCCCGGGTCCGGACATCAGCCCTCAACCTCCCCGGACGACTCCCGGCTCTACAGGGACTATGACCCTGGATGAGCTCACGGCTCTTGTTGTCCATTCCGAGCCACCTCGCTCGGCGGCGCCGGCACGGAACCAACCCACGGCCGCCCCTGCCGTGCTCTGGTGTCCGGTTGTGACCTGCTCATCAGAACCTGCCGTCGTCACGGGCCCACCACAGAAACCCGCGGCCTACGGACCAACACCCGCGGCTGCCGTTGTTGCGTCTGCAGCCATGGCTGCAGCCTATTTACCGGAGCCCACGGCCACCTTGATTCCGGGTGTGACCGACTCCCCAACTCATCTGAAGATGCCCGTGGCCTCCTCAGTCCCGCCTGTTAATCCGGTGGCGGCCTGCTTTCCCTTGTCCGCGGCCGCTTCTGCTCCACCTTCGGCTGCGGCCCACCCACCGGACTCTGTGGCCTATACCGGACCCTCCGTTTGGGTTATGGAGATAATTGAAAAGAAATAGGCCAGAGAGCTGGAGGTGTGGGCGCTACTCCATAAGAAAGGAGAGGCCGCCATGTCTGTTTCACGATCATGCGAGCGGCTGGTGCACCTGAACAAGGGAAAAGGATATGGTTTCATTTGGGACCTTGCCACCGGCTATAAGATCTACCTAAATGTAGCCTCCGTCCAGAATGAACATGACCTGTGGGAGGTTGGCTTAGTCTCGTATTATAAGGAACACTGTCCCTGTGGCCTCTACGCCATAGCGGTCATTTCTTACCCTGAGTGGTATGATCCCCCAAAATAGAGACACTACTGGCATTACAGAGACTCTACGGCGGTGGAGTCCCCTGTTACGGCAAGACATCGGTCGCCAAGAGGTGGCCCGGAGGGCCCATACAATGGACTGCTGGGACTGCAGTGCACCATTGCACAAAGAGGGGACTGTTCCGCATCCCCATAGAAAGCATACCCTCTGTTAGGAACGGCGGAACGCACTGTATAAGGTCACAGGAGCAGGAACTAAGACAGAGGGGCTGCGTCCGTCTAGACCTACCGTGTGTGCGGCGTCACTACTGCAAACGCCAAGAAGGGCTGCAACTGCAGCACGGTGCAGGACACTGCCGCTGGACAACACAGCTACAAAGCAGGCGCTATGTCGGATGCAGGCGCTATGTCGGACGCTAGCGCAGAGGTGCGGTGTGCACAGTGGCCTAAGGCTTGCCACAGACTGGCGCAGACTACTGAACTAATTCCCTAACCACATGCGTAATATCAGAGGGAAGGGGTTTCATAATAAGTCAGTCACCAGAATCATACATCCGTCACCATTCACACATAGCAGTGTAGTCTATACTAGCGCATGGCGGAACGGCCATGCGCGCTTTTTATAGCAGCCGGGACCTTCCGGAAGCTTCCAGATCTTCGAGATGGACCAATGAGATCTGGAGCAGGACCTGAGCACATGATTCCCGATCTCCAATGGGAAACCGTCTCATGAGCATGCTCAGTAGGAGGACAGAGGGACTTAGCCCCTGGAGAGATTTGCTGCAAGGCAGTCTCCTCTGCGGTAGATAAAGAGCAAGAGACCGCAGAATGTAAGGGTCTGGATTCCTGCACAGTAGACGCAGGAACCTGACTCCTAACACCCTCCTTCTCATGTAACAGGAATGCCAGTGGGGGTGTTGTTCATAAAGGAAGGGCGAGTACCCCTGTTCTCATGCTGTTAACATCATATTATTATTTTTTTTGTTGCTTTGTGCTTGCTTGGTTTGTTTATTTATTAAGTATTGTTTTTAAAAAAAAAAAAGTGTTACAGTAAACCTGGTGAGGTGTGTGACGAAATAGATAGGTTGAAATGTTAAAAAAAAAATGTGTGTTCAACAGGTTCCGGGTGCATACAGTATGACGACAATGATGTATTTAAGAAGACAGGACAACAAGACAGGAAGAGTGTAGACAGACAGTGGTCCTTGAGTCAGGCCCCAGTACCACATACCCCCAGAAGGTTAGGAGGACGTTGACGATGACCTGGTAGGTTAGGGCCTCGGTCATGACGTTAAGAGGGTGACAGAAGGGGAGAGCAGTGGGAGGTACACATCCGTAGAGTAGTCCGGATGGATCTAACCCAACCTGAAGGAATTGTCATAGTGGCGTACGCGCTGGCGAGTAATCCGAGAGCTACTCGGAGTATGATTGCTCCCGGTTTGGTTCAGCCCCCGCGTATCGCGGGCCTGGCTCAACATCCGGTCCGACAAAAGAAGGCAGGCTACTGGGACTGGGAGTATAAGAGGTCAGGGAAGGTTCTGGAAGTTCCAGTCAGCCAAGGGAGCTCACTAGAGAGGAGGATCTGCTGTAAGGAGGCAAGTGGAAAACCCCTACAGAGAGTAACTGACAGTAGAGACGGTCACGAGGGGTGACCCAAAAAAGACAGTGGCTGCAGACAGAGACAGACTGTGAGTGTCAGGTGTATGGTGTACTCTAAAGGGTGAAACGCTGTGGTGAAAGTGCTTAGGGCAGCCACAGCGGGGAAGAGCCATAGAGGACGCCACAAACGGTGAAACTAAGAAAGAGAGCATACCCGGGTCTGTGTGTAAAAGTGAATTGTGGACTATTCCTTTGATGGTATACTGTGGTTGTCCGAAAAACGGACAATAAAATCTGAACTGTTGGACACAACCCTCATCTCAGTCTCATGTCTGCCAGCACCACGAAGTGGGTCACCCCCATTCCTGTTGGATCAGCACCTCCCCTCGCCCATCCTACATTCGGGCCGGGCCGGTCAGTTCTTCAGGGGATCTCACGGCAGCAGTGACCCGGTCTGTGGCCCTGGGTATGCAATAAAATGCAAGGGGAAGGTTTAGAGGGGAACAATTAGTGATGCCACCCGTGGTGTTCAGCAATGATAATAAAGCAGACGCTGCAGTTCAGATCCTCGGGGGCAGTTGGTACAGCTCTCCATGGGTAGAGCTAGGCCCCAGAGCAGTTATGGTGTAAAATGTGATGGTGGTGGTTGTAGTGCAAGGCAGGTGACACTGTAAATCGGAGGACACAGTGGAGTGCAGTCTTCACGCTTTTACTCAGAGTTCTTCCAGTTACAATCTCCAGCCAGGGTGCTGTGTCCTCCGTGTTGGTGGTCCAGCCTGCTCCCAGGTAATTTGGGGTACACTGTACCAGAACCCCTTTTGATGTCCCTTCCCTGGCCGTCTCACTGCGCTGGCTCCCGCCTCTTTTGGTCCCCTTGATCCTATCTGGCTGCCTTTGCAGCGAATGTGTGCGGATTTGGCTGTCGCGCATACAGATACTACAGCCTCCGGTTTTCTAGCTGAGTCCTACAGTCTCTCCACTAGTCTGGGGCAGGTCCCCTACTGCAACCTGTTCCATACACCCAACTACAGTTGGCGTGGATTCTTCACTTCCTGTGCCCCTAGGACCCCTTCTTTCTCTTCTCACTCTTCTCTAGTCTTTGGACGAGCTCCTCACTCCTCCAGTCCCCTTCACCAACTGAAGTATCCTGCTCAAACTGTCACTCACTTAAGCTCCTCCCCTCCACTTTCTCCACTCACACCTTCTACCAAGTCCCTCCCTGGCCTGGAGAGGTCTAGTGTTAGGTGCTAGTCTGTGGGTACTGGGTAGTGCCCCCCTCCTTACCCGAGAGCGGAGTACCACACCTCTGGATGAGGTGCAGTACCTCTATGGCGACTGGACCCTTAGGGGTGCCATATTAACTCTTCATAACAATTGTTTTTCGAATTCCTGTTTGATGCATCTATTCCGCCCCTAATCTGGGCACAGGATTCTGATGGAATGAGAAGAGTGTGTCACTTTATTGATGGGACCAGAGCCAGGAGCGTAATGATAGAGGTCACAGAGGATGCTACCGGGCCCATAAGGGTGAGGGACTGGCCAACGCCATTGCATACCTCAACTGTACCAGGTGTATAACAGTACCAGGTGAACAATTTCCCTGCTTTTACACTTCCTTTTTTTATTGGATAAGACCCTATTGTGCTTTTTTGTCCTCCAGTTATCTTCTGAAAAATTAGATAGCATTGAGATGCCATCCATGCATGGTCCATTTTTCTGAGACTGGTTCATAGGAAAAGTTGGAGAAACATTTTTTTTCGCAACCAAAAAAAACTGATGAAACTCGGACCAAACTATGATGACATGAAACTCAGTTAAAACTCTGATTAAAAACAGTGATAAGACTTTTCTTGTAAGTGATAAAAAACCTTATGTCTGAATGAGCTCTTAAGCTGCGCCATTGTAAAAATTCATAACTCCAAAAAACAAGCCCTCATATAGCTATATCAACGAACAAATAAACTATGTATGAATTTTGTGAACGCGTTAATGACAAAATAAACTTGGTTCTTAAAGGGTTATACATTCTGTCATTGTTACCGTAAAAATAGTATCTGCAGTCATGCATTGGGCGATCAGGGATGATTTACTCTCCCATATGGTTTGTTTTCCTCAATTTTCCTTCTTTGTAATGATCCCTGTCATAAACTGAATATAAAGTTCGGCAAAATTATGCAAAAATTGCTTAAATGGTACAAGACTGAGTTAGCTTCCCCTCCATCTACTTTGAATTTCTAAGCATTCTTAGCTGCAGGCTATAGTGCATGATAGAAACGAGTACCTTCTCAGTAAATGTTTGTGATCACAAGACTCAGCGGGAAGAGGTGTGCATACATTCAGTAGCATGCAGCAGTACATTATTCTTGCCGAGCTAATTTACGGTATTCAGTGGAATATAATAAAGGTGATCTGGCAATCTCTGTAGGAGTGCTGAGAAGACATAGGTCTTTGTGTAACAAAGGGTGAGCACATCTATCCGGCTGAGCTTCCGAGATGCTGAAAACGTTTAAATCTTGAAACTGCTGCGAAGTAAAATAAGTCTACGCAACACAGAACATTTGTCACAGCTGGTGGGCACAATGTGATGTTGTCTAATTCTAATAAGTACTATTATCATTACATCTTATGTCCAAACTCACCAGTTCCCTTTCAATTCCCTTCCTTCGAAGGAAAAAATAAAAAGTAACTACTCCATTTAGCCACCACAATATAAATGAAGAGTAATCTTTACAACAATGAAGTATAAAGAGACTTTTCTAGAACTTGTATGGGCGCCAGTTCTTATAATCAAGGAGAATTACACTAATTTTAATGGCATTTCAAGTACTAGTCAGAGGTTTTTTTGTTTTTTTTTAGCAGTTTTCAAGCATTGCTTCTTCTGAGC
This sequence comes from Dendrobates tinctorius, assembly GCF_039654945.1. Taxonomy (NCBI): domain Eukaryota; kingdom Metazoa; phylum Chordata; class Amphibia; order Anura; family Dendrobatidae; genus Dendrobates; species Dendrobates tinctorius. The sequence continues at coordinate 20,852,930 of NW_027361719.1, forward strand.
CTGAGATTCATTATTATGTTATTTCCTATCCATCTTAGCTACAGAATATTCACAAGTTACGATTTACGTTGTATGTGTTGTAAGATTTGTATATAAAATGTATGGCTTCCTTTCTAATGGATAATGAAATGCAGCCAACCCAAGTTAGGCCTCATTCAGATCTCTGTTTTCCACATTCATGTTCTAGCCATGTTTTTCACAGATATTGTTCCCATGTCCATGGTTTTTGATGATTAAAGGGACTCTGTTTTCTGGTTTATCCTATTTAATTTGAAAGTAGCATAATATAAGTCATTGCACCATAATTCCAGGGATGTGTCACTTATTAGACTGTGTGTTGTAGTTTCAATACAAGCAGAGTTTTAATAGCAGGAGATTAACACTGCCAAGACTACGGCTCACATGCAGACTAGTCAGGCTAGTATGTGTAACCTGATCTCCACCACAGTGTACATAAGAAACTGTCAGTCAGGGATCTGGGTGGGGTTATACACAAGGCAGAAGACTTATCTCTGTTACAGTTACATCAGACAAAACAGGTATTCTATGAAAACTACACCAATCAGTCTTGTAAGTGATACATCCCTGTAATCAGACTGTCTCAATGTGAAAGAATTTGGCTGGTTATGTCATCTTACTGTGCTGCAATTCTCACGCATGTGTTTCGAGATAGATAGATTGACAGATAGATTAATCAATACAAATAGATAGATACACCCTGGATTCCTCCTGCGGGCACTAAGCGCTGTATCTGCTTACAGAGCCTGCACCCCTAGCGCTGTTAACCCATTCCTGTAGCCCTGCTTTATCCAGTCACATTTATCCAACTCCAACCAGATAGACTCGTGCTCCAGCCTCTATATAATACCAGCAGCATAGATTTTGCTACTACCTAAGGACATCTATTACCCTATCTGTATCTTTTGCTGTTTTCTACCAAAAGAAACTAAAAAAAACCTTTCTGATGAAGGTCCGTTGTTGGACCAAAACGTTCAATACGATATGAGTCTATTTTTGTCTGGATGCTAAATAAAGAATATACTGCTTCTTCATTTTTGAGTGCCAAGTATTTTTGTACATAGTTATGGGTTGGAAACCTTACTTGAGCACCGAACAACCTTCCTTTTTCTCCCTTTTTCTCTGGAGTGCCGTGTTTTTTTGCCTACATATTAGGGGTTGTAGTCAGGTGACTCTGGCTGACAGGATGATGTGGGATATTAGTAGTCCGGTGGCTCTGGCTGATGGGATGATGTGGGATATTAGAGTGAGTGTGGCTATGCAGAGTGGGCGGGGCTATACACTCAGCATTATGTATATACTAGCTGAAGAGCCCGGAGTTGCCCGGGCATAGTAACTAGCTGTGGTTAGTTATAACAAATTATAATGATTATCCTCCATAGCATAGTTCTGTGCCCATATACCCATCATACATATCCACCATCCTATAGTCCAGTGCCCATATACCCATTATAAGGGGGTGGCATTGCTATGGACCACAGAGACAAGCTGCCACTTTAAGAGACAGCACCCCCTTGGTTAGAGCATTGGGACATTCTGTGCTTCCCTGCTGTAAAATCTGTTTTGGTCTCTTCTGCCAGACTGGAGAGGGGAGAGCCTGCTTTTCTGTGTGTGAGGATAGAGCCGAGATTTCTGCAGGAACGACACGTGCCTGAGCTGTGAAGGAAAGACTTTGTAAACTTTTGTGGAAAACAAGGTGGCTTTCCTATGTTGCCGTGAGGAGCCACGAAGAAAAGACAAGAAAGGAATCCAGAGGAGGGAATCCACCGTTTCTAGGAGCATCACTGGACCTGCACACAAGGAAAAGACCATGTTGCACAGAGCTTCCAGGAAGAAGTGCACACCATCTTGCAAAGCTGCAGGCCCCCATGAATGGACTGAGATACCAACGCTACTGTGAGTGTTAACCTCTTCTGTGCACATGCTAGGGTTTAAGATAGGCTGCAATAGATAGAGCACGGCAGCCGTGTGGCCGGTGTAGCAGAGGCCAGATAGGTTATAGTTAGTGTAGCATCATACATGACTTTACTGTGTTGTCTTGCCAGTTGGATAAATACACTGAGCTGTGATAGTTGGTGCTCTGTGCTGTTTGACAGCTTAGGCTACTTTCACACATCAGGTTTTCGGCGTCAGGCGCGATCCGGCGTCGTGCCGGAACGCCGGATCCGGCAAATGTTTCGTAAAACCGGATGTGACGGATCCGGTTTTCTGCCGGATTCGTCTTTTTCTTGACAGACAAAACCGGATCCGTCTCATCCGGTTCATCCGTTTTTCTATCCGTTTTTCGACGGATTACGCCGGATCCGGTTTTTAAAATTGACCCTTGTGGCCTTCCGAACGGGATTGGCTACTGGAAAACTATATATAGCATGTTCCTACAGCCCTTCTTTGACAGGTTGTAGAGGAGAAAGTGCAGGTTGGAGAGAAGAGCAAGTTACTGGCGAAGATGGATGTTGTCATTGGAAATATTTTGAAGAATTTGGCGGATTTTATAGCGGAGGCGAATCGTTTGAGGGTGATTGTTCTGGAGAAGGAGAGAGCGAGACAGCAGCGCATCAGGCATCATAGACGACGTTTGTGGATCCACCCCATCACAGCCAAGAGAATGACGCGTGGGGTCTATTCTACACTCTCCATGGACCTTCGACGAAACCCGGATAAATTTTTTGGATATGTTAGGATCAAAATGAAGAATTTTGATTACTTGGTGGAGCGCATTGCACACCTCATAAGAAAAGCGGACACCTATTGCCGCTTCTCTGTTTCACCCGCAGAGCGTCTGATGGTGACTTTAAGGTAAGCCACATTTATTGGATATGCTCGCATCAGAGCACACTTTCACTGCAATCTTGTTGGTGGTAGTTTGTATCTCCAAGTGTTATAGGTCAGTTTTGGTATGTAATGCTGTGATTTAAAACTAATTTATTGTTTTTTAATTCCCCACAGATTTCTTGCAACTGGAGAATCCCTTTCGTCACTGCATTTCCAGTACAGACTCGGGATTTCCACCATATCTGGAATTGTGAAGTACACATGCCGTGCACTGTGGGACTCCTTAGCTGAAGAGTTTTTACCAGAGCCCACAACAGAGAGGTGGATTGAAATTGCTGACAAGTTTCAACAGATATGTCAGTTTCCAAACTGCTTGGGCGCTGTGGACGGGAAACATATCCGCATTGTAAAGCCAGCTGGATCGGGATCGGAATATTTCAATTATAAGAAATATTTTTCAATTGTCCTCATGGCCATCGCTGACGCGGAATACAAATTTATTGCGGTTGATATTGGGGCCTATGGCCGCTCCAATGACTCTCAAGTTTTCAAACTGTCTGCCATGGGGCGTAAACTGTATGGAAACACCTTCCAGTTCCCACCACCTAGACCGCTGCCGCAAACATCTGGTCCACCTATGCCATTTGTCTGTGTAGGGGATGAAGCCTTCCAGCTGTCAGAACACCTTTTGAAACCGTACTCTAGCAGAGGATTGACAAGACCAAAACGCATTTTTAATTACCGCCTCACAAGAGCAAGAAGAATGGTTGAATGTACCTTTGGTATTCTGACAGCCAAATGGCGTGTCCTATTGACTGCGATCAACCTCAAGACAGAAACTGTGGACGAGGTGATCAAAGCGTGCGTGGTACTCCACAATTTTGTTATCTGCAAGGAACCCATTTCCATTGAGGACACCTCTGAAGAAACCACCTTGCAAGATTACCATGACATTACCACTAGAAGTTCTGTGACGGTTTCAGTAATGAGGGACAATTTTGCAATATACTTTATGTCACCTCAAGGCAGAGTACACTGGCAGGATGACAGAGTGTGAAAGATTTGTGCCCTAACCAAACTTGTGTAACTTCTGGACCAACAGTATATACCTTTGCCAACCAAAGTTGGCTATCTTGTCATGGTCTTACTATTTTTAGCTTTAGGCCACAGGTGTGTACCTGGTTGTGTTTTATGCAAAGTATTTCACCTTTTAACAAAAGTTGTGTACATTGTTAGGAAATCACCAACAATAAACACAACTTTTTAGGTGAAATACTTTGCTTCAAACACAACCAGGAACACAACTGTGGCAAAAAGCTAAAATTTACCCACAGTTATATACCTAGTTTTGAATACCATTTCTCCTTTTAAATACCCTGTATTTAACCTTTTTCGCCGCAGAAAGAAATGACAGACAACCAGTGTAAAATAATTTAACTTTTATTGAAAAATGTTTTTTTTAGTAAACTTTTTTAAAATTTTAATAAACTTGTTTAATAAAGCTTTGAAACCATAAAACTGGTCATTTTTATTTAAATACACACATTATAAATCTGTGTAGTGTGTGGTGGAAATACTGCTGGAGGGGCTGCGGGACACTTCGACACTGGGAGTGTGGAGAGAGGACTGGGATCGTGGTGGGGAAGGAACAGTTAGAGGTGAAGGTGTGGAAAAAACTACAGAATGGGTGGACATGTGGGAAGCAGAAGAGGTGGTGGGTGGTGGAGTGGAGGGTTGGGCAGGGATTGTAGGAGCAGATGATGTTGATGGCAAGTTGTATGGGGAAGGAGTTTGGTACGGGGCAGGTTGCTGGAAGTGGGGAGATGTCTGGTACGGGGCAGGTTGCTGGAAGTGGGGAGATGTCTGGTACGGGGCAGGTTGCTGGAAGTGGGGAGATGTCTGGTACGGGGCAGGTTGCTGGAAGTGGGGAGATGTCTGGTACTGGGGAGGTTGCTGGTACTGGGGAGTTTGCAGGTACTGGGGAGGTTGCTGGTACTGGGGAGGTTGCTGGTACTGGGGAGGTTGCTGGTACTGGGGAGGTTGCTGGTGCTGGGGAGGTTGCTGGTGCTGGGGAGGTTGCTGGTGCTGGGGAGGTTGCTGGTGCTGGGGAGGTGGATGGTGCTGGGGAGGTGGATGGTATGTAATAGGAGGGGGAGGATGGAAAGTGGCTGGAGGGGGTGTAGATGTAATAGGAGTGGGAGGATGGAAAGTGGCTGGAGGGGGTGTAGATGTAATAGGAGGGGGAGGATGGAAAGTGGCTGGAGGGGGTGCAGGTGGAGGAACTACTGTGGTGGGAGGAGGAGGTTGGGAGGTAACTTGCTGGAGAGCAGCGTGGCATGAATGCATTACATGCATCTGCTGGGCAGGAGAGAGCGTTTCCATGCGCTCCACAACAGACCTGAAAAAGGTGTGGTTTGGCGAAGATCTTGCTTCTGAATGCATGGTTTGCAGAAGTGTCTTCACCTCCAGAATGCTGGAGTTGATCTGCTGATAGCCTGCGGAGATTTGCTCTGACAAGACTTTTAGACAGTTCTGGAAAGATGCATTCAGATGCAAGAACTCTGGCGCATAAGTCTTTTCCTGACCCCTTTGCCGCTGCCGCCCAGTACCCGCAGGTGTACTAGAGGTGGCAGGGGCAGAAGGGTGGGGTAAAGGGAAAGCGATCTCCTCACCAGCAGCTTCATGTAATGTAGGTGGCCCTGATGCTCCAGTGCTGGTGGATGGGACAGATGGGTCGAATGTGTGGGAAGGCTGGGAAGGTGCAGATGTACCGGGGCGGTCGAAGTGTCCCTCGGTGCCGGTCTCCTCAGGGATCGCCTCAGAAGGGTCCAATCGTGCAGGCTCCCGAGTGCTGCTCACCGTGCTGTGGAATAAAGAGAAAAAAAAACAATTAAAATACTGACATGGTATGGCCCTGGCTGAAAAAAAAAATTTACATCTAACATTTTTTTTCACATGTGGTGTGTAATATTTACCTTCTAGTGACCATTGTTTCCCGGAGGAACGACAGGGCTTCTGCGTACTTGTACTTGCTCCTGCGTCCTCCAGATCCACTCGGGGCCCGCATCTCTTTATTGAACTCCTTCTTGAAACGATCCCTCACAGACCGCCACTGATTCACAATTCTGTTCCCTGAAACGAGAAAGGACAAAGTGGTTAGTATACAAGATCAGTGTTTCCCAAACTCCAGTCCTCATGGTCCCCAGGGGTCATGTTTTCAGGATTTCCATAGTAAATAGAAATCCTGAACACATGATCCGTGGGGACCACGGAGGACTGGAGTTCGGGAAACACTGGTTTACATCAAGCAACCGGTACTGTATATACTTACGCTCTTTAATCTGGGCCCGAACATCGAGGTCCTCCCAGCGGCCCACAAGGAGCGAACAGATTTCCTCCCAGAGTCGTCGGGTAACGATAAGGTCAGCGTGGCGGCGGTCAGCCATATTCCAGAGCGGCTCCCTTTCTCTGACGAGATCGATGAGGTGGTCCACATCGAGTCCTCCATCCTCACCGTCAGAGTCGGGAGCACGCTGTGAAGGCTGTTAAAGAAAAAGACAAAAATAACATAATTAGCCTCCACAAAAGAAATGAAATAAAAAGTGCAAAAAAACAAAGCAAAAATATTTATACTTACACGCTGGTGACCGCCGCGTTGCTGTCGCCGATGACCCTGTTAGGCACCGCGAGGACCTCTTGGCCGAGCACCAGATTGGGAAGACTAGAGAAGAAAACAAAAAATGTTATGTCTTTGGATGTAGGCATTTGTTTGCTGTGTGTGGTCTGCAGAACATTGTTTTCTATGTGTTGTGTGTAGTGTGATGTTGTGTTTCTGCGTTTGATGCAAAAAACTTACCAATTGTGAGCCCACTCCAAGTGTCTGTCCACCCCTTCCTTCTTCTTCTGGGAGCACCTCTTCATCTTGTGAATCCTGTTTTGAAATAAAAGGCAATGAATAGACATATATTACAGAGATGATGGATTTTGGAAATAAAAACTTACCGTCAAACGCTGACGATGCGAGGGAGGGCTCCCAGGAGATGATGTGCTGTCTTCCTGGTGGCCACACTCCATGCCTGTGGGTGGTGTTCCACCTGCTGCCATTGCTGCTGCTGCTGCTGCTGCATCTATTGGGCGGCTGTTGAATAAAGAGAAACAAAGGGCCAATGAATATCTTGATATTCAATAGCCCTAGTTTGGAGGAATGGGGGATTTGATAATTACCGTCTCTCATCTGCTGCTGGCCTCCCCTCCTCAGCATGTTCCATTTGCTGCTCCATTTGGGGTGGTGGTGGTGCTGATGGTGCTGCAGTGGTCTCCTGCCTTCTCCTGCTGTGCTTGGTTGCTTTCTTGGGTGGCATGTTGGGTGTGGCTGTGGGTCCCACTGTCTTGCTTTTATATATGTCTTGTGGGCAGAGCTACTGAGCATGCTCAGACCAAAAAACCGGATCCGGCCACCGGCGAAAATCGGATGAAACACATGGCCATCCGGCGCGATCCGGCGCAAATGCAAGTCAATGGGGGGAAACCGGATCCGGCATTGCATTTCGCCGGATCCGGTTTCTGTCAAAAGCGCCGGATCGCGCCTGACGGCGAAAACCTGATGTGTGAAAGAGGCCTTAGCTAGAGAATATTATCCTTGTAAATTGCCTATTTTCATTGCATACCCGTTTCTGCATTTTCCTAAACACTGCATTCCTTGCCTGTAAATAAATTAACCCTTTGTTGTTTGCACCTCATCTTGTGTACCATAGTCTCCCTGCATTGTGGTGGTGGTCCCCCAGCCATCGCTTCACCCATCACACATCCTCCATCCCATAGTCCTGTGCCCATATACCCATCATACATATCCTCCCATCCCAGAGTCCAGTGCCCATATACCCATCACACATCCTCCATCCCATAGTCCTGTGCCCATATACCCATCATACATATCCTCCCATCCCATAGTCCCGTCCCCACATACCCATCATACATATCCGCCATCACATAGTCCAGTGCCCATATACCCATCACACTTTCTCCATCCCATAGTCCCGTGCTTATGTACCCATTATGACATCATCATCACCATTGCAACCTATTATGACATTGTCACCATGGCAACCATTATGACATAACCGTCACCATTGCAGCCTATTACGACATCAGCATTGCCATGGCAACCATTATGACATCATAATGAGGGGCGGGGCTTGATACACACACATACCGTCACGGGGCAGTAGGGAAAAAACAGGAGACGTGTAACCTGGGCCCCTGAACTGCCCCAGAGGCTAAAGAGGTGCCCTGACTTTCCTCAACTTGGGGGTACACTTGCTGGTAGTGAGGCCCAAGTCTCCAACCTGTCCCTATCTCCTGCTTAGCCCTGAGCTAAACCCCCAACCCCCTCCCCAGGAGGTGAGACAGTGAAAAAAGTGTACTGCACCAATAACACGAAAGGAAAGATAAACCAGACACCACGGGGTTAAAGCAAGTAAAAAAAACAAAACTTAGCTTGCTCTGGTGCAATGCTCCTGGACAGCAGAGTTAGCCTCTTGACAACATTCAGCTGAAGCACCACTGCTCCTGATAGCTCCTCACTTCAGCAGCATCACCACTGCTCCAGAAAAGCTGAACCCACTCTGCATCAGGTAGGTCCAGTCTTCACCACGGTTGGTTTCCAAATGAACTGTATTACCAACAGCTAGCTGGTGTACCAGGAGACCTTATATAGGAAGGTGGGAGTGGTCTCCAGCAGACTAATTAAACATGCAGTAACACCAGCGGCAAAAACTGATATTAACCCCCGATGGCCTGAAAGGAAAAAAGGTTTAATATACGAGCAGCCCAAACTGACAGATCCAAAAAATGGATCGTGAGTCGTGACACATACACTCATTTTTAGATAGATAGATAGATAGATAGATAGATATAATCATTATAATTTGTTATAACTAACCACAGTTAGTTGCTATGCCCGGGCAGTGCCAGGCTCTTCAGCTAGTATAAAATAAAAATGCACCACCCGCAGGGGCACCATTCCAATAGTGTTCTATCCAAGAATGACTGTTCTAACCAAGTACAAGTGCTCGGTGCATCATGGCGAGGCCAATCATTTAAACACACCATCTCACCTGCTTATTTTCCTACTATCTCCCTCCCCTCTTCTTTGATTGACAGCTCTGACTTCATAAAGCCTCAGAAGGGTTTAGACAGATGGAAATTAAGCAGATGGGAAGGTGTATATTGTATAAATGATTGGTCCCACTGTGAAGCACCGAGCACATGTATTTGGTTTAAGCAGTCATATTGTGCTGAAAAAGTCCCTTTAATGAAATTGGCTGTCTGTTTTGAGCCATTTTCTTTCAGCAGAATAAAGTTGGAGCTAATCAGATGCCTCCTTGATAATATTGTATAAGCATGATGGATAAGTATTTGTTAAGGACAATGTTAATCATGACCAAAATCTCAACTTAATTTGCGGATATGCAGCCCCAAACTTGCAAGAACCCTGCATCATGTTTCACTGTTCAATCATCAGTGAACAAACTGCGTTCTGTTGCAGCCAAATAATTCAAATTTTGACTAATCAGTTTAGACTCCTATTATTATTTTTCTTCTATGTAGTTTCTATGCTTCTGTGCATAGTAGAACCCTAAGCCTTGTTTCCATGTGGAAGTTAATGTTTTTAGCCGCAATCCTCTGAACAAACAGTAGATTGGGTCCCACTGGTTGCTGCCAGTTGTGAACTGGCACTGCTGGAGATCTTCAGATTCTGAAAGGAAGTAAGCATGATGTGTGTTTTATCTGCTGCAATAAGTTTACTTAGTCAACCAATGCATTTACAGTCCTCAATGTTACCCATTTCTTGGTGTCTTCAATGATGAGAAATATAGGCAGTAGTGATGTGAAACCCTGCCCTGATGAAGGATTAACCATCTGAAACGTGCGTCGGGGTCGGTGCCTGGACCGTGACTGCCACTTTTGAGGTAATCAATTGGGAGATTTTATTAACCCCTTGCTACATTGATAGCTATTGGGAATTTATTTCTTCGGACGAATCATGGGTCCATTGCCCTTCCCTTTCGCTGCAATATGTATCATATACACTCAGTGGCATACTTTCTGTCTTTTGTATTTTTGTATATGTACTGATTTTTTACTATGATGAAATTAAGTTTGTCCAATAAATTGAAGTATTTTACACTCATGTTGGACTTTTTTGGTCATCTTTTCGAGTTTTTCTCGTGTAATTTTGTGACTGTCCTATTTTTCATGGTTTATTTATCAGCTGATTCCTATGATGAATGATAATACTTTTTTTATCATATAATATGCTGATTTTGCTCATTAGCATTATAACGTGAGGTGTTATCCAAGCATGCTCGGGTGCTAACCGAGTGACTTTGGTGTGCTCGAAAAACATGTTCAAGTCCCTGCTGCTGCAGGTCTCATGTTTCACAGCCACAACACAAAGGGATTGCCTGTTTGCTGTTGCGGCTGTTGAACAGCCGTGAGACATGCTGCTGCGGGGAGTCAAACATATTTTTCAAGCACACCGAAGTCACTCGGTTAGCACCCGAGCATGCTTGGATAACACCTTATCCAAGCACATTCGCTCATTACTATTAGGCAGATACGGTAATTAATTACCCATCATGCAATACCATTAGGGAGGCATTTGATTTACTCCAAATTTATTCTGCAGATAGACAATGGCCCCAATCATACAGCCAAGGTCTTTAAGAACCATCATTAGATTAAAGAACAAGTAATCCTGGAAGTGATGATATGACTGTCTGGGATTACATGAAGAGACAGAATGATTTATCCAAGCATACATTCACAGATGATCTGTGGTTAATTCTCCAAGATGTTTAGAACAACTTCCCTGCCAAATCATTTAAAACTGTGTGTAAGTATCCATAGAATAATTGATGCTTTAATGTGGTTTTGAAGGCAAAGAGGTTTATTCAAAATATAGACTTGATTTCGATTTATCTTTTGTTCATTCACTTTTTTCTGATAATTGATTAAAAAAACTATACACACTTCTTTTTTAAAAGCATAACTATTTTGCAGATTTTTTTTCCACAACTGCATAATACTTTGGCACAGTACTGCACATATACTGTCTAAATACATATATAAAACTAAAACCCCAGATAGTTATGTTTACCTATACTAGGTTGGATTGGAGAGCCCCTTTAATGTCTAATGTTTATTGCAGTTATATATTGTTAATCTGATGACCCAAATACCAGCTAATCTCTTCAGGTCTGCACATCTCGGCAATGTAGAAGCTGACAGGCCAGCTTGTGAGCTCTCCTGCAGAGATGCGGGTAATCCACCCCTTCGCCTCCTAGAGTTATGGCTATGTAGAAGCTAAGCATGATGTCCCCCTTACAGTATACTGTAAGGGTTAAGCTAGATATTTAGGCCATTTCATGCAGATTATAAAGCTACACACAGAACTGCGGTGTCTCGTCTATCAGATTTTACCTAGGAACAGAGGATAATTTGAAGTTTGTTTGCATGTCGTTTTTTCTTGCTTAAACCAATTTCCCTTCGAGATGTTTAGATGTAATTTGATTTGAGCTTTATTGTCAGGAGTTAAGTGGTTTATTCTCACTGCGGCTGTTAGGAAAAAAAGGTTTGTTTCTGCTTACTTTTTGCTTCTTAGGGTTGTTTCTGCGTAGCTGGTGAACACGGTGAGTGGGTCAAAAGGAACTAGATGGTCATTCTGGGCATTGGATTTTACTTCAATTGCATATTAAACATTTTAAGCGACAGACCATAAAAATCTAAGAGGCACTTAGCTGAAAAATGAGACAATATGCCACATGCATAGGAATTGAAACAGCTATACAGAAGTTGTTAAAAGGGGAATAGTTACCCAGTCTTAGGCCCCGGAATAGAATGCAGAATGAGCGTTACAGATGTTTAGGTGTTAAAGATGTGCAAACATAAAAATAGATAGACAGATAGACAATAGATAGATATCCCTGAGATATATAATTAGTCCCGTGTGGGTTGGTTACTGTACATGTATTAACCTAATTAATTAATTAATTAAAAAAATTACATGGGGTCCCCCCCATTTTTTGTAATTAACAAATATAAAGCAGACAGCTGTGGTCCAATATTATCAGGTTGGGCAGATTCCCGGTATTTGGCTCCTTCCCAGCCTAAAAACTCCAGGCCACAGCTTCCCCAGAAGTGGTGCATCACATTACATGCACCAATTCTGAGGCTTTGCCTTGGCTCTTCCCGATTACCCTGGTGAGGTGGCAATTGGGGTAATGGTGTTTGGGGTTGATGTCAGCTGTGAAGTGTCAAAAAACACAGCTGGCATCAAGCAAGTAAGAGGATCTGTGGTGGCTATTTTACCTGGAAGTCCGGACAAAACCATATCATGATGTACACTAAGAACTCTCAGACGGAGATTCATAGGCACAAACAGTTTACCTAATTGACAGGCAGCAGGGGTGTCCCCCTGAGCGTCAACAACCTCTCTCTCAAGATCGGAGCATATAGACGCAATAACCACCACTTTTTGTAGCATAGGAACCGGTTCACAATTATCTCCACCCGATGCTCCTCGGTTCTTGAGGAACAAGCATTCAGACCTCCCTGAAAACAAAACTCATCATGCCCCCCAAAGAATCTGTCAGACAAAGCAATCTTGGGCTCCCTAAGGGTTGTCTGGAAGTCACGGTCCCCAAACCTGATGTGTTAGGCCTGTTTCACACATCCGTTTTTTCCCTTCAGTCAAAATCTGCCAAATTTTTTAAAAAAACGGATCCGCCAAAAATCGGTCGTCCATCTCACCCGTTTTTTTACGGATCCGCCAAGATTTTAGCGGCTCCCGGGCGGATGAAACGGACCCTGGAACTTTTTTTTGCTTTGACGGTCCGCTAATTTCAGCATTAACCCATAAATGCCGCTCCGGGAGCCGATAAAATCTCTCTCTCTCCCCTCACCCGTCCCGCGATATCCCTCTCCCAATCACACTCCACCTCCTGAGATATCGCGCTCCTCCTCCCGCGATTTTGCACTCCGCCTCCCGCGATTTCGCACTCCGCCTCCCGCGATACCTCCCGCGATCTACATGCAATTCGCGACCGCCGCGGTCGCTTTAAATTTGGCCGCATAACTTCTCCCACGGATCCTTCATCCTATGTGCTCCGCTGACTTCCGTCCGTCACGGATCAGCTGGTTTCAACCTTTGGCGGATTTCAACTGACCGCCGATGACGGAGGTATGAAACAGGCCTTAGGGACTCACGCACTTGTATGGCTGAGTGCGATCTGAATATCGGATCAAACATGGGAATGCAGCAGTCTGACATATGCATGGTCCTATACAGTGGCGGATTATAATGAGGTCAATTTGGGCAGTTGCCCTGGGCCCAGTGGGGTTAAGGGGCCCACAGCCCAGGCCAGTAAATTGCCCCATTATAATCCACCACCGCACAGGGCCGGATTAAAGGCAGGGCAGGCGGGGCTTCAGCCCCGGGGCCCCCACCACAAGAGCTTCTAAGGGGGCCCCCACCACATTCCTGCTGGCTGCTGCAATGGCACTCCATCTTCTCCCCACCTAAAAGTGAGTGACCGTGGGGGCGGCATTATGTGCTCTGCTACCAGCAGCATCTACAAGTAGCGTGAACGCTGATGCTGCTGGTAGCGTGCAAAGGATTGTGATGAGATCACAGGAGGGAAGGTGTCAGGGCCCCCGATCATGTGACCCCTGTCTCCTCCCCTCCTGTGACCTCATCACAGGTCCTGTGCGCACAGCACCGAGCACTGAGAGCAGCCATGTATGTGGAGTGCGGCTCTGCGGGTGGAGGTCGGTGCTGGAGGCCCCATTATTCTCTATGTGGAGTGGGGCTCTGCGGGTGGAGGTCGGTGCTGGAGGCCCCATTATTCTCTATGTGGAGTGCGGCTCTGCGGGTGGAGGTTGGTGCTGGAGGCTCCATTATTCTCTATGTGGAGTGCGGCTCTGCGGGTGGAGGTCGGTCCTGGAGGCTCCATTATTCTCTATGTGGAGTGCGGCTCTGCGGGTGGAGGTCGGTGCTGGAGGCTCCATTATTCTCTATGTGGAGTGCGGCTCTGCGGGTGGAGGTCGGTGCTGGAGGCCCCATTATTCTCTATGTGGAGTGCGGCTCTGTGGGTGGAGGTCGGTGCTGGAGGCTCCATTATTCTCTATGTGGAGTGCGGCTCTGCGGGTGGAGGTCAGTGCTGGAGGCTCCGTTATTCTCTATGTGGAGTGCAGCTCTGCGGGTGGAGGTCGGTGCTGGAGGCCCCATTATTCTCTATGTGGAGTGCGGCTCTGCGGGTGGAGGTCGGTGCTGGAGGCCCCATTATTCTCTATGTGGAGTGCGGCTCTGCGGGTGGAGGTCGGTGCTGGAGGCTCCATTATTCTCTATGTGGAGTGCGGCTCTGCGGGTGGAGGTCAGTGCTGGAGGCTCCGTTATTCTCTATGTGGAGTGCAGCTCTGCGGGTGGAGGTCGGTGCTGGAGGCTCCATTATTCTCTATGTGGAGTGCGGCTCTGCGGGTGGAGGTCGGTGGTGGAGGCTCCATTATTCTCTATGTGGAGTGCGGCTCTGCGGGTGGAGGTCGGTGCTGGAGGCTCCATTATTCTCTATGTGGAGTGCGGCTCTGCGGGTGGAGGTCGGTGGTGGAGGCTCCATTATTCTCTATGTGGAGTGCGGCTCTGCGGGTGGAGGTCGGTGCTGGAGGCTCCATTATTCTCTATGTGGAGTGTGGCTCTGCGGGTGGAGGTCGGTGCTGGAGGCTCCGTTATTCTCTATGTGGAGTGCGGCTCTGCGGGTGGAGATAGGTGCCGGAGGCTCCATTATTCTCTATGTGGAGTGCGGCTCTGCGGGTGGAGGTCGGTGCTGGAGGCTCCATTATTCTCTATGTGGAGTGCAGCTCTGCGGGTAGAGGTCGGTGGTGGAGGCTCCATTATTCTCTATGTGTTGTGTGGCTCTGCGGGTGGAGGTCGGTGCTGGAGGCTCCATTATTCTCTATGTGGAGTGCGGCTCTGCGGGTGGAGGTCGGTGCTGGAGGCTCCATTATTCTCTATGTGGAGTGCGGCTCTGCGGGTGGAGGTAGGTGCTGGAGGCTCCATTATTCTCTATGTGGAGTGCGGCTCTGCAGGTGGAGGTCGGTGCTGGAGGCCCCATTATTCTCTATGTGGAGTGCGGCTCTGTGGGTGGAGATCGGTGCTGGAGGCTCCATTATTCTCTATGTGGAGTGCGGCTCTGCGGGTGGAGGTCGGTGCTGGAGGCTCCATTATTCTCTATGTGGAGTGCAGCTCTGCGGGTGGAGGTCGGTGGTGGAGGCTCCGTTATTCTCTATGTGGAGTGCGGCTCTGCGGGTGGAGGTCAGTGCTGGAGGCTCCGTTATTCTCTATGTGGAGTGCGGCTCTGCGGGTGGAGGTCGGTGCTGGAGGCTCCATTATTCTCTATGTGGAGTGCAGCTCTGCGGGTGGAGGTCGGTGGTGGAGGCTCCATTATTCTCTATGTGGAGTGTGGCTCTGCGGGTGGAGGTCGGTGCTGGAGGCTCCATTATTCTCTATGTGGAGTGCGGCTCTGCGGGTGGAGGTCGGTGCTGGAGGCTCCATTATTCTCTTATTCTCTATGTGGAGTGCGGCTCTGCGGGTGGAGGTAGGTGCTGGAGGCTCCATTATTCTCTATGTGGAGTGCGGCTCTGCAAGTGTAGGTCGGTGCTGGAGGCCCCATTATTCTCTATGTGGAGTGCGGCTCTGTGGGTGGAGGTCGGTGCTGGAGGCTCCATTATTCTCTATGTGGAGTGCGGCTCTGCGGGTGGAGGTCGGTGCTGGAGGCTCCATTATTCTCTATGTGGAGTGCGGCTCTGCGGGTGGAGGTCAGTGCTGGAGGCTCCATTATTCTCTATGTGGAGTGTGGCTCTGCGGGTGGAGGTCGGTGCTGGAGGCTCCATTATTCTCTATGTGGAGTGCGGCTCTGCGGGTGGAGGTCGGTGCTGGAGGCTCCATTATTCTCTATGTGGAGTGTGGCTCTGCGGGTAGAGGTCGGTGCGGGAGGCTCCATTATTCTCGATGTGGAGTGTGGCTCTGCAGGTGGAGGTAGGTGCTGGAGGCTCCATTATTCTCTATATGGAGTGTGGCTCTGCGGGTGGAGGTCGGTGCTGGAGGCTCCATTATTCTCTATGTGGAGTGTGGCTCTGCGGGTGGAGGTAGGTGCTGGAGGCTCCATTATTCTCTATGTGGAGTGTGGCTCTGCGGGTGGAGGTCGGTGCTGGAGGCCCCATTATTCTCTATGTGGAGTGCGGGTGGAGGTCGGTGCTGGAGGCTCCATTATTCTCTATGTGGAGTGCGGGTGGAGGTCGGTGCTGGAGGCTCCATTATTCTCTATGTGGAGTGCGGCTCTGCAGGTGGAGGTCGGTGCTGGAGGCCCCATTATTCTCTATGTGGAGTGCGGCTCTGTGGGTGGAGGTCGGTGCTGGAGGCTCCATTATTCTCTATGTGGAGTGCGGCTCTGCGGGTGGAGGTCGGTGCTGGAGGCTCCATTATTCTCTATGTGAAGTGTGGCTCTGCGGGTGGAGGTCGGTGCTGGAGGCTCCATTATTCTCTATGTGGAGTGCGGCTCTGCGGTTGGAGGTCGGTGCTGGAGGCTCCATTATTCTCTATGTGGAGTGTGGCTCTGCGGGTGGAGGTCGGTGCGGGAGGCTCCATTATTCTCGATGTGGAGTGTGGCTGTGCAGGTGGAGGTAGGTGCTGGAGGCTCCATTATTCTCTATGTGGAGTGTGGCTCTGCGGGTGGAGGTAGGTGCTGGAGGCTCCATTATTCTCTATGTGGAGTGTGGCTCTGCGGGTGGAGGTCGGTGCTGGAGGCCCCATTATTCTCTATGTGGAGTGCGGGTGGAGGTCGGTGCTGGAGGCTCCATTATTCTCTATGTGGAGTGCGGCTCTGCGGGTGGAGGTCGGTGCTGGAGGCTCCATTATTCTCTATGTGGAGTGGGGCTCTGCAGGTGGAGGTCGGTGCTGGAGGCTCCATTATTCTCTATGTGGAGTGCGGCTCTGCGGGTGGAGGTCGGTGCTGGAGGCCCCATTATTCTCTATGTAGAGTGTGGCTCTGCGGGTGGAGGTCGGTGCTGGAGGCCCCATTATTCTCTATGTAGAGTGTGGCTCTACGATTCGTGACCCCCGTCACGTGACGAGGGGGGCCCACAGAGTCTGAACTGCCCCGGGCCCTGGCTACCCTTAATCCACCCCTGGTCCTATAGCACATAACATTGGTCCGGGTGTGATCCGATATTTTGTCAGACAGGAAATATGGCCCATAATGTCAGTCTTGTGAAACAGGACCAAACAAACTTTTGACAGTCGTTGGCTGACAACTCATTATCCGACAATTCTGTTGCCCAATTCCCATGTTATGGTCACATGGAGATAACTAAGCAGCCATACAATGTTCTTTATCTCTCAGATGGACAAAGCAGCAAGTGACACATGAGCTTCCTTGGGACTTTTCCATCGGAGTGCATACTGGCACACACTGCTACTTTAAAAGTACTTGCATTTAGGCTTTAGTCGCTTGTGTAGTGTTCCTATTACTACTACACTACCAATTTTTCAACATTTGTGAAGGCTTTGCTCCAGTGGACTAGGCAAATTGTCATGTCATTATTTCCAAAGACATAGCACTGGTGTCGACATCTCCAAAATTACAGCACTTATCTTTTGAAGCAGTTATTGTGGCCACACACTGAGGAAGTGACGGAGTCGTACATTGTGCTGTATCTAATTCAGATGATCACTCTGATATACAATAGAGAGGAATGAGCTCCATTATTCTGCTGTCACATTTTGCAAACCACGACACTCTGCGTACAAGCGGAATTCATTGCTTCCACTCTCTAGTCGTGATGTTGGCATAACCTTTCAATTACTGCAAAATAACCAGGTATAATTTCCATTAATGGCTAATTACTTCAGTTCAGAGACAGATGGAAGCAATTCCCCGTTCAAAAAATAAAGACGGCAGCTTTATATGGCAGAGGTATGTCGATTTTGGTACGGTAACGGTGTCTATAGGCAGTAGATCATCACAGATGTATCACAAAGAATGATGACAGGACAAATGCTACACACCCATATTATTACAGACCACATAGGAGAATGACACACAATTAACCTAGTATTTCTGTAGACGAAAGTGCATCTAAAGGTTGGTCACCCATAACAGTATATTGCTATAATATCTGTGTGAGAGATGAAGATTTATCTAAGTAGTGCATAGAGCTTACTTCAGTGGGTATAGGTAAAAGTCCAACGTAACAGGTCACGTTTCACTCATTCACAATCTGACTTTTTTAACATGAAGATGGAATAAACTATATTTTTATTTTTCTTAATCCTGAGATTAATATTTTTCCTTTTTTCAATCCATCAGGTAAATACACAAATGGTAGCCAAATAATGTAGACAAAACTTAGCTATATATTCCTGCACCAAGCTTTACGATGATGTATAAACCTAAAAATAGTTCCAAATTTTTTTATGGATTCTATTAGTTATCCATACAGTTTAACAAGGTTCTTGTTAGAATATGGTGGTAAATAAAACTCAAAAAAAACCTTCCAAATTTTTTTATGGGTTCAATTATTCATCCATGCAGTTTATCTTAGCTATTTTTACATTACAGTGGTGTATAAAACTCTCAAAAAGCCTTCCAAAATTTTTTGTGGATTCAAAGAGTCATCCATACAGTTTAATGTGCTTTGCATAAAATTATGGTGGATTAAAAATTTTAAAAAACGCTTGGCCTGGTACAGTTCACAAAATATTTTTGGTTAAAAAAAAATTGACTACAGTCATATGGTAGAACCTGCATTTTGTGAAATTTTGCTGGTTTGGCATAAAACAAAATTGCCTTCTACAAGTGTACAAATTTGGTTGTTCAAAAATTGACTATTGTCATGCAGTTGTGCTCAAAATTTTACATACCCCGGCTAGAATTTTTGCTTTCTTTGCCTTTTTTCAGAGAAAATGAATGATAACACCAACATTTTTTTCTTCACTCTTGGTTAGTGGTTGGGTGAAGCCATTTATTATCAAACTACTGTGTTTTCTCCTTTTAAATCATAATGACAACCCAAAACATCCAAATAACCCTGATTAAAAGTTCACTTACCCTGGTGATTTTGGCCTGATAACATGCTCAGAAGTTGACACAAATGGGTTTGAATGGCTACTAAAGGTAACATCCTCACCTGTGACCTGTTTGCTTGTAATCAGTGTGTGTGTATAAAAGCTGAGTGAGTTTCTGGGATCCAGACAGACTCTTGCATCTTTCATCCAGTCACTGATGTTTCTGGATTGTGAACATGGGAAAGCAAAACAATTGTCAATGGATCTATGGGAAAAAGTAGTTAAACTATATAAAACAGAAATGGATACAAAAAGATGTTCAAGGAATTGATAATGCAATTCAGCAGTGTTCAAACTGTGACTAACAAACGGAAAACAAAAATCTTCTTCACAACTGCCAGGAAAATTGTTCGGGATGCAAATTAAAACCCACAAATAACATCAGCTGAAATACTGGACTCTCTGAAAACTAGCAGTGTGGCTGTTTCAAGATGCACAATAAGGAGGCACTTGAAGAAAAATGGGCTGCATGGTCGAGTCGCCAGAAGAAAGCCATTAGTGTGCAAATACCATAAAGTAGCTCACCTACAGTATGCAAAACAGCACAGAGAAAAGCCTTAAAACTTCTGGAACAAGGTAATTTGAAGTGATGAGACAAAAAATTGAAATTTTTGGCCACAACCATAAACGTTATATTTGGAGAGAGGTCAACAAGGCCTATGATGAAAGGAACACCATTCCTATTGTAAAGCACGCAGGTGGATCGCTGATGTTTTGGGGATGTGTGTGGGTCGCCCCTCACACCCAGGGCAGCGGGGTACTCGGTACCAGGCCAGTGTCAGGGGGACATGTCACAGCAGCGGGGACCCGGTCCGTGGCCCTGGGTGCCCAATATCAATTGCGGTGATGTCAATAGTGTTATAGCTTATTTGAATAGTTCGTGACGCCACCCGTGGTGTTTGGCAAGTAAGATGTTGAGCCAACGCTGCATGGAGATCCACTGGGACTGATGGTGTGGTGCAGCAAAGATGGTGTAGCTCCCCACATGTGGAGCTGTAGTCCCAGGGCAGTGAGGGTGCAATGGATGAGGAGAGGCGCAGAATGGTATAGATGCTGGTACCCAGATGTAGCGGTGCTGAAGGTGTTAGCGACAAATGAATGGAGGACACCAGGGCTTGTAGTTTCAAAGCTTTACTTACAGTTCGTGGTACCCACTGGTGCCCGCCTTCGTGCCGTGTCCTCCGGGGTAGAGACTCAATCAACCTCCCGGGCAAGTCAGGGTTCTCCTCTCCAACACTCCACCAACATGTGCCTTCCTGAATGACTTCTCTATTGCGCCTTTTAATGTGAAGAGCTCCAGTACCGTAGTTCTCTGGAATTCCTCCTGTCAGATGTCCCTAGAACCTTACTTGTATGACAGACAGCTGTAGCCTCTATCGGGGACTCCTCTCAGAGTCCTGGCTCGCAAATCGGTTGCTGTTGTGTCCCAAGTCTTGGATGGGAGTAGTGCATTTACAGCCAACTACTCCACCGGTGTCTGCTGTAGAACCATAAGTGTCCATACAACCTCGGGGACTGGGCCCCGGCCTTGCGCTGAGAACCTATAGGCAGGGTTCCTCTTCCAACCCACAACTCCTCTCTGTTCTCCTACTCCTTTGTTCCGCGCTGTTCCTTCACCCTCTTATGGAAGCTTAGGTTGCAGGTCTACGTCTTTCTCCTTCTCTTCTCTTTCCCGTGCCAGCTGGCTCAGATCACTGAGGCAGCTGCAGCACTCTTTCTAAACTGACTTCAGAACTGAACTCATTCTCGCCTGACCTCCTGTCAGACTGACCTACTATCCTCAACTTTCCCTCTCTTTTATATTAACTCCACCCACCTCCCAGCACATGTCGTGTTACGAAGCAGGGTTCCACGAAGGATGCTCTGCTACCCCCAACCTGAAGCTGCTAGGCGGACCTACTGAACTATCCTGTGTGCGGGATGCAGGTGTTGGAGTGTGGAAAGGAGTTCCCAACCTACCTAATTGGTGGTGAACGACACCTTAGGAGAAGGTGCAGTATCTCTGTGGCGACTGAGCCTCAGGGGCGCCACATGTGAGCTCCACAGGCACAGGAAATTTGATCAACGTTGAAGGAAAGATGAATGCAGCATGCTATCAGAAAATACTGGAGGCAAATTTGCACTCATCAACCTGGAAGCTGCGCATGGGACATTCTTGGACTTCCAACATGACCTTGATCCAAAACATAAGGTCGTTTTGGTATTGCAATATTTGCAAGTTTAATGTTCATTTGTTTTTCATTGCTTAAGGCATTACTTGAGATATTTCCTTTGCTGTTTTGCACATGTTTACTTTATTGGACACTAACACTATTTGTGGAATACGTGGAAAAATTGTATATAATTGGGTCTACTTTTATATATCTTCTTATAATTATGTAAGTTGTCCCCTTACATGCACATTGTTTTTATTTTGGCTATAAATATTTGCCACCTGATCAATAAAGGCATATCATTAACTATATCTTGCTTGGCTTTCCTGATCATTTGGTCTTTCAGTTGTTTGGTTGTTTTTGTAATTTTAGTTGTTTCACTGCTTTCACTGAACACTGGTGGTAGTATATCATTTTTATGGTCATTGAGACGTGATTTTATTGATGCTTATAAAAACTTTTATAGATATTGTATTACATATATAATTTTTTATATATAAATACTAAATCTGGTGCTCGTGTTTCTATTTAGGACAGAAGTATGGTATCAAGCAGCAGGATTGCAGCAGTTTATAGCTGGAGAAAGGAAGC
Source organism: Dendrobates tinctorius (assembly GCF_039654945.1). NCBI lineage: Eukaryota > Metazoa > Chordata > Amphibia > Anura > Dendrobatidae > Dendrobates > Dendrobates tinctorius. Next base: position 20,874,644 of record NW_027361719.1, read on the forward strand.
GGTCCGGAATAGTACAGGGCGCAGATTGTTCAACATATGGCAGATTATTGCATGGGCCGATGCTCTCAGGACAGGGGCGAAACGGACTAGAGAATCTCCAAGCACAGTGCGTCTGAACAGGGAGAATGCTGTGGTACCACCTAAGGAGCTATTACCCCATAATGTACTGGAGGATGTGGAACTGAGTACCGGGAAAGAGCAGGATGAGAACGGCATGGGACTTGCTGTTGATGTTGTTACTGACAAGATTGTGCTGCCTAGTTAGTCAAGTAAAGTTTCACATGTTGCATTTGAACCGGACTGTGTCTTAATTCTTGCGAGCTCCACAGTGGTATCCCTGATGGCGCAGTGGGAGAAGACACTGGTACGCTGGTTAATGAATGCTGTTTTCCTGTGAGAGGAGGCCCGGGCACAGATACACCAAAGTGCTCGGCCATGACTACATCCCTGGCATTCTCTTACATGCCTACTTAAGCAGTCGCTGCTGACAATTAAACATGAATCTTTCCTTGTGAACCAGATGGAGATGGAGGACGACATGAGACAGGGAGATTATACCCAGCCCAGCCTCATCTGCTCAGCGCAGATTCAGTAACAATGAGGACATGAATGTTGAGGAGGAGTAGGAACAGGAGCTGGGTGAGGCTAGTACCCACACAACAGAGGCTAGTGCCCACACAAACTTCGTCCCATCTCTCCTACATGCATGGGCTGAGAAGGGGAATGTGGACCAGGAGATGGAGAGTAGTCATCATGGTGGAGACAGGGAAGTGTTGGCTGTAAAAACCTCGGCACACATGTTAGACTTACGTACCGCTGCCTTTCCATGGCTCCCACATTACATTCATCTTGGCCAAGAAAAAGAGTATTGGTTGTTCACCTTGCTAAACCCATGCTACAAGGAGAACCTTGCATCTCTCCTGAGGCTGAGATATCTAATAAAATGGTGCTAGTGCAGAGGGCCATTGAGGAAAAATTTCCATCAGACAACACAAGCGACAGGGACAAGCTTTCTTGCCCAACCGAAGAGAGGCAAGGGAGACACACAGCAGAGGAAGGGGTACATTGTCAAAGACCTAGGCTAATTTCATGACACCATCCCAGTGTCCAGGCCCTGATAACCTGGTATTTATGACAAGGAGGGAATTTTTAAGGATAGTCAAACAATACCTGGCTGATAAAACTAGTATGCTGTCTAATTCCTCTGTGACCTTCAGCTATTGAGTCTCAAAGCTGAACACCTGGCATGAGCTGTCTCTCTATGCCTTGGAGCTGTTGTGCGGCCCTGCTGCTAGCATCTTGTCTTTAGTGCTGTCAGGGCCAGGGGAGTCAAAACAGACAGGTGCTTTTTCTATCAGAAGGTGCTGACAAAATGAACAAATCTTGGATTATCCCCATATTTTCCACACCACCATATAACAGCAGCACATAAAATGTTTTTAATCTTCAATATTTCAATGAGGGCTGCCAGTTGCTGCCTTCAAGATTCTATGGAAGACCCTACTTATATATTTTTTCGTGACTTTGCACTGTGTGCAAAACCTTTTCAAGTGTAGGAGTGAATCAACTACACTTTCAAAATATTTTAATGAGGCTCTCCATTTGTTGCCTTCAAGGGTCTATTGATGACTGTATTACCCTCCTTATCCTTTTTCATGGCTTAGCACTTTGTTCATAGCCTTTATGAGTGTAGCTGCACATCAACTACACTTTCTTAATATTTTAATGAGGCCTGCCAGATGTTTCCTTTAAGGGTCTATGGATGAGGCTGCCTATAATTTCCTGGCTTTGCATTGTATGCAGAACCTTCATGAGTGTAGAAGTACCACTACTACACGTTTTCACAGTATTTGAATAAGGTACCACGGTTGGTGCCTTCAAGGGTGTATGGATGACCCTGCTTGTAATTATTGGCAGGTTTTTTACTGTGCAGAACTTTAATTAGTGTAGGAGTACTACAACTATATTTTGCTCACAATATTTGAATGAGGCACTACAGTTGGTGCGTTCAATGGTGTATGGATGACCCTGCTTGTAATTTTTAGCACATTTTGCACTGTGCTGAACTTTTATGAGTGTGCGAATACTACAACGGCACTTTAAGAATATTTCAGAGGTTTTGCAGTTGGTGTCTTTAAGGGTGTATTGATAACCCTGCTTGTAATTTTTGGCAGGCTTTGCACTGTGCAGAGCTTTTATGAGTTTAGGAGTGCCACAACTATACTTTGCAAACAATTTTTGATTTCTGTACTAGAGTTTGTGTCTTCAAGGATGTATGGATGACCCTGCTTGTAATTTTTGGCAGGCTTTGCACTTAATGCACAGCCTTTATGAGTCTAGGAGTATGACTACATTACATTTTGAACAAAATGTGTGTGAGGCCCTCCTTTATGTCTAATACAGGCTGTATCTGAGTCCCTCTTCCATCACATTTTGGCAGTTCTTGATTCCTTCATAATTTACACTGAAATATTCTATTTTTTAATAAAAATTTCAACTTTGATTTACTTACATTATTTATTTTTTAAATATTTTTTAAATTGTGACTTATTTATAAGTCATTATGCAGGAAAGAAAGTTTCTTAGCTTTTTTTTCCTGTAAACTACAATTTCTGGTCGACTTTGAATGTTTTGATGTCAGTTCTTAAAGAGGAGTAAAAATGTGACAGCATCTTTCTCAGCAGCGATTTGGGAGTCAGAGATTCTTCCAGGGGTCTTCCTGATGCCCTATTCACATTCCATTCATCACAAAGTTTAGTATAAAAATGCTCGGATTTCTCATTGACTCCCATTATACTCATTAGCAGAAACCAGCATCTGATTAGCTGATTCCTTCCAAGCTCTGTATAGAAACGGGAGTATGACTCATGAGTCACTGTAAAAGTCTCTGGCAGGAGGAGGAGGAGGAGGGAGCATCTGGGTCAGGAGGGTTGAAGAGGGGAATGATAAATGCAGGGAAAAGCGACTTCTTGTTTCTACATAGAGCAGAGAAAAAACAACAATTAGCTGGTTAAAAAGGCAAAGTGAGCAATTGTAATTACCGAGTGCTATATAATATGATGATTACCATATATTAAGGGGATAAAAACTTTGATGAGAGTGCATCTTTAAGAGGCTGATGCCTCTTAATTCAGGCAATTCTTAAAAGCTGTGCTCACCTCTGTGTGCCTCGCGACAAACCTTATAGTAAGATTTGTGACATTTGGTACGAAACTGACATAAAAATGCCAAAGGTTGGAAAATTCTTGCACAAAAATTTTGCATCTTTTCTAAGTGTTTTACTCCAGGTTTCTTTGATGAATCAGAGCTGAAGTGTTAACCTATCTCTGCTGCCTTCAACTCTTGGACATTGTTTCTTGTACTGGGTGTAAGTTCGAGAGTAGTGAAGAGTTCTCCTTTTGATCCATGGGAGTTTTCTTAAAATACAAATCAGAAGTATTTTGTTCCAATAGGAGGTACTATTACTGCACACACTATTTTATACTGAAAAATACTGGTACTTGGTATTGCCATTAAAAAAAAAAATCACTTTATCTGACTTGTACTGATGTGGCAATAGCAGTAATTTACCAGCCTGGTGGCAGCCGTAATCATGCTGGAGTATAAATTTGGTGCTTCTTTTAACTATGCAACACCTATTGGTTGGCTTAAGGTACTGTCACACTTAGCGATGCACCAGCGATCCCGACCAGCGATATGACGCAGTCAGGATCGCTGGTGCATCGCTAAGTGGTCGCTAGTGAGCTGCCACACAGGCAGATCTCACCAGCGACATAGCAGGGGTCGGGGGTCGCTACTTACCTGTCAGACGAGGCGATCCTGACGTCCTCCCACCCGCGTCCACGCGTCGCTCGTCGCCACAGCAGGAAGCTGACGACGAGAAACGGTCCAGGACGTTCTCGCGCGATCAGCGATAATCAGCAGGGGAGCGGTCGGCGGTAAGTATCAGACATAGCGATATCGTTAGCAATATCGCTCTAACGTCACAAAAAACAGTGACGTTAGAGCGATATCGCTTAGTGTGACAGGTCCTTTAGCGTACACCAATTTTTAGACCAACATTTTGGTGAAATTTTGCCACGTTTTAAGCCACACTCCCTTCCTACTAAGCATTGCTTTATTTTCACTAAGCCAGGCCTACTTGTTGAATGAGGGTCAAAAAGTGTCTAAAACACATGATAAATGTGGCGTAAGTCATGTATGTGAAGTTTTTAGTGCAAATAGAGCCAGAATACTAACAACGTATTTGATAAGTCTCTCCCATTATATCTTGAATGCATGATTTATGAAAACAGTTCCTGTGCCAAGTGTTAGAATAAAAAGAAGCAACCCTGAAACTCAGCATGTAGACTTTCTACAGAGAACAGTGATGGTTATAATCCCCATCAGCTATGCTCCACACAGGGTCAGTCTCACCTCTGCTTCTTACATTTGACAAATAAATCTTTCCATCCAAGAAAATAACATGCTATGGACTTTTCATTCCAGGGGTTACTTATTGGACATTACAGCCGCACAGAGACAAAGGGATGCCAGCGCTAATGAATAGATTGTCTGAGATAAAATTTTAGTGCCAGCATACCTGCAACCAGCCCATAGAAGTGATGTGTTGATTAAAAAGTGATCTTTATGACTTTACAGCAAGAGGCCCAATTTACACTTGCCAGGGCACAAAATACATATGTTTTGTGCAGAGGGTAAATCTGTGGCTCAGACACCTGCGGACACCGGCCTCTTCAAGCCACCAGACTCATTTTCCATGAGCTTTCCTAGCAGTCACTAAATTACAGATCAGCACTCCAGCTTAATCCTCTCACTTGACTCTCCTGTCTCCAGCTTAGACTTTACTGATGCAGGCGACTGACTTCATCACTGTCAGGACAAATTCCAAGATGGGAGGATTTCTTTTTTCAAATAAGCAATATATTTGTGTTCAAACTAATTAACCCCTTTTGACACATAGAAGAAAAGTCTTGGTTGCTTTCTTTCAAGAGCTTTTTTATAAAGTCACCAACTATTGGGTTTTTCCATTACATTGTGGTTTGTAGACCACTCTACTTTCACCTCCTTCGATTCATTTCTTTACAAGGGGAGAGTTATACATATAAAGTAAAGTTATGTAAGAATGATTTGCTCTACATTCCATTTGTCCGGTAGTTCTGTTACTTCATCGGCATCACAAAATTTTAGGATTTCTTGATGCCTTCTGGAAAACAAAAGGAATTTAAAAAAAAAAACATAATCTGATCGCATTTGTAATGAGTCCTTCAAAACCCTGTTACTCTTATTTACTTTTTTAACTTGTGTTTAGCCGCTGGGGCTAGAGACAGGGAGGAATAAACTAAATGGGAAAAGGGAAGAGGATATAAACACACACATTCAACAGCAACTTAATGAACACCACAACTCAAACTCCAAACTTCAACTACTTAGCTGTAACACACAGCTCAGGAAGACAAATCTCCAATAGCAAGGACGAAATCCTACTCAGCACAGTGTCTCCTAACAGCAAAGAAGCAGACTTTTCACTGGCAGGACAGAGTGGGTCTGGCCATAATTAAAGGGAATCTGTCACCCCTTTATTCGAATATGAGCTGCCGGCACCGACATCAGGGGCTTATCTACAGCATTCTGTAATGCTGTAGATAAGCCCCCGATGTAACCTGAAGGATAAGAAAAAAAGTGTTAGATTATACTCACCGGGGGGAGGTCCGGTCCGATGGGTGTTGCGGTGCGGTCCGGTCCGGCGACTTCCATCTTCTAACGGTGAAGTCCTCTTCTTTGCTGCCTGTCGTGGCTCCGGCGCAGGCGCACTGCTCTGCCCTGTCAGAATGCTGTAGATAAGCCCCTGATGTCGGTGCCAGCAGCTCATATTCGAAAAAAGGGGTGACAGATTCCCTTTAACAGGAACAGTTAAGGACCAGATGAGAAGCAGCTGAAATGGAGCTGCATGTTTCTGACCAGCATAGAAAGGGTTGTTAACCTCTTCAGCACCAAAGGAAACCAAATTAATTTAATATGGGATCCAATTACACAAGCTAAATGGAAGATCTGCGATTCACAATACACAGTGATCTTCTACCTCCAGGTCTCCCAGGTTGGCGAGGCACACTCGTAACAAAATCCTTAGGACTTGAGTTGAGAAACACTGCTTTAAGGGTCATCAAGCAAATGTAAGCTGCTTTGAGAGTACTGTTACACTCCCCACCCAAATATCAGACACATGTGTAATAATGATGGACAGGGAAGGGGCCTGCCAAGATGCAAGGTAAAGGATCCTGGGTGCACTGCCGAACGGGAAGGTAGATTCCAGGGGTTAACATAGCCAGTGGGAGAAGAATACTCAAGGAGGAACGAATGATAGATGTGTTGTGCTAGGAATGGAAGGAATAAAAATTGCTGTGTCCTATCCCACGCTTTACCATTTGATGAAATTGCACTGACAAGTAAATGTTTACTTGTGGCAATGCATTTGGTGCTCTCTGAATTGAATTGTGCACAGCATCTCCTGAGTATGGAGGCGTAAACACAGTGGAGGCCTGCGGCCTACAAGTGAGTGTTATGTACCCCACACCTGAAAGCACACTGGGACATTGTTTTCCACCCCACTGTTATGCATCCCACACCGGACAGCAGTTTGGTCATGCCTACTGCTCATGGCAGCTTTAGATTTGGTGTAGTTGGCAGAATCAGTCCATGCATTAAGAAAACTTGTCAGATGTAGGGAAGGATCCAGTGAAAGCAAAGATTGCACCGAGTATCGGATGCACGATGGTGGTGAATGGCACGAAATGGAAAGACAGACCCACCCGTGGGAGTAAGAGAAGTGAATGAGTATGAAAATACATCCAGCCTGGGAAGTGGCTTGTCCAGAGAGGCCAGCCTGTGTTGAGAGGTGCCCGCCCCCAACGGAAGAAGAAACCTCGTCCATTGCAGAAAGTCAATAGAAAATGGGCAGAGACTCCCAGCAAATGGGCATGTAAGTCAGAAGTAGCTCTGTCTAGGAAGGGTGGAGCAATGGAGGAGTACACCCTCAGAACATCAGGCCAGTGCCATTGTTGGAGAGAGGAAGTGAAAGCAAGCAGGACGCATTGGAACAGTTCCACAATGCAGCTCTCTGTGGTTGGCCTGGACAGGCTGAATGGCAAAGAAAGATGAAGCCTCTGGAGCAGGAAATGCGGCCGGGAGAATTGGGTCCATTGGACGAACTACCCAAACCCTCGGGAAAGATTCGCTACCCAGAACCGACCCCCAGGACCGAGGTTCTCTGGCCGGTACCTGGGGACAAACCTGACCCCCAGGCAGAAACGGCCATGTCGGTATGGCCAAAACCCTGCTGCTCAGCAACGCGACTGAAAGCGATGGTGGCGACCTTCGCAGTAAGTACAACTCAACCCACTGGAGAGATCCCAGCACAGAGAGCAGCTCCTGCCCCCTTGACATGAATGCTAGTGGAGGAGACCCCTGCACCAGAACCTGCTAATGCTAAATGGTTGGCAGCAGTCATCCAAAGGAAGAAAGAGAGAAGAAGTGGGTGCTGGCCCAGTTGAAGCATCCTAGAGGCGGTGAGGTAAGCAATTGGCTGACACAGAGTTGTGAGGCATTTCGCCTCTGCGAGGGGGTATGAGTTCATACAGCAGGCGGTCACTGGTGACAAAGTATGTCTCAATGCAGATTCCTTACCCGCATGGACCCTACATGCTGCTGGCAAGAAGATTGCCTCAACTTCACTGAAGATGGACTGTGGGGGTGGCATGCGGTTGCAGTGTCCATAATCCATCCATAGGAGGAAAATCCTCCTCAGGCAGCAGAGCAAGGAAGGTTGTTATCCCCAGGTGGCCACTCAGCTGCAACTGGAGGAATTCTCAGTCAGGACTCTGACACTTCCAAGTCGCGCGCACTTTGGCCTTACAGAACGGACCCGGAAGAACAGCTGGGAGACAGGGTACATCCTTCACCGTCAGCATCAAAGGGGCGGCCCTGACTGAAGTGTCCAGTAGTCCGACCACAGTGATCATATCACAGGGCCCCCAATCAGCCACCTTTGTTGGATGGTATGGAGCAAGGGAAACCTGGGTGTGAAGGCAGGTACAGCATCCAACATGGTGGCCTGGAAACAAAAGATCAACTCTGACTAAGTTTGTAGTTGTGTTTGCTGCACAAAAAGAGAAAATGAGAAAGTAACTGGTCCTCTTTCCTGAGGTGGCCCTGATTGTGCCAGGTATCCCTGGATGTTGGCCAGGATAGCCGAAGTTTTGTGTTCCCCCCCACCCTCCAAGTTGTTTTATGTACAGTTGCGTATCCCCCTGCTGGAGTGAGGGACTTTGAACCCTTTCTGCCTCTATGGACTCTACACATGTCCCATGGACTTTATCCCATCTCCCCAGGAACCTTTTTTTTTCCCATGAATTTTGCCCCCCAGGGACTGTGAGCCTGACTCTAGGGCAGCATTGTGCAATTTAAAGGGACTATTCTGTTCCCGGAGCCTGTGGCTGCAAATATGGCTCTGTGAGATGCTGGATCTCTTCACCTTACTTTCAATTGGCGATGGTCGCAGATAGCTTAACTCAGCTGCAGGCACACATGTTATGAAGAATCCAGAAGAGACTTTGATTCCTTTAAGGATTCTTGTTGAATGCATACAAACAGCAGCAGGTAAAAAGACTTTCTTCAGACAAGCTGAAAGCACATGTGCCTCTAATGAAGTCAAGATGGAGACTTAGACACAGGGAGAAGAAGGAAGTGACATCACACCCAGAAGAGGGAGACAGGCAGACAGAAGAGACAAACTTGATGGAAAGGGAGGATTTAGCTATGCAAAACACAGGAACACATAGCAACAATAAACAATATGACAGACTGCAATACAGCTTGTAAAATGTACAGGATAGTCTGTAAAATGTCTCATTCATGAGACATAACACACCCCGTCTGAAATCTTTAGATTTCATAATTCTTATAATGTCCTCTGGGGATGTCACTGTAAACCTGAAAAACAAAGGGAAACAAGCATGCAAGTAATAACAACAACAGTTGTAGTCCAATTGGCATGGTCCAATCTTCAGTTGGAGGCATGAAGTCCTCAACAGCGGAATAGACCGAGTCCAAATGTAAACCCATCTTCAGATTGGGGAAGCCGCAATGTACAAACACTTCCACCAACCTAATGATCTGCTGGAGAAAGTTCAAATGTTAGAATGTTCCAACACAGCTGGAGGAATATATTGCAGTAGGCTCCCTGCTTTGAGCTGTGTCCATAACCAACGACTTTCATATGATGTCCTCCTTTGGTAAAAGTAGCACAAGCTCAGTGACTGGACAAAAGAAAATACAAGTTGAACCGCCTTTCCTAACCTTGACTTCTACCTTACGGATCTTCCGGTCAATGCTTGGATTAACCTTGGTAATAAGACCCATTGGCCAGTCGTTGCAATGAGCTTCTTTATCTTTAAGGAGGACGAGGTCTCTCTCTTGGAGATTAGGTTTTGCAGTCTGCCATTTGTGACGGCTTTCAAGCAAGTGCAAGTATTCGGCTTTCCAGTGGTGCCAAAAGACATTGGACAAGTGTTGTACCTGTTTCCACTGACGTTTGTAAATGTCCCCATCCACAAACTTCTCTGGAGGAATTGCGGCAGCTCCAACCTTCTGAGTAAGAAGTGTAGCAGGAGTAAGGATCATTGGTGCATCAGGATCCGATGTTACTGGTACCAATGGTCCTGTGTTTATCACAGCAGACACTTCGGCCAGGAAGGTAACCAACACTTCGTGGGTGAGGGGTAACTTGTGATCCAGCAACATCGAATCTAGGATTCTTCGAGCAATGCCGATCATATGTTCCCAGGATCCTCCCATATGCGAGGAATGTGGAGGGATGAACACCCAAGTACACCCATTGTCAGTCAAAAAGTTGTCCAATTGTAGTTCTTGCACGCTCCCACAAAGTTAGTTCCACAGTCAGATCTGAGCTGCTTGGCGGGTCGCCGGATAGAAAAGAATCTTCTGAGGGCATTGATAAAACAAGAGGAATCCATAGATTCAATTACCTCAATGTGAACTGCTCGGATGCTAAGACAGGTGAACAATACGGCCCACCGCTTAATGTTTGCAGCTCCACCACGAGTCCTTCTTGTAACAACCGACCATGGGCCAAAAACATCTACACAATGTACAAGAATGGCTGGCCTGTGTTTAGCCGGTCTGTTGGAAGATTTGCCATTTGTTGATGTTGTTTTCCTCTTTATTTTTGACATTTAATGCATTTATGAAGCACTGAGGAGACACGTCTCTTCATCCCCACGATCCATAGGCCAGCAGACCTTATAATGCCTTTGGTAAACTGTCGTCCTTGGTGCTGCACTTGTTCATGATAGTGACGGACCAACAGCATAGCGATATGGTGCCGACCCGGGATGATGATAGGATTCTGCTCCTTATCACCTAGGTCAGACTTCTCTATACGACCACCCACCTTCAGCAATCTATGATGATCGATCACTGGGTTCAATTCAAACAGAGAACTGTTCTTAGACAAGCTAGTACCCCTTGTGATACTGTCAATCTCGTGTCCATATTCTTCTGTTGCAAACATCGGATGATGAATTGCTCGGCATGTCTGATATCAGCAACGGTAGGGTGTCCTCTACACATGTGCCAGCCACAACACTCTGATGTCTTGTTACCGACAAAGGACTGAGTGATGTGAATAAGACGAGCTATGACCCGCACGACAGCTGACCATCTTGAGAAGTGCTCAAAGCGGAGAGATCTCAGTTTCAATTGTGGCAACACAGAAGTGTAGTGAGTAGAAATGATTGGTCTGATCTCTTTGTCAGACTCTGGTTCCACCAGCTCGTAAATGTTGTTGAAGTCTCTTGAACTGGAATCCTTGTACAGGAGCCTTGGAGGTGACACCCATATGTTGTCATTGAGTTTAGATGTGGCGGTGAGTCTTGACCCTTGGTCAGCTGGATTCACGTCAGTAGGGACGTAGTACCACTGGTCAGGGGTAGAAAAGCTTCTGATACGCTCTACTCTATTGCTGACGTAGACATAAAATTGTTTTGTTTGTTATAGATGTAATCAAGTACCACTTTACTGTCTGTGTCGAAGGTAAATGAATCAATAGCAATCTCCATTTTGTCCTTTATAGCTTCAGCTAACTCCACTGCCAGAACGGCAGCACAAAGTTCGAGTCTTGGAACAGAGTGAGCAAGTTTCGGGGTTAGTTTTTCCTTACCGAGGATGAATCAACAATGCACCTTGTTACCTTCTTCCAAAGTCTTCAGGTAGGCTACTGCAGTTATAGCCTCTGTAGAAGTGTCGGAGAAAATGTGGACTTCTCTTCTGATGGTGGCTGAAAGGGTGCCTGGGGAATAACGTGGGACTTGGAAATGCTCTAAGACCTTCAGAGATGTCTTCCACGCCTCCCACCTTTGTTGTTTCTGGGATGGTAGCGGAGTGTCCCAATCCGTACTCTGGGCGGTCAACTGTCTCAACAGTATCTTGCCTTGAATGGTGATGGGTGCAATAAACCCAAGAGGATCATAGATAGGACTCCTTGTTTAGTGAAAGGATTATCACAAGCTGACACCTGGAAAGTGAACGTGTCCTGCTTAATATCCCAAAGCAGACCGAGGCTGTGTTGCATGGGAGGAATGTCAGAACCCAGAGCAAGCTCCCTTACACCAGCAGCGTGATCCTCAGATGGAAATGCCTTCATTATCTTTTCACTGTTGGAGATGATTTTGTGGAGTCTAAAGCCCCCGTTACACATAGCGATATCGCTAGCAATATCGCTGTAAAGTCACCGATTTTGTAACGTAGCAGCGATATTGCTAGCGATATCGCTATGTATGATACTTACCTCCGACCGGCTCCCCCGCTGATTATCGCTGGTCGCACGAGAAGGTCCTGGATCATTTCTCGTCGGGCGCTTCCTGCTGGGCTTCCTGTGGCGCCGACGAGTGACGCGTGGACGCGGGCGGGAGGACGTCAGGATCGGGAACGCTGGTGCATCGCTAAGTGTAACGGTACCCTAAGTTTTGCTGTTGACAGCATTTCCTGAGTCCTAGAGAGCAGATCAATAGTCTCTTCACTTGTGGGAAGAGACTTCAGCCCATCATCTACATAGAAGTTTCTTTCCACAAATAGATGAGCATCAGACCCATACTCTCTCTCACCTTCCCGTGCTGTCCGTCTTAGTCCATAGATGACCACTGCAGGTGAGGGGCTGTTCCCGAAGACGCGCACATTCATCCTGTAGTCTATGACCTTGTGGCGGACGTCGTTGTCTTTGTGCCATAGGAATCTGAGGTAGTTTCTGCTGTCTTCTCTCACAATAAAGCAATGAAACATCTGTTGAATGTCGGCCATTACTGCGACAGATTCTTGTCTGAAGTGAATCAGTACTCTTATAAGGCTGTTGTTTAGATTAGGCCCAGTGAGGAGCAGGCTATTTAGGGAGATGCCTTCATACTGAGCACTGGAGTCAAACACCACTCTAATTTGGTCAGGTTTGCGAGGATTGTAGACACCAAAGGATGGAAGATACCAGTATTAGTGGGGGTGCGGGTTCCACATGACCTCTATCGAAGATATTTTGCATGAAGTCGACAAAATGTTTCTCCATCTCTGGCCTTCTCTTTAAGGTGCATTTTAGGGATGAAAACCTTGCCATTGCTTGTTGCACATGATCAGGTAGCCTTGTTCTTGGAGAACGAAAAGGTAAAGGTGCTACCCAGCTATTTAAATTGTCTTGGGCAAATTCCTTTTCCATAATCTTTATAAATTCTTTGTCCTCCCTTGCAGGTGCTAGCTGGTTGTCTTCTCTTGTAGAGTTGAACACTGTTGACCCGAGGTCATCATTCCGGGACAGGAATATGTTTGTGTCGTCAGAGGTTTCTTTCTTCCACTTGTTGTCGCTTATCTTCTCTTTCACCCAGTAATGATGAGAGCATGGTTGAAAGTAAGTGCTGCGACCATTTGGTAGGACGTGAGTCTTAAATGAGGAAATCCTCGTGGGTCTCTTCATCTTTTCTATACAGACATTGCCAATGATAACCCAGCCTATGTCTAAGCATTGAGCATAAGGAGAGTCGTGTGGCCCGTTGATTTGCTGACGTACCTTGTATAGTCGCAGAATGTCTCTGCAAAGCAGGATCAGGATGTTTATGCGGTTGTCGAGAGCTGGTATATTGCCTGCCAAAGTCCATAGATGAGGGTGATGGAGTGCAGCCTCTGGAGTTGGAATTTCCTCATTGTTGGACGGTATCTGGTTGCATTCGACCAGAGTGGGTAAGGGTATCTCCACATTGTTCTCAAGAGAAGACACCATGAGTCCATTGGCTCTTCTCCCAGAGACCTCCGTAACACCGCTGCAGGTGCCTTGGGTGTAGGGGTGAGAGTTTCCCTTTAAATCAAACATGTCAAAGAGCTCTGACCTAGCAAGTGACCGGTTGCTCTGGTCCAGGATAACATACACCCCCTTGCGGTTTTCTCTGGTCGACCCTTGGGATACACATTCGCCAGGCACATCTTCGCACACGACTTGTCCCAGAGGCCTTCTCCGCACACTTCTGTGCATAGTAACACAATAGAGCCCAATACTTTCCACGACATTAATGGCGGTAACTTGTGATAATAACCCGCCATAATAGTAAGTAGTTCCACTCCATAAGTATATATATATATATATATATATATATACACACACACATGGAGAAGCAAAGAGTGATTGAATCCAAAATGAATTAGAGAAATATCAAACTTTATTATAACAAATATGCACATTAAATATCCATAGCAAAATTGCACATAAATAATTGACACCAAAAGCTAGGAGGGAAGGGAAGCGGAGATAACACACAACCCACTGCACCAAAGACTACACCACACTCTATAGGAAGCCCAGGTAACATGTAAACATAGCGTCACCCGCCCATATTCATAATAATTACAACCATAGTAGGTATACAGGGACAGAGATCCCGCCAGGCTAGCTAATCATAATGAGGGGTAGTAGCGGTAAACAGTCCCACAAAAAACATAATTACGCCATAATGGCAGAAAATGGAGTAAAGGGAGAGCTTGCCTAATGGTGCCCGGGTACCCCAGACTGTGGAACAATCCCCGACACGCGTTTCGCGCTACCAAAGAGCGCTGGAGGAAGGCATAAGCTGTGCAGTGTTAGATTGGGATAGATGGAGCGCTTGCACATGCTCCTCACTGTCGCACTCCAAACACTTAATAGATATTTTACAGTCCTTAGCAAAGTGTTCAGTAGAAGCGCAGCACCTGTAACATATCTCAAAGTTCTTCAGAAGCTCTTTGCGTTCCTGGAGTGGTTTCTTTCTGAAGCCGATGCACTTCTTTAAGGGGTGAGGTTTCTTGTGAATGGGACACATACGATTAGGATTCTCAACCTTCTCACCTTTGTCACTCTAATCTTGTGATACTGAAGGTGTTGGAAGAACATCAGTCTTCTTGACGGACATTGGAGCTCGGCAGTTCCTGTAGTTAAGACGTAGACTGCCGTGTTTAGGGGATGAAACAGGGTCGCTGTGTTCTCCATAGGAAAAACTTGGATCGGTCTTACACTCTGCAATATTTTCGATGAACTCGCAGAAGTAGGAAAATGGAGGGAAGGAGACTTGGTTTTCCCTTTTGTATTTTGATCCAAACATGGCCCACTTATTTTGGATATTGGACGGCAGCTTGGAAACTATTGGGGTTACCCCATGAGCAGTGTCCAGGTAGCTGAGGCCAGGCAGGTATGGGTCTGCTTTGGCCAGCTGAAGCTCTAACAGGAGGCCGCTGAGCTCTTGGAACCTTGCACTGTCCTTAGTAGATACCTTTGTAAAATCTTCTAGTTGCTTGAACAGGGCCTTTTCTATGGCCTCAGGACTGCCATAGCTTCCTTCTAGCCTCTTCCATGCAGCGGTGAGACCCACGATGGGATTACTGATGTGGACGGATTTAAGTCTCTTGACCCGATCCGTGGATTGTGGCCCAAGCCACCTGATTAACAGGTCTAGCTCTTCAGCGGCGGTGATGCCGAGGTCACTGATTGTGGTTTTAAAGGTACACTTCCAACCCCTGTAGTTCTCAGATTTATCGTCAAACCTTGTAAGACCGGTCTTAGTTAGATCACGCCGAATCATGTACCTTGCAAAGCCTGTCATATCAGCATTCTCTGATTTTGGAAGGACCAATGCTGGCTGGGTATCATTGTTCATACAGTCTGTGCTATGACCTGGGAATGCAGGTACATATGGGGCAGCGTAGGCGTTCAGTCCATTAAGTGGCTTAATGAGCTTAGTTTCTGCCACACATGGGACTTGAATTGTGTGACTTGCAAAAAACAGAAGCCGCGGAGACACCATCACATGTTTCTCAACGCAAGCAATGACTAGCCAGGTCTTTCACCAGGAAGGAACAACCATGGGAAGGGCAGTCTCCAATGAAGGAAACCACCTATGCCAAAACATGGTATCCATCCACAGACAGATGTGATTGACAGGATGATTGACCTCATGGAGATCAACATCAGACACTGCGGAGACACCATCACGTGTTTCTCAACGCAGTGATTCTAGAGCACTGCCCCCATCACTTATGGGAAAGACCTGGCTAGTCATTGCTTGCGTTGAGAAACATGTGATGGTGTCTCCTCGGCTTCTGTTTTTTGCATGTTTTACATATTTCCCATAAGGGATGGGGGCAGTGCTCTAGAATCACTGCGTTGAGAAACACGTGATGGTGTCTCCGCAGTGTCGGATGTTGATCTCCATGAGGTCAATCATCCTCATTTTTTCATGGTCTTTTACTAGGCATTGCTCCTACTATCCAGTTTCCTACTCCACACTGATGAGGGGCAATACCCCGAAACAGCTGTCTGTGGATGGATACCATGTTTTGGCATAGGTGGTTTCCTTCATTGGAGACTGCCCTTCCCGTGGTTGTTCCTTCCCGGTGAAAGACCTGGCTAGTCATTGCTTGCGTTGAGAAATAGAGTTGAGCGACTTTTGGTTTTTTAGGGTCGCGTTTCGTTTCGTGAAACCCGACTTTTCCAAAAGTCGGGTCGAGCAAGATCGTCCGATTATAGGGAAAAGTCGGGGTCGTCCCGAAACACGAAACCCAATGTAAGTCAATGGGGAATAAAAGTCGGCAGTGAGAGGAGGACAGGAAACACACCTACAGTGCCCATTTGAATGCCAAAAGCATCAATTCTTCTTACTTAAGCTTGTCAACCTTAATTAACTTCATAATACAAGTTACGCACTGAAAAATGGGGGTTATTTGGCTAAAGTTGTGGGGGGGGAGGGCTGGCTGCAGGTTTTCATGTGCCCTGGGCGAAAGAGCGCCCCTTTAACACATACCACAACTCATCAATGATCATGCTCCGATACGGCAGAGAAATAGCGGTATAGTACAATGAAAAATACTTCACTTTTTACATCTCATGACGAGGCCCATCTATTTCTCCATACAGAATCATTGGTCCCATATAATGTTTGAAACAGTATATGATGAGCTCCACATAATGCTACAGTATATGTTGGTCCCCATGGATGAAGCTCCACTGTCTTATGGGCCCAAATAATGCTCCAAACATAATGGGCCCCATTTCTAATGCTCTAGTGTATAATGGGCCCTGTAAATGCTGCTCCAGTGTCTGATGTCCACCTTTGGAATGTTCCAGTGTATGGTGGGCCCTATCTATCATTCTCCAGAGTATAGTGCTCCCCAAAAATTGCTGTCCCAACATTGAAAACAATCAAATAAGTCTCCTCGCTAGGGAATCCCTGGACTAGTCTGGACTCCTCGTCGTCCCCATCTTCCATCTCACTGCACAGTATTTCAACCTTGCAAGTGCTGTGATCCTGAGCAAGCAGGGGGGGCCCACTCGTTGGCGACGGCACTGGCACAGGGCCCCTGATAGTACGGTGGTGTGTCTGATGGCGGGTGGGTCGAACCTGCACTTTCATCTGCAGCTTCCTCTTTGTCACCGTGTAAGATGGAACTGTATATGGGAAGGGTAAAAGTGTAACCTGAGTTTCATCAGGGTCAGATTCAGGCCGTGTAGCGTGAGAGGGGAATGTAGTGGTCTGGGTCAATGTACCAGCAGATTCATCGAGCAGTCGCTGGGCATCAGTGCACTTGTGTCGCCCCCAGGAGTACGGTCACCACAGTGGCATTACCTTCCTCCTAGGGAGTGTGATATCATGCTTGGGAGCAACGAAGGATCTCTCTAGCAGGTTAACTGATTGGGCGGCGTTATTCCCACAAGTCATGACCCTCCAAACAGCGTTCATGAAGGCAAAGTGTTTGTTTTACGTGGGCAGTATGGTTGCAAAGCTGAACCTTAAAGGAATGTCCAGAAGGGCACCACCAGGAGTGGAGCCTACGGTTAAATTCGACTCCACCTGGGAAACCTCAACCATGCCAGCTACAGAACAGATGCACACATTGCAAGCTTAATTCCGTTAACGAACGAGACTCCGTCATGCCCCGCGGTCCGAGTCCGGCTTACTAGAGGGACACGTGAGGCTCTGGAACATGAGATTGGCCAATAACTGGTGTGTCATGCCCTTACATGTCCGTGGCTGCATGTGCGCTACACTGAAAAGGCCAGCGTTTGTCGCTTACAGGTGCAGATAACCCGTTGAACAACGTTAGTGATGGGGATCACTGAGTGATTACAATTATTACCCGCGAACAATGATTTCCCAGTAAGTGCAGGTCAACTGCAGTTCCGGAATTAGGCCTAACCGTCATTCCTGAAAAAATGAAAAACTTACGTGTGCAAACCACAGGTGCTGTAGTTTGCCAGCCGTTCTCACGCCCAGTATGGATTACACGTGATTGCACAAAGGTTAGAAAGGGTACCGTATCCCCAGATAACACGTATGGATAGCGTACACATTCAAAATATATATCTCAGGATGCAGGCTCAGACGGTGTCAGGCCCAGTATGGATTGCACGTGATTGCACAAAGGTTAGAAAGGGTACCGTATCCCCGGATAACATGTATGGATAGCGTACACATTCAAAATATATGTCTCAGGAGGCAGGCTCAGACGGTGTTAGGCCCAGTATGGATTGCACGTGATTGCACAAAGGTTAGAAAGGGTACCGTATCCCCGGATAACATGTATGGATAGCGTACACATTCAAAATATATGTCTCAGGAGGCAGGCTCAGACGGTGTTAGGCCCAGTATGGATTGCACGTGATTGCACAAAGGTTAGAAAGGGTACCGTATCCCCGGATAACATGTATGGATAGCGTACACATTCAAAATATATGTCTCAGGAGGCAGGCTCAGACGGTGTCAGGCCCAGTATGGATTGCACGTGATTGCACAAAGGTTAGAAAGGGTACCGTATCCCCGGATAACATGTATGGATAGCGTACACATTCAAAATATATGTCTCAGGAGGCAGGCTCAGACGGTGTTAGGCCCAGTATGGATTGCACGTGATTGCACAAAGGTTAGAAAGGGTACCGTATCCCCGGATAACATGTATGGATAGCGTACACATTCAAAATATATGTCTCAGGAGGCAGGCTCAGACGGTGTTAGGCCCAGTATGGATTGCACGTGATTGCACAAAGGTTAGAAAGGGTACCGTATCCCCGGATAACATGTATGGATAGCGTACACATTCAAAATATATGTCTCAGGAGGCAGGCTCAGATGGTGTCAGGCCCAGTATGGATTGCACGTGATTGCACAAAGGTTAGAAAGGGTACCGTATCCCCGGATAACATGTATGGATAGCGTACACATTCAAAATATATGTCTCAGGAGGCAGGCTCAGACGGTGTCAGGCACAGTATGGATTTGACGGCCCAGATTACACAGCGGAGGAGCAGGGAGAAGTAAAGATTGCAAATGCTGGGGCCCTGCCCAAGCAAGGGGGGCCCACTCGTGGGCGTCGGTACTGGCACTGGGCCCCTCATAGTACAGCGGTGTGTCTGACGGTGGGTGTGCACCACCACCGTCAGAGACACTTGATTGCACTATGAGGGACCCTGTGCCAGTGCCCGCGCCCAAAAGTCGGCCTACCCACCTGTCCAGGGCAACGGCACTCGCACGGTGTCGTGCGCTAGGTGGTGACCCCGGCCATGGGGGGGGAGGCAGCACAGTTAGGGAGTTTTAGAAAGTGGCATATGTTGATGTTGGACATTCAGCTGATGCAAAAGGCGAAATAGGTCAAGTCCCAGGAAGAGGTGGACCAAAGCAAGCCATTTTTCTGTCACCCTATGTGTCATCAGGGGAAGGTGGGACAAAATCCTTGGAAACCCATGCATGGTTCATTTTAATGAAGGTTAGATCATCCACATTTTGGGTTGACAGACGGGTCCTTTTTTCTGTCAGGATTGATCCAGCTGCACTGAAGACTCTTTCCGATAGCACACTTGGAGCTGGGCAAGCGAGCTCCGGTAAGGCATATTGTGCCAATTCAGGCCAGGTGTCCAGTTTAGCGGCCCAATAGTCAAAGGGGAATGACCTGTGTGGGAGAACATCGATATGGGAGGAAAAGTAGTTTGTAACCATGGTTGACAACTGCTGTCTCCTGTCACTTTCCATCGATGCAGTATTACCAGTTGTGTGAGCGGTATTTGAAAAATCAGTCCACACCATTGTCATGAAACCCCTGTCTCCAACGCCACTTCTGCTGTGTGCACCACGAACACCTCTGCCAAGCTGCCCCCGGCCGGTACGGCTCGTGTGAGAACCATCACCGCTGCTGTGTGCTGGGAATGCCTCAAGCAACCGATTTACCAGAGTTGCTTGTTTATTAGCCAATATTAGGTCAAGGTTCTCCTGTGGCATGATGTTTTGTAATTTGCCTTTATAGCGTGGATCCAGGATGCTGGCCAACCAGTAGTCGTCATCGTTCATCATTTTGGCAATGCGGGGGTCCCTTTTTAGGATCCGCAAGGCATAATCTGACATGTGGGCCAATGTTCCCGGTGTCAATGATGCACTGCGAGTGCTGGTTGGAGGAGCACTTTCTGGCAAATCCACATCCCTCCAGTCACGCACAAACCCTGTACCAGACCTTGCCACGCCAACATTTTCACTTGCCCCACGAGATGCATCCTCCTCCCCTAAGTAATCATCCCCATCATCATCCTCCTCCTCCTCTTCTTCCTCCACCTCGTCCAGGAGAGGTCCCTGAGCAGACAATGGCTGAATGTCATCAAGGATTCCCTCCTCCTCTTCCTCCTCATCAACATTGGCTGCAGACGCCTGCTCCTTAAGGTGCGTCAAAGTTTGCATGAGCAGACGCATAAGTGGGATGCTCATGCTTAGGATGGCGTCGTCTGCGCTTACCAGCCGTGTGCATTCCTCAAAACACTGAAGGACTTTACAGAGGTCTTTCAGCTTCCACCACTGCACACCTGTCAACTCCATGTCTGCTCTCAAAGTGCCTGGCCGTGTATCCTCCCACAAATGCATTATGGCCTGCCTCTGCTCGCACAGCCGCTCCACCATGTGCAGGGTGGAGTTCCACCTTGTTGCAATGTCGATAATGAGGCGGTGGTTGGGAAGGTGGAGCAATCGCTGCAGCTTCTGCATACGAACGGAGTGTACAGGCGACCGGCGGATGTGCGCGCACAGTCTTCGCACCTTCTGGAGCAGGGCTGTTAACTCCGGATAATTTTTGAGGAAGCACTGCACCACCAGGTTCAAGGTGTGAGCCAAGCAAGGTATGTGGCTGAGTTTTGAAAGGGCTATGGCTGCCACAAAATTACGGCCGTTATCACTAACTACCTTGCCTGCCTCAAGATGTACACTGCCCAGCCATGACTCAGTTTGTCGCTTCAAGTACTCGGCCAGCACCTCGGCGGTATGTCTGTCGCCCAAACACATCATCTGCAACACAGCCTGCTGACGCTTTCCACTAGCTGCTCGATAGGGGGACACATCGTGTGCAACAGTGGCAGCTGCAGATGGAGTGCTCGTACAACTGCGCTCTGTGGACGAGCTTTCGCTTCTGGAGGAGGAGGAGGAGGGTGGAACGCCTACAGCCAACTGTTTCCTATACCGTGGGCTAGGCAGCACTGTCCCACCACCGCTGTCCCCTGTGGACCCTGCATCCACCACATTAACCCAGTGCGCAGTGATGGACACGTAACGGCCCTGGCCATGCCGACTGGACCATGCATCAGTTGTGAGGTGCACCTTTCCGCTCACTGACTGCTTGAGTACATGGACAATGCGGTCTTTCACATGATGGTGGAGGGCTGGGATGGCTTTGCGAGAGAAGAAGTGGCGACTGGGTAGGTCATAGCGTGGTACTGCATAGGCCATGAGTTCGCGGAAAGCTGTGCTTTCCACCAACTGAAAGGGCATCATCTCAAACGAGATTAGTTTGGCAATGTGGGCGTTCAAACCCAGTGTACGCGGATGAGAGACTGAGTACTTTCTTGACCTACTCATAGTGTCTGGGAGGGTGAGCTGGACTTGAGAGCTGCATATGGTGGAAGTAGCGGTGGACAGGGCGGACTGAGAGAGGGTTGATGATGGTGATGGAGTTGGTGTTCTTTCTGATGGCCTAGAATCAGTCTTTCGTTGATATAACAGTGGGATTCCCCGACTGCTGTGGCCTTGCAACGACACCTCAACATTTGCTGCTGTGCTAACCGGTGGGCTTACAGTGGGGCAAACAATGTAGCGTTGATGACTACCTTCGTTGTGATCAGTTGCACATGTGGCACTTGAGGTTTGGTGTTGTGTCCACGCTTGCAAGTGCATGCTGGTTAAATGTCTAAGCATGCAACTGGTATTCAAATTTTTCAGATTTTTCCCTCGGCTAAAGGTCTTTGCACACTTCTTACAGATAACCTTGGCCTGATCATGAGGATTTTGTTCAAAAAAGTGCCACACTGCACTCTTCCTACTTTGGCAGACATTTTGCGGCCTAGCACGCTGTGATCTTTTGACCCTCTGGACAAGCTGTCCAGCAACTCTTTTGATGTTTGGAACCTGTCTTTGGAGTGCTCCGGGCCTGCCAGATAACAGCTGTTGCGATGTCGATGTCTGCTGTGGATGCTCCTCATCTGAGCTATTGGAAGCAGCACCCTCTTCCCCCAATGGATGCCAATCTGGGTCAACAACTGGGTCATCCATCACCTCCTCTTCTATGTCATGTGCACCTTCCTCTGTGTCACCGTGTATGGTGGTATAGTGTACGGGAAGGGGCACCTGAGTCTCATCAGGGTCAGAATCTGGCTCTGTACACTGCGAGGACAATGTAGTGCTCTGAGTGAATGTACCAGCAGAATCATCCATCAGCGGCTGTGCATCAGTGCACTCCATGTCAGATTCATCTTGGCCTGGGTAATTCACCATTTCACTTGATAATCCAGGCATGGTATGTGAAAACAGCTCCATGGAGTAATCAGTAGTATGGCCTGCGTCATCCGTCAATCTTGGTTGGGGTGAAGGACACAAGGAAAGGTGTGGTTCATGAACATGAGCCTCCAATGACGACTCAGTGCTTTTACTTTTTACAACTGAAGAAGAGGAGGCGATAGAGCTGGCGGCTGAGTCAGCAATGTAAGACAAAACTTTTTCCTGATGCTCTGGCTTTAAAAGCGGTTTGCCAACTCCTAGAAAACTAAGCGTTCGAGGCCTTATGTAGCCAGACGATGACGCAGGCTCAACACCTCCTGCATTCGGTCCTATTTTGCTCTTGCCACTACCATCAGATCCACCACCAACACCATCATTACCAGCTGCCAACCCCCGCCCAATTCCACGGCCTCTTCCACAAGCCTTCCTCATTTTTGGTAGAAATGTAGACAAAATCCAACAAACTATATAGTATGTAAAACAAGGT